>NW_027202749.1:2299058-2899058 GCF_024711535.1 Dipodomys merriami | reverse complement strand
GCCCGCCCGCGCTCCCCGCGCTCCCCGCGCCCTCGCGCTCTCCCCGCCGCCGCCGCCGCCGCCCCGGCCCGGACGCCCCGCGCCGCCGCCCCTCGGCGACCATGGCGCACCCGGGCCCCGCCGCCCGAGCCCGCCGCCCCGGGGCCCCGCCGCCGCCGCCCCGGCCCCGGCCCCGCGCGCGGCCGCTCCTGCTGCTGCTGCTGCCGCTGCTGCTGCCGCCGCCGCTGCCGGCCGAGCCCGGGCGCCCGGGGGCCCCCGCGCGGGTCACCCGGGGCCCGCCGAGCCCGCCCCGCGGCCGCCCGGACGGCGCGAGTCCCGCGCCCCGCGTCCCCGCTCCGGGCCGGGGGCGCCCCGCGCGGGCGGCGGCGGCGGGGGCCTCGCGGGCGCAGGTCTCGCTGGTCAGCTCCTCGTTCGTGCTCAAGGGGGACGCGACGCACAACCAGGCGATGGTGCACTGGACCGGGGAGAGCAGCGGCGTAAGTCACCGGCCCGGCCGCCCGGCCCGGCCTCCCCACGACCTGCGCGCCCGCCGCCGGCTCGGTCCGCCCTCCGCCGCGCCGGGGTCCGTGCGACCCGGCGGCCTGGCGGGGCACGGGGTCCCCGCGCCGAGCCCCGGGGGGCTGGGGGCTCCCTCGCAGTGTGTGTGTGCGCGCGCGAGTGTGCCAGAGTGCCCGTGAGTGTGAGCCTGTGGGTGTGTATGAGTGCGTGTGTGAGTGCCGTGTGCATGAGTTGTATGAGTGAGTGTGTTTATGCGAGTGTTGGTGCATGTGTGTGTGCATGAGTGTGTGAGTGCATGAATGTGTGCATGAGTGTGAGTGCATCAGTGTGTGAGTGCATGAGTGTGTGCACGTGAGTGTGCATGTGTGTGAGTGTGCATGAGTGTATGAACGTGCATGAGTTAGTGTGAGTGTGCCTGAGTGTGTGCATGCGTGTGAGTGTGCATGAGTGAGTGTGTGAGTGCACATGAGTGTGCATGTGTGGGTGTGCATGAGTGCGAGTATGCATGTGTGAGTGTGAGTGTCCGTGAGTGTGCATGAGTGTGTACATGTGTGAGTGTGAACTCACACGCCAGCCTTAGACTGAGCCAGGGCCAACGGTCACTCTGGGGTCCCGGGTCTGCCAGTGTAGGCGAAGGGGTGGGGTCCACTCTGATTGGGGGGGGAGAGGAGGAGAGATGAAGTGGCCTTCACTTCTCTTAGCCGATCTTCTCCATGCCCTCTGGCTGACCCCACCTCCTCCTGGCTCCCCGAGTTCTCAGGGGCCACCCGGTACCTCGCTTCCGTTTGTGCTGTGGAAGAGATGGGGTGTGTGTGTGGACGCGTGGTGGGCCTGGAGCGCGGTGCGCCCTCCCCAGTGGCTGGTGGCCTGCAGGGCCCAGGTCCCCCCTCAGGTCCTGGGTCATTTGTGGCATCTCCATGTGGACCGGCATCCCTCAGGGCAGAGCCGATCCCCGGTCGTGGTGAGCCCGCAGGGAGCGGTCAGCGCTCTGGGGGGGGTGCCCCTCTCCTGAGGGCCTGGGTCAGCTCTCCATCTGCATTTGACAAGGGGCCAGACCCAGCTGTGCAGCCGGCCAGCCTTTCCCCACTGGCCCGAACTCGAGGACAAATCCTGTTCACATTCCCTGCTGGCTGGAAGGAAACCTGGAAACTGACAACTCCGACCAAATAAACAGGGAGAGTCGATCCCGTGGCTCTGGACCTAGCCAAAGCAGTCTGCTGAGGCAGGTCCTCCAGCAAGCCTCTTCCTGCCCCTCTGTCCCTCAGCATCGGGGGCTGGGGGGAGGGGGACCACGCTGCCTCCAGCATCCCATTCTGAGCCCCGGGGGCCTGGAGGAGCTTCTCAGAGAGTTGAGGCAGGGGACTGGCTGGCGGGCTGAGGCCTCGGGGGTCTGGAAGGAACCTGTTCTCGGTGGCCATGCCTGTGGGGGCGTGGCTGGCCTCAGCGGGTGGTCTTGTAGCCTGGTTGCTGACAGATGAGTGCTGGCTGTTGGGCAGTGAGCAGGGGTGAGGGCAGGGCTACACCAGCTTCCCTGCCAAGTAGGGGAGAGAAGTCCAAGCAACTAGACAGAAGCTTCTGGGGGCACAGGCCCCGCCCACGGCAGTCTGGGATTATCAAGGGTGGGTGTCCACTTGGCCAAGGAGATCTCCTAGTGCTGCTGCGCACCTGTGACTCACACCTATCCGAGTTACAAAGGAGACTGAGATCTGAGGACAGCGGTTCAAAGCCAGCCTGGAGAGGCAAGTCTGAGGCTCTTATCTCCAATGAGCCAGCAAAAACAGCCAGAAGTGGAGCTGTGGCCCCAGTGGCGCAGCCCCAGCCTGGGGTGAGAAAGCTCAGGGACAGGCCCAGCTTTGCCTTCAAGCCTCAGGACAGGCACAGACGCACACAGCATTGAGTGGGGACGGACTGTGACTAATGGCGTCTGAGCACCTTCCACTAGAAGGAGCGGCAGGATTCAAGCTGCTTCTAAGACAGTCCCCGGCCGCAGCCCGGGAACATAGGTGCGTTTTCCTCACCACAGCTCCGTTCTTCCTGCTCCCATGGAGAGGGGCTGGGACTCGCTTGGAAGTTCAAACATTGCCTGTCTGACTTCTAGCTGCGGCAACCGCTTGTTATATGTAGGATTAATGTCTCATTGAAACCAACCTCCATCCCTTTTTACGGCCCCCGGAGTGGGCAGTGCACACACAGCGCCAGGGCTTGCGTCTCCGGGTGCCCCCCCGGCCCGTGGGTGTCCATCGCCGCACTGGTCTCTGCCTCTGGGGTCACCGGTCCCTATAACCGGGATGCAAAAATGTCTGCCCCAGCCCAGGAATCGGAATGCTCTGATTCGGCCTATTTTAAGCACCACCCGCCCGGGCTCCTTCCCTGGAGATCCTTGAACTTCAGTCTTGATCAGCCTTGGATGTGGACCCCAGCTTCATGAAGCTAGCTTTGTCCCCTCAGTTCTGTTTCCTCCTGCCTGTCCCCCTCTTCTGCCTGGCCCACCTCCTCCACACCTAGCATGTGGAGGGGGTCACGTGCAGAGACCTCCATGATGAGCAATCTTCTGCTTGGGGGTCTTGATGAGCCCCTATTAATGCCTATGTGCGCAAACTGAGCGCGAGCACTGCAGGTCCTAAGAGCTTCTGAAACCTGGTTCTCTGCGTTAGAAGGTCAGGGCAGCCAGATGAGGTGGCTCACATCCATAACCCAGGAGGCTGAGACGGTGGTTGGGGCTGGACTGGGTCTTAACTAGTGAGCTGGGCATAGTAATTTACATCTGAAGTCAAAGTTTTTCTGGAGGCATGGCTAAAAGAGGATCACAGTCTAAGCCTGGCCCATAACACTATCCCCCCCTCCCCAAAAAGTCAGAGATTCCCAACTAGCAAAAAGGAGGGCTGGGGGTGTGGTTCAGCACTAGAGTGCCTGCTTAGCAATCGAGAGTTCCTGGGTTCAAACTCCAGTACCACCAAAGCAAAAATATCAAGAGTAAAGGCAGGTCCTCCTCTGGCAGCCCAGCCCAGTTGCCCTGGGAGGTCAGCATGGCCCCTGCCTGAGCAGGTGCGTTCGTGTGCCGGATGGCAGGGTGGCAGTCTCCTTCCGGGAGGCTGGGAGTCTCGAGTTCTAGCTGTGGGCAGGGCTGGCTTCTCTGCCACTGGCTGGCAGCGTTTCCACAGTCCTTCTGCGTGTCTTATCCCGACCTCCTTCTCCTCCTGCCCCTCCTTTCTCTCCCCCCCTCCTCCTTCCCTTCCTCCCCCTTCTCTTCTTTTGCTGGTTCTGGGGCTTGAACTCAGGGCCTTGGCGCTGTCCCTGAGCTTTTGTTCAAGGCTAGCACTCTACCATTGGAGCCACAGCGCCGCTTCTGGCTTTTTCTGTGTATGTGGTGCTGAGGAATGGAACCTGGGGCTTCATGCATGCTAGGCAAACACGCTACCACTGAGCCACCTTCCCCGCCCCAACCACTCTTCTTACAAAGACTCCAGTTACATGGAATAAGTTTACGGCAATGACCTCATTGAAAGGTAATCACCTATTTAAAATACAGTCTCTTCTAAGAAGCTGGGATCAGGGTGAGAAGCTGGACCTGGCTCTCAGTGGGAAGGACAAGAGGGGTGGGAGGAGCCCCATGGGAGGCGGGGCCTGGGCTGTGGGGCGGGAGGAGGTGGAGGGCGGAGGCTGCATGGAGGGAGGCTGAGTTCGCAGCAGGAAGGCCTGTGGCCTGGAGACTGGAATTTGAGGGTGCATGTGTACCCCATGAGGCAGATGAACAGAAGCCTGAGGGAGGAAGCTGGGGCAGTGAGCACGCTGTGTATGTGTCTATGTGCATTGTGTATGTGTGCGTGCGTGAGTGTATCCATGTGTATATGTGCGCATATGTGTGCACATGTGTACCCATGTGCATCTGCACATGCATGTACACCTGTACGTGAATGTGTTGGACATGAGTGTGCATGTCTGTGTGTGCCATGCATATGTCTATGTGCATGCATGCGAGTGTGTCCATGCGTGGGCACGTGTACATGCCTTGCATGTGTGTGTGCATGCCGGCTCTGGCCGGGGCCTGGCTGTAACAGGACGTGTGTCAGCTGTGTGTGCAGGGGCCGTGGTGTGGGCTCTGGAGTCAGCGCTTGCTCCAGGCTCTGCAGGGACTGCCAGCACCTGGTCTCCAGGGACTGCAGGGGGACGAGGCGCTGATGTGCCCCGGTGCCGGCGGGCTCCGAGGTGCTGCTCATGACTCTCACCCAACACCGCAGCCTTCTCGGCCTCCACTCCTCTCCTGCCAGCGCACAGCGGCCGCTCCTCTGCCTGTCTCTGCTCAGACGTGCTCGATACCCACGTTCCCAGTCTTTCTTGGGCCTCAGTTTCCCCATCTGTAACAGGAGCGGCAGCCCTGTGATCCCCATACACACATGTTAGTGTATGTGTGTTTGGTTCGTAGACAGGGGAATGGGGATTAAAGGAAGGAGTGAGGAGCTGTGTGGAGGTAAGCTGGATTCTGGGTGTGAAGTACCCATACCCACGTCTTTTGTTATTCTGATGGACATGGCCTGCACCCCACCTCTCCCCTTCCCCCCCATCCCTGTCCAGCACCTTGCTTCAGGCCTGCTGTGGACAATATGGAGAGCTGCTCACCCTGACTCCAGACAGGCCGCCCTTGTCATTTTTAACATCAAATAGGGAGTGAGAGCCAGCCCGGGAAAACCGGAAGTGGAGAAACAGAAACTCCAGTATTTAGTTGGGCGCTGGCAGGCACCGGTGGCATGCTTCTGCAATCCTATCTACTCTGGAGCTGAGATCTGAGGATCGCTCCTCGAAGCCAGCCTGCACAGAAAGATCCCCGGGACTCTTCACCACAAAGTGGGAAGTGGAAGAGCTCTATCCGTGAGCGAAAAAAGATCAGGGACAGTGCCCAGACCCAGACAGAAAACCGTCCATATTCTTTTGAGGTGGAAAAATTCCTTCTCGTTTGGCATTTAGCTTGCAGTCACTTACTGTATTTGCACAGAAAAGCACAATCATTTAATTAGTTTCTCCTCACACCAGCTCCAAGGTCTTAAAATAACAGCACTCTTCTTCCTTAGTAATTTTCTTGCAAGAGCAGATAATTTGCTCCACTGTTTAGCTTGCCTTGACTCAAACTCTGCCCATCTCTTGTGCTCTGCCGTTTCCTGATGCCCGGATATAAAATAAAGTTCAAAGGAGCGTAAGAAGAGGGTCAGGCGGGGTTTGTGCAGCTTCTCCTCAGGTCAGTTTCGCTTCAGGAGCCGTTTGTGAGCTTTCTGCACAGGCGTCAGAGGAGAAGCTGGTCCTGCTGGGGCTCCACCCAGGGCGGCATCTGCCCAACGCGACCCCCAGTCACATCCCCTATGATGTAGAAAATTAATAACCACAGCTTCCGCTAGCACACCCACTGCCCGGCCAGCGGCGCCGCGCCGAGGCAGTCCCAAGGAGACCCTCTCAGATCAGAACAACCCACGCCCGGCCACAGCCAGTAAGAAGGACCCGAGTCCTGATTTGTCTGTCTGTTCTTGAGCTCAAGTGCATGTTTTTAGTATGAGAATATTGTTATTCTTATTATTTAACTCGTGGTAAATATAAATAACAAAGTTTAACACTGTGTGTGTGTGTGTGTGTGTGTGTGTGTGTGTGTGTGTATGTGGTGTATGCTGGTCCTGGGACTTGAACTCGGGACCTTGTGCTGTCCCTTGGCTTTTTTACCCAAAGTTGATATTCTACCACTTGAGCCGCAGCTCCACTTTTAATTGGAGATAAGGGTCTCATGGACCTTTCAGCCCAGGCTGGATTTGGACCACCATCCTCAGATGTTTCTTGAGTAGCTAGAATGAAAGGTGGGAGCCACCGCGCTGGGTGTGACTGTTTTAAATGCATACTTCAGTGGCGTTAGGCACAGCAGCTGTGTGTCCACACCATCGCTCTCCACACTTCCCCATGGTGTTCCCCTAAATGACCGTCATCCAACGCACGCTCCCTCCGCCACCCCTGGGAATCTCTGGCTTGCTCTCTGCCTCTGCCCTTGGCAGCTCTGGGGAGCACATGCCAGCCACCACATTTGTTCTTCGAGGACTGGCTTGTGGTTAAATGCCTAATGTCCTCAAACCTCACCCACGTGGTACTTTCCTTTTCAAGGCTGTATAGTTCCCCAGGAGGGCACACGGGCACTTTGCTTACCCGTTCACCTGATGACGGCCACGCCAGTTGTTTCCACCTCCCTTTGGCTGCCATGAACACTGCCTGTAGGTCAGGTTCCTGGTTGGAATTCTTTTGGCTGTGTACCCAGAAATGGGATGGCTACTTCATACCATCACCCTGTGTTTAATTTTAAAGTTAGCCTGAGGTTTGAGCCACAGCAGAAATGGCTCCCATGTTAGTCTGGAGTTCTGTCCACTTGCTGGGCGTGGCAGGGCTGTGATCCCCAGGGGAAGCCAGAGGCAGGGCTGTGCGGGGGTGGGGGGGGTGGGGGGTGGGGGTGGGGTTTGGGGTGGGGGGGTGGGGGTGGGGTGGGGTGGGGGGTGGGGGTGGGGTGGGGGGTGGGGGTGGGGGTGGGGGTGGGGCTCATTCACAGCCCAGGAGAGGGTATGGCGTTGCCACGAGTGGGTATGTCCTGTTTCACTCCCATGTCCTCTGAATTCTGCCTCGCGTGCCCACACCTGTCACCCGAGGGGTTGCTGTCCCCAGGCATCGTCCGGCCAGCCATGCGCATGTCCAGTTCCAGCCCGTTCTCCCCTGTTCCTGTTCCGCGGCCCTTTCCCTATCGACTTGTGCATTGACCAGTTCAGGGATTCAATTTTCACTCCATAAAAATGAAGCACTCAATAAAAACCCTGTGTTTTTCTCAATTTATGCCCATCAATACTGCTCAACTCGTCCAGATTTGTTTTCTGATTTATCATTTGATGGCTGAGTTGGGCTTTGGGGTGTTTATTTTGATCCTGGGATCCAAGTAACTCCTAGGACCTGATGTGTGTCAGCTCAGAGGGGGGTGCCCCGGGGGTCAGGGGATCCAGGATGCTCACAGGGCGTTTGCTGGGAGCCGGGGTCTCCCCAGCCTGCCATGGGGGGGGGTTAGATCTCTGTGCCGTAGATCCTCACCCACCCCACCTCTGGAGAAGCCCCTAGAACTTTCTTGGAAGGTGCCTTTGGATTTAGCATGAGACTCGTGAGTGTGAAGCACACCAGTTCAGCAGCGAAGTCTCCAAGTGCTGACCTGGTTTCTTGGCCGCGCCGCCGGCCGCGGGGGGAGCCGGGGAGTGCCGTGGGGTGTCAAGGCCAATGGCAGCTGGGTCTCCCGGGAGACACCGCGGTCTCGGTGGCACTGGCGGTCCCAGTTCTAAACCCCATTGTGACTTAGGGGCCCCTTTCATAATAAAAGGACAGCTCGGTTGTATTTGGACAATCAAGAGGTCATTGTTTCTCCATCTAAATTCACAGGCCCCAGAAAGGCCAGCGGAGACACAGAAACGCGCACAAATAACAGTGGTGTGGCAGGACATGGCTGGTAGACGGGAGGGGACAGGGGGCCCTGCCAGTGTGACCCCTCTGCCCCGCCACCCCCACCTTGGCCTTGGCCCTGTCTCATCTCCTGAGGGCCTTGTGTTCCCTGCTGGTCCCCCTGGGCGACACACTGTCGGTGCTTCGTGAATGTCTGGTGACTTAGGGACCGGTGGAGTAGGAGCGGGGGGAGACTGCTGACACCCTCCTCCCCCGCTCGGTGGCCCTGTCCCCTTCCAGCCCGGCGAGGGAGTCGGGGACGGATGACCTGCCACACGCCCCATGAGCGACAGGCTGGCATCTCTGGTCAGTTGCCTGCTCCATGGAGGTCCTTCAAAACACGAATTAGCCTCCACCCAGGACGGTGAGGCAGACGGGACAGAGCTGGAGAGGCTGAGGCCCGCTGCCCGCCCGAGGAGCCCGTGCCGGAGGGCCGGCGGGGGCAGGGCGGCCTGCAGTGGGCCCTGGAGGCTGGGCATGTGCTCAGTGCCCTCCACGCCCCGGGCCCTGCCTTATCCTGAGCCAGGTGGAGCCAGGTGCTCAGCGGTGAGAAAATCCCGGCTCCAGAGTGAGGCTGGCGTGTTGACACAGTGTCCCTGTTCTCAGTGTCAGCTGGCTTACAGAGAGTAGAGCGAAAAGCAAACACTGGGGGGCGGGGGGGGGCAGGTCTGCCCAGCCTTCAACAGAGATGGCTGGCAGAGGCCGTGCGGCAGACGGCTTCTTTGGTGAGCAGGGCTCAGCAGAGGGTTGGGCCTTTGGATGAGAGGCTTGCTCCTCCCTCCCCAGTCCTACACTAAGAGAGTACTTCCTCTGGACCAGCTTTGGAAGAAAAACCAGTTTTCTTTCTCTGCCACTCCTGGGGCTTGAATTCAAGGCCTGGGCACTGTGCCTTAGCTTTTGTGTTAAACTGAGGGCTGTGTGTGCCAACCCTTGAGCCACAGCTCCAGTTCTGACGTTTTGTTGGCTAATTAGGGATAAGTATCTCACGGACTTTCCTGCCAAGGTGGGCTTTGAATCTGGATCCTCCTCGGATCTCAGCCTCCTGAGTAGCTGGGATTACAGGCATGAGCCACCAGTGGATAACCAGTCTCTGATACCTTTGAGATACTTTGGGAAGCCCTCAAATGACCTTTGTGCCCATCTGGGTGCCCACAAACCAACGTGTTCTTTGGGAAAAGCTGACAAGGCGTCCGTATTGGGGAAGGTTTGGGGTTGCCTGCCCCCTCCTTCAGCCCCCGCCCCCTGCCTCAGCCCGGGCTGGGAGCCGGGGGAGTCAGCGGGACTGCTCGGGCCTGCCAGGGCCCAACAGATGTGTGCGCTGTGGCCAGAGTTCTGCCTGCCTGTCGAGATCTGCCATGGGAAGTGCCCTGCCCGCTCTTCCTCAGTTTCCTCATCTGACAAGGCCGATGATGTCCCTGGCCTGTCAGAGGAAAGGCCTTGGCTGCGGGGGATGCGACACTCAAAACGTGCTGTCTTTTTAAAAAAGAAGATGGTTGCAGGTGGTAGCATTTTTCTTCCCTTTCTGGCGTCGTTTGCTGAAGTAACACAAAGGCCAGCGTTCTTCATGAAACATTCATCTCCGAGCCTGCTCGTAAAACAGTCTCTCTGGTTGACATCTGGTTTTTCACAAGTTTCTCGATATGAATGATTGCCTGGAATGTTACCTCCTCAGAACTTCCTTCCATCTCGCCCCAGGCCACGCAGGGACCGGGAAACCACGGTGCAGGCCTGGCGGGGTGCGGCAGTGGCCCTGGGGGCCTGCTGCCCGCTCCCTGGCCCTGCTGCCCGCCTGGGCTCTGCCTTTTGGGGTGGGGGGAAGGGCAGAGTGGCCCCCTGTCTTTAGGGTTCATGAGATCCCCGCTTTTCCAGGAAGCCAGGACACTTCCTGTTCCCACAGGAAGTGGGGGCCATTGTCATGTGGGGGCCTTGGCAGGAAGGGGAGGGGACAGTGCTGCTCTTCTGCCCTCCCTCTGGTTGCCAGGCTCTTGAGCACCGAGGAACCAAAGTCTGAGGTCTGTGTGACTCAGTCTCACAGGCCTGGGGGTGATGGCGGGTCACCCACCATGGGGATGGGGGGGGTAAACCGGGGTTCCAGAATGGATGCATTAGCATAGATGAATATTCATAAGCCTTTGTCTTGGGCAAGGCTTCCCTGCTTCTCATGTGGGAGCTGCTACACCCACCCCTTGTCCTCTTGTCCAGCTCCTGCCAGCAGATACCGAGCCATGGTCAGTAGTGCCACTCCCTGCCCCCTCCCAGAAGGTCTGGAACTGCCACGCTGCAGTTCTGTTCTGCAGCCTTGTTCCTGCCCCCCGGGAGAGGGGCATCCGCTCTGCTCACTGGACCAGACCTGCCGTGTACCAGTGGTGCCCAGGCCCCCGTGGCTGACATGGCCTGAGGGGTGAGAGGCATTGGCGCCTGGGAGCTGGAGGGAATCTTGCAGGACCTTGTCTACGTTCCCCTTGCCCGTGCCTCGCTTGCCCGTGCCCCGCTTGCCCGCGCCCCCCAGCCCGCGCCCCCCTTGCCCGCGCCCCCCTTGCCAGCACCTCCCTCGCTCTCCCTGGTGCCAGGAGGACGATTGCGCTCAGGTGCTACGGGCCCTGGCTCTGGTCCCCTGGCAGGCCCTGCAGGGAGCAGCCTGTGCTGGGACCTGGCCTGGAATCTTCTAAGCACAGAGAGTGGTTCTGTGCCCTCCCCGGCCCTGCCTGTGCCCCTGGCCCTGGCTGGCCTTGTCACCACGGCCCACTGTCCATCCCCCGTAGAGTTAACCTTTCTGCTCTGTGGCCTGGTTGTGCAAGCTGCTGGCCTCGGCCTTCTCTTCCATCATTTGGCCAGTAAGAAGACTGACCAGGCCTTGCTGTGGCCTACAGCCTGTCTTGCCTGCTGGGCAGCCAGGGCCCCTCAGATGCCACCTGCTCACCCACCCCATCACCCACCCACCCAATCACCCACCCACCCCGTCACCCACCCCATCACCCACCCTGTCACCCACCCTGTCACCCACCCACCTCATCACCCACCCACCCATCACCCACCCACCCCGTCACCCACCCACCCCATCACCCACCCCGTCACCCACCCCATCACCCACCCAGTCACCCACCCAGTCACCCACCCCGTCACCCACCCACCCCATCACCCACCCACCCCATCACCCACCCAGTCACCCACCCAGTCACCCACCCCGTCACCCACCCACCCCATCACCCACCCACCCCATCACCCACCCAGTCACCCACCCAGTCACCCACCCCGTCACCCACCCACCCCATCACCCACCCACCCCGTCACCCACCCACCCCGTCACCCACCCCGTCACCCACCCCATCACCTACCCACCCCGTCACCCACCCACCCCATCACCCACCCTGTCACCCACCCCATCACCCACCCTGTCACTCACCCACCCTGTCACCCACCCACCTCATCACCCACCCACCCCATCACCCACTCACCCCGTCACCCACCCACCCCATCACCCACCCCGTCACCCACCCCATCACCTACCCACCCCGTCACCCACCTACCCCGTCACCCACCCTGTCACCCACCCCATCACCTACCCACCCCGTCACCCACCCCGTCACCCACCCACCCTGTCACCCACCCTGTCACCCACCCCGTCACCCACCCACCCATCACCCACCCCGTCACCCACCCACCCCGTCACCCACCCACCCCGTCACCCTGGCTCCGGGGCCAGGCACATCTGGGAGCACTTGCTCTCACGTCGCACTGGGCTTCTGTGGTGACCGGCTCCCTCTTGGGGGTCCGACGCTGTCCCTGGGTGGAGCTGCCCCAGGTCCCGCCATTGCAGTGGGATTGGGGTGGAGGAAGGGGAGACCCAGGGACTCTGCCCAGAGGCCCGGCGCAGTGCCCGCCTCTTAGGGCCCTGAGCCTCCCCTGAGTGGACTTGGGCTGAGGCCAGCTGGCCAGTGTGGTGCTGAGGTGAGTCCCTCCTGCAGAATGTTCTGGGGCTTGGCTTCCCGGGGTTCGTCTGCAGCCATACTGGGCGGAGTTCCTGGGCCCTGCTGCTGAGCCTCGCCCCCACAGGCGCTAATCTGTGAGTTCTGAGCCTGGCCCCGGTCCGGTTTTTCTTGTCTGTTGTCTGGGCTGGACTCCACACCGCAGGTCATGGTCAGGCCCGACCAGACGGGGATGGCTACAGATGAGCTTACCAAGTATTGGCCACACCTAGGGCTTGGCTGAACTTGAATTTGGCCTGGACAGCATTAGCAAGCAGAGTCCTTGTAGTGGTCCATTCGCTCATGGAGCAGGGAGGTAACCTGGTCCGAGGCTTTAGCCCAGTGCAGGGCGTGGGCGATGCCAGGGGCAGGTGGTCATGAGCTGGTGGCAGGAAGGGGTTATTTGTGGCCGGTCTCCAGGTGGGGGGGGCCCTGGGCATCTCTGGTGCTCGCCCACTGTCTGCCAAGGACACACGTCCCTGCGCTTGATCTTGATGAATGACCCCTGATGGCTGGCTCGTGGCTGGCCACTCGGGGTGGTGGTGCCCACCTTGGAAGGCACCGTGGCCACGTGTGATAGGATCTAGGCTTTGGGCCCTGAGCCTGGCACAGTCTGGCACTGGCTTCCCGTGTTCCCGGGAGGCGTCTGAGCGCCCGACCCCGCTCACCCTCGGCAGCGTCTGCAGCCCACGCCGCGAAGCTCTCCGAGGGTGGTGGTCAGCCAGGCCGCGGGGCCCCCGGGGCTTCCGGAGCCAGGCCGCGCCGCTCTGCCACGCTGTTCCTCAGCCTCCGTGGTAAAGGGCAGAGCTGAGTCACGGCATCAGACTCCTTTGTTCTGGAAATTTCACATTTCTTCACTTTTTTTTTTTCTTAAAGCAATAAATTCTGACTTTGAATCCTCATTCTACTGCAGGGGGAGAAATTCCCCAGAACTGCCTGCATGGAGAAATCTGGAAGCTTCTAGAGATGGTGGGGAGAAGAGGAGAGAGCACTGCAAGGATGAAGGCAGGGCTGGGGTGGGGTGGGGCTAGCTGTGTTGGGCCTGGGAAGAATCTAGAAAGGAGTCCGGGCAGGTGGGCAGCGACACTGGACTGCGGCAGATCTGTAAGGGGGGAGGGCGTGAGGGGGGGGAGAGGGTCATCCTTCAGGAAAGGAAGTGGTGATTGGCTATGAAGGCTCTTGATCCCTCAGGCCTTAATCCCATTCGTTCTCTCCATCTGGAAGAGGAGGGGCTCATGGGTTGTTTTTGTTTTGTTTTTTGTCGGTGGTGGGGCTTGAACTCTGGGCCTGGGCCCTATCCCTCATCTCTTAAGCTCAAGGCGAGCACTCTACCGCTTGAGCCACAGCGCCACGTCCCGTTTTCTAGTGGTTTATTGAAGATAAGAGTCTCACGGACTTTACTGCCTGGGCTGGCTTTGAACCGTGACCCTCGGATCTCAGCCTCCTGAGTCGCTGGGATGGCAGGCGTGAGCCACCGGCGCCCCGCTAGTCATGTTTTTTTAATGGAGTGAGTAGGTAATGAATGCTTCCTGTATAACTGCCACAAGCGTCCCCGCTGGCTGTGTGCAGGAGTTCCCTCGTGGTTGTCACTGGGCACTGCTCCGAGGCGGGAGCTGGCCTGGCCACCGCAGGCCCCACCTGCCAGCTGCAGAGCCTGGCGGGCCGTCCGGGCCTTCCCTGACCCCTGACCTTCCTTTCCTGCCAGTGCTCGGGTGGGCTTGTCTCCTTTGCCGCCAAGTGGTCTGGGAGGTGACTTTGGGTGCCTCCGGCCTTCAGTGCCATAGTGGCAACTGGTGTTGAGAAGAATGTGAGGCGGTCAGTCCCAGATAGGACTCCTGGAACCTTCTAGAAGGAAGCCAGCCTCTGCTTGCCAGGGGACAGCGGGAGGGTGGGAGGTGCAGGACCGTTCAGCAGACACCACGTGGGCACCCAGTACATGCAGGGTCTCCAAGGAGAGGTCCTGGGACACCCACTGGCTCTCCCAATTCGTGGGGTGTCCCGCAGGGCTAGGAGGTCCGCCCTGAGTGGCGCCTGCACAGCAGGTCTAGTCTCTGAAGAGCGAGGAGGCCAGTGAAGCCAAGCCAAGGCCGGACGTGGTCGGGGAGCTTCAGGGAGGGTATGTAGCCCAGGGGTCTGTGCTTTGCCTTCATCCCAGGACCAGTGCTGGGAAACAGGGTGAGGGGCAGGAAGCTTGCGTGGTCCTCAGAGGAGCGGCCACCCAGCTCAGCTGACCCCACAGGGGCCCCGGGCTCCTGGTGGCCACAGGCGGTTCCTCGCGCCTGTGACCGTGGCCTTGGCTTCTCCCGCTGGCTAAAGCACACCACAGAATGGGGTAGTGGGAAGCAGTAGATTGAGTTTCTCCCAGTCCTGGGGGCCAGAAGCGAGCCTCAGTGTGTCTGCAGGGCTGGCCGGACTGACGTCATGGGTTAGCTTAGAGTCCTGGCCGGACAGGCTGGGCTGACGTCACAGCTTAGAGTCCTGGCTGGACAGGCTGGTGGGCGGAGCAGCAAGTTGGCCCCGAGGCCCGGTCGCCCTCCCTCCCCCTCCTGGCCTCCTCCTGCCAGCCCTGGCAGGTCCTTGCCTCTGCAGAGACATTGCTGGAACATTCCTTCTCGCCTCCTAGCTGCTCAACCCTGCCTCCCTTTTGTCCCTAGTGAGCTCCCATGGCAGTGGGGTGGATGGGCTGCAGTTCTGGTGACCCCCAAAAGAAAGGGGCACTTGGATTCAAACTTGGGGCCTGGTGCTGACACCCCTTGCCTAGAAAGGTGTGTACGTGTGTCTGTTCTATGACTGGCCTGGCCTGCGGGCTTCCGGCTTCTCCACCCAGCCTCCACCTGTGGCTCCTCGGGACAGCGGCCCGCTTGCGGCCCCGCGCCCACCTGTTCTCGAGTAAGACCAAGCTCTCGGCTCCTTGGAAGCGATGCGTCCTGCCAGCAAATATTTATTGAGCATGTCTGACTGGGAGGGAGGGGCAGGGAGGCTGCCACCTGCCACACAGGTGTGCGAGCCCGCGGCCTCTGCTCAGGCTACACATTGGTGTGTGTGTGTGTGTGCGTGTGTGTAGCAACACAAAAGGAGCGAGGAAAAAGACACAACTGTTAGGTACCGAGGCAGAGCAGCCACGTGGGCTGGCTTGTACATGGGCTGGCTCGTGTGTGGAGTGGCTCGTGCGTAGGCTGGCTTGTGTGTGGGCTGGCTTGTGTGCGGGCTGGCTGGTGCATGGGCTGGCTTGTGTGTGGGCTGGCTCGTGCGTGAGCTGGCTCGTGTGTGGGCTGGCTTGCGTGTGGGCTGGCTTGCGTGTGGGCTGGCTCGTGCGTGGGCTGGCTTGCACACAGGCTGGCTTGTGTGTAGAGTGGCTCGTGTCCTAGAACCAGGACCCAGAGCTGGGGTCTTGAACGGATGTGTGAATGAGGGTGACAGGACTCAGGCTGTCTCCAGAGTGACCCCGGGAAGATGGTGACCTCTCGGGCCCAGTTCCTTCCCCTGGCATGAATGGCCAGGGTGGCTGAGCTGGTGATAAAGCCTTCCAGAAAGCGGAGCCTTCTAGAATCTCCTTGGGAGTTTGCAGTCCTGGGACTGGACCAGAACTGCCGGTACGTTAGACACAAGAGACGCCGTAATTCTGTGGAGCTGCTGCTGCACCCTGCGAACGGGCCCTGGTGGCCTTCACGTCCTGTCCCCCGAGAACGGTCCTGGCAACTGGGGCAGAAATCCGTGTCAGGTGGAAGCCACGGCGGAGACCGCACCATTAATAACAGAAACTGCTTGAGGATTGTTAGTCTGGGACGTGGTCTGTCTGTTTTCCTGGGGCTCGGCTTTCCATCGATGTTAATTATAGGTAGCCGCGGTCCCTCTGGGATCTCCTCTCAGGAGGCCATCCTGGCGAACAGCGCGCCGAGGACAGGGAACCCAACCCGGTCCCTGTGCGTCGACTAGAGGTGACCCACAGGAAGGTGGGGTGAAGGCTGGGAAGACCCGCCCAGCCCTGCCACTTCCTGCCTAGGGCCTGACTTCCTGCTCACCTCCTGCCCCCTCCCCGCCCTTCTCCCCCATGTCCGTGAGCCTCTCCCCCACATCCCCATGCCTCCAGGGCCACCCTGGCATCAAAGCTTGCTGGCTTGTGGTCATTTGGGGGCCTTTCCTGGAGTGTGTCTGCCGCTGTGCCCTGGACCTTGCCTGTGCCTGCCTCTCCTGTGTTGCGGCCTGTGTGGCTTAGTTCCCGTGGAAACGGGTAACTGAGTGGAAAACAAAATGAAAAATTCCAGAAGTAAACAATCCACACATTTTCTTGTGTTAGTACTTGTTGTGTGCGGGTCCTAGGGCTTGAACTCAGGACCTCATACTTTGTTTTTGTTTTTCTCTCAAGGCTACTCCTACCGCTTGAGCCACAGCTCTACTTCCAGCTTTTTTTGCTGGTTAATTGGAGATGAGGCTCATGGACTTTATTGCCCAGATTGGCTTTGTACCTGGATCCTCAAGTTCTCAGACTTCTGAGTAGCTGGGATTACAGGCGTGAGCCACCAGCGCCCAGCTATGAAATTTGGCAGTGAGTGTCATTCTGAGTGTGTGGGCCCCGACATGACCCACCCCCACATCACCCCCCGTCCGCCCCCTGCCCACCCATTAGTCACTCAACGGCGTCTGGGTTCTGCTTGGAGATGCTGGGCTGGTCCACCCGTTGTCTTCCTCAAGGCCGGCCGTGCTGTGCTTCTTGTGCTGGTGGCGGAGTAGCCCTGCTTGGCTGTTAGTTGCCGTAGTTCACGTCTGGCTGGGTCTGACTTGCAAGTTCAATGCCCCCCGCCCCCCGCTTGTGTGCACAGGAGCGGAGCGCATGCATGTGTGCTCCTGGTTTTGGCGGGGACGTCCCTCACGGACACAGCGGATGACCCGTGGTTGTCTGGGGTTTAGATTTAGTTTTTTTCCATCTGCACACAGACACGTGTCTCGCTCTGCCTCTGTCAGACATAGGGCCAGGGCCAGGCTTGGGGCCATGGTGATTCTGAGATCTGCGGGCCAGCCGGGGCCGGTGTTCTGGATTCCGGCTCCCGTTCTCTCATTGGCTTTAGGACACCTGCCACCGGCACCTAGCCAGGGGTCTGATTTAGGTGGCATGACTGGGCGAGCCCCCCTGCCACGGGCTGAGTCACATGGGAGGCGCTTTGGGCAGACCTGCCCTTCACACCCCGCCATTGGAGGCCCCTCAACTTCATCTGATACCCTCTGGCACCCCCCCCCCCGCATGTCCCTGACACCCCAACCATGCCAGGAAATGGAAATGGGGGTTGCGATGAGGAGCGTGCCCGGCTGCGCGCCAGTGGCTCAGGCCTGAGGGTCTGATGCCAGACAGACACACAGCATGGAGAGACTTTGGTCACCTATGAATCAACCAGCAAAACGCCGGATGTAGAGGTGCTGCTCAAGTGGTAAAGCACCACCCTTGAGCAAAAAAGCCAAGGAAGAGCTCAAGGCCTCAGTACGGGCAGCAGAAGAAAAGAATAGTCGAGCTTTGTGTGGTGCTTCTAGAAGGAGCTTATTGGAAGTGTTCAGAGCGAAACCACAGCCACCACCGGCCCAGGCTCGAGGCCTCAGTCCAAAGCTTGGCTTCATGTTGTGGCTTTGGGCTTGGATGGGGGAGGCGCAGTGTGGTGCTGGGCCCCCGCCGGGGCCTCCAGGAGCAGAATCGGCTTGGGGGAGGAGACAGGTCAGGTCCCCTTCAAGGAGGCCGGGCACGGGTTGGTGCTGGTGTGGCCTCGGCCTGGGCAAGGAGCTGGGGACACGGTGGGGGGGCTCATCCTTGCTTTCTGCACCCCGCAGTACCTCATGCAAGCCTGGCACACGGCAGAGCCATGAGGCATCACAGAGGGAGGCAGGGAGGGGGACCCGCCGCTGGTAACCCCGCGCCGAGCCGGACGGTGAGGCGGCCTGTGATTGTAGACATCGTTTCTGAGCATGGTGCTCCAGCATTCTCTTAAGTGGGCAGGGCTGCTTTCTGGCACAGAGGGGCCAGGCCGATGGGTCTGCCACCCCCCTCCTCAGTTCTAGAAAGTTCTACCTGCAGAGACCTGCATCAGGTTTTCCACGGCTCTTGCCCCTGTGTGGTTTCTGTAGCCGCCTGGCCCCCTCCCCCCTCCCCCCACCCCTGTGCTGGGGTCTCCGAGCACTGAGGTGTACTTGGGGTGTTTGTGGGACCTCACCCACACACCTCCCCTAGTGTTTCTATCACTGTTTTGTCTCCAGATTGGTATAGAAATAAGTGATGAATTAAGCAACACCACACGGCCTCCCTCCCTCCCTCCCTCCCTCCCTCCCTCCCTCTCTCCCTCCCTCTCTGTCTCTGTCTCCCTCTCTGTCTCTGTCTCTCTGTCTCTGTCTCTGTCTCTATCTCCCTCTCTATCTCCCTCTCTATCTCTCTCTGTCTCTGTCTATCTCTGTCTCCCTCTCTGTCTCTTTGTCCTTGTCTCTCTCTGTCTCTGTCTCCCTCTCTGTCTCTCTGTCTCCCTCTCTGTCTCCTTCTCTGTCTCTGTCTCTCTGTCTCTGTTTCTCTGTTTCTGTCTCTCTGTCTCTGTCTCCCTCTCTGTCTCTGTCTCTCTGTCTCTGTCTCTGTCTCTGTCTCTATCTCCCTCTCTATCTCTCTCTGTCTCTGTCTCCCTCTCTGTCTCCCTCTCTGTCTCTGTCTCCCTCTCTCTCTCTGTCTCTGTCTCACTCTCTGTCTCTCTGTCTCTGTCTCTGTCTCCGTCTCTCTCTGTCAGAGTATGGCGGTCTGTGGAGTGCAGTGATGCACACAAATATGGACACGGGATCTCGATCCTGTGCATGTTGCCCTTTCTGATGCCCGCGGCTGCCCTCCCCTGGCCTGGCCTGCGTTCCTGCGCCCTCTCGGGAGCGGGCACTCTGGATGGACACCCCAAGGACTTGGTAGCAGACTTGGGCCTGTGGCAGGGGCGGGGGACCCTGTGTTGGCCAAGGGCCGTTTGGGTGCTTAGCACATTGTGGCTGGCTTTCTTGCGCTTCCCTGTGGAAGGAGCTCCTAGCTGGGCTGAATTTCCAGTCCTACTTGCAGCTGCTGAGCACGTGGTTTTCCCAGGCCTTCCATGGCTGTGGGCTGGGCGACCCCGCCCGGGAGGCAGAGGTGAGGCCCGGCTCAGCTGTCCTGGAGGGGCCTGTTCTACCTGGGGAGGCCCCTGTCCCATCCCCCTGTGTGCCCCGGCCCGTCCCCGTGTGCCCTGGCCCATCCCCCGTGTGCCATGGCTTGTCCCCCGTGTGCCCTGGCCCGTCCCCTATGTGCCCTGGCCCGTCCCCCGTGTGCCCCGGCCCGTCCCCCGTGTGCCCCGGCCCGTCCCCGTGTGCCCTGGCCCGTCCCCCGTGTGCCCCGGCTCGTCCCCCTGTGCCCTGGCCCGTCCCCCTGTGTGCCCCGGCCCGTCCCCCGTGTGCCCCGGCCTGTCCCCTGTGTGCCCCGGCCCGTCCCCTGTCCCGTTCCCCCCGTGTGCCCCAGCCTGTCCCCTGTGTGCCCCAGCCTGTCCCCCGTGTGCCCCGGCCCGTCCCCCGTGTGCCCTGGCCCGTCCCCATGTGCCCCGTCCCATCCCCCCGTGTGCCCCAGCCCGTCCCCTGTCCCGTCCCCCCGTGTGGCCCGTCCCCCGTGTGCCCCGGCCCGTCCCCTGTCCCGTCCCCCCGTGTGGCCCGGCCTGCCCCCTGGTCTGTCCCCCGTGTGCCCCGGCCCGTCCCCTGTCCCGTTCCCCCCCGTGTGCCCCGACCTGTCCCCGTGTGCCCCGGCCCGTCCCCGTGTGCGTGGAGCTGGCGCCGTGGGCACTGAGTAGAGCGAGTCGTGCAGTTTGACTGTGTCGCCGCGCGGGCCGCGGGATGGTGGTGACTCTTGTCATCCCCTCCGCAGCCCCGGGCTCTGCGTTCGCTGTTCCGTTGGGCCTCGTGGGTTTTTGACCTTTAGACTCACGCTCGCCTCCCACGTTTCCCTCCGAGCCCTTGGCACTGGGGCCCGGCCTGTGCCCGCGGCCGCTGCCTCGGTGGAGATGTCTGCTGTGAGCGGCCGGTCTCCTCTGTGGGCAGGGGCGCCGCAGGCCGGGGGGGGGGGATGGGGGGAGGGTCTTAGCCGGGCAGACTGTCAGCAGACCCAGACGTGTGTGGGCTGGGTGAGGTGCTGTCTCACCCCTGCCTGTGGGGCCTCAGCCACCTCTCCAGGACGTGGCAGCAGCGACAAGCCCCCGGGGTGGCAGCCATTCCCAGAGCCTGCTCCGCCTGCCCCGGCTCCTGTTCTCCTCAGCGCAGGCCAGCTGAGCCCACAGCTGGTCCTTAGCTCCCAACAGGGACCACTTCCCGGGGTGGGGCTGGGGGCGAACTCTCTGGAAACGGCAGGAGTTGGCATTTTTGGTAGGTAGGGGGATCTCACTGAGGGCACTCTGAGAAATGCTGCGAGGGAGATGACAGAAGGAGCCATGGGAGAATCTGGGCCAGATTCTTGAGAACAGACCAGTAGGTTCAAAGGCCCTGAGGCAGGCCTGCTCGCTGGTGTGTGTGTGGTGTATGGGTGTCTGTTGGCAGAGGGTGGTGAGCGAGGGGTCTGGAAGTGCAGTGGTCTAGCCGCCAGGGGCTGGGGCAGTGGAAGAGATGGCCTAGGTGAGGGAGGATTGGGGTGAAGATTCCCAGCCCCTCACTTTCACTGGTGTTCAGTAGTTTCATGAGCAGTCCCTTAGTCGAGTGTAGACATTTAGTACAGACTCACTTGTGGGAGGAAGAAGCTTCTGTTATTTTCTAGATGGAGACTTGGCTGTGTGTGTGTGTGTGTGAGAGAGTGTACGCGCGTGCGCGTGCTCACCGCTTGAGCAGGGTCAGGGCCACCCTGGCGTGGTGAGGCCCAGCCGGGCCAGCCATCCTGGGACTGGGGTCCCTGGGGCTGACACATGTCACCAATGCCTATTTTTAGTCCTTGGCAGAGACCTCGGAGTTAGGCATTAGAGACCTTGAGTCCAGCTAGGAACCGAAATAGAAACGTGAAGTTTCCGACCAGCGGCCGATCGCACGAGCAATCTTCATCTTCTTATTTAGTAAATCTAACTTGAACAAAACCGACTGCAATAAAAATAGACGGCTTTTCACCCAGTCCGCGCGAGCTCCTGACCCAAAGGGATTCCTACTTCAAGCAATTTTCCTTCTGTTATTGGGAAAAAGGCATTCTCTTCCACTGCCCGTCTTTCTAGAAGAGTCTTCTGGTGGTGCCTGGGCTCAGCTGTGTGCAGCAGCTCCTCTCAGGAGGACTGCACCCACATCCGCAGCTCTGAAGCTGCAGCCAGGAGCGGGTAGAGCCACCGTGGGGGCACAGGTGTGGGGAGGGGCGCCCAGCGCGGACCTAGGCATCCAGAGCCCCAGCCCCGCCCACCTCAGAAGCCAGGTGGAGCACGTGGGACGGGGGGCTGGCTCCTTCTCTTTGCCCCCCACCTGTCCTTTTCTGTAGAATGGTTTACGGTGCATCCATCCAAAATGTGTTGATTTTGTTGTTTGTTTTTTTTGACACGTCTGTAGATTCTCCTACTTCCTTCTCTTGAGAGCTGGCATTACAGGTGTGCTGCACCATGGGGGGCTTGAAATGTGTTTCTGTTCTATGTGAGAGGTCTAGTTAGGGAAAGAGAACAGTCATAAGATCTTACCAGGACTGCAGGGTTGGGTGGACCCGTGGGGAGCTGACGGGTCCGGATGCTGGGCCAGCGGAGAGCTGCCTTTCCTGCCACAAACTGCTCTGTAAAATCTCTGGCAGTGAGGAGGCAAAATTCTATGAAACTCGCAGTGAAGAGACTGCATTCGAAGGCAAACTCAAGCACTGTGGTGCAGCTGCTGGGCGTGGCAGATGCACTTATAAAAATAAACCGTGACGTTGTTAACACTAGATGCTGGGACCTAGGGAAACCAGACTCAATCAGGAGTAATTGGAGGGGGCTCTGGAAGTAGAGGGAGGCCGGATGTGGGGTCCAAGTTGAGGTGGGTGGTCTTAGGTGTTATTAAAAAATAACAACAATAACAACAACAACAATAAGTGTGTGTGTGTGTGTGTGTGTGTGTGTGTGTGTGTGTTGCTGGAGTGTGACAGTTCCCCTCATGACCACACTGTGGCGCTGTCATCCCCGCGCAGCTTGGTTGCTCTCAGGCGTGAGCGGGTCTCTCACATGCTTGGGGGTGGAAGTTGGGCTTGGAGCAGTGTCCCAAGCCTGTGCACTTGAGGGGCCTGACTACTAGGGGCCTAGACTCCATGCTGGGTGCTGGGTGGAGTTGAACCCCCTGCTCCCGGTCACCGGCTTGGTGCTTCCTGCACAGCCTGGCTCTGTCCGTCCCAGTGCTCCTGTGGGCGAGCCCATCCACACTGTGTCCCGGGACCCCACACCTGTGCCTGCTGCACCCTCTCCTTCTTGGCGGAGACCTGCTGGCTCTGGCTGCTGAGATTGGCATGACCCGTGCCCACATCGGGCTTGGCGGAGACCAGGGCTCCTGCTCCGGGCCTCAGCGGGGCGTCTGCATTTGAGAGGCTCAACAAGAGCCATGTTAGAAGTCTCTTCCTCCTTCTTGTCCCCATGTCCTCTGCCTGGGGACATGGGGACAATCCTCTGCCCTCTGTGGACTGTTTCTTGGCACCTGGAATGCAGCTGTCGGTATAAGGGACTCATTTTCCTCCCTCACAGGGGCCACACGCGGAGACTGGGGTGGCCCTTCAGATCGGCCATGAGCACCCTGCCATAGACCCCCAGACCCCCACATCTCTCCATTACCTGCCTGGACCTGTGGGCCCTTCCATAGGCCCCAGGCCTGTGCTTTCCCTGGTTCTCCATTGCTTCCCTGTGCTCTTCCCCCGAGTCTTCCTGACGCTGTGTCCTTCTGGACATGGACCCCAGGCTGCTGACTGGACCTGGCAGGGATGTAAGGGTGTGACCCGAGGTGGGAGGGGCCTCCAGGAGCGTCTCCCGTGCCTGCTGCCTCCTTTTGCTGAGAATGCATGGTTCTGGCTGACAAAGTTCTGAAAAGACTACTTTGTTCTCTGTGGATGCTAGGAAGAGGAGCGCAAGAGCCAAGGAACAATGCTTTGATTCCTTTGTGTTTGAAGATTAAAGCTCAGGAATTTGTGAAGAGGACGGGGCCTGCTGGCCTGGCGGCCTTGCTGAGAAGGCTGGGGCCGGGGTGGGGGAGCTGTGGGCACTCACTCGTGGGAGTCTGGGCTCAGGTTTACTCCTGGGTGTGGGGACATGAGTGGCCTCCATATGCTGGGCCTCCGGGGGCTGAGTTGTGGAGATGGTGGCATCCCCACAGGTTGTTGTGGGCTCAGAGATACAGCACTGTGAGCTCCTTCCAAGAGCAGGGAGGGCCACAGCACAGGTCACAGGTCACAGGTCACAGGTTGCAGGCCACAGGCCACAGGCATTCAGAGGCTACGTGGCACCTTGTCCCCGGAGCCGAACGCCTGTGGCCTGGCTGGCAAGCGCGGCCCACCTGCTCTGGAAGGAGGAAAGGGGAGCCCAGCCTCCCAGCTCCCCGCAATCACCTCTCATCTTCTTGGCGAAGGCCCCGCCGGCTGGCTACGTGGTGGAGCCCTCTCTGGGACCCGTTGTTTGCTAGGTGACTGTGTGCCACAGGTGTCGGTTGGAATGAAGGGTAATTTTCCAGGAACTCCCAGGCTGGAGCGATGGGGGTCAGGGTGCTTGTCCTCTGGGGCCTGCCGCACCCCTCTGCCCCGTTCCCGTTCCTGCAGGTGGGCTCTGGCGCTGGCGCTGTCTGTCCTCACCGCCCTGGCACAGCGCCCCCATCCCCCCCCTCCCCCCCCCCCCCCCCCCCCCCGTGCCTGGAGGCTAGCAGATAAAATCCAGGGTAATCGTGAGATGGAGAACTTTCAGATAAACGGCCAATCATTTCTAGGATAAGTGTGGCCAAGCATTACCTGGGGAAAGGCTTATGCGAAGAAATCATTTGCTGTTTATTTGCAATTCAAATTCATCCACACCTGGGGCACGCTCACACCTAGGATCGATGGATCGGTTGCTTGTCTGAAATGCTAAATCTCGCCAGGTCTCTTGCATTTTAATTTGCAGGCCCAGGCCCCCTTGGGCTGCTGCCCCAGCCTCTCTGTTCTTTCTGTGGGACGGGGGTGAGGACTGGATGGGGGAGGACTGGCAGTTCAAGCCTCTCCTGGTAGCTGGAAACAGAAAGGGCCCTTGAGCCCCTAGAGGCCTGACATACCCCAGGAGAAGCCCCAGCTCAGCCCGTGCGCCCGCACCACTCCCCAGGCCCTGCTCCGTGTCCGTGTAGGGAGGTCGCTCACAGCCAGCTGGGAGGGCTTGCCTGGAGTAGCCAGTTTTGTAGTCAAATTTCCCCCTCTATGAACCCTAGTAGATCTAACTCAGTGTCCTGTAGTAGGGACATCTGGTCTACCATGGCTTCCTCTGCAGGTCTTGCAGGCCCCATTATGATTTTCCTGCCACCTTCAAGGGGATGAGGACTGTTCTTCACTCCATTTTTACTGAGCATGTATCTTGAGCAGGCCCTGGAACAGACATGAAGACCCAGGGGTGGCCCGTCAGGCCCCACCCTTCCCGCCCTCCCACTGTGGGTTGATTGGAGAACAACTTGAATGGACACAGGGGCTGGGGTGGGCGGGGATGTCATCAGTGCTGGCCTGGCCCCGTGGTCCCCACCCCACACCCCACTCGCTGGGCGATTGCTTTGTCTCCCTCCGTCATTCTAGAACCTACCTCTGCACGTGCACTCCTGCCGGTGTGCTGAGTGAATGAGGGCAGATGGGAGTCTGTGTGCCCTGACTTGGTCGCCCGCGTGCCGCCCTGGGCCTGTGGGCCCTGTCCCCCACACCAGGCCCGTGTGCCGCCCTGGGCCTGTGGGCCCTGTCCCCCACACCAGGCCCGGCTGCCTGCAGGAAAAGGTGGCTCAGGCTGCAGCCGGGCTCGGCGGCACTATCTGGGTACCAGGGAGGCTGTGGTGCCGGTGGACCAGCCTAGCATCTACTCTGTGGAGCCGGTGGACCACCTGGCATCCACTGGAAGGTCTCCCTTGTGTGTTCCATCACGAATTGTCTTCAGCGCCCCCTTCCCCTCCCCCAAGGCCCTGGGCCCCGACCACCAGGCCACTTCTTCCAGGCCCTCTGCCCACTCCATGGCTGATACTTGAGGGAGGGCGCAGGCTGCTCCTCTCTGGATCTGGGAGGCCCTGAGACTCCTGACTCACCCCGACTCTCCAGGCACCTCCATCCCCCCGTTCCCCCCGCCCCCCGCCCCGTCTCCTCTCCAGATCTCACCTGCTCCAGCCTGCCTCACTGTCTATCTTTCTGGACAGACGGCCCAGTTCCTCTAGGCTTTCCAACACCTGCCCCAGTCCCCACCCGCTGGGCTCCCCAGCCCTGCCGGGAGCTTCGTCTCCCACCACCTGAGCCATAGCTGGCTGGCCTTGTGCAGTTAGCGGTGGTGTCAGCACGTCCTGGCTCTTCACTCCTGGCACGCAGGGGCCTTACCACACCCAAGGCACCCACCATGGCCCTGCCCAAGACCTGGTGCTGCCAGCGCCGGTAAGCAGTGGGCGTCTGGTGGGATCTGTGGCTAGAGGAAACGGGCCTCTCTGGTGTAGAGGTGCCTGGTGGGCCCTGCCTCTGTTTCCCTGCTTTCCAAGGCCGGGGCAGGGCTCTGGAGGAGCGGAGAGCTTTTCTCTCGGAGCTGGTGGCTTCCCTGGCCCCACTGTCAAAGGCCTTCAGCCTGGGGACGCTGAGTGCCAGTTTCCTACTCCTCCAGCCCAGATAGACAGACAGACAGATAGATGATAGACTGATAGAAGATAGGTAGATAGATGATACAAAGACAGAAGATAGATAAGTAGGTAGGTAGGTAGAGATAGATAGATAGATAGATAGATAGATAGATAGGTAGATAGATAGATAGATAGATAGATAGATGGGTAGATAGATAGATAGATAGGTAGATAGATAGATAGATGGATAGATAGGCCCGGCTTATCTATCCCCAGAGCTGTGTCCGCTGGCAGTCTCTGCTGGGAGCATGCCAGGCTGGATGTTAATGAACACAGGGTGCTGCGGCCTGCCAGGCCTTTTCAGAGCCCTGAGTTCCTAGGGGTGAGGAGAAGGGGTGGGGGACGGGCACTGCAGGGGAGAGGCTGGCCCTGTACCCTGGCTTTGAGCCCCGAAGGCCCCGTGAGGGAGCCCATGAACCCCCGCCCTCCGCCCCCGCCTTGTTGAAACACGAGGGGAAATCCTCTCCCCACAATTAGGTGGCAGCCAACACAGCCCCTCTGTCCCCCTCCCCCCACCTCGTACCCCATCATCCCGTCCCCCCCTCCTACTCCCCACCCCCGTCTTTGTTCCGGAGCTTTTGGGAGGAACCGGCAGTGTTCACATGCAGCTCGGCGGGGCTGGGGGCGGAGGCCTGCCCGCCGCCGTGCCCCTGCCCCTCTGCCAGCCGGGCAGTTGGGGAGAAGGGCGTGGGAATCCGTGTGTCTGGGTCTGGTCGCTCAGAGCCAGCAGCTGTCGGGGACAGGCCCCGAGGCCGGCAGGAGGAGCCCCGGGGCAGGGGTGCTCAGCTGCACCCCCGAGCTCACTGGAGGAGGGTGGAGGGTCATCTCTGTAGGCGGCAGTCAGCTCCGGCATGGTGGAGCCGCGGGGAGCAGGACCCTCGTGGGTGAACCCATTCCGGGGTCACGAGGCCGCGAATCACGAACCCTAAAGGTTCTGCGGTGCGTGGCGTGGGCCTGTGGCTCGGTGAAGCGTGGACGGGGCTCAGGATGTCTCTGTGGAGAGGCATGTGGTGTGACAGTGCCTCACGGCGGGGGCCCCGTATCCCGAGGAGCAAGCTGGGTCCCTGAGAGGCACAGTCCCACGTCAGGCCCCGCGAGCCGGGCCTTCGGTGCAGGCCGCAATCAAGGAAGGCTTCTGGAGGAGGTCAGGTCGGGGATGGCCTGGGCCAGGTGCACGGCCGCTGGGTGCTCGGCTGAGTCCCGTAACGGCTGCTCCCAGTGTCGCAGGAGATGCCCAGAGAACTCAAGCAGTCACCGAACACCTACTGTGTGCGTCCCTGCTGTGCGTGGCCCTCCTGTGTGCGCCTTTGTGCGGGCTTGCCTGCCAGCCAGAGGCGTGCCAGCGGCGCTGGTCCCAGCGGAGGTGGCCGGACCCGCCCACGGCCCGCAGACCCCGCTCCGCTCTTAGTGACGTTCTCACTGCGTGGCCGGAGATGTGGAGGACACACGTGCGTGGCCTGCGTACAGACACGGGGCCTCGGCGGGGCTGGTGGGGCCGTGGAGCCCGCGAGCCCGCACATGCCCGCACATTTCCTCTCTGCGTTCCTCGCGTACCGGAGGTTTACTGCTTCTGGGTAATGAAATCATTATCTGCCTTGGCAGAGGAACGCTCCAGAGAGGAAATTATTGAGACGAGGGACAGCGCGGTTCCTCCCAAACATTCCTCCCGGGCTGACGGAACCCGCTGCGGCCCGGGGTGGTGCGCTGGGGTCCTTGCCTGTGCGGCGAGCCTGTGCAGACCGCGTGTCCTCACCGTCACCCTGGGGGGGGGCGGCGGCGGAGCTGCGGGGCGCGGAGCCACGCCGTGGCTCTGCTGTGGGAAGGAGCCTCGCCGAAGCCTGAGCCGCCTTCCACTCTGGTCCTGTTCCCCCTTGAGGGGTGGCTCATCAGGCCATCACCCGCCGGGAATCTCGAGCTCCTCGCCTAGGGGTAATGGAAGCACTGATGGGCCACGCGACCACCGAAGACCCCCGTGCCTTTGAGCAAGGAGTGAGCAGCGTCAGCCCTGGGCCCGCGCTCCCCCCACCATGACTCACGGCGGGCACCTCGCTACACATGGCACAGCCCGCTGGCCGGGCACAGCACAGGGCTCAGCTTCACCCCTGCACAGGCTCTTTAGAGAAGGCAGGCACCACTCACCCACCCTGGAGACCCAAGTTCCCCGAGAGCGGTGGTGAGGGAGGGGACCCGGCCCGGAGGGCCGCACCCCATCGGGCTCCATGGCAGGCCTGGGCTGGGCTTCCAGAAGGACCTCTGGACCTGGACTGAGCCCCAGGCCAGGCAGGGCCGCACAGCCCAGGGCGCAGCTGGGGGGCTGGGGGACGGGACTGCGGGACTGCGAGGTGGAATGGGACGGGACCCCTGCCTTTGCCCCGGACATGGAAAGAACAGGTGTGCAGCAAAGCCGTCGCGGTGCCAGCCCGACAGGCAAGAGGCTGGCGGATCCACGGAGGAGGGGCACCGCCGGCGGGGCGGTGTGGGGAAGCCCCCATCCGCCCGCGGCCTCCACTGGCCAGACTCAGGGAGGACCAGGGCAGGGGTGGCGCATAGAGCAGGCTTGGGGCAGGGAGGCCCTTGCCACCGCACTGCCCCTGTGTGACAGCAGAGCCCCGGCCAGGGCGCCCGCCATGGGCGCGGGCATGGAGTTGGGTGTGGCCTCTGGTTTGCAAGGCAGTGGGGAGATAGATAATCTGCAGAACTTCTGTTGCCCTCCAGCCAGTGGCCCATGCCAGAGCAGGAGGGAGCGGCCAAGCCCGCTGTGCCCGCTGGCTGTGCAGGGGTGAAGCTCAGCCCATGTGCTGCCCAGCTGCTAGCTGTGCAGGGTTAAGCTGAGCCCGTGTGCTGTGCTCACTGGCTGTGCAGGGTTAAGCTGAGCCTGTGTGCTGAGCCCGTAGGTTGTGCAGGGGTGAGCTCCCTGGCTGCTTAGCCCCAGAATCCTCCATGGCATTCAGGGCCGATTCTCAGGAGCCAGACACCTTCCTGTCCACCCCACGCAGCCTTCGGCAGCATTTCCCCAGGGGGTTCTGGGGAACAGCGGGTCTTGGGCTTTTTTTTTTTTTTTTGGTTGGTCATGGGTCTTGAGCTCTGGTCCTGGGCGCTGTTCCTCAGCTCTTCAGCTCAAGGCAAGCACTCTACCACTTGAGCCACGGTGCCACTTCCTGTTTTCTGGTGGTTTATTGGAGATGAGAGTCTCACGGATGTTCCTACCCAGGCTGGCTTTGAACCTGGATCTTCAGATCTCAGCCTCCTGAATAGCTAGGATGACAGGCGTGAGCCACTGGTGCCTGGCTTTACCCAGCATCTTTTCAAGGCTCTGACCAGTCCTGTGTTGAAGAGCTCTATTAACTTGAACAGTGTTCCCATGAATTAGAGCCTTTGTGAGCATTTACAGGACACTGCCGCTGGCCGTTCATCCGGGGCTTTCTCTTACACTCTGTTCCTTGAGAATGGTGTGGAGTTGGGCAATGTCATCTGTTCCGTTCCCAACACTGAATTTCTACCAGCAGGTCTCTGATCCAGCCGGCAGGGGCCAGAGGGCTGGTGATCTTTGGCAGGGTGCTTCGGCGGTGAGCTTGGAGGCAGGGCAGGCGTGAGTCTGTGCAGGCAGCCCCCTTCCCCACCCCCCAAGGGCACCGTCAGAGCCCTGTGTGTGTCCTGGTCAGCCGTGTGGCTTCATTCGGAAGTGCGGGGCTGGTCTGTCGTGGACAGTCTGGTGGCCCAATTGTGAGACTGTATTTATGGAATGCAAATTGTGCCATGGAAATTTATTTCCTGCCTTGTTCTTTACTCCCTCCTTCCTCTCCACCCAGATTTATGAAACACCCGATCTTCTCCATAAACAATCCTCCAAGAGCTCTGACTTGCAAATGAGTTCCTGGAATGATCCGTTGTATCTATCTGTGTCTAATACATTCTGTTATTAAGGAAGAGGCAATTGATTTATTCAAATGCAGGGAGTCAGGACCCAGGCTCCTCAAACACCGACACAGGCACTGGCTGGAGCAATAACAAAAAGAGAAAAAAACTGTCCTTGATCCTGAACCCACCTTGACCCAGTGCGCCCTGGGGGTGCGCGAGGTGCTGGCTCTCTGGGGGCAGTCCCCCACCAGCGAGTGCCGTCTGGGGGCTTCCTCCTGGCTTTATAAAGCCGTTGGTGAGCCCACCAAGGCAGTTGATTCGTGTGGGGTGGGGAGTTTGCATTATGTATGAAGTGCAGTTCACATTTTATCCGACCAAAACCCAAACACTATTGATAAATACATTGCATGTGTATACAAAACAGCTTAGAGTGAGCTGGGGGGGGGTCTGGGAGTAGCACGTGTGGAAATTAGCTTTATAAGATGGGGTCAGCACAGCTGGGAGAGGTGGCCCCACAGAAACAGGATGTCTCCAGACCTTCCATTTCCACCCAGCCAGCCCGTGCCCAGCTTCCAGGGAGCATCGCAGAGGCTGCCTCCTCCAGAAGCTCCTCTCAGGCCCCCAGCTTGCGTTTAAACACACACAGCACTCTGGAGTTTGTATTGGCAGGATAACAGCAGATGCTGCTATGCCTCCCTCCTCCTCCTCCTCCTCCTCCTCTCTCATTCCATCCACCCACCCTTCCACCCATCCATCCACCCATCCACCCACCCATCCACTCACCCATCTATCCCCCCACTCATCCCCCCACCCAACCTTCCACCCACCCACTCACCCACGAATCCATCCACCCATCCATCCACCCACCCAACCTTCCACCCATCAACCCATCTACCTACCCATCCACCCATCCACCCATCCACCCATCCACCCATCCACCCATTCATCTACCCACCCATCCATCCACCCATCCATCCACCTAACCACCCACCCATCCACCCATCCATCCAACTACCCATCCACCCATCCATCCATCCATCTACTCATCCAATCTTTCACTCATTCTATCTATCCTCTATTCATCTATCTATCCTCTGATTATACTGGCTGAGGGGGACATCCATCTACCCATTAGTCCACTACACATCCACCTACTGACCCTTCCACCCACCATCTATTTCTCCATCTATCTACATTTCCATTCATCCTCCATCTACCCATCAATGCATCATCCATCCACTGGTCTATCCATTTGCCCATCCATACCTGTGGAACACTGGGTGTGGCAGACTATGTGGGCACCAGGGAGGTTCCTGTGGAACGGGCTGTTTGAGGGCATAGCAGAGTATGTGTGAGCGTGGCCGACACTATGTGGGCATGGCTGGTTGTTGGAGTGACTGGTGAAGGGCATGGCTGGCAGGAGTTCCTGGGAAGACCAGGCTCTGTGTAGACCTGGTTCTGTGCCACCCTGGGCCCCCATGTAACCCCGTTGCTCCATAGAATCCTTGGTGGTTTCCCTGTAAATATTTAAGACACCAGCTGACTTTCCCCGTGAGTGGGAAGATGGCTCGCTCGGGGAGGGATGGCTGGATTGTTAGAAATGGGCAGGTGTCTCCCTTCCCTGAAATCTCGAAAACCTGCGCTGTTCCTCTGGCATTCATTACTCTGATGCTGACTCCACACTGAGGTCAGGGAGTTGAACTCAGGGTGGTCGCTTCTTTCCAGTGCTTTGCACCAAACACACTTACTGGGCCTTGGGCTGCCCGAGTGGAGCTGCTTAAGAGCTCTTCCAGCTGGATGTGGGGTCTGCCTCCCCAGCTCCCCGGAGAGGAGTAGATGTTTTTGAAGGTTAGGTGTCCTAAGCCCACCTTTAGTGGACACTGGGAAGAGAGACTGAGTGGCCCAGGAGACCAGGTGGGAGTGAGCCGGGTGGTGAGCAGAAGGCTCGGCTCTGAGCGCCTTCGCAGTGACCTTCCTGCCCAGAAGCTGGCCGAGGACCCTGCCTTAGGCTGGTCAGAGCCTGTGATGTGGCCGGCACCCCCCCTGCATGGACAGCTCCAGGCTGAGCACACAGCCGAGCCACACAGAGCAACAGTGTGTCCTTCACGTCCCTCCCTCCCCGGCAGCGGAGCCCGGCTGGGTCTGTGCAGCCTGTGACGGGCAGGCGGGGAGCGGCTCGGTGTTGGGTCTGCATTCCCGGCTGGGGGCGGCTGCTGTGAGGCCTGTTTGGGTGTGTGCAAGGCACCACCCGCCCAGGATGGTAGAACTTTCCAGTTCTTTGCCCCCCCTCAGTGACAGCTCTGCCCCCATATCGCCTGGAGTTGGATATTTTTAAAGTGGCGTCTGGAACTAATTGTTGCTAAGAAAATTGTTGCTTAGAACGCTCACCCTGGAATTAAAACGTGTCTTTTGCTAAGAAAGGATCCTTTCTGGATCTCATGGTTCCCCAAGCCTTTGCCAAGGAGGTGAACCCCAAAATAGCTCTCTTTCTCCTGCGGGGTGCTTACTAAATGTGGAGTGAATACAAAGACTCAGGTCCTGGGAGGACATCAAGGGAGAAAATACTATGATTTTTCCCGGGACTCCCTGTCTTCTCAGAGGAAGCCCCGTGGCTCAGCGGCTCCCAAGCCCTGAGGCCCTGCTCTGCCCCTCTGGATTCCTCTCCTCTTCCTCTCCATCTCCCCCGCCCATTCTCCTCGGACCATCAACCATGGCGCCTTCTGCTCCCCAGGCCTGGGGCACGTCCGCACAGACACAGGCTCCCCTTGCCGCCCAGGTCTGTGTGCACCCCTGTTCTACAGGGGTTCCCCCACTCCCTCCGCTACTCTGAAGCCCCCCTTCCCGTGCTCCCTTCTCACAGCACTTACTTGTGTTTTCTTTTTTGGTCAGTTGTTGGGCTTGAACTCAGAGCCTGGGCACTGTCCCTAAGCTCTTTGTTGTTTTTTTTTTTTTTTTTTATGCTCAAGGCGAGCACTCTACTACTTTGAGCCACAGTGCCACTTTGAGTTTTCTGCTGATTCATTGGAGGTAAGAGTCTCACGGGGGCTCTTCTGCCTGGGCTGGCTTCAAACTGTGATCCTCAGATCTCAGCCTCCTGAGTAGCTAGGACAACAGGCATGAGCCACTGGGCCCGGCACTATCTAATATCTACAGACCTGGTCAACGTGTTTGTCTGATGGTTTTGCTCTCAAACTCGAAACCCACAGGGGCAGGACTCTGCCTGTGTTGTGTGCTGGGCCCCCGGCTGGGGCTCTGGCCTGTGATAGGAGCTCGGTGAATGAGACCCAAGGGCGTGAGTAGCCTGAGGTCTCACAGGTGAGTTAGACTGTTCCCCTGGATGCACAGGAGCCTGTACGAAGGGACGGAGGCAGGAGGACCCAGCTTTCTGAAGTTGTCGTCAGTAACGTGACCGCACAGCTCCTTACAGCCCAACTCCCTGCTGCCGCTGCGGGCCCCTCTGATCTGTCTGTGGCACGGAGATTTGAACTCAGGGCCTCAGAGCTTGCACCCTACCGCCTGAGCCACAGCCCACCTCATCTTACTTTAGTTATTCTCTCAGGTAGGGTCTTGTGCTTCTTTAAAGGTGGAGGGGGCAGGCCAGCTTCACACTGTGATCCTCCTCCTCCTGCGACCCAAGTAGCTGGACTCACAGGCAGGCAGGCCCCATGGCACTGGGCTCCAAGTCTAATTTCAAGGCCTCCATGCTCATTACCACCAGACAGACAGCAGTAATCACAGAGTGGAGCTTATCTGCATGAACTGGGGCTGGAAGTCAGCAAGAAAAGAAAGCTCTCCCGTCGGCAGGTTTTAAAAATGTCAAAGACTGTATTTCATCTGATTTAAAAATCGTGTGTGTGTGTGTGTGTGTGTGTGTGTGTGTGTGTGTGTGTGTGTGTGTATCAATATTGGGGCTTCAACTCAGGGCCTGGGTGCTATCCCTTAGCTTCTCCACTTAACGCTGGTACTCTACTGCTTGAGCCACACCTCCACTTCCAGCTTTTTGATAGTTAAGTACAAATAAGAGTATCCCAAGGTTTTCCTGCTCAGGCTGGCTCCAAACCTCAGTCCTCAGTTCTTGAGGACTTGAGTAGCCAGGACTGAATGTGTGAGCCACAGGTGCACGGCTGATTTAACAATTCTTGGGTGCGTTCCAGATCTCCTGATTATTTTATTCACACCGAGGAATGGCATTGATTATGGCATCATGATCTCATCCCTGCCCAGGCATGGGATTGATTCTGAGCCACACCGTGACTGCAGAGCTGAGAGCCTGTGAGACCGAGGAGGGGACATGAGGTGGGGGTGATGGACGTCAGGTCCGCGCTGAGGACGCGGGGTCATGAGGAATGGGGTGATGGACGTCAGGTCCGCGCTGAGGACGTGGGGTCATGAGGAATGGGGTGATAGACGTCAGACCTGCGCTGAGGACGCGGGGTCATGAGGAATGGGGTGATGGACGTCAGGCCTGCACTGAGGACGCGGGGTCATGAGGAATGGGGTGATGGACATCAGGTCCGCGCTGAGGACGCGGGGTCATGAGGAATGGGGTGATGGATGTCAGGCCCGGGCCTGGCGTGGTGTGCCAGTCACATAAGAAGTTCTGGAGCCCAGGGCACAAGCCAGGGCCTGCCCTAAATCACTCAGCTCTGTACAGGCAGGCTTACTTGGAGGCCAAACCTTCTAGCACATTCCAGAGAGCTGGTCCTGCTGGGAGGAGTGAGTGCCCCACGCAGTGAGCTGGGGCCCGGGGACTGCTGGAGGTGGACGTCTGGAGAGGCACCTGCGAATCCAGATCTCAAGCAGGCCCAAGCCGAGCTCCCACAGAGCCTGGGGGGGGGGCGGTCGGTGTGGACGTGTGGACAAGTGTCCCCACGTCCCTGCTCTAGTTCTTCCCCACCCCCCGTCCTAGCCGGTGCACCCCTGAGGGCTGGTGCTTCCGTCCGATGAGCCCCAGGCCAGCGTGGTATGGACCGCGGCTGCCTCTCGCTGGCTCTTTGGAGTGCACTGTCAGCGGCTGGAGTGGGCAGCAGACACCGCGTTCTAAAGAGCATCGGCTGGTATCTCCTGATGTGATCTCCAGGCGTACTTAGGAATACTTCAGAAGATGAGGAACAGATGCAAGCGCATGGTTAGGAGGGAGGCTAGCTAGCCGGCGGCCGACCGGGCTGGGAGCAAGGCCTCGTTCAGAATGGCTGTGGCAGGGGCTGGGAAGGTGGCTCAGTGGTAGTGCGCTTGCCTTGCATGCATGAGGCCCTGGGTTCGATTCCTCAGCACCACATCAGCGAAAAGAAAAAAGCCGAAAGTGGCACTGTGGCTCAAGTGGTAGAGTGCTAGCCTTGAGCTGAAGAGCTGAGAGACAGTGCCTAGGCCCAGAGTTCAGGCCCACGACCGGACCCCCCAGAATGGCTGTGGCAGACAGATGCAGTTGGAAACGGAGCCAGCTTGGCGTCGGGGACAGAGCTCAGCCTCCTGAGTAGCTGGGATTCCAGTGTGAGCACCGGTGCCCGGCGCGGCGGTGTTCCTACGAACCACTCAAAATGGTTAGTTTTGGAGGAGAGGGTGGGCTGGCAGCCAGGCCCCACCCCCGGGAAGCCCGGGGTTTCAGACCTGGGTCTCGATTCCTGCGTTTCTCCTGGCTGCGCTCAGCGGACGGGGACTCCCATCCTGCCTCAGCAGTGGGGACCCATTCACCTTCCCCTCCTTTTCTCTCTGGGCACCATTGTAATTTGGGGTGAGGGCGATGTTTAAGCACGGATTAGATCTGCTTCCTCTCCCCTGACAGTGCTGAGGGGCGCCAGGAGAAGCAGTGGGTCACCCCCGTGGGCCCGGGCCTGGCCTCCTACAACCCTTCTCATTGAGGCTGGGCCCAACCACAGCTGGCCATACACACTGTGAGGGGCATCGAGGACACAGCCCACAGGTCAGCCGAGGTCATGACCCTGCCCACCGCGAGGCAGCCCTGCCTGGCCGCGTGCGTGCTGAGCAGGCCCTGGGTCTTGGCTGTCAGCCTTGGTCTTGAGTGTGAGCAGAGAAGAGCCACTGACTGCCCACCCGCCCCGCCCCGAGCCTGGCCAGGCCGCGCTGCCTCAGTGCTCTGGAGCCGAGGGAGAAAGGCAGGGCCGTGACGTCACGCAGACTCCCTGGCGAAGGCTGCCGGGTCGTCCAGGGTCGGTGTGGACCTGTCAGTGTGACCCCTGTGTGGGAAACATGGGAGAAAATGGTGCTGGGCACACCCCTTCTGTTGACCCCTTCAGGTTCTGGAGGCCCTGGCGGCGTGGAAGCCACAGAGGCGCGTGCGTGGGCCCTGGGTGCGACTGGCACCATCAGTGGCTTCCTGCTCAGAAGACAGGGTGGGGTGCCAGCCTGGATCCCCGACTCTCCCTGCATTGATGAAGAGGAGTTGGCACGGGGCCCGTGCCCTGTCGTGAAGGTTGTCGGTGTGCAGTGTGGTGGTTATTTCCCAGAGAGACTTATTAATTAAAAATGAAAACTAGGCCACGCTCATTAGAAACCGCAGAGAGGCAGGAAAGAGGCTGGTCTGCGCAGCTGGCCGCGGCTGGTGGCCGGCGAATGTCCCCTCACCCTCTCTGTGGAGGCGTCGGTGGCATGGGCGTGGCGCGGGGGTCTCTCCAAGCTCCGCTTCGTCCCCCGCTGATCCCTCCATGGTCCAGGCTGCCCTGGGCCTTTGATCCCGGCTCAGGTTTCCATCATGCGGCTTTGTAGAAGGCGCGTGACTCTTCCTCCGCTGTTGTGAATGTATTGTTTCCACAGTTGGCGTGCTGTCTCCGAAGATGGTTCTGGAAGGGGGCCTTGGTGGGAGTTGATGGGTGCGGGGGGACTGCGGAAGGGCATTTCAGATTCTGGCGGGTCGGGAGGCTTTCTTTGGCTGAGCCTGCGCACACCTGCGTTGGCCGGTTTTGGTTACAGTGCCGAGTGCCCACGCAGCAGGTCACGCTCAGAGCAGACCTACCAGGGTTTTCCTTTCCGCCGAAGGCCTGTCCGTGCGTCTGCGCGGTTGCCGTCTCCCTCTGGCTTTGTGATGCCCTCTGGACTCCCCAGGGGTGCAGGAGCCCCGCCGGGAGAATTCAGAGCCTCCCCGGCCCAGAGGTTCTGTGTGCACCCTCTCCCGGCCTCCGGCCTCCGCGGGGAGACTTGGGAGAAGCAGGAGTGTTCTGGTAGGTAATGGGCAGGGACTGGGAGGGGGAGGGATGGGTGGGCTGGGACCAGACCCCGAGGGAGGGCCTTGAACACCAGGACTGGGGGCTGAAGTGTACCGATATGGAAGGAGGCTGTGTGCCCTGCCAGCAGGGCAGGGGACCTGAGAAAGCAGAGTCCATCCAGCCTCCTGCCCTTGTTCTTCGCGTCCTCACACCGTCCGGGTCCGGGGCTGTGCTGCGGGGCAGGGGTGGCCTGGTCCCGTGTTCCCCCGTGGTTCTTGTAGTAGCCTGTGGCCGCCACCTTCCCCACGGAGACCCCACTGGACCAGGGTGGCGTCGTCTGCTCCTCCTGCTGAGCCATGACCTGCGTTTCTCATGGACTCAGCCGTGGTCCATGAGCAGTACCCATGGCGTCTGTAGGATCACCATGCTTCCACAGGTCGAAGGGCTGCTGCACGCTAGATACTGCACCCGCCAGCTTGTGTTATCTGTGGGGTTCACGGGTGAGGGCTTGGGCCCCACCTGTGCCCGGCCTCCTCCCGGCGCATGCCCACATCCTCCCCAGCACTCCGTGTCCTCCCTAGACATGCCCAGAGCCAGGTGGGCCCACCACCTTCCTACCTTGCCTCCTATGACTGCTTCCATTGTCCATCTGTCTGTCTGTCCTTCCGTTGCTGTCTGTCTCTGTGAGAGCCTTTCGTGAGCTTCCTGGTGCTAGAAAGATGAGTGTTAGCATCCGCTGTGACCCCAGGAAGAGCTTCCTGGGCGGCAGCAAGCCAGCCCGGGCCAGCCCGCCTGGGGTGGACGTGGGCTGAAGGGAGTTAGAGGGAAGGGGGGAGCCTGAGCACCTACTGTGTGCCGCCCCTTCCCATCTTCTGGACCCCGCTGTGGGAAGGGAACGCATGCTACCCTGACTTACAGGTGGTGAAACTGAGGCACGGGAAGCAGAAAAAGGTATCCGAGATCTGTGGCCGACTGATCAGCCTGCGTCTACGGCTCACGTGTGCTGAGCCCTGGGGGAGCGGAGATGCCACCACTGCTCGGCAGATGGGGAGACGGGGACCCCAACATGCACACTGCACACGTGTGTTCTTGGCCTGGGTAGGCCTGTCACAGCTGCTGCTGCAGTGCGGGGAGGGGGGAGGGGATCACCAAATCTGTCAACCATGAACAGAGAGAATGGAATGGAAAGTTCTGGTGGGAAGAGCCTCTCTGCCCTGGGAGGGGCCAGGAGTAGCTGCCTGGACCTGTCTTCCTGGTGTACCCCTCTCTGCCTCCTCCCTCCCTCCTCTCTTTCTCTTCTACACTCCTTCCTCCTCCCCCTCCTCCCCCTCCCCCTCCCCCTCCCCCTCCTCCTCCCCCCTCCCCCTCCTCCTCCCCCTCCTCCTCCCCCTCCTCCTCCCCCCTCCCCCTCCTCCTCCTCTTCCCCTCCTCCTCCCCCTCCTCCCCCTCCCCCTCCTCCTCCCCCTCCCCCTCCTCTTCCTCCCCCTCCCCCTCCTCCCTCTTCCCCTCCTCCTCCCCCTCCCCCTCCCCCCTCCCCTCCTCCTCCTCTCCCCTCCCCCTCCTCCCCTCTCCTCCTCCCCCTCCTCCTCCTGTCTTTTCTCCCTGCCCTTTCTCCTCCTGCCCTCCCTTTTCTTTCTCTCTCCTCCAGCTGCAGCCTCCTCCCTCTCCCCTCCTTTCCCCCGAGGAGCTGCCATCATGGATGCCGGCACAATGCCCCCATTGTAAGCCTCAGCCCTGATGAAGCTCAGGAACATGGCGGAGGCCTGATTTTCTTGAATAATCAGCCTCCCAGCCAGGCCTGCTGCGGGCCGCAACCTGAGCTTGGCCGGCCGGCCGGGTGGTTTGCTTTAAGGCTTTGTCTGGGGATGAAGAGCCGCTGGCTGGGAGCCACGCTGCCGTGGCGATGGGGTGGGGAGGCGGGGTCGGCTGGAGAGCCGGGCGAGCGGCGTGGACGGGCGCCGGGAGCCACCCTGTGGCTGGGCAGTCAGAGGTCCAGGGCCCCGGCCAGGATCTGTGGAGGGGAGTGCACAGACCCGCTCTCTCTGTCCCTGTGGTGGGCACCCAGGACAGCCCTACTACGTGCTGCCCACACATTACCACCGTGGACGAGAGGACATCGTGTTCTGCGGTGGTCCTCAGCGGGGCGTGGACCGTGGAGATTCTTCATCTTCACACGGCCGTACCCAGCTAGTGGGTCCAGCACAGAGTAGGTGCTCTGTTAGTACTTTAAGCTAAAGACAATAAGCCAGTGCCGAATGGAGAAGCAGCCGTGGGCTTCCAGGGGCAGAATGCTTTACTTGGAGGGACCCAGTGCCCATGCCCACCCCAGGGCCCAGCCTTTCTCCTGGCTCCAGTGACACCTGCTGGAGACCCACCTGGCCTTGGCTCTGTGGTTCCAGAGTGTCCTCCTGCCCCCCGCCCCCAGCTGCCCATGGAAACAGCAGCCCTCTCCACCTTTAGGATGGGGTGTGCCTGTTCTGTGGGGTGGATGCTGGGGCACAATTCCTCTCTGATGGAGTCAGCCGCGAGCCTCATATTTCCTGTGTGCCCCTGTCAGTGACCCAGCTTTAGCAGCGAATGAGCTTTGCCTCCTCTCCAGAGGCCTTGGGTGGGACCTGGTGGCCTGGATCACCACCCTGGGACGCATGACACCCCCTCCCCCCGCGCCAGCCAGGTGCGGGCTCAGACGTGGCCAGGCTGCTGGCGGGGTGGTGGGTGGTTACAGGTTCAGTTTCCCCATCTGTCCAATGGGAAACCTGCTCCTTCCAGCCTTTTAGGACTATAGCAAAGGGGGTGCAAACACTGGACCTGGCCCGCAGCCGGGACACCCACAGAGCGTCCTCTGGCGGAAGGCCGCCCTGCGGGCTGTGATGCCCTCCTCCCTGCCCTCTGCCGCTGCTGGGGACACCACCACCATCACGGCGCCTCCTGGAGAAGCCACAGCCTGGCCCAGCCCCCGGCCTGCCGGCTTCAACCTTGTGAGCCCTGGTCCTGTCCTGGGGCTCCACCAACCTCGTCCCCACTGAGACAATCTGGGGCCACGGATGCCTCTCCTGAATGCCCCCTGGCTTGTCTCTGGGCTTGTCCCCTGCACTCGGTGACAAAAGCAGGCTTCTGCGGGGGGGGGCCCTTCCTCCCCAGGGCAGGGCCTTGCTTGAGCCCCCCCTCCCCCTCCCATGGTCAGTGGAAATGGGAGGAATTGGCCAATGGCCCTCGGAAGCGGGCTGGAAGAAGCCACACCCCCGTCTGCCCCTCCCTCTTCACCGGGGCCACTGCCCGTCCCCAGCAGGAATGCCTGGTGGCGCGAGCTTGTCAGGCCTTGCCCCCCACCCCCACAGGTGCGGCCCCCTTCCCCTGGCCAGGCCGTGCTGCCAGGTGGAGACCCCAGGGAATCGGCTGTGGCAGCCCCTGGGGAAGTCAGAGCTCCTCCCATGTTTGTTCTCTTCTGCGTGTGCCAGGCGGAAGATAATTAAAAGTGACCCCCGTGTCATGGCGTCGTACAAGTTGTAGGATTAGCAGGGGCGTCAGCCCAGGGCTGCACTGGCTCCTTGCCCCTCCCTCTCTGACACCCAATTTCCCAGATGGGGACAGAAAGCTCTAGAATGGCAAGAGACAGATGGGATGGGGGAGGGGAGAAAGTCCCTGGCTGAGTAGAGCCCGTCTCAGCCTAGTGGGTGGCCTGGGCCTGGGCCTCCGTGTGGCCTCCCAGGGCAGTGGAGCTAGCAGCGGGGAGAGGCCCCGGCTGGAGCCCAGTGGAGCTCCGAGTGGCCCCAAGGCTGGGTCCAAATGAAGAATCTGTGCGGAGAACCAGGTCCCCCAGAGTGCGAGGGACGGGGTGGGAGGGGGAGGGGTGCGCGAGGCCTGGCCTCTGGTGGCTCCGACTTCGCTGTGTTCCTATTAGTAGGGAAGTCTCTCAGAGAGACCATCTGCTGGCTGGGAACATCAAAGAATAGCTGGAGATCACTGCAGTTCTCCCTTCTAACACAAAGCTGAGGCACCTGCGGCAAATCCTGGGGGATTTAATGCTGCCAGCGGCCTTCTCTGTTCTTTCTTCCTGAAGGTGGATGGGGAAGGGGCTGGGGGGCGCAGGTCCCCCAGGCTGCGCTCACCTCGCTGGCTCCCTGCCCGGAATTGAGGGTGCTGTGTTCTTTTGGGGGCAGCCCTGTACGGCTGGGTGGCAGGGCTCGGTCCAGAGCCTCTCCCAGGCCAAGGCCAGGGCCAGGGCCCCGTGAGCGGAGTTTTCCCCTTGGGGGTTGCTGACTTGACACCAGCCTGGTTAAGTCAGGACGGAGGGGACCTGTGCTCCCTGGGTTTGGCGGACACAGCTGTATTTGTGGCAAGTGTGGCTTTCCTGGGGGAGATGTGCGTGGGGGGCCCTTGCCCCGCCCCCCACGGTGAGAACCACGCCCATGGTGAGAGGCCACGCCCATGGCAAGAGACCACGCCCATGGTGAGAGGCCACGCCCATGGTGAGAGGCCACGCCCATGGCGAGAGACCACGCCCATGGTGAGAGGCCACACCCATGGTGAGAGACCACGCCCATGGTGAGAGGCCACGCCCATGGTGAGAGGCCACGCCCATGGTGAGAGGCCACGCCCACGGTGAGAGACCACGCCCACGGTGAGAGGCCACGCCCACCTACAACACAGACCAGGGCTTGGCGTTGGGTCTCTTGCTTCACATCACTCATTCTTCCAGCCGGCACTTAGCACCTGCTGTACACAGGCTCCAGAGTTGCAGCAGCGATCTCTCTGGGCTAAGCAAACACCTGGGATGAGGGGCCTCAGAGCCCCACATGCCCATGCTTTGTGGGTCTGTGGGTGGGAGGGGTGCTGAGGGGCGGCCAGCGGCAGGGTGAGGCTAGAGTTCGCAGGAACTCGGGCTGGGCTGACACCTGACTCCAGGGCTTCGCCGGGCCTGGTGGGCCAGACCCTCTCCCTGCAGGGCAGAGGCCTTACCGTGCCTCAGCCCCCCTGGGACAGGCTGACCCCCCAGCCACCCGGTGGGCACCCTGCGTCCCTGCACCGCCTGCGTCCCCGCACTGCCTGCGTCCCTGCACCGCCTGCGTCCCCGCACTGCCCCGCTGGCCCCGTTCCCGGCCACAGCTACGTTTTCCAGGGGCAGAGGGGGTGAGATGCAGCTGGTGGCCTCTGAGCTCATGGAGCCTGCGGGGTGCGGGAGCAAAGCCCTGTACCATCAGCCACTGTGCAGTGGGCCCGTCCCACGAAGAAGAGCCCATCCTTCCCAGGCTCCCATCTGTCATCTTGTGGAGCCTGCTTGGCCTCAGGTTCTTTATGCTTGCCACTTTGTCTGCCCAGAGCTCTCCTCCAGCACCCAGATGTCTGCCTGGCTTTCTCTCGGCCTCTCATGCAGGTTTCATGCTCCTCCATTCTGTGAGGCCTCCCTGTCCACCTCCATTCGAAATGCAACACAGAGCCCTCCCTGGCAGCTCTGTGCCCCAAGGCGGCTCCTCCCCTCTTCCCCCTCTTCCCCCTCCTCCTCCTCCTCTTCCTCCTCTTCCCCCACTCCTCCTCCTCTTCCTCCTTCCCTCCTCCTTGTCCTCCCCTCCTCTTCCCCTCCTCTTCCCCTCCTCCTTCTCCTCCTCCTCCTCCTCCTCCTCCTCCTCCTCCTCCTCCTCCTCCTCCTCTCCTCCTCCTCCTCCTTCTCTCCATGACATTTACTGCAGCTGGACCTGGCCATATCTTTTCCCGACTTGCCCTTTGGCTGGTGAGTGTCGGGTCATTCTGTCCCCTGATTCACTGTTGTGCACCAGCTTCTGCAACAGTGCCAGACAATCAGTGAACATGTGTTCTCTCTCTCTGTGGTTGTATCCCTGTATCTTCTTATACACTAGAATAAGAACACTGTGCTGGGTACTGGTGGCTCACCCCTGTAATACTAGCTACTCAAGAGGCCAAGATCTAAGAATCATGGTTTGAAGCTGGCCCAGTCAGGAAAGTCAGTGAGACCCATATCTCCAATTAATCACCATAGTGCCAAAAGTAGAGGTGTGGCTCAAGTGGTAGAGAGCTAGCCTTGAGCAAAAGAGCTCAGGGACAGTGCCCAGGCCCTGAGACCAGCACACACACACACACACACACACACACACACACACACACACACACACACACACAGGATATTGTATATCATTTTATAGCATCAATAAACATGATAACATCATCTGATTAGCACTTCAAAGTTTCCCTTAATCACACCCCCAGGATTCTCTGCCTGTGTGCCTGCTGGGGGGGGGATGGGGGTGGGGGGAGGGGCAGGCCTGGCTGTGCGATCCCCAGCGTGGGATGTTAATGTGGCAGTCTGCCCTTCCATGTGCAAATAACAGGGCTCAGACAGGCAATAAAAAGCAAAGCTAATTTGATTTTCCAAAAGGTGTGTCCCTGGAGGACTCTACGAAAAGGAGCTGGCGGGGTCGGGAGGGGGGACGGTGCACCTGGGAAGTGGCTTCCCAGGGGCCAGGCAGTATCCAGCCCAACGAGGTGTGCTAGCTTCGAGAAGTGAATGAGGCGTGTTTTCAATTGTGCCTGGAGCGCAGTGCTGAGCGCTCTCTGCGCTCTTCTGTCGAGCTGATGGTGACGGAGGACTGTTCTTTCCTGCTTTCTGCCCTTCCGCAATCCATCATTCACGCTTCCTCCCCACCCCTCTGGCCACGGGCTTCAGCATGACTCTAAGGGAGGAGCGAAGGTCCACGCGTGCTGGGGGGGTCTCCCAGCCCTGTGAGCCTGCTGGGCCGTGGGGCTCATAGTACCGTGGGCAGTGGGACCTGTTCTGTCGGTGAGCTGCTCGCCAGCCCGCTTTCTGTTTCCAGAGCCTTGAGCAGAAGCATACAGTAGGCGGTCAGTTATTGCATGAGGATTCCCGACAGAACTCACCTAAACCCACGGGCTCACCATCCACGTAGTGATGGCGACTCCCCGGGGGCTTGGCCCGGCAGTGCCCTGCGAAGCGGCACCTCGGCCGGGCGCCTCCCGCTCAGCCCCGAATGTGGGATCTTATAGGATCCCCGAGGGTGGTGTGTTGTGCGCGCCGTGGTTGGGGCTCAGCGGCGGTTCTGGGACATCACGCCAGTTCATTAGTCAGTCTTCCGCTCATTCACTCATTCTTTCCCGGGCAGGTGCTCACTCATTCATACACTCAAGCCCTTTCTTGTCAGACAGCCTGGTCCCTGTTGACACATGGGTAAATCTTCCTCTCTGCCTCCCTCTGTCTGTCCTCCTTGGTGTCCCCCTCTCCCGCTCTTGCTCTGTGCCCCTCAGAGCTGGAGGGGAGCGGCCAGGGAAGAGGCTGGCGCGGCGGGAAAGGGTCTTCCTCTCTCCGATCAGTCCATCCGGTGCACTCATTGGGTGGATGGCCATGGAATGACCCATGAGTGGAGGTTGGAGGACAGGCCCGTCAGCTGGCTGCGGCAGCTGGCGTGGCTGTGTGCCAGGTGACATGTCCTTTGCGTTCAGTAGCCAGGGGCACCCTCCTCTCTTCACCCCCTTTCTTCCTCAGAGCGTTGCCCCTGCATCTGGGAAGACGGAGACACCTTCCGGAAAGCAGATGGATCCTGGTGGGTGGCGGGGATCTGAGCCGTGGGAGGTTGAAGGTCAGAGGTCAGAGGACATCATGGTAAATTTAGCAAAAGTCAGCACGACACATTGTTCCTTGTTCCTGCTGCGTGGAGAGCACTCAACACCCCAGCTCTCTGGGCGCGATTGAAAAGCCGCCTTGTTCACTTCGTGAAGCTGAGCGCGCCTCCTTGGGTTGGGTACTGCCTTCCCCAAAGGCTTCCTCCCTCCGTGTTCTGTGGGAGAACCGCAGGGTGGGCAAGGGTGGTGGAGGGGGAAGCGGACCTGCCCTCCCAGGCCCCGGCGTCTGGAGCCTGGGTGCTCTGGGTTTCCTGGCTGCGGGTATGCCTGGCCTGGCTGGAGGCTCCCGTGTGGGGCGCAGTCCCCCTGGGCTGCCCCCTCCCCCCTCAGGGCCTGGTGACCTTCTTGGACACATGGAAGACGGCTGGTAGACCTGCACAGAGGCGTCCCTGGGCTGGGCCTGGATGCATCCGGGTCTTATCGCCTGGATCCCTGATTCAGACAGAGCCTGCTCAGAGCAGCTTGGCTTTTGAGGCAGGGCTGGAAGGGAGCTGAGCCCATGGCAAGTCAGCTCCCGCGAGGCTGGGAACCCCAGCAGTCCCCTTCAGTCCCCACATCTTGAGCTCCTCATGCTTCCCAGGAGGCCGGTGGGGTCAGAGGCCAGAGCCAGGCCCTGGAAGCTGTCCGCGGCTGGAGGGGGTGGAGGGGCACTACGGTGGGCTGGTGCCTGCTCGCGTGGGGCATGCAGTGAGTTCTTCCATAAAGAAGAGGCTTCCTCTCCTCGGGGAGGCCTGGGGGCCGGTCGGGGTCCCCGCTGGCTCGAGAGACCCAGATCTTGCAGGTGTTGCTGTGCGTTGGGGGAAACTGAGGTAGGGGAGCGTCCTCGAGCTCTCTGTGCCTAGCGAAGACCTTTGCTGCCGCCCACCACGTCCTCTTCTCCCCACAGAGGCTTTCAGAGCCAGACAAAAGCGGCACTGTGCCTGCGCAGGTCCCGGGAGGGGATTCCGGAAGATTCTATGCGTGACCCTTTCCTCTTTCACTTCCAAGCAGTCTGGAAGTTTCTTCCATAACCAATTCATCCAGAAAAGAAGAAAAACAGCCCTCTGGCTGTGTGGAGCTTCCGGTCCTTTCTCATCTTGCTTCTCTTGGGAACCCATGCCAGGGCTGTGGACGGGAAAGCTGTGGCCCCGAGGGGCAGCGGGCTAACCCTGCCCTGGGGGCAGGGGTGGGGGCTGACCAGTTCCGAGGGACCAGGGCTCAGCCACCGCCACACCCACCGGGCCAAGGCCTTCTCCTGGCGCTCCTTTCTCCTGGGCTTGGCTTCTCATGGTTTCTGGCATCTTCTGTCAGAGGGAAATGGCTGTGGGTGGGTGGTGTTGATACTGTTCTGTAAACAGCGAGGGAGGAGAGCAGAGCTCCAGCAGGGGCGGCTGTGAAGCTGTGTGTGTGTGCGCACGTGCGCGTCTCTGCTCATGGTGTGCACAGGTGTGTGTCCGGTGGGATGTGAGTTCTGTCCCTCATCTTTGGCGCTGTGGGCCTTCACACGCCACAGGACCTCCTCCCTCCCCGGCAGGATGGCTTCTTCGTCCTAACCCGGGCTGTGCCCCTGCCTGAACCCCAATGGCTCTGCGCCCCCCACAGAGAGCGAGGGCCACCAGGGCCGGGCCCCTTCCTCACCCGGCCTCTCGGCCCTCCCCTGGGCCTCCCCGGAGCCGCGTTGTGGCTGGGCCGAAGCACCGGGGGCCTGGGCGGGCGGTGGCGCGGGGGACTGCGGGCATTCCTCTCTGGTGGGGCAGCTCGGGGTGGGCGGCTCACTCCGGGTTTGCAGTGAGCTGGGCACTGGGGCCGCGCTGGCCCTGCGGTGTAGGCTCCTGCTACTTGGGTCTTGTTTCCTAGCACTGTGGGACTTGGGGATCCCACAGCACCCGCAAAGCCCTGTGAAAGCACGGCCTTCCCAGAAGGGATCCATCCTGACCGGGCAAGCCGGCCAAGCTCTCGGGCTCGCAGGGTCTCAGGGTCGTGGTCAGCGGCCAGCGTGGCTGGGGCCGGAGGGACCTCGTTTCACACGGGACCCTGGAGGCCAGGACAGTCGTTGGAGTGTGAACTGAGCTTGTGCTAAGGTTTTGGAACCGTTTCTTCTTCTGAGATGGAGCTTCAAAGCCCCGGGAATGGCGCTTGGGTCCACCGGGCTGAGCCCCGGGCGCCGTGGGCAGAAGACCTCTGGACATCCAGGGCCTGTGTCCTGCTCTGGTGCCCTGACCTCATGTCATTCTAAATGACCTTGTCAGACCCGAGCTGACGCCAGTCCCCTGCCCCACAGCCTCCAGTGACATCTGGGGGAGGGCTTAGATAGCAACAGCAACTCCCCTGGAGCCTTGAGGGCTTTGAGTGGCAAACCTACCTTCTCTCTCTCTCTCTCTCTCTCTCTCTCTCTCTCTCTCTCTCTCTGCCTGGGATTGGACCTTCCATCAGGGCTGCTCTGTGGGGACAGGAAGGCCAGCACCAAGCCAGTCTGCTGGTCGGGAGAGGCTGGGCTGGAGACGCTGTCCCGTGAGCCTTCCGTGGCATGAGGGTAGAGCACCAGGTGGCGGTACGTGAAGCGCAGGCGCGGGGTTTACGCGGCCTCTCAGCCAGAGAAGGTGATGGATTTTCATAATGCAGTTGATCAGTCCTCAGTGAAGTGGAGAGTGGGCAGGGTCCCAGAGATCCTGTAAATTGATTTTTCTGGGCCCCTTAGGGGCTGGTGTGAAAACCAAGCTGCCCGAGCCCCAGCCGCTGCTCGGGGGCCTCTCTCCTCCCTGCGGCCGGGCGCCAGGGTTTGCAGCCAGGGTCAGCGCTCAGGCCAGCCTCTGCGGGCCCGTGACAGAGTGACACCATGGCTGCGAGTGTGAGGTCACCGAAGTCAGCCACCATCGGCACCTGCACATGGTCAGTGTTCCTGTCTTCCGTCCATGCCGCTCATGTTTAGGCTCTGGTCAGGGGACATGCAGTGCGACCGGAAGCCAGCCCAGCAGCAGACACCTGTCTCTCTGGGCTGGATGGGGACTGGACCACAGGGGGCCCTGAGGAGCTCAGGTCTGTAGCTCCTTTCTTATCTCCATGCAGACTCTCTCTAGTCTCTGAGACCCCCGGCTCTTCATTTGCTCAGTGCCCTTAGAGGCCTCAGTCCCTTGTTTTAGTTATTTATGTCCGCGGTGTCTTTCTCCAAGGACTTGCTACAGATGCTACGCATGTCTAGAGGAGCAGCCTGGCAAACACCCACCTTTACTACCCTTCATCTGTCTATTGACACCATCCATTCCCCTACCCGCCTACATCATTGTCACCCACACATTCATCCATCCATCATCCATTTATCCATCCATCATCCCTCCATCCATCATCCATTTATCCATCCATCATCCCTCCATCCACCATCCATTTATCCATCCATCATCCATCCATCCATCCATCTTCCATTTATCCATCCATTATCCCTCCATCCATCATCCATCCATCCATCCATCATCCACTTATCCATCCATCATCCGTCCATCCATCCATCATCCCTCCATCAATCATCCAATTACCAATGCATCATCCCTCCATCCATCATCCATTTATCCATCCATCATCCCTCCATCCATCATCCATTTATCCATCCATCATCCCTCCATCCACCATCCATTTATCCATCCATCATCCATCCATCCATCCATCTTCCATTTATCCATCCATCATCCCTCCATCCATCATCCATCCATCCATCCATCATCCATTTATCCATCCAATCCATTTATCCATCCATCATCCCTCCATCCATCCATCATCCATTTATCCATCCAATCTATTTATCCATCCATTATCTACCCATCCACCCATCAACCATCATCATCAACCCATCTATCCATCCATATCCATCATCTATCTATCCACCCAGCTACCCAAACATCCATCCATCCATCATCCATCTGCATTCATCTCTTAACCACCCATTTATGCGTCCATCATCTTGTCCTACCCTCTCTCCTTCCTGCACATCTCATCTTCCCCTCCCATCAACAAATACTAACTGGGAGCATCCCCAGTATCCCTGACACTGTGCTACATGCTGAAATGTGGAAGATTCAGAACGGACTCTGTTCAGCAAGCTCCTGTTGAGCATCAGCTGCATGCCAGGGCAGACCCAGTGCCTGGCATGACTCTGGGACCCATGTATGACTATAGACCCCGGCTTAGTGCAGTCCTGGTGTGTCTCGGGAGAGCTGTTGCTCAATGTCCTCGTTAGTACTTGTCCCCTGACCCTGGACAAGTGAGCCAACCTTCCCGAGACTTTACATGGGTTAAATGAGATAAGGAATAGAAAGTGCTTGGCTTAGAAAATGTTAGCTCTTATTATTAGCTATTATGGATGACAAGGGTCATCAATTATGGAAGAGTGCTGACATATTCTGTTCATACAAGAGAGCAGCGAGGACCCGAAGGCTGAGTTCGTGCGTGGCTCTTGGTCACCCTGAATGCATTATAGGAAGTCCTGCCCCCGGGTCTCTGTGGAGGAAGTGCGGTAGACAGGGGGCTCACAGCTGCTTCCCAGGGAAAGGAAGGAGGCTCCGGGGTCAGAGGTTGCGCTCAGCCTCCTGAGCCTCTGAATGAGAGGCTCCTTTGGCTCCTGTGTGTTCTCGAATGGAACGTCCTGAAGGCACTTGGATTCCCCCAGCCCCCTGCTCAGCCACTCTAGAGATTGGGTAGAGGCCCCTGCCACACTCCCCAGGGGCCCACAGAGGCCGAAGCTCTCCAGGAAACAAAGCTCAGCTGCAGGGTCCCCGCCGCCCTGAGGTCTTTGAGTCACAGGCCGCTGAGTGTCTGGGATGGAGCGGGAGGCTGGGGACCGAGGGTGATGGCGATGGCGTAGAGGGCCACATGCCTGGGGCCGCCGGGGCTGCCTGGGCACCAAGCTCCAGCGTGGAGTTAGTGAGGAGCCAGCCGTGGGGACGGCCGGTGGCACGCGCCCCACGGCCCCACGGCGGAAGCGTCTCCAGTGCAGACACCTGTCCCCGTCCTTGTGTGGTGTGGTACTCGATGCTGGGGCGTGGCCAGCGGCTGTGGTGAGCGGCTTTGTGTGTCTCGTGGCCATCCTGGCCAGCAGCGCCCCTTAACATCCAACAGCCCGACTCCCCTCCGCTCTTCCTTCCTCTTCCCGACTCCCCTCCGCTTCTTCCTTCCTCTTCCCGACTCCCCTCTGCTTCGGTCTTCCTCTTCCCGTGACCCTCCGTCTGTCTCCCTGGCACACTGTGGGCATCGTGGTGACTCAGGGCCTTGGTTGTGGCGGCTGTGAGGCAGTGGCATGCGAGTGTCCCCCAAGCCATTTCCCGGCCCCCCAGAGCCGCCTCTCCAGGCGCGGGGCTCGCGGAGGCTCCAGACCGTCTCCTGGCCCGCGCAGCTCCACAGCGTGCTCCGGCGACGTGCGTGCCGGGGTGTGCGGGCAGGTGGGGTGGGCTCCCCACGAGCCACGGATGAGGCGCCGACCCCGGGCCTCGGCTCGCGGCTGTGTTTGCAAACAGGTGTTTGCAGGGGTCATGAGGTCCTCGGGGTGACCCTCATCCCATCTGGTGACCCTGTGAGGACACGGCTCGGGGGAGGGAGCCAGCGGGGCCGTGCAGGACCTGCCAACAGCATCCTCCATAGCCCGCACGCCCCATGACCCCGCCGAGGATTTCCAGAGTCACCGCGTCCACTCCCCAGGGTGAGGTAGGAAGCGTGACCCTTTCCGTCTCCCTACGCGAAGGCAGAGTGCCTCTCAGCAGTAGATCAGGGAGTCAGGACCGGAACTCACTGTGACAGGCTGTGCCCTGCCTCCCCCCGCCCCATGTCCCCACACATGCCAGACCACCATGCTGGACAGGGACCCCCCACATTGGCCACAAGGATTTAGGTGTAGCCAGTGGCAGGTGGCTTGGTGGCTGGACTCTGCTTTGGGGTGGACCACGCCCCTTTCCTGGGGAGCTGCTATGGGAAAGTGGGGTGAGGGGCCTCAGAGTTACGCTTAGGTGACCCAGTGAGAGGCAGGGCCTCGTCCCTCCCCCACCGAGCTGTGGGAACAGCTTCAGAAAGGCTCTTTGGACTCAGTCAACTCTGCCTCACAGCCTGGTAGACAAGCCCAGGGGGAGGGGAGCGGGGACCCCAGGAGAGAACTTCTGCACAGCTGAGCTTGGCCCTCCGGAGGCAGCCCTCTAGCAGGGTAGAGGCTCAGTGGAGGCTCGGCCTCCAGCCTGCCCCCCACCCCCCCAGGGTGACGTGAGCCAGGGCCGAGGCAGCAAAAGGTCAGAGCTGGCTGCGCTGACTTTGACTTCGCGATCTAGACAGACAGATCCCCTCCCCCCACGCCCTCTCCCAGCTCCCCGCTCAGTTTTGCTCCTGGTTCAGCTCAGAAAGGAACTTAACCTTTCCGTCCCCATCTTTGAGGTCCCCTGCTGGGCACTCTGGTGTGGGAAGCCCAGAAGCCCAGGGTGGCCTCAGTAACCCGTGAACCCCAATGCCGTACTGGGGTCCAGGTGCTGCTCGTAGGCAGGGGCTTGCTGATTCCACCCGAGTACCCGGGCTGCCTGGTCTGGGGTGATACAGAGAGACTTCGCGTGGGAGGTGCGGGTCCTCATTGTACAGTGTGCGGTGTGAGGGCCCCGTGGATGTCATCGGAAGGTGCCGGTGTGAGGCCCCGCCTGCCCTCAGCACATCCAGACTCGCACACGGCCGTCAGCTGGTGCTGGCGAGCCTAGCCTCCCACCGCTCCCTCGGCCTCATTTGTCTGTAAAATGTCTCTGGAGCCTCCCCTGGGTGTGAGGAGGGCTGGGTGACCTCCACGGCTGGTCCTCGCTCTGGGCAGAGGTCACTCAGCCGTCCACAGCCAGGCTGGCCATTCTTCCTTCCCTCCAGGTCTGCTCAGTGGACCTGGTCTTCCGGAAGGTATGCTACTTTAGGTGTGCAACACTATGACTTTCAGCCCGCTTATGGAAAGGTCTAGAACAGCTCTGCTGCTCCCTGGTGCCTTTGTGGCCATCTCCACCTCCAGGAACTGCTGAACAAACGTGTTTGTCCCTGTGGTGTGACCTCTGTGGAGTGTCACATCCACGGCCGTGGCCTGGCCTCTGAGCTCCGCTCAGGTCTGCTCTGCAGACCTGTGCCTGTCACAGCTGGCGCTGTTGTTCCTGTGCATGTGTGTGTTTGTGCGTGTGTGTATGTGTGTGTGTTTGCACACTTGACACAGGGTATTTCAGCTTGGGGCAGGTACAATAAAATGTGTCTTGTGATTGTTGTCTGAATGTTGGACATTGCTTGTAGAAGGGAAGGCAGTGATATCTGGGAAGAGCCCGGAAGAGGCCAGCTTCTTCCTTTCTTGGGCTCGTTCTGCTCCAGGTCAGCCAGGTCATGGATGGAGCTAAGTTTGGGTTTTGTTGCCTAACAATATTGGACCTTTGGATTGTCTCCTCTGGCTTATACAACATTTTCTATGTATGTACGTACGTACGTATGTATGTATGTATGTATGTACTGGGACTCAAACTCACAGCTTTACCCTCTTGCTTAGATTTTTTTTGTTCAAGGCTGGTGCTTTATTCTTGAGCTACACTTCCACTTCTAAATGTGGCATTTTCTAGTTTTTTTTTTTTTTTTTTAAATCAGTTGTGGGGCTTGAACTCTGGGTCTGGACACTGTCCCTCAGCTCTTCAGCTCAAGGCGAGCACTCTACCACTTGAGCCACAGCACCACTTCTGGTTTTCTGTTGGTTTATTGGAGATGAAGAGTCTCACGGACTTTTCCTGACTGCTGGCTTTGAACTGCGATCCTCAGATCTCAGCCTCCTGAGTAGCTAGGATGACAGGCGTGAGCCACCGGCTCCTGGCTCATCATATTCTAGTGTCTTAAAAAGCCATGTCTAGAATTTTAGCCTCTTTTGTAGATCAAGATAATCCTAGTGACCCTGTGATGCTGTGTGTCAGCAAGTGACTTACAGTGTCATGGCTGCCTAGCCCTGGGCTGAGCCTGTGTGCCTTTGTTCAGGCTCCACTCTTCCCCAGTGCTTCTCTCCACCTGCTTCTTCCTCTCTGTCCTGTCACCTTCCTGGTTCTCGCCAACGCTGACATTCTGGTGTCTTGATACTGACCAATCATCAGCAGCCCCTTTTTAGAAAGACAAAGAAATGCACACACCAGTTCAAAAGCAACTCCAGCCCAGTGGTTAATAGTAAGCCCGTAATCAGAGAGAGCATTTGCTAGAGGTTTCCAGGAAGGAGGTTTCCAGTCTGCAGGGAGCACGCCTTCCCACGCTGGCTGTGGCTTTTCCTGGCTCCTCTGAGACGTGGCTCGGCGCGCGGCACAGGCGCATCCTCGTCAGGATGCAGAGAAGTGGCTCTGAAAGATGGACAGCCGGCCCCGGGGGGCGAGGCCGAGCACAGGGAGGCCGGATCTGCTCAAGTCGCCAGTGGCGTACGATGGCACCTGCTGGAAAGATGCGCACTTGACATTTTGTTTGGAAGATGCGGCTCTGTGAGTCTGTTGCCAGATGGCTGGAGTGACAGCTGACATACGCTCGTGGGGAACTGAGAAGCGCAAACACGTCCACACGTTTGGACGAGCCGCTGTTTCCGGAGTGGGGGCGGGGCGGGGCCCAGGACTCTGGCGCTGTTGGCTCGGCTCACTCCGAGCTCCTGGGAGCCCGTGCCCGTGTCCCCTCTGAGCGAGCCGGGGAAGGGCACAGGGCTGTGCACCAGCCATGGCCGCTGGGTTCTGTCATCCCGAGGGGGTGCTGGGGCCTGCTGGGCACTGGGGACATCATGGGGGACACAGGCCTCCCCTGCTCTTGTGGCCCTAACGGGTGACAGTTAGTGCTGATACCAGATGGACGAGGCAGGGGACAGGGCCATCTCTCTGGGCAGATGTGCCTTCAAGGCCCGGAACGGGAGGGAGCGTGGAGTGGTGGGGAGCGAAGGTGGGGACTTGAGACACTGTGGTCGAGTATCACAGGCCCGGGCCCAGGGATCCTGGGTGGCCGGGACGTGGGGTGGGTCAGATCTCCTGGCGCAGGCCTGATGGCTCCCTGGACCCGGTTTGCTCTCTACTGAAGACGACCAGGCACTTATTTGTGGCTGGCTTACCTTCCAGCAGGCCTAGTCCTTCCCAGCTGTGAGACAGAGCGCCTCTGCCATCAGACAGGCTAGATGGGACCAGAGGCTTGAGATGGGGCCACGCCCCCTCTGCCGGCCTGGCACCTGGAGACCCAGCACTGCCCTTGGAGGGCTGGACAGGGGCCCCAGGCCCAAAGTGGGAGCAGGGACAGGGAAGAGCCTGTCACCTGCCGACCACACCCTCTGTCCTGGGTGTGAGCCCTGTCCCCTCTCCTCCTCTAGGCTGAACTCAGCTCAGCTCAGCTCAGCAGGGCCTGCTCCACTTTGCCCTCCGCGCCACACACTGCCCTGCCCGGCTCTGTCCCGTCCCCCCCTCCCCTCCCCACACGTCCCCTGGCTGTGGCTGTGGCATTTCCTGGTCCATGGGACCAGAGCTCATTGTGAATGCTGCAGGATGCTGAGAGGGAGGAAGAGGACTGCCCCCCTCCCCCATGTTCATCCCCTCAGGACTCAGCCCCTGGGCCATTAGTCACAGGCTCTGCAAAGCCAGACCTGTGTTCTGGGTTCAGATGGGGAAGCCCCGTTTTAAGGGTCTACAAGGAAGGTTGACATTCCCGGGGACCTGCAGGGGCTGTGGGGTGCCAGCCAGCTGTGGCATCACCCTGCCTGCCCTGAAGCCTGGGACTCGGCTGCTCCTGACCTCCACCTGACCTTGAATGCCACACTTGCGTTGGTTCTCCTTTCCAGAGCGCTGGTAATTCTAGGCGAGCTGGGTGTGTAACATCTGGGAAATGCCTTTACACATAGTGCTTTATTCTACGCTGATCACTTAGCAGGGAGGCAGGGCGTGACTCGGTTCTCCTAACTGCTTCCTCCCACAAACAGCTTTGGATGGGTTACTTAAATGTATACCTATACTCTGCTAATGTAGTAAGGAGTCGAGGGAAGGGCACCACATGGGGGGGGCAGGAATCCAAACTGGAGTATGAATCCAGCCCCCATGCAGGGACCCCCAGAAGTGGGTGGCCGCTGGGAGGGTCACGGCTTGCTCGATTGGAAGGTGGCTTGTGGGCCTGGGTGGAGACTTGAGGGGTGAAAGCCACCCTTCACTGTAGGAGCTCATCTGCCTGGCTCCAGGGAGGCTGGGTGTCGGACCGGGAGGTTTGATCTCAGGTGCTGTGCCCCGCTCGTGGAGGAGGGACAGGGCCCCCACGACTCAGTAGTCCCTGGATCACAAGAAGACTACAGCCAGGGCTAAAGCAGGGGCTGATGCTAAAGGCCCCTCCCCTGGTGTAGGGCCTCGTCTGCTCATTTCCCCTAGTCTTGATCTCCACCTCTGAGAAGCAGGAAGAGAAGCCACCACACGTTCTCCAGTACAGTGCCAGGGACTGGCGTGGGCCCACGGCGTGTCCCCGGGTCCTGTGGCCCAGGGTCCACACTGTGCTCCTGTGGCTCAGCTCTCCCGGAAGCTGCTTGTTCCCAGCCCGGCTGCTTCAGGGTCTGGAGGCGAAGCTGCAGATTCACAGCCGGTGGGTGGAGGGCAGGGATTCAAACCCAGGCAGTCTGGCTCTAAAGCTCGTTCCCTTTCCACTAAGCCAGGCGGCCTCGGTGGAGTCCCTGGTGAGATGGTTCAGGTTCTGTCTCCTTTCCCACCCGCTGTCTTGCAGGATGGCCAGGTGGCTGCAGAGGCATTCAGAGATGGAAACTCATCGCCTGGTGACGGCTCCATTGCTCAGACAGGGCCAGCTGGGGGGGTGGGGACTGTTCACCACGTCACCCCTTCCCCCTCCCCCCCATCATGAGAGAATGTCCTCTGACAAGTAGGAGACATGATTCACTTCTCTGGCACTTAGGGACATGAGCTCAGTCCTGAAGAATCTTAACTGCGGTAGAAGGGAGTGTGGGGGGGTCTTAGTGGCAGCACTCATCCTTGGGGGCCCCTGGCCCGGCTGGCTAGATGCACGCATGGGGCATCAGACCAGGTGACAGGTCTCTCCCCCTCCCCCACTGAGCTGATAGCAGCTCCACTTGTTTTTAGAGGTGGCCTCAAGGGAAGGGTGTGGGGAGCAGAGGCCCGTGCGGAACGTGCCCGGGGCGCCCTCCTCCAGCAGGGCGCTCTTGTCTCTTCCCCACCAGGGGCACCGCAGGTCACGGCTGGTGTCTCCAGAGCCAGTGTCTTCTTGAAGCTGAGCCGCTGGGCTTGGGAGGGGTCCTTGTTGTCTGCAGGTGGGAGTGAGGGGAAGGATCGACCCCGTCCCTAAATGAGGAGCATCCCCCTTGGCAGGGGAAGGCCAAGCGTGAAGGCCATTTGGATGCTACTGAGCACCCTCCTTTGGGGCCTCCTGACTGCACTGGGGTCTGTGCAGGTGAGGGTCCTGAGATGAGCAGGGATAAGGGTCAAGGCTGGGTAGCTTTTTACCACCCCCCCCCCCCCCCCCCCCGTCGTGCCCAAGTGAAAGTATTTCAGGCCTGAGTAGATTCCACACCTGCTGGTTGGATTGCAGATTCACCTCCAGGATTTCCCATGACCCCTCTGTGAAATGGGCTTCTTGCCACTGAGGTAACAGGTTCAGGAGACGGGGGAATGGATGGATGGATGGATGGACAGGAGGATGGATAGATGGATGGAAGGATTCATGGATGGATGGATGAATAGGTGGACAGATGGATGCATAGATGGATGGGTGGGTGGGTGGATGGATGTATAGATGTATGGATAAGTGGATAGATGGTTGGACTCATGGACAGATAGATGGATGGGTGGCTGGATGGGTGGATAGGTGGATGGAGGAATGGATGGATGTATTGATGTATGGATGTATGTATGGATAGATGTGTGAATAAATGTATGGAGGAGTGGATAGATGGATGACTGGATGGATGAGAGAATGTATATATAGATGTATATACATATGTATATATGTATGGGTGGATGTATATATGTACGTATATATATATGTATGTATGTATGGATGGATGGGTGGATGGATGGATGGGTGGACAGATGGATATATGGATGTATGGGCAGATGGATGGATGGATGGGTGGATGGATGGATGGATGGGTGGATGGATGGATGGGTGGACAGATGGATGTATGGGTGGATGGGTGTATGTATGTATGTATGGGTGGATGGATGGATGGATGGGTGTATGTATGTATGTATGGGTGGATGGATGGATGGATGGGTGTATGTATGTATGTATGGGTAGATGGACAAATGGATGGTGTATGTATGTATGTATTTATGGATGGGTGGATGGATGGGTGGATGTATGTATGTATGTATGCATATATGGGTGGGTGGGTGGATGGATAGATGGTGGATGGGTGAATGGATGGATGGATGGATGGATGAGTGGATGGACAAATGGATGGGTGAGTGGATGGATGGATGGGTGGGTGGATATGTGGATGTGTGGATGGATACACGGGTGAATGGATGGATGGGTGGGTGGATGGATGGGTGGACAGATGGATTTACGGGTGGATGGGTGTATGTATATATGTATGTATGTATGTATGGGTAGATGGATGAATGGATGGGTGTATGTATGTATGGGTAGATGGACAAATGGATGGTGTATGTATGTGTGTATTTATGGATGGGTGTATGGATGGGTGTATGTGTGTATGTATGCATATGTGGGTGGGTGGGTGGATGGATAGATGGTGGGTGGATGGATGGATGGATGGGTGGATGGGTGGATGGATGGATGGATGGGTGGATGGGTGGATGGATGGGTGGATGGATGGATGGATGGGTGGATGGGTGGATGGATGGATGGGTGAGTAGATGGACAGATGGATGGGTGAGTGGATGGATGGATGGGTGGGTGGATGGTTGAGTGGATGGACAGATGGATGGGTGGGTGGATGGTCGGATGGGTGGATGGATGGATGGATGGGTGGATGGATGGGTGGGTGGATGGTTGAGTGGATGGACAGATAGATGGGTGAGTGGATGGATGGATGGGTGGGTGGATGTGTGGATGTGTGGATGGATGCACGGGTGAATGGATGGATGGGTGGATGGATGGACGGGTGGATGGATGGCAGGAACTAGCCAGTTTTCTTTTCTGGAAGGAGCATCTCTGAGATCCTGCAGTGCTTCTCCCATGGCCTCGGCAGGATGAGCAGAGCTGGGTGGGGAGCAGCTTCAGTGAGCCACGAGGTCAGTTTCCCAGTACCTGTGGATGGCTGTCCTGTGGGGGAGCCGCTTGCTGGGCGGGGTCAGAGGGTCCGTCAGCTTTCCCGCCCCTCTCCCCTGAGCTCCTTTGCTCCCGGACGCGGGTCCCACCGTTGTTCTGCAGGCCTCTATTGGGCACCCACTGTGCTCCTGACCGTGCTGTGGGTGCTGGGGCGGGTAGAGGTGGAAGCCAGCCTCCACACAGGTGGTGAGGACCAGGCCGCCTGGCAGAGCTGGCGAAGAAGCACCCAGGGGTCAGGGGGAGTGGACAGAGCCTCTCACAGGAGGCATTTGGTAAAAGAAAAAATAGCCAGATATATCCACGGCCTGGGGAAGCATGGAAGGTCCAGACAGAGGGACCCGCAGTGACGGGCTCAGCGACAGGTGACCGGGCTGTCTTCTGGGAGCTTCTGGATTGCATCACAAAGCCAACGCAGGTGCTGGGGGCTTCAGGACAGGGGGCCTGCTCAGGCCGGACCTGGCTGAGCTCTGAGCCCATGAGGAGAACGGTGGGGTCCACACAGGGGTCCCCAAAGTCCTGGGTGTGGCATGTGGAGCTCTGGAGCCAGGTGTCCCTGGTCACCCGCTGGTCTGTCCTGGACACCGCCTCCGCCTCCTCAGGGTGTGGGCCTCAGATCTCATGGGACACAAGGACCGGCCCCAAGTCCCATCCACGTGCTCTGACGGCCCAGGAGGCCCAGCCTAGGTGCTGGCTATGGGTAGGGAGAGGCCGCGGTTCTCCATGTAGGGTACCTGCAACCAAGCGCAGGGTCCAGGAATCTGGACCAGAACGTGGACAGGAACTGCTGATCAAGTCCGGGCCTCTGTGGGTTGTACGCTACGGGGGGGGGGGGGGGGGGGAGGAGAGCCTGCCTGTCACCCGGCTGGGGACCTCCTCCACGGACTGCGCACCATCCTCTAAAGCAGGTCCCCTCCCTCAGGGAGGACCTCTTCCCTCCCCTGGGTGGACACTAAACCCCTGGGCCCCTTCCCAGTGCCTCCCCCAGCGGGGGCCACAGCAGCAGGGCCTCCTGGGAGCCCGAATCCCGTGGGCAGCACGGGCTGCTGTCCTTGTCACCCGTGATCACTCTTCTCAGGCAGGGACGGCGGAGTCTGGAGGAGCCCGGCCTGGACCCTGGCCAGAGGCCAGTTCAGTTTCTGTGGGTCCAGTGTCGGGGCAGGAAGCGCAGGCCGGCAGAGGTTGGAGGGCAGGTCAGCTGAGGGGCGGGCAGGGCTGGCACGGGGCCAGCACGCCCCCGCGTGCTTGTGAAGGGCCCCATTGACGGGCTGGGGTGACAGGCGGATGCAGGGCCTTTCCTGCCTTGCCCCGGGTGGGTGGCGAGCCTTGGGCCCCTCCCAGTCCCCATTTTCTTTGCTCTGTGTGTGTGTGTGTGTGTGTGTGTGTGTGTGTGTGTGTGTGTGTGTGTGTGTGTGTGTGTTGGTGCTAGGGCTTGAACTCAGGTCTGCGTGCTGTCCCTCTGCTTTTTCACTCAAAGCTGGCGTTCCACTATTAGAGCCACAACTCCACTTCCAGCTTTCTGGTGCTTCATTGGGAGACAAGGGTCTCACGGACTTTCTTGCCTGCGTTGGCTTCGAACCGCAATCCTCACATCTCAGCCTCTCAAGTAGCTTGGGTGGGAGGCGTGGGCCCCCGGTGCCCGGCTTTGCCCCTGTTTTTGGTGTCAGGAGCTGAGTGAGGTCCTCAAGGCTGTCCCAGGCAGGCAGCCGCCCAGGTGGCCCACAGCTGCAGGGAGCGAGCCCTCAGAGTCCTGGGAGAAGTCTGGGTCCGGGTGTGGGCAGCCCAGCTTCCCAGGGACTCCGGACAGGGTCCTTCTGGTCCGGCCCATTCCTGGGGACTCCGGCTGCTCTGGCTTCCCCGACTGTGGCTGCCTTACTCCCACCTGTCTCCCCTTCACCTGGCCTCCTACGCGCTCAGGTGCGCGGCCATTCGCTCTGGGTAAACTGAGTCATCCTGGATGACAGCCCCAGGCAATGGCAGCCACCATCACCTTTGGCGGTGTTGGGCTGCCAGTTCCCGGTGCCGGTCAGTGCCCAGCTTGCCTGCTGAGAAAACCCCCCAGGACCTGTAGAAGCTGGGAGGGGCTTCAGGCAGAGCCAGCTGTGAGAAAGAACTCTACCGACCCACCAAGGCCACGTTCGGCCCGGCCTGGAAACGCGTGTCACACAGGGCTTCCTTTTGCAAAATCTTGCGACCCCAGATCTCTGCCAATGCTGTTCAGGAGAGGAGCATCCTAGAGGAGTGTGAGTGTGCCGTGGCTGCGGCCACACGGGGCCCCTGTGGCCTGACGCCACACGGTGCGTCGCCGTGTCCTTCCTGAGGCTGCAGTTGCGTCAAGTCAAGGCGTGGCCGGGCTGCTTCCCTCGCCCAGAGGTCGCCTGCTTTCTGCACCCTCCCTCACCCCAGCATTGTGGTCCCGTGTCCCACTCCCGCTGTGATTCCCTCGGGAAGAGCTGTCACCACGGCGGTGGCCCCTCTAGCTCATCCAGGCTCATTCACCATTTCTGGGGGTCCCTCAGGTTCTGGGCATTAGAATGAGGTCATCTTTGGGGGCTGTTATCCATCCTACCACTAGGAGGCCCACTTCAGGTCAGGGTAGCTATGCCCAGAGACGGCTGTGTGTGTTCTCCGTGATGATTCCCGCCCGGCCACTACCAGGCACACCTGACTGGGGGACCAGCAGCGCCGGACACGTCCTGCTGATGGGGACACGATCAGAGCCAGGACTCGGCCCCAGCTCTCTGGCTCTTCCTTCCTGCCACAGCACCCGGGAGATTCAGACGGGAAGTGACAGTTGAACGATGAAAGTCAGAATCTGAGTGTGGAGATACATGCCAGCCCTCCCCGCACGGCTCAGGTCACGGCTGCACTTGCCTGGCTCCCAGACCCTCAGCGTGGGAGGGAAGGTCCCTGCCCAGGCCTCAGAGCTGCCCCTGCCCGGGGCTGATCTATGCTGGGGAACGCGTCTTCCGTGCCTGCCCTGGGGGCTGAGGCTGGAGTTCCAGGGACAGGAAGGCTGGCGGAGGAAGGGAAAGGGGGAGCAAGGGGGTGTGCTGGGGCTCCTCTTTGAGCTGGAGGCTGGGGGGGTCAGTGTGGCGCGTGTGGGGCCCACTAGGTAGGGACGTTAGTCGCTTGTAGCTTGAACCCAGCTGCCTGGCCTAGAGCTGGCAGGCTGGCACTTGCCGAGATGCCCAGGAGCGGGCGGCAGCGGGCGGAGGTGCAGCGCGTGAGGGACTGGGTGTCTGTGATGCTGGGGGCGGGCGGGGCCTCAGGTGAGGGTTGGTGACAGGAGCTCCTGAGAGGCGGGGGAGAGGGGCCTCAGCCAGCAGCCACGGGGGGGGGGGGGGCTTGGAAGTGGTTTCATTCCTGCAGGCGCGGCTCTGATGGGGGCTTCCGGTGCCCCCTGGAGCGGCCCTTCCAGCTCACAGCCCTGTGCTGCGCGTTGGCCCGAGCCTGGGGCTAATGAGCCCCTGGGGACTGCGGCAGCTGGTCCAGGGCGCCCCAGTCATCAGAGGGGGCACAGAGAGACCAGGGGGCAGGTGAGCCGACATCAAGGGATGGGCAGGGCTGGGGGTGAGACTGGGGTGCCATCTCTAAAGCCTGACGCCCCCCCCGCCCCCCCCCCCCCCGTCCAGCCTCGGCCCGGAGGGAGAGAGCCGCCGTGCTTTCTGAGCACAGAGCCAGCTGCTCCCTGTGTCCTTGCCGCCGCGGCAGTGACCTTCCCCTGTTCCCTCCCTCGCTGAAGGAGCTCTGGGAGCACTGTCACACCAGCTTCTAGCACCTTCCAGCCAGGTCAGGGTGGCGCCGAAGCCCCCGCGGGACACGGGCAGCGTGGGGGCTTGTCTACGGGCTTTATCCTGATCTTGGCTCCTCGGCCAGCGAGCTCCCATCCCGCAGAGGCCTCCCCGGGCCCTGCTGACCGGGGCCACTTCCAGAGAGAGGCGGGAGGGTCTGGAAGTGCTGGAGAAGTCCGCAGAGGTGTGGGGGGGGTCGAGCACCCCTTACGTCCCACCCCTGCCTTCTGCTCTGCGTGGCCTTCAGAACAGTTTCCACATCTGTGCAGTGGGGTGGTCGTGCTGGTTCAGATCAACGCCAAAAGAGCGTGGCAGAGGTCAGGGAGGGCGCAGGGGCAGGGATGGGCTCCGGCCCATCCTTACATTGCCGCTTGACGGCACCATCGCTGAAGGACAGACAGAAGGATGAGGTAGTTGGGGCTGACGGGAGGACGTTTGGGCGCGGCTGAGTCTCGCTCACTGGGCTCTGACGGTGCGCCCGACCCTGCCTCCTGAGTCCGCTCCCTCCACCCCCAGGGCTGCTGCTAACTCAAGTTGCGTCCCTTCCGACATAAAGGAAGGCCCGCTCGGCTCGTCCACGGCCGGCTGCTCCCCCTCTTACCAAGTAAATTGTGGGAGGCCTTCGCTCGGCTCGGAGGTGGGGCCGGGCTTCCTGAGTGCTGGCTGGCCTGGTGCAGGCCTGGGGTGGGGTGAGCTATGTTGAAGGAGCTTTCTGGAACCCCTCCTCAAGGGGGTCTGGCTGGGAGAGAGACCCTCTCCTAGATTCCTCAGGGTTTTTGCACCTAGTAGGCCTTGCCTTGGAGACCTGGCGCCGCCTGTGAGTTTCAGGCAGGGGAGACCGAGGCCCGAAGAGGGCCCCTTGCTCCCGACGCCTCCCTGAGCCCCCACCCCCACGCCCAGGTCTCACCACGTGGCTCCGAGCTGGTTTCCAACCATCTGAAAGCAATAACAGGCGGAATCCCTTCAGCGGGACGCTTTCTCTTGCGGTCAAGTGTTCCTTTCTGTCAAAACATCTCTCCTGGCCCAGCCGGCTGGGGGATGGGCCAGGACGGCTGCACGTCTCTGCCGGGGCCCTCACAGAGCAACACCCCCACCCCAATGACCTCCTCCACGTCCCTGGGCTTCCCTCACCTCTGTAGGACCACCCAGGTCCCTGGGGGTCGAGGGGGTTCGCATCTGGGGGGGGGACTCAGTAGAGGCTCAGGTGGGCTCCCTGTGGTGTGCAGCTCGAGTGAGGAGCTCCCAAGTGCGATTCTGCTCGTCTCTCCTCCTTCATTTCTGGGACCTCCCTGCCTCCTCCCGTGGGCCTCATCCAGTTCGCCTTCCTGCTTTCCCTGCCTCCTGCCTCCCCCCCCCACCCCTGCTCCCAGTCCAACCCAGGTGGGCACGGCATGGGTGAGCACTTGGGGCAGGGCAGTGGTGGACGAGTCTCAGACCCGGGAGTCCTGGGCCCAGACGGCTTGGGCTCTGCAGAGCCACAGAGAAGGGATTCAGAGTGTGCACACTGCAGCCCGGCCCGGGGCACAAGAGCGGGAATGCGACCCCTGCCTTCCGCCGGCCACGCCCCCTCTGCACCACTGGGAGATTCTCCTGCCTGGGACGGAAGGAGGGAGCTGTCCTTGTGGCTGTGCGGATGAGGGCTTCCTGGAAGAGGTGGCATCGGGCAGGCTTGGCAGGGTGGCTCTGGGGTCATGGGATGGGATGGTGAGCAGGAAGTATTGGGGTGCTCTGCGGAAGGTGAGGAGGTGAGAGCAAGGGAGGGGCTGAGACGCAGCCTCTGGCCGCAGCGTCAGCCTTGACCCCAGCAGCCGCGGGAGTATGGAGAGCGGCGGACAGAGGCTCCGCTTCCACAGCCCCCAGCCCGAGGCTTCCGCAGCCCCCAGCCCGAGGCTTCCCCAGCCCCCAGCCCGAGGCTTCCGCAGCCCCCAGCCCGAAGCTTCTGCAGCCCCCAGCCCGAGGCTTCCCCAGCCCCCAGCCCGAGGCTTCCCCAGCCCCCAGCCCAAAGCTTCCGCAGCCCCCAGCCCGAAGTGGGTCCGGTGCCTCGGTCAGACCCACATTTGTGCTAGAAATTCCAAGCCTCCTCCGTGCACGGGCGTGTCTCATTCCCGGGCAGCCCCACGTCCTGTCTGCAGCTGTCTTTGGGTCCACTTCGTGTGGGAAAGGACTCTCCTGTGCGGACAGGGAGCCTTCAAACAGAGCAGATTCTGTGGCTCCATCTGTCTGCCACCTTCCTCTCCTCCCTGGTGTCCTCCCGCCCTTTCTCATCTCCCTGGATACAGAAGGGCAGCTGAGGCCTTGCCTGGGGTGTGTGGGGGGGGAGAGGGAGAGAGAGAGGGAGAGGGAGAGAGAGAGGGAGAGGGAGAGGGAGATGGAGAGGGAGAGGGAGAGGGAGAGGGAGAGGGAGAGGGAGAGGGAGAGGGAGAGGGAGATGGAGAGGGAGAGGGAGAGGGAGAGGGAGAGGGAGAGGGGTTCCCTCACTGGTCTGTTCGCTGCAACACCACCTTTACCCTGCAGAGAGCGTGTGCCTCAGCTCTGCCCCCTCCTGGCAGGGCTTGGTCAGCTCACCGGCTCTCCCATTGGTGACCCGGATCCTTGCCCACAGGACTGTGCGTGGGGTGGACGTGGGGCCCTCCGACACGCGGCCTTTGCCTCGTTCTGTGTCCTGGTTTATGCTGACTCGAAGGCTGGGCTGGAGGATGGGAAGGCTGGGCTGGAGGAGGATGGGATGGGAAGGCTGGGCTGGAGGATGCCTGCCTGCTTTATTCAGGAGCTAGTCTCCCCCTGGGGCTCTGGTGTCTGCCTCCCACCCGGGGGAGCCCCCAACGCCCTGTGAGCCCTGGCTGGGGCTTTGGGAAGTGGCTGTTTGTTTCAGGGAGGTGAGTCTGCAGCACGTGGCTTGGTGACCCCAGGGCTGGCTGGGGGAGTCGTGAGTCTGCCCCCGCTGATGCCTGACTCCTTCCCGTCTTCCACAGGGGCCGAGAGCGAGCAGGCAGGTGCAGGGCTCTGGTCTCACAGGATGGGGTCAGGAGGCACAGCACTTGTGTGAGCCCCAGTCCCGTGGACCAGGCACACAGTCTGGTGGGGTCTGTGCGTTTGGCCCCGTCAGCCTAGGGCTGTACTGGGTTTGAGTCTAGCTCCTGGGTGCTCTGGACATGTGCACCTTCAGGTCCTCTTGAGCAATAGGGCCCTGACCCTCGCTGCCCAGCACGGAGTGCAGGCTGGCAGGGCTGCCACGAGAAGAGACTGGACAGGCACCAGGTGTTCAGTGGATACTCACAGCTAAGTGTCAGGAGGACAGACATTTAGTGCAGAATCAGAATGTGGGCCCGAGTGATTCCACACTTCATTTGTTGATGTTTTACTCCTCCCCCCCCAACCCTGATAGGAGGGACGGTCCCAGTCCGCTGCTGTGTGGGCTAGTGACGGGCATTAAGCACTCAATGGCCCAGGGATTCACAGTGGCCAGTGTGGCCAGTGCAGGGAGGGACAGGGGTGGTGGACAGGAGTGGCCTTCTGAGAAGGTGGTCTTTGGCTTCATGCTCACAGAAGCTCGGGCCCTGCAGGGAGAGTGTGCACGGGGAGGGGCTGCAAGCGTGAATGTCTTGAGGACACAGGAAGCCTGGTTTTATTGCAAGAGCCAAAGGCAGCGGGGTGCTGGCTAGGCGAGCAGTCGGCCAGCCTCAGGGCCCTGCGGCCACCACCAGGGGCGAGGCTTTTGAAGGTGGTCGGAGTCCCTCTGCACTTGCAGCCATGGTCAGCTTTGTCCCCTGTGACTGGCGTGAAGTCGTACAATCTGGAATCCCAGCAGCCTCCCCAGCAAGCACAGGGGAGATCCTGCTCCACGTGGAGTAAGCCCCTCGGCCCCCATCACGCCCCCTTCCATTACCTCCTTTCCCCTCACACTCTCGTGCCTCTGAAGCTCCGTAGTTCTGCACACTGGCGCGCGCTCACACGTGTGCCTGTGCCTCCTCCTGCCTGTGAGCTCAGAGCTCACCTGGCCACGGCCCTCTGAGGGCTAAGCTTGGGTTCTTTTTTTTGGGGGGGGGTCCAGTCATGGGGCCTGAACTCTGGGCCTGGGTGCTGTCCCTCAGCTCTTCAGCTCAAGGCTACCGCTTGAGCCACAGTGCCACTTTCCGGCTTTTTTCTTTTTGCTTATGTGGTGCTGAGGAATCAAACCCAGGGCCTCATGCATGCAAGGTAAGCGCTGTACCACTGAACCAACTTCCCAGCCCCAAGCATGGGGTTCTTTAAGCAACTCCTCACCTTGGAATTGAGTCCTGGTTGGGTTGTAAGCACAGGATTATTGCAACTACAAGGTGACGATTGAGTAAGTGCATGAATGAGTAGATGAACAGAGGAGTAAATGAATGCCTATGTGAGGAATGAGTGAATGAATGATTGAGTGAATGAGTGTGAATCAGCCAGTGAGTAAATAGCTGAATGATTGGGTTAGTGAATGAGTTTGTGAATGAATGAATGATTTAGTGAATTATTGAGAGAATGAGCGTTTGGTTGAATGATTGAATTAGTGAAGGAGTGAGTGAATGAATGAATGAATGAGCTAAGGTCATCTGCTGTGCTCTTGGTCCCTCAGTACCCGTGGTGAACTGAGGCCCAGAGTCACCAAGACAGAGGCTCGGGACTCCCCTCACGCCCCGGGGCTCCCACAATTCACTCCCAGCCTCCTGTTCTGTCTGTGCGCGGGTCCCCACCCCTCAGCCGGCACATAAAATGCTAATGCTCTCATTTACTCTCTAAAAATTAATCTAAAAATACTTTATGCAGTGTCTCGATCACAGTTGGAAACTATTTAATTAATCCCAAGTGCCAGGGCACCAGACAACTGCCATAATTGATTACAATTCCTCTGGCCCTGCTGGCCTACTTCAAAGCTGCTGCTGCATGGCTGAACATCTTGGAAGGTTTTCTGGGGGATAGGGCGTGCCTGGCAGCTGCATCTGTGGCCAGAGAGCCTGTCTTTGAGTCTGTAAACTCACAACAATGGCCCATTCTGTGGGTCTTAACGTGTGGCTTGGTGTCCCCGGTCATTTGCTGTGTCCACAGTGATAGGCTCAATGAGGCAGGGGTGGGAGGGGCAACAGGATGATTGACAGGGCAGTCACTACGAGCCAAGGATACATGCAGGTGGGTACTCAGACTCCTGACCAAAATGTGCCAGCAGAGGGTTGTATCAGTCAACTAGTGCTGGGAAACAAGAGCTCCACAGCCTGGGTGCTTCCACTACAGAAACACTCCCTGAGAGTTCCGGAAGCAGGAGGTCTTCTGAGTTGGAGGTTGGGATGGCTGCTTTCTCTGGAGGCTGCCCCAGGCCCCCCAGCTTCTGTGGCTGCCGGCCATCTGTGAGTCTTGTGGATTCATTGCCTTCCTTCCAGATCAGCGTCTCCAGTGGGGTCCCATTCTGAGGTTCTCGGGCTGGGACTAGGCAGATGGATTCAGAAGCCGCGGTTCAACCCAAAAGAGGAGAACCAGGAGCTAGCGAGGCCATTTCCGCCGGCACTCGCCAGTGGGGTGGACGTCTGGGGATGAATGGCCTCACCGTGCCGGCTCTCGAGCTGGGCAGGCCCTGCTCGTGTCCTCCCCTGCCGGGCGGGGGCTGAGCCTGCCTCTCCCTGGTGTGTTTCCCTGGACGGTCTTCGTTTCGGATTTTCCTGAGCAGCGTGCTGTCACGTGCGCACCAACCTTTCTGGAGAGGCATCATGGTGGAAAGGCCCAGAAGGAAGGTCAGAGGCAAGAGGAGGTGACCATCTTTGGAGCCTAAATGTGTCACGACCACATTTTGTGTATCCGAGATGAGTGCCGGGGTGCCTTCTGTTGTTTGGCTGTGGCACGATGACATGTCTGGAAAAGAATAAACGCTCCGAGAAGCTCTGTGGCTCATCGCGGGTCCGTGGCCTGCCTGGCTCCGTCCTGGCACCGACTGCAGCCCAGCATGTGTGCCCACATGGGAGTCACCGTCGGCGGACTCAGAGCCTCATTAGACCTGCTGTGTGCTGCCCTGTGCTGGGCACAGTGCCAGCGTGCAGGGACACCAGGCCTCTGCACATGGCAGGGCTGGGCAGGTTTCCCCAGGGCAGCGGCTCCTGGTGCGGGGGCACATCTGTGGTGGTCAGACTCTGTGGGGAGGTCTGTGATGGTCAGCCTCTGTGGGGAGGTCTGTGATGGTCAGCCTCTGTGGGGAGGTCTGTGGTGGTCAGTCTGTGGGGGAGGGTCTGTGATGGTCAGCTGTGTGGGGAGGTCTGTGGTGGTCAGCCTCTGTGGGGAGATCTGTGATGGTCAGCTGTGTGGGGAGGTCTGTGGTGGTCAGCCTCTGTGGAGAGGTCTGTGGTGGTCAGCTGTGTGGGGAGATCTGTGGTGGTCAGCTGTGTGGGAAGGTCTGTGATGGTCAGTCTGTGTGGGGAGGTCTATGGTGGTCAGCCTCTGTGGGGAGGTCTGTGATGGTCAGTCTGTGTGGGGGAGGGTCTGTAGTGGTCAGCCTGTGTGGGGAGGTCTGTGGTGGTCAGCCTCTGTGGGGAGATCTGTGATGGTCAGTCTGTGTGTGGGAGGTCTGTGGTGGTCAGCCTCTGTGGGGGAGGGTCTGTGATGGTCAGCCTCTGTGGGGGAGGTCTGTGGTGGTCAGCCTCTGTGGGGAGATCTGTGATGGTCAGCTGTGTGGGGGAGATCTGTGGTGGTCAGCCTCTGTGGGGGAGGTCTGTGATGGTCAGCCTCTGTGGGGAGGTCTGTGGTGGTCAGCCTTTGTGGGGAGGTCTGTGATGGTCAGTCTGTGTGGGGGAGGGTCTGTAGTGGTCAGCCTGTGTGGGGAGATCTGTGATGGTCAGCTGTGTGGGGGAGATCTATAGTGGTCAACCTCTGTGGGGGAGGGTCTGTGATGGTCAGCCTCTGTGGGGAGGTCTGTGATGGTCAGTCTGTGTGGGGAGATCTGTGGTGGTCAGTCAGTCTGTGTGTGGGAGGGTCTGTGGTGGTCAGCCTCTGTGGCGGAGGGTCTGTGGTGGTCAGTCTGTGTAGGGGAGGTCTGTGGTGGTCAGCCTCTGTGGGGGAGGGTCTATAGTGGTCAGCCTCCGTCAGGTGGGTCCTGAAGGCAGTGTACTTAGCTGTGACACCATCTTCAGACATGCCCTGCATGGCCCTGGCACTGAGTCCTTGCTGGGGACATAGAGGATGTGTTTGGGTGACATTAGCTCCTGATGGGCAAGGGCACAACCAGGCCTTCCTGGGGGTCCTGGTGCAGCCCAGGAGCACCCTTGACCCTGTAAGGCTGGGCCTGTGTCCCGCTTTAGAGACACCCAGAGGCTTGGTGGGATTACTGTTCTGTGTCACAAGTGGCTTCTGGTTGGGCAAGGGGTCATGCCTGCCCCTGATTGGTCAGAACCCCCCTTTCTTCCTCCTTGTATGGTAGAGCAGGGTTCAACAGCTGAGAAGGGAGCAGGGGATGCCCTCTGGGCGCTCAGAGGTGACGGCCATCATGGCAGAGCACCCACACCCTGGCAGGTAGAAAGAGGAGCCACAGCTCTCAGGGAGGATGGTGATGGTGGGGGTAGCCCCATGGCCCTGGGTCTGAGCACTGCCCACTGTCAGGGCAGTTACCCATGGTTTCCAGAGACTCACCAGGACAGGGCCACACCCTCTTTCTAAAGCAGTCAGTGATGAAGGCCACGCCCCCTTCCTAAAGCATCCAGTGGAAGGCCACGCCCCCTTTCTAAGGCAGCCAGTGGTGGAAGGCCACGCCCCCTTCTAAAACATCCAGTGGAAGGCCACGCCCCCCTCTCTAAAGCAGCCAGTGGAAGGCCACGCCCCCTCTCTAAAGCAGCCAGTGGGTGAAGGCCACGCCCTTTCTCTAAAGCAGCCAGTAGGTGAAGGCCACGCCCCCTTCTAAAGTTGATGAAGCGCTGGGCCCCAAACCTGTGCTTGAGCTGACGCAGCCTCCCGGTCTGTGCTCCGGGACTGACTCTGGCCCCATGCTCCTGGGGCCGGAGTTGGTTTACTCCGCTGTCCTTGTGTTTTCTGTGATTTTGAGGACTCCTCCCCGCACCAGTCTTTTTCACCCAGCCTTGTCGATCCTGCACCAGCCGGGGTGAGTCCACTGGGCAACTAGGTGCTCTTCGTTCCCTTGGGAGGGCTGCTGGGGCTGTCTGCAGGCCCACCTGTGTCCTGTCACATCAGAGGTGGCGGTGTCTCTGGCAGGGCCCCAGAGCCCAACTCACTCCTACACTCCTGAGCTAATCCTTAGGAAAGGGTTCTGAGGGACTCCGGCTGCCCTGCGGTTCTTATAGGATTCTGAAGTCTGGGTAATGAAGTGTCCCCTATAAAGTTTCATATAAAATGCTCTGCCTTAAAGAATAGCCAGAGCAGACCAAGTGCCCGCGGATGCAGACCATCATTATTACGGTTGTTAACCCTCGAGCTGTGGGCAGAGAGAGGGGCTAATTGGATATCTAGCATCATAAATCGAAGTCGCCACGGTGGAAGAAGGAGGCAGGTGCCTTGAAGGTGGCGATGCCCGCATCTCTGGTGCCAGCCAAGGTTACTCCCCAGGCTGAGAGGCCCACGGGACACCCGGAACCAAGGGCCAGGGGCTGGTCTGTAAAGGGCACTCCCCACCCCAGCTGTGGGGGACGTGTGCGTTCTTGTGAGCAGAGCACCAGAGGAGGCAGTGCTGTTTGCAAGCATGCCGTCTTAGGCTGTGGTGGGGAGGGCAGGACCGTGGTCTGGGCTTGGAGAGCAGAGGGTGTGGTGACGAAGTGGACATCTGGCCTTTGAACAGGCTGGGGTCTGCTTCCAGCTCAGCTGAGACAGCAGGCAGAACAGGTCACACGTCTGAGCCTCAGCTTTTCCTGCATGCCCTGCCCATCGAGACACAGCCCTGGGTCTGGACATGAGGGCGTTGCGCCTGGGTGCTCTGGTGGCTCTTGGCTCTGCTGTGCCCAGCCTGGGATCCAGGACCTGGGCTCAGAGGGTGGACATCTGACTTCAAAGCCCAGCCTGGCTTCTTTCCACAGGTAGCCCTTGACATACAGGTTTCTGAACCTGCCTGTCTCATGGCCCCTCTGGAAGCAGAGAGAAAACATTGCCGGCCAGGGAGGGCACAGCCCGCGGGGCTGTCTGCAGGGCTGGGTGAATGTGGTAGACAGGAGGTGTGCAAACACTGTGCCTGCTGTTCACACGTGCCACAGGATGGCAGGCAGGAGTCCTGGGGTCTCTGGAGTCAGTGGCCTGCAGTGGGAGCTCCAGGCCCCCAGGGGCTCATGTGTGATGGGCTCCATCCTCACGCATGCGCTGGGAAGGTGTGCTCTGGATCTCAGCAGTGGGATCCCAGGGCAGTGGGACAGGGCAGAGGAGCAGTGGGTGAGTGGCCGTGAGTCCTGACACCCAGCTGGCCATGCAGGTGAAGACAGGGCTGTTCTGATGTAACCAGCGGGTCCAGGCCCTTGGTTCCCACTCTCCTCTGCCCACGCCCCTCAGCAGTGATCCACATGGGCGTCCCAGCTTCCCAGGAGACCGGGTCCTGGTTATCCCATGGAACCTTCCAGAAAGGAGGGAAAGCTGGCCGGCCTGCCAGCACCTCTGACCTTTGCTGAGGCTGCTGGCTGGAAGGGGAAGGTTAGATGGACAGTCAGCATCCGCAGCGGGCTGTTCATCACAGCCATGTACCTTGACGTCTGGGTCCACAGAATAGACCACCAGATGTTGCGGGATGGGTGCAGTGAGAAGGAGAGGATGCAACGGGCAGAGAGGGAAGAGGAGAGGAGGTGTGGGACTCTCATGTAGACACTGCTATTCCAAACTGGGCCAGGGGGTTGAATGCACTAAAGGAAGCCCCTCTGCTCCTTGTCCTGACTCCGCCCCTCCCCCTGGCCCCACCCCTCCCCTGGCCCCGCCCCTCCCCCTGGCCCCACCGCTCCCCTGGCCTCACCCCTCACCCTGGCCCCACCCCTCCTCCTGGCCCCGCCCATCACCCTGGCCCCAACCTCCCCTGACTCCGCCCCTCCCCTGGCCCCACCCCTCCCCTGGCCCCGCCCCTCCCCCTGGCCCCACCCCTCCCCTGGCCTCGCCCCTCACCCTGGCCCCACCCCTCCTCCTGGCCCTGCCCATCACCCTGGCCCCACCCTCCCCTGACTCCGCCCCTCCCCTGGCCCCACCCTCCCCTGGCCCCACCCCTCACCCTTGCCCCGGCCCTCCTCCTGCCTCCTCCACCAGGCTCATCCAGACAGCTCACACAGCCCCTCAGTCCTCTCCACCAGGAGGCCGTGGAGGCCTTGTGCCTGTCCAGCGCTCCGGGAGGGGCCCCCAGCTGTCCACACAGCAGGAGGCTGATGGTATGGGCACTCATTCTTGGGGACCCCTAGTGTGGCCTGTTTTTTCCCCCTTCCTAGCGGAGAGAGAGGGTGTTTGCAGGGTGGGTTGGATGGGGTGGGGGCAGGAATTGTATCTGTGATAAAAACACCACTCACGGCTCACCGGGGTAAAGCTCTGGAGCTGGTAAGCTTGCTCCTGAGAGCCGAGACCGGATTTATGTCTTCTAGGCGCCTGTCATAAGCTTGACGATGTTGTGGCACAGGGAAGATTGAGTTGCTCTGCGTGCGGCAGATCGACAGGACACGTGCAAAGCGCAGGTCAGACATGGTTTCCAAGCAGCAGGAGAGCTCCCGTGCCTCTTGTAGAGAAATTACACAGGCAGCAGGGAAGGGCCGGGAGCTCTAGCAGCTGCATCAGCTGGCAAACGGGTGATTGTATGGTGAGTTGACTGCGGGGGGGTGAGGTGGTTGCCCCCCCTGTGTCCTGCTGTGGCTGAGTCTGAGCTCTAGCAATGCTGCTGGTTGGGGCCTGGTAGGAGTCAAGTCCCAATATATCTCCGTGCCTTGGTTTCTCATCTTGGAATCACTCTGACCTTAAAAACTCAGCACCATGGTGTTTCTTTTCTGCTTAAAACCTGGAGTGAGTCAGGTGTGAGTGGCTGATGCCTGTAACCTTAGCTCCTTGGGAGGCTGAGGATGGGAGGATCATGATTTGAGGCCAGCTGGAGCAGAAGAGTTTGTGAGACCACTTCTCACTCCGTAATTGGACACACTGATGTGCACCTGTCATCCTAAGCTCCATGGGAGGAGGCAGAGAGCGAGAGGACCGTGGTTCTGGACAGAAAGGTCCCTGGAGGGAAGCTCAGTATGGTGGTGCATGCTTGGGATATCAGCAGCACTGGGAAGCCTAAAAAACAGGCAGATCACAGTCCAGGCAGGAAGTGAGGCCTTATCTTAAAATTAACCAATGAAAAACAGGTTTGGAGCCATAGCTGAGTGATGGAGTGCCTACTTAGAAAATGGAGGTCCTGAGGTCAAACCCCAAGTCATTGCTCACATGCGCCACGAGGCGTGGGGCTCAGGCACACCAACCGCACCCATAAGCTCTTTGCTCGGTGTTCCAGCAGACCCAGCCTCCCCTCCGCCCCCTCCCCTTCCCCCAACACCCCAGTTTCTGGGGTGTCTTCCCTGTGCCCTTCCTGGGGCTTCACTTCCACACAAAGCATCTTCTTTCTTCTCTGCCATCTCTTCTTCCATAGTATATCTCTATCTCAAAAAAGTTACTATTTCTCTTGATTTTTCTCAAAAAACCCAACGTTTGTCTTCACTGATTTCTCTCTATTGTTTTTTCAGACATCAGTTCTGTTTTTCCGCTCTGATATTTATTCTTTCTACTCTCTTTGTAATTCGCCCTCTGTTTTCTTCCTGGGTTAGGTAGGGGATCAGTTAGAGGTTAGGCTTCCTATTTTACATAGACATGTAGAGCTATATATTTTCCTCTTAGCACTGCATTAGCTGCACCCCTTGGATTATGATGTGTTTCTCATTCAGCTCATGATACTACTACCCAGTGTTCCATTTGATTTCTTCTTTTATCTTTAGGTTATTTGATCTGTTGTTTATTTTCAACTACTAGGGATTTTCCCAAATTTCCTTCCATGGTTGCTTATTAATTTATTTTGGTTAGAGAGTGTATTTTGTATGATTTCAGGCCTATGATGTTTATCAGACCCTGTGACTCAGCTAGGAGGAGAACGTTTCATGTGCACTGGGCAGTCATTGGGTAGAATATTTGATAATTGTAATTTGATTACAATGCTGCTCTAGCCTTACGTCCTTACTGACCTTCTGTCATCACTCACCCTGAGAACAGGGTAGTTGAAATCTCTAGTGGTCATTGTCAAGTTGTCTTTCCCCCTTTTGATTCCTATTTTTGCTTCTTGTATTTGGGGGCTGTGTTATTGGGTGCATATGCATTTATATACCTTACATCTCCCCAAAAGACCGACTCCTTGCTCTTCCTTCAGCCTTTCTTGATGACTGCTTGTCCACTGTGGCCCATCCAGACCTCAGGTGCCCTGGTCCCCCAGCCAGGAGTCCTCCCATCCGTCATTGCATCCACGATGTCAGGTTGTGATCGCTAGGAGGTCGGGGAATATGGAACACCTACCCAGCTCTTTGTGACCAGCACTGAGCCCAGGGCCTGCGCATGCATAGTAGTGAATGTCTGTTGACTGAAAGAATTAGGTCATGTCCCTAGGGAATGTGGTATTAATAGTGGCTGTTTTACAGTTCAGTGCATGGGAGCAGATGCACTGGAGTGTTTTTGAATATAACTGAGTGTGGACATGGTCTTTGCCCCCTGAGAGGTGGGCACGGAGCTGCTGCTGCTGCTGCTGCTGCTGCTGCTGCTGCTCCTCCTCCTCCTCCTCCTCCTCCTCCCTCCTCCTCCTCCTCCTCCTCCATGGTTGGGAGCCCTCAAGGTCCCTTCCCAAGTCCCGCTTTCTCCCTGGGTTTGATTTGGTGATGTAGTTGTCCGTCTGTCTGTCTCTCCATGGGTATCTTGCATTCATTTATGATGACCTACTATATGTGTGCTTTGGATAAGAATGAAAAGCACCTACTGGGTACCAGGGGTTCCGTGGGGCCTTCTAGAATGTAGGTGTGGCTGGGGCCTTGGGGCCTCGGGAGGAGCTTATGGCTGCCCAATGTGGGGCAAACGGCAGAGCGGCAAAGGCCGGCATACCGCACTCAGCCGTCCTCCGTCCTCTCCTGAGAGGCGAGGTCCCGTGGCTGCGTGTAGACTCGGTCTTCCTGATCAAAGCTCCCCACGGTTAAAGCACGGTTAAAGCACGTTATCTCAAATGGAAACGGAGAAGTCTGTAGCTGCAGAATTTAAGGCAAATTAACCTTGATAAGATCTTTACTGTCATGTATTAGACTATTTTCCCTTAGTAATGCATTAAAACTGTCAAACTCCATGTGATCACACAATTAATGAGATTACGCACGATGTAAATTTCGATTCATTACAGTGGCGTCTGCACTAATAGACTGGTGATGAACACCGCAGAGCGCGGTGCTCCGACGGCTCCTCGTGAACTCCTGAGACGAGCAGACACGCAGCCAGTGTGGAGGCCATGGCTTTCCGAGGTCACGAGTCGCTAACCAAGACGGGTGACAAGTGCAGTTAACTGATCGTCCCTCGTGGGCCCGGGGTGAGGCGGGGCCTTTCGGGCACCCTGGGGCAGGCCCTGGGGCGACCCCGGCCTCCCTCCCTGCTGGCGTCCTAGCAGAAGGCCTGGTGGGAGGAGGCTGCTCTGTGAGCCTCGAGTCAGGGCAAGGACGCGACATGCTGGGCGTCGCCGGATGACCTTCTTTCTGTATTCGTGTATCCGCCTGTTCTGGCAGCCTGGCAGCTGTGTCAGCCCACGCTACATAAAAGGAAACTGAGGTTTGAGGAACAGAAATGACTAAGCCCACATGCCTGTGGGGAACAGTGTGACCCTCAAGGGGCCGGTCCGGGTGGCCGGGAGGGGTGGCCGGATTGCTGGCCGGGGAGGCCGAGGCACAGGGAGCAGGGCCAGTGGATGCTCTCCTGGGCTTGCTGAGGGCTCTGTAGGCATTTGTCCCTGACCCCGGGAGGCCTTAAGGTCACAGGTCATGGGGGGGTGGGAGGAGCAGGGTGATGGGGTGAGGTTAGGTCTCCATGTCCCGGGAGACGGTGGAGTCCAGGCCCAGTCCGTCCTCCTGCTCCTCCTCATCGGGTGCTGGGGTCTGGATGCTTCCCCAAGCACCTCAATTGCTCGGCAGGGCCTGGCACTGGGGTGACAGGCAAACCCAGCACGCAGGGTGGTCTGAATGCAGGTTCAGGCTGGGCTTGTGCCTCCCAGCGCACAGCACAGCAGCCGGGCATCTAGGGGAGACACAGCTGTACTCCCTAGGGGCAGGCGGGGGGGCACAGGGAGGGGGCGCCTGGACGGAGGGAGGGGGGGACTCCAGGGACTCTTACCAGGCTCCTTGGCAGACCTCATCCGATTGGCTAATAAAATCCCGTTTGCCACAATGGCCTTTTCTAATTGACTATGAATAATTTGCAGCAGTTAACTGCTGTGCTGATGGCCAACCTTCCCGGCAGGGTCTGGCACTGTGGAGCCCCCCCCCTTGCTGGTGTCGGGCTTCTTCACACTTGCGTGTGCACGCAGACAGCAGGGTGCCGTGTCTGGGGGGGAGCTGGGGGGGCCGAGGGGGTGTTCAAGGCTGGTCGTTACAACTGAGGGTCCAGCTGATGGTGCCCTGAGCACAAGGCCCAGGCCACTGGCAAAGGTGAGGAGCCAACACACACACCCCTGCCCCGTGTCTGGCCCCCCACTGACGTAGCCCCTCACAGGTCTCAGCCCCATGCTAGCCCCCCCCATACCACGCCACCTCATCTGCAGCGTAGGTGTGAACGTGAGACAGGATGCTTGCTGTCCCTGACACAGCCTCCTAAAACGGCCCTGCGGAGACTTCCAGATCCGACCGAGATCCGCAGGCAGCGTGGGCTGTGGGTCCTCCAGCCCTGCAGGCCCTCTGTGGTCAGCTGTGCCCCCTTCCCTCCCTTCCCCTCCCTTCCCTTCCCCTCCCCTCCTTTCCCTTCAGTTCCCCTCCCCCTTCCTTACCCCTCCCTCCCTCCCTTCCCCTTCCTTCCCCTCCTTTCTCTTCCTCTCCCCTTCCTTCCCTTCCCCTCCTCTCCCTTCCCCTCCCTTTCTCCCCTTATCCTCTCCTCCCTTCCCTTCAGCTCCCTTCCCCTGCCTTCTCTCCCCTCTCTCTCCCTACCTTCCCTTCCCCTCTGCTCCTTCTCTTTCCCCCTCCTTTCCCTTTCCCTCCCTTACCCTCTCCTCCCTTCCCTTCAGCTCCCCTCCCCTGCCTTCTCTCCCCTCTCTCTCCTCTCCCCTCTCTTGGCTCTCTCACCAGGTTCCCCAGCTCTGCTGCCCTCCATCTCCCTTTCCGTGTCCCACTCCCCCTATTTATATTTGGCTGGTTTATTACCTCTTCCTGCCTGGCTTCCTTGTCAAATGGGTTCCAAACCCCAGTTCTCTGGGCTGGCTTAAAGACAAATGTCTGTGGGCCACAGAGGGGAGGACAGCTGTGCCTCCCTGAAGAGTCAGTGAGGTCGGCAGAGAGGTCCATCCTTCCCGCTCACCTGTCCATTCTCACCATCCACCCAGCCATCCATCCGTCCGTCCATCCATCCATCTCTATATATCTATCCATTCACCTATTGTCCATCCATCCATCTATCTCTCCATCTATCTCTCCACCTACTTATCCATCCAGTTTTCTACCCATCCACCTACCATCCGTCATCATCATCTATCAACGTGTCCATCCACCCATTATCCACGCATCATGGATCCGTCAATCATCCATCCATCCATGTCTCTATCCACGCACCCCCTGCCCCCGTCCAGCCCCTGTATCCTCTCACCCATCGTTTCATTCATCTATCTATCTATGCCACCATTTATCTGTTTTCTCACCTGCTTATTTCCCGGCTCAGCCACCCACCCACCTGATCATCCACTTGCTGTGCTCACTCCGCCCACCCATCTATCCACCAACACTGAGCACTTTCAGAGAGCCGGGCTGTGGATGCAGCTCTGGGCAGCTCAGGGGTGTGGAGGCCCTGTGTGCCCACCTTTCGTGATCCTGGTTACTGGGATGTTCTGAGGAGCTGCTGTCCTGCTTTGGGGGATGGACTTGGCCCGTTTCCTTCACGTGAGCTTGGAGATGTATGTGCTGCAGCCTGGGCTCCCCTGTGGGTCTGGGTGTGACCTGCAGGGTCTTTGGGGGCTTACTGTGGGGTAGAAGGCAGCAGTGCATGTCCTCCCGGGCGCCCTGGTTTGGGGAGGCTCCCCGACCACTCTGAGCTGCGGAGGAGCTATCCGCATCGTACCCGTCAGCAGGGTGGAGACTGGTGAGCTCGCCTGGCGTTGATCGCCGAGGGTCACGTGGGTCACTGGAGGAAGAGCATCTGTGGACTGGTGTGGCAGAACTAACGCCTGTGCGGGCCGGGGCTCTGCACGTTTCAAAGGTGACTCTAGGGCACCGCCAAGGCCTTGGTCATCCTGGGGCATGTGGAGTTGCCTGTGAGTGGCTGAACTTTATAACCATGGCTCTCTGGAGCCTCCTGGCAGCCTGGGTAAAAATAGGGAAGAAGGGAAACCGGCTCAGAGAGACAAGAGCTGCTCAGCCAGCTGGGTGTGAGACGTCTCTCCTCCTCCATGCTGGGGTCCATCAGCTGACACGGCGATGGAGGTGCCCGACCGTGATGGGGGTGGGGAGGACTGGCGCCCATTGGAGTCGGGGCTGACGGTGGGGAGGGAATCTGGGAAACAGCCGTCAGCACAAGGGTGGCCCGCGGGTCAGCCTGAGAGCAGAGGGGCTGCTCTGGGTGTGTCCCGAGCACTCGGGGCTTTGCTGGCTTCTGGTCCTGATGAGCACCTCCCAGGTTGGGGGTTGCCATCAGCCCCATTGTACAGGTGAAGAAACTGAGGCTCAGAGGCTCAGACAGGGTCACCTGAGGTTTTCTGGAGAGGCTGGTGTTTCCTGGTTATAAGCCCTCAGCATCCGGGACTGCTGGTTGAGATGCAGAGAGCAAAGACACGTCCAAGTGTCTTCTTGCTTTTCAGTGCTGACTCCTGCACTCAAGCCCAGTGGGTGTGTCCTGAGCGGGGTACCTGTCCCTGGCAGTCGATAAAGGTGGCTGGCTTTGCCCTAGGTTGTAAGCTGGTACTAGGTTTCGGGTACCAATGTTTAGATCTTTGAGGTCTTTACCTATTCAGTCTCCATCTCATTAACAAGGCCTGAGAGCCGGGCATCAAGGGTGCCACTGTGGATAGCTGTTTCCCCCTCACCTCTCCTGGCTTCTGCTTAGTGAAGGTCCAGACAAAATCTTAATTGTAGCGTCTTCTTCGTCAGTCAGATTTCTGTCAGTGAAGCACCAGAGGAGTATCAGCTTTTCTATAAAGGGAGATGTTGATTTTGCCTCACAGTTTTGGAGGCCCGAGTCTCTGGTCCATTGGTCTTGTTGCTTTGGGCATATGGTAAAGCAGAGCATCATGGTGGGAGAGGGTCCTTCAACAGCTCCTTCTGCAATGACCTAAAGTCCTCTCCCTAAGCCCCACCTCTTAAAGCCCCACAGCACCAACCCCAGGACCAAGCTCTTAACCCATGGGCTTTTGAGCAATGTTTCAAATTCAGACCACATCAGCCATTGACACCTGACGTGCATTGACCAGGTGTCTGCTCTCTGCCAGGCGTGGGGCTTGATGTGTATTTTCTGGAAGTAGAAACATTAGGTGCTCAGCTGGACGCTGTTGGGTCATGCCTGTAATCCTAGCTACTCAGGAGGCTGAGATCTGGGGATCACGGTTCAAAGCCAGCCCAGGCAGGAAAGTTGTGAGACTCTTATCTCCAATAAACCACCAGAAAACTGGAAGTGGTGCTATGGCTCAAGTGGTAGAGTGCTCGCCTTGAGCTGAAGAGCTGAGGGACAGCGCCCAGGCCCAGAGTTCAAGCCCCACAACCAATAAAAGAAAGAAAGGAAGGAAGGAAGATCAGGTGCTCACTGGGGAACCTTTGGCAGACGAGGAAGGTGCACACAGTGGCGGCCTCTCCTGTCCTGGTCCCAGCTCCCTCAGGCTGGGGCTGTCCGCTGGGAAGCAGGGGGAGAGGGGACGAGGGAGGGAGGGGGGTGAGGCTCAGATCAGCAGGTGGCAGTGTTGACATTTGCCCAGGACTTTAGGAGGCGGCCTGGGGGCTGTGGCACCCACAGGGATTTGGGCTTCTCCCCATCATCAGTGTAACGCTTGGTGTGTCCATCGTGACTGTATTTCCCTTGGGAGGTCAGTGCAGGAGAGGGACACCTCCCCAGGACCCCGTGATGTGTGTCTGTCTTGTTGAGGGCCTCAAGCATCTTTAACGGGGTTTCTGGGTTCAGGGTCTGGGCTGTCTCCCTCAGACAGACTGGGTGAGGACCACCCTGAGACCTCAATTGACCTGGGTGACCTCTGTAAAGATCCCCCCCCCCCATTCCGCAGGCAGGCATGTTCTGAGAGCCTGGGTATGAGACTTTTATGTCTGGAGTTTTGAGGTTTGGGGGAGAAAGCTCGGCTTGTAACGGTTACTAGCTTAGGAAAAGTGCCTCAGAGTCCGCGCTGTAGGGTTTTCCCAAAATGCTAGACAGTCCAGCCCCACGGGACTCGATCCCACCTGAGTCCTCTCCACTTTCCCACGGGCCTCTGTCTCAGGCACCGTGGTGGATCCAGCAGATCTGAGTTCAAATCCTGGCTGTGAGCGAGTGGCCACCTCCCGCAAGACACCGAGCCTCCCTGGAGTGCTTGCGTCGGTCAAGTCCGCACGCCACGCCCTCGGCACCATGGTGAGGCCGGCCGAGTCGATCTGCCACAGCACACTGCCCGTGTTCAGCTGGCCGTTGAGGTTGTTGACAATAATAATAATAGCATGTCCAGGCCCAGGGCTGGCTGGGGAGGAGGCCGGGTGGGGCGTGCCAGCTCAGTCCAGGTGTCCCTGCCACCCCCCCATCCCCTGCAGAGGCACAGGTCACAGGTCAGCGTCTGTCATGGAGAAGCTGTGCTGACGGTTGCTGGACCCCTTGGTGCTGGTTATTTGTGGGAAGATCCACTAAGGAGGGGCGGGGGGGGGCGGCTTTACAGAAGCAGGGGCAGTGACAGGATCTGCAAACACCCCTCCACCCCTGGTCCGTGCCCATGCCTTAGAACAAAGGCCACACTGGAGAGCCCCCCCCCCCCAGGACGCACTCTGGCCTTGCCCTCGCCGTCCCTCTGCCGTCCGGGGAAGGGGTGCTTTCTCCTGCTGGAGGTGTCCCGACCCAGCGCCGCGCATTCATGAAAGGGAGGTCCACGGGGCTGGAGATAAAAAGCTCTTCACCCTGGAGAACACAGATGGCACTGAAGGCGGCCCCTGCTGAGCGCCCGCGGCGCCAGTGTGAAATGGCGTCCTGGGGGCTGGCAGTGTCCGTGGGGCGGGAGCGCGGGTGAGGGGGCAGAGGGCGGTCTGCCCTGGTGTGGCGCCCAGCGAGGCGCCGGGCGAAGGCTGTCCGAGAGCTGGCTCGCGTGCTTGTCACGGCCCCCGCCGCCCCAGCGGCTCCTCGCGGTGTTTTATTATTTTAGCCCGCACCTGAGAGGCTGGGACGAGAGCCCACATTCCCGCCGTCCACTGAGTAGTAAATGTACCCAGCGGCCGTGGTAGTGGCACGGCTGGTGCCACGGGAGCTGGCGTGGGAGAGATCGCACGGCCGGGGCGGGGGCGGGGCCCGCAGTGCCGAGGGAGGGGCCGGGCTGGAGATGGCAGACTTGCCCCTGGTGAGTCTGCCGAGAGCCCTGGTCACGGCCCCTCTTCAAGAGCGCAGAGTTCCGCTCTGACGTGATTTTGCTGGCGGGCGCCGGTGGCTGTGTTCTGTCCGGGAGTCACCGGCCTTTGCTCTCTTTTCCTTTGAATGGGACGTTTGATCAGCTTCTTCCTCTCCGGAGGATCCTCGGACACTCAACGCTGGTGCTCTACCCCTCCAGCCAGAGCTCCGTTTCCAGCTTCCTGGTGGTTAGTTGGAGATAAGAGTCTTACGGTTTTTCTGCCTCGGCTGACTTTGTACCGCTTGACTTTGCAGCCCGGCTTGGCTGCGTCATTCTCTGGGGTCCTGGCCCCGGCCCTCGCCTCCCCGGCCCCTCGCCGTGGTCTCTGGGTTGGACTCACAGGTTGTTTTCTGCAGCTCTGCGCTCCTGGGAGAGCTGGGCGGGCAGCCACGCCATCCCCCTCTCCCACAGCATCCGATCCAGCTCCTCACAGGACCCGTCCTAGCAGACACTTCATTATCTACGGAACAAAATACATAATTGGGAGGTAACTTCATTATGCTTAATTGTACCGGGCGAGCGCCAAGCAGATTCTAACGGCCCCGATGGATGATGAGTTTCCTTGTGGAAATATTGCCGGGGTGATGACTCGGGGATCGAGCCCGTCCCCTCCCCCGGCCTCTGTGAACGCCGCAGCTCGTCAACGGGAGCGGGCAGGGCCGTGAGATGGGTTTGGCTGGCATGCTCTCAGCGTGAGGATGACGCCCACGGCTGTCACCCAAATTAGCAGCCCCGTTCTGGAGCCCGCTGCTGCCCGGGAGGGGGGGTCGCCCGCCTCCCGTTCTGCCGTGGCTCAGGCTGGACTCACAGTGGCAGCGCCCCCCACCCCCGTCACTACCATCTCGGGAGCCGGTGATTATGAATCACATTATGTTGTCATGGGGAAAAAATAGAAGCTACTTGTCTGAGTCCAACACAAGAGGAAATGGACTCCCGTGGGGAGCGGGCGTGGGGCGCCCCGGCCGCAGGAAGGCTCCACACAATGGGAGAGGGGGTAGAGAGCCGCAGCGGGGCACCCGGGTGGCAGGTGCTGCCCGGAGCGCTGGCCGTGCCGTGGTCGCCTCCACAGAGCCCGCACAGAGCCAGAGCCAGGCCCAGCTTGGAAGTCCTGTGCCTGTTTTGGGGGCTAATGTGTCTTTAGGACCTAAATGGCCATGTCTCACCTGGGTGACACCATGATGACCACCACCACCATCACCACATAACTACCATCACCACCATCCACCATCATCACCATCACCACATAGCTACCACCACCACCACCACCACCACCACCACCACCTTCACCATCACCACCACCACCATCGCCATCACCATCACCACATAACTACCATCATCATCATCACCACCACCACCATCATCACCACCACCATCATCACCATCACCACATAACTACCACCACCATCATCACCACCACCATCACCACCATCACCACCATCACCACCATCACCACCACCACCACCACCACCACCACCATCACCATCACCACCATCATCATCACCATCACCACATAACTACCACCACCATCACCACCACCACCACCATCACCACCACCACCATCACCATCACCACATAACTACCACCACCATCACCAACACCACCACCATCACCACCACCACCATCACCACCATCATCACCACCACCACCCCAACCATCATCTTCACAATCACCACATAACTACCACCACCACCATCACCACCATCACCATCACCACCACCATTACCATCATCACCACCATCACCATCATCACCACCATCATCATCACCACCACCATCACCACATAACTACCACTACCACCACCATCATCATAACCACCACCACTATTGTCACATAACTACCACCACCGCCACCACCATCACCATCACCATCACCACATAACCACTACCACCACCACCATTACCATCATCACCACCACCATCACCACCACCACCACCACCATCACCACCACCACCATCACCACCACCATCACCATCACATCACCATCACCACCACCATCACCACCACCATCATCACCACCACCACCACCACCACCACCATCACCATCACCATCACATCACCATCACCACCATCATTACCACCACCATCACCACCATCACCACCACCACCACCACCACCATTGTCATCACCGCCACTGCATCCAGAGTCGGCACCGCGGGCAGCACCCCCACCCCCGCCATCACGGCCCCATTGCCATCACCACCACCCTCACCACCAGCCTCGCCACCCATGGCGTCAGCCCGCAGACGTGGTCCTGGAATCTGGGCCCGGCCTGGGTCTTGTCCGCTAGTGGAGGCCCCCACTGCCTCCTAGGCGGTGTGAGCTGAACCCTTTCCAGACTGTGCGCTCGCCGGGGCGCGTCTGGGGCGTGGGCATGGAGGGGCGGGCTGTGCCCGGTGCTGGTCGCACCCTTGTCTCTCGGTGTGCCTGCCGGGAGCAGCATGAGTGGCATTCTGTCTCGGGGCTGACTTGTCCCCACGTGTGGCTGGGTGGTGGCCGGCCTCTGTGCGGTGGGACGGGATTCCAGGGCCGACTCCCTGCGGCTGTCCTGGCGTTGTCCTGGCAACATGGGGGGCGTGGCCTGAAGGGGCCTTGGCTCTGCCGTCCCCCCTGCCTTGAGCTCAGCCTTGGTGCTGGAGCTGGGGTGCTAACTGCGGGCTCGCCCTGCGCCCCGAGTGCCAGGGTCACGCAGGGGTACGATGCCCTGCTCTGGGGCTGGCCTCGTGGCCTGGCCACGCCTCGGTGCCGCCCGTGGGCCGCTGCGGGCCGCTGCCCAGCCAAGTGGCTGGCTCACCATGGATGTGATCTGCGTGGAGGTCCGGGCGCGGTGTGGCCGGCTGTGGCCCCGAGACAGCCCGCTGGGCTGCAGGCTGGAGGCCCAGCCTGTCTGTGGCATGGAGACAGGAGGGGCGCAGTGGGGGCCGTGTGAGTGGAATAATTGGCGTCTCACGGACTTTCCTGCCAGGGCTGGCTTTGAACCCTGATCCTCAGCTCTCAGCCTCCCGAGTGGCTAGGATGGCAGGAGTGCGCCACTGGTGCCGGGGACGGATGCCTTTTGAAGTACATTGGTTGGTGAGTGTGCGTAGGAGGCTGCCCCGGGGAGGCAGAGGCTGCCCTTGCCCACCCCAGGCCCTCCCCACGCCTCCCTCCACCCTCCGCCTACCCAGCAGCCTCAGATCTGCTCTCTACCCCGGCCAGCTTCTCCAGAGTGCCTCGCAGTTACCGGCAGAGACTGAGGCCCTGCCGGCCACAGACATCGCGCACACAGAGACCCAGGAGGGGCCTCGGCGCGGGCAAGGGCTGCTGGGGCCATGCGTGGCCTCTGGTGTCTGTGCGTGCGGCCTGCCTCTCTGAGCATCCGGTGTACCTGGAGACAGTGCAGAGAGATTAGGTGAACATGTCTGGTTCGGAAAGTTCTAGACGTGCTCCTGGGCAGGAATTGCAGGGCCTGGCAGCGGTTGTGTGCTGGGGACCCCCCATCCCCACCCCATGTTGTCCATAGTGGTCACCATCTCTGTCATCATCTCTGCTTCTCGGGTTGTAAACAGAAAGCTGACCGGAAGACCCGGGCGGGAAGGCCGCCCCGCGAGGAGGCCGATGCTCAGCGGCCACCCAGCACCGCCCCCTCCCCACGGCGTCTGTGCACACCCATGTGACCCTAGAGGCTGGCACGGAGGTGTGCGGATTTCAAAAGTCACCGGAAAGGGGTCCTGAAGCCCACCGTGGCAGCCTCCGCCGGGCCAGTCCTGTCCGGTGGCTGGGTCCTGGCTCTGCTGCATGCCTGGGCCACGGGGCTGGCCCGTGCCCTCCACGAGGAGGAAGTGGACAGACAGACAGACGCGCTCAGCATCCCGTGGAGGAGGCGGGTGTGCTGTGCGTGCAATGTCAGCTGTTGTTTCCCTGTCCCAGGCCAGGAGCCTTTCCTGGGACGCTATCTTTTCTCTCAGCCATGCGTGTTCGTGACTGGGTTGGGTGGCGTGTGGACCCGCTGCCAGGCTGGGGCACGCCAGGCTGGTTAGTGTGAATAAATAGTGCAGATGAGTGCGCAGTTCCGCTCCGACCGTCAAGCCCATGTGTCCGCCCGATCCCTGAGCTGGCACGAGACGGTGGTGACAGATCAGAGGCTGTGCCGGGTCTGGCGGAGGGGGCAGGGACTAAGCTGCCTGTTCCTATGCCCAGCGGACCCCGGCGGGCATCCGTCGCCAGGCTCCTTCCCAGAGCCAAGGCCTCGAGGGATGTGCGCTGCCAGAGTTCTGCCAAGTGTGCTCCGCTCCTCTGTCATTACCTTTCAATCACTGTTCTTTGTGGACTGGCTCTCAGTCAGGGTTTTTGTCTTTGTCATGTTGATGGAGACAGCAGCTCCATTTTTAGCCCTGTGGGTGGAGGCTGCCCTCCTTCCCCCTCCTTCCCCCTCCTTCCCCCTCCTTCCCCCTCCTTCCCCCTCCTTCCCCCTCCTTCCCCCTCCTTCCCCCTCCTTCCCCCTCCTTCCCCCTCCTTCCCCCTCCTTCCCCCTCCTTCCCCCTCCTTCCCCCTCCTTCCCCCTCCTTCCCCCTCCTTCCCCCTCCTTCCCCATCCTTCCCACCGCTGTGCCCCAGCTGGCAATGAGCCTGGCGGTGGAGCTGAGGAGGTTTTCTGGTGGAGCTGAGGAGGTTTTCTGGAGGTCTGATTTGACGTCCGTCCCTCCCCCACGGGCGGCTGGGCTGTTCTGGAGGCAGATGCTGGACCTGGCAGAGCTATTTCCAGGAAGGTGTTGCGTGGGCCTGGGGAGAGCCTCACAAATCAGATCCCAGACGTGAAGATCGTGTGTCGTTTTGTTTGGTTTTCTTTGCTGGTCTAGAAACTTAACCCTTCTGTCTTTTCCTGTCCTTCCCGAGTCCCGTTACCCCCGCGTGTCCACGTGTGGGCCTCCGTGGGCCTCCTCAGCTCCGAGCGAGGGCCGGTCCAGCCTTGGCGGCGGGGGCCGGGGGGCACCCGCGCTGAGGACGGGGTGCGTCTAACAGGCCGCCTGGCTGAGCCGTGGGCTCCGGGCGGCACAGGGCGGCCCTCAGCCTGGGCGTGTTGCCCCCCTACCCCACCCCTGCACGGCCCTGCTCACCCCTGCATGTCCTGTCCTCCGTCTCTGCCACTCCACACGGCCCAGCACCCGAGAACCCAAAGGTACCCCAGGTCTTCCAAACCCATCTTGGGCTATTCTGTTAGCCAAAAATCCACACTCCCGCTTCCTGCCCGTCCGGTGTCCGTCCGTCTTGACGATCTTAACTGACCCTGGCTGGGACAGGCAGCACGGAGCTTCTTGGTGGATCCCGTTCGTTCCTGTTGTTTTCCCTGTGTGGCCGTGCATGGCTCAGACCAGGGAAAACAGAAGCAAGCGTGAGGCTGTCCTGAGAGCCCCCTCCCGTGTGGGGGATGGGGCGGTGCTGACTGTGGGGGGGGGGGGTCCACACCTTCGCTGGGGGTGCCCCTCACAGGCCTGTTCGTGTTTCCTTCTCAGGTACTTGCCAGAAAGAGGCCAGGGGTGTTGGGTGGGCCGGCAGGGGTGCAGATGCAGCGCGTGTCCGGCCCGGCAGGGCTGGAGTGGACGGGTGGGAGAAGGGGGCAGCTGGCTGTGCACAGAGAGGTTGGGAGGGGCAGCGTCCTGGAGCAGGAGGAGGTAGAACCTTCCAGACCCCGAGGCTTTCCTTAAAGGTGCGCAGCATTGGCACGCGTCCCTTCAGGCCGCGGCGCGCTAACGCACGGGAGGCGGCGCGGGAGTCACCGAGCACCGTTTCAAAACGTGCTCTGGTTCAGGTGCCTGTGTCGGACGTCCAGGGTGTGAACATGCTGGTGTTTCTCCTCGTTGCTGGCTTCCCACTTCATGGCCCCCCTCGTTCTCCCTTCCCAAAGCCCTGCTGGGGACAGATGAGAAGATCCCCCTGTCCCCAGGATCGGCCTCTGCCACGAGCGCTGTGCGTATCCACCGCATCGCGGGACCATCTCCCTCCCCGTGATGGCACGGACGTACCGAGGGCCTCGGTATGGCTACACAAGTGTCGGAACGCTCAGGCCTCGGCCCAGGGCCGGTGCCGCTGGTCTCCAAGACCAGCCTGGGCCCAGGGTCCTGCAGGGCCTCTGCGTGGCCCACAGCTCTGTCTCAGAGCCGCCACTGCTATGCAGGTCCTGTGGGTCCTGCCCCGCCCCACAGGGTCCTCACGGTGCCAGCCCTGGCTTCAGGCAGAAACCACAGGTGTCAGGGCCGTCCTGCTCTGTGGTGCCTGGGCCAGTGTGTGTGTGTGTGTGTGTGTGTGTGTGTGTGTGTGTGTGTGTGTGTGTGTGTGTGTGTGTGTGTGTGTGTGTGTGTGTGTGTGTGGTAGTATGCAGAGTGGCTGGGGACTCCTGGGGCTGGAAATGGCCCGGGAGGTCATTGGATGATGACCCTGGAGGCTGGGGAGTTCATCAATGCGCCAGCGGCGCTCAGCCCTCCCGGTTCCTCGGCCTCAGCCCTGCATCTGTCTCAAGCATGCTGCTGTTTGTTGTTGCTGTTGTTGTTTGGTGGGTTGGTTTTGTTTTGTCAGTCATGGGGCTTGAACTCAGGGCCTGGGCACTGTCCTTGAACTTCTTTTGCTCAAGGCGAGTGCTCTACCACTTGAGCCACAGCGCTGCTTCCAGCTTTCTGGTGGTTAATTGGAGATAAGAGTCTCATGGGGACTTTTCTACCAGGAGGGCTTTGAATTGTGATCCTCACATCTCAGCCTCCTGAGTAGCTAGGATGACAGGCATGAGCCACTGGTGCGTGGCTCTATTGTTTGTTTATTGCAGCTATTTTTCTGGGCATTATCACGCATGCTTATTTTTCTATTTCTGGTAGTGATGGAAACTTTGCCATTTAAGTAACAGAAGCTGCTATAACAAATGCCTTAAATACCTCAGCGGATCAACTAATACAGAGGAGACGAGTGCCGGGCGCCAGGTAGCGGGAGTTCTGGTCTGAGAGCAGGGTGGGCGGGTGTGCCTGGACATCTCTTCCCATCCCAGTTACCTCGTTGCCAAAAACAGATCTGGGGCTTGCCTGCCCCCCCTCCCCCCCGGTGTGAGCATGGAGCGCGGGGAGCGGCGGCCCTGTGATTTCATTAGGAATATTCCCTACAGTGACATTAGAAAGGAGTGATGGGGAATTACAGTTCAATCGGAGTGAGAAATGGCGAGGAAACGACCGTCCTAAAGGTGGGCGGGGTGGCAGGGCTGTTGGGCCCCCCCTCGAGCACACGCATTACCCCTTGAACAGACTGGAGGTAGACACGCAACGCTCCACAGATGGCAACACTCCTCCATTTATTTTCTGCTGACGGATTTTGATTTATGGGTCCTTTCCCGTGGCGTCTTCTCCCTCTCCCTTTCTTTAGAGCCCAGCTTGTCACCTTTGACAGGTGTCCGCTGGGTGGAGGGAGGGGCCCCGTCCCCCCCCCCCCCGCCATGTGCTCTGGGGTGCCCGGCGTTTCTGGAGGCAGAGCCGGGGGAGGGAGTGGGCGGGGCTTCTGGTGGGGGTGGGGCGCTCTCTGGGGCCGTGGAAGGGGACCTGGGTGGGAACCTGGGGTCTCCAGAGCTCCAGCCATGGGACAGCATGTCACAGACTAAGGCTTGAACAGCAGGCCTGTTCTCACAGCTCTGGGACTGGGGGTCTAGACAAGCATCGGTGGATGGCTTGCCCCTGGCCTTGCCCCTGGCCGCTGGGGATGTCCGGCCTCCACTGGCCTCCCTTGGCTTGGAGGCGTCCCTCGGTCTCGGCCTGCGTCGACCCCATGTGCTCCACTCCATGGGCGTGGACTGGCCTGGCTCAGGACACTCTCACCTTGAAACCCCAGGGACTCTTCTTTCCAAAGCACGTCAGGTTCCGTGTGGGTGGAGCTCGTGGAGACACAACAGAGTCCACACAGCCCGAGTCTGTGGCCCCAGAGAACGCACGTCCGATGGAGGTGGGGAGGGGCCCACAGGCCTTTCCTGACGGGCGCCTGTGCAGCCCTCGGGGTGGGCATGTGTGGTGAAGGGAGGGGACAGAGAACAAGCGGAAGGTCTGCTGGAGAGAGCAGGAGTCACAGGTGTGAGAGGCCGGGCATGTTCAAGGCAAGCTGTCCATCTGTCTGTCTGTCCCTCCATCTGTCCCTCATGCCTCATCTATGCATGTGTGTATCCGTCCATCCATCCATCCATCTATCCACCCATCATCCATCCATCCATCATCTATTCTTCCATCAATCATCCATCCATCATCTATTCATCTATCCATCCATCTATCCATCCATCATCTATCCAACCCCATCCATCCATCCATCTCCATTTATCATCCATCTATCCATCCATCCATCCATCCATCCCCCTCCCTCCGTCCCTCCCTCCATCATCTATCCACCCATTGATCATCCATACATCCATTCATCCATCTATCATCTATCCAACATCTATCCATCATCCACTTACCATCCATCCACCACCATCCCTCCCTCCCTCAATTCATCTATCCATCATCTGTCTATCCATCTATCATCTATCCATCCATTATCCATTCATCCCTCCCTCCATCCACCCACCATCCATCCATCCATCATCTATCTATCCATCCATCCATAATCCATTCATCCATCCATCCATTCATTTATCTATCATTTATTCGTCACCCACCCATCCATCACCCATCCATCACCCATCCATCCCTCCATCCATCCATCCATCAGCCATCTATCAGCCACTCAATATCCATTTATCATCCATTTATCACCCATCCATCTATCTATCATCCATCCACCTATCAGCCATCATCCATCACCCACCATCCACTCATCCGTCCATCTTCCATCCAGAGTCCATATCCATTCATCATCCATACATATATCATCTATCCTTCCTTCATCTACCTATCATCCATCCATCCCTCCCACATTCATCTCCCCGCCCATCCGTCTATCCATTTATCCTTCCATTCACTCCACAACCTTTGTGGAATGCCTGCTACAAAGCCAGGACAGGACGGGGGGGGGGGGGGTCCTACTGAGCCTGGTGAGGACGGGGGTGGAGGTGGCCTTTTGTACCTGGCCTGCTCTTCTGGGCTTCTTGGTGGCTCTGAGGCTTCCAGGCTGGCCATGCTGGGGTAGCTTTTGGTCGGATGGAGGCTCTCAGAAGAGCAAGGAAGCATGGCCTTGCTGTGTTGGATATGGAAGCTGTCACCTGTCCCTGTGTGGAACTGGAGGACTTCACCAGCTCTTCAGTTCCACAAAGGGGACTCACCTAGGGTGGGTGCAGTGAAATCAGCTCCTGAGAGCCCCCCAGCGTGGCCTTGGACTGCAGCTGATCTCCCAGGGCAGGACCACCAATGCCATGTGAAAGGCTCCAGTGTGGAACCTGTGCGTAGCTGCCCAGGCCCGGGGCGGTGGGACAGATGTCCACCATGGTGGAAGCTGGTTTGGAGCCTGCTTATTAGTCACTGCAGAGACCAGTGCTCAGGACATGCATTTAGTTCCTGAGAGGAGATCAATTTTCTACCATCTGGTCCAACTCTTTTATATTAATTGGGCTGAAGGGCGATTTTCTCCCTAGTGACCCCACGGCATTCATCAATGCTCCAGGGCCGTGTGCGTGCACCCGAGGCTGGCTGGCCCCTCATCTCTGAGCAGTGTGAGACCAGGGACACGGCAGGTGTATGCCTGTGATCCCAGCCGCTCAGGAGGCCCAGAGAGGAGGATACACATTTGAGGCCAGCTGGGCAGCTTAGAGAATCATTTATCAACATAAAATAAAAACAGATTTGGGGATAGCTCCATGGAAGTGAGGTCGGCGAGGATGGGCCAGGCCCTGGGTTGCATCCCCAACACTGCAACCTTCCCCCACAAAACAAAATGATACCTCGAAAACACAGACACAGACACAGACAGACAGACAGACAGGCAGACAGACAGACAGACAGACAGACAGACAGACAGACAGACACACACACACACACACACACACACACACACACACTGGTTTAGTACGAAGGCAGAGGCGAGCAGCAGGTGTTGGAGGCTCAGGCAGGCACATGTGCATTTTTGTTGAGAAAGCGTTTTCCTTGGACGAGCTGGGAGCCCAGGCTGGCGTGGGACGGGTGTAGGAGTTTTCTGGTCTCCCGTTCACTCTCGCTTTTCCTCCAAGTCACATCGCAGTTTTCCCAGATGCCGTCCAGCTCTCTCACGCCTCCAGGGTGATCCTCAACCTGTCTCGTTTCTAGAATCCACCATCCAGCCATTTCACAGGGAGGTGCGGCCCGCTGCGTGTCTCAGCCCCCCCCCAGCCCCTCCGGAACGCCGGTCCTGTGACCCTGCCTCTCGTGACCCTCGGCGTGGGGAGCCTCTTCCAGCCTCCGGCTGTCGCCCACAGCTTTGCCATCATTGTTGTGCTCCATGGAGGGGCGCGGGCTGGAGATTCCATGGACGCTGGGTGTCCCCTCTGAGTGGGGAGCTGTTTTGGTCCCTTCTGTCGTGTGGGAAGCCCCCATTGGGAGCCTCGTGGCTCCCACCAACCCATCCTCTTCCCAGGTCTCCATCCACAGAGGGGTGGAGAGGGAGAGGCGGTCCGCAGAGCGGCCAAGACCCTGTGTCTTGAGTTCTGTTCTGTCCCCTGATGGATGGGGACGCGGAGTCTCGGAGGGAGGCCCACCCCGGGGGCGTGTCTGCTCCTCAGGGAAGGCTACTGCCCTGGCCCCACACAGCTCAGCTAGCACCTCCGGCCTTATGGACGGACAGATGGATGTGCCCCATTGCTGACTCCTGCAGCCCAGCCCGGACCCTCCCCCGGAGGGAGATCATCCCATGAGCCTCAGTGGTGTGTGGGGAGCGGAGAGGCCGGCTCTGGGGAGCCATGTGCCTTATTAATATTTAATTAAACTAGGCTGCGTCTCATTTCCCTCTGGGCCCCACGGGGGGTCTCCTGAGAGCCTGGGCAGCTCTGGATGCTTCTGGAAGAAGACCTCATGCTCCCCATGGGTTGTGATGATGAGGGTGATTTCTCTTTCCGGTCTCCCGAGGCCTGGGGTGGTTCTGTGCCTCTGGAGACGCCGAGCTCCGGGGATTCCTGTCCCCCGGCCGCACAGCGAGAACCGCGCATCCGTGCTGCGCCCGGCCGTCCCGGGACAGGAGTGTTTGGTGAAATGCTCGCACCCTCTCTGCTTTTGCGTCTTCACTTGTGAGATGGGGAGGATGAAGATGTGGCCCCAGCAGCGCGGGGGGGGGGGGGGTGGGTAGGGGGAGGCCGGGCGTGTGAGCCCGCGACACGGCGCCCCGCCCATCCCTGTCCACGCTGCTCCCAGGCTGTGAGCCGAGGCCCCGAGGCCTCCCTGGCTGCGGCCGTCGGTCCTGTCGGCCGCCTCCGCCCACAGAGCAGACCGGAGCGGGAGGGTTTGTACCCGTGCGGCCAGACGCCAAACCTGGACGGCCCGACCCAAACGGGCCTCGCGCAGCCTGCCACCCACCTCGTGGGGGTGCGGGCAGGGCTGCCCGGCCGTCCGCTTCTCCAGCCCTTTCTAGTGAGTTCCTTACTGTAGCCCCCAGCAAGGCCGGCCCTAGTCTGCTGCTCGGGACCTCCATCAGGCCCCCACACAGACGGGATGGAGTGAACGCCGGTGCAGAGGGAGGCCCCGGCGGCCCCCGCCTGCTGATCTGCCTTATTGGCGAATGCCGCCTGCATTTCTTCCTTTGTCCCAGCAGCTCAGGTGCTTGTTACAGACACACACTGTGCTGTGCCCAGCCCTGGGTCCCCACGCCCCGCGGGACAGGTGCTGTGAGCTGCGGGGGCAGGTGGATGCCGAGGGGTGGGTCTCGGGCTGCCCCGCAGGTGGCTGAGGATGCGCGCTGGATGTGGGCAGGAGAGGGAAGCTGGAGACGGGTGGCTGGAGACGGGTCAGTGAGGCCCCCGTGCAGAGTGAGGGGCGGCTGGCTGGGGCCCCCAGGAGGGAAGGGGGGAGGAGCCTTGCTGACTGGTCACCCACACCAAGCAACCCGGTCCACACCAGCAGGACTTCTAGAGAAGCAGCCCAGGATACCAGCTTCTAACCCCAGCAGGGCCTCACGCCCGCTTAAAGGCTGAGATCTGAGGAGGCTGGAGGCCAAGCCTGAGTCCGGATCACTGGGGCTCCGTGGGTTCTGATTTCACCTAGGACAGGACAAGGAAAACCGACTTTGAGACTCTTGCCAGCGGCCGTGCTCCGGCTCCTCAGATCTCCCCCGACATAAAATATAAATCAATAGGTTAAGAACACGCTTGTCTCCTGCTCATCCGGGCCCCGTCACTCTGCCTGCCTTCCTGTCTTTGGAGAATCGGCTCTGACTTTGGCAGGCCTTGAGCTGGTGAGAAAAAAAATCGCTTTGTTCCCCGAGCGAGGCAGAGCAGATCTCCCCTCGAATGACAAGGCCTCACTTTTTTTCCCTTTAATCATCTCCGCCTTTCACGCTGTCCCGTCTCTGCTGACACCCTCCCCTCCTCTCTCCCTTCTTCTAATCACCAGGGGAAGACACACTTGATCAGCGGGCCTGACGCCCCCGGGGCCAGGCGCCCAGGAATCCAGCTCATAGAGGGAGGAGCCAGAGTGGTGGAGATGGCCGGTGTGGTGACCCAAATTAACCAGGCTGCGGGCCACACCGCGGGCTCCCAGGGTGTCCCCGTACCCCCCCCCCCGGGTTTCCATGGCAACCGGCCCGGGAGGCGCTGCTAATGGGGACTGGTGGTGGGCAAAATGAAATTTGATGTACAGGAGAATGCAGCGGCTAGTGGAGTAATTGGGGATCAATCTCTTCTTCCCACGGGGCGTCGCATCCTCACTTCCGTGTTGGTTTTGTGTGTGTGTGTGTGTGTGTATGTGTGTGTGTGTATGTGTGTGTGTGTGTGCGTGCGTGTGTGTATTCACGCACTGGTTTTGAAAAACCTTGGAGTGTTCTTAAACACATCTATTTTCATTTTCTAAACTGCTGCCTTTTCTGCCCCGCTTTGTTCTTCAGGGGGCCGGTGCGTGGTGAATGGTTTAACCACAGAATAAAAGCGTGCGCGGTCGGTGATTTATGGGCCGCCTCGGGCTGTGTCCGCCGCCTGCCTCTCCCTCTGCTCCCTCAGCTGCCCGCTCCCCGTCCGCCGCCCTGCGCCCGGGTAGTCAGGACCGCCTGGCCGCAGAGCAGCTGTGTGCAGGGGGCCCACCTCGGGGCACACCTGGTGCGCGGCCCTGGCTCCCGAGCCTCAGCCTCTCTGCCCCTTTGGCCGCCGTTTGATTGTCTAGGGCAGGTGTTGAATGATTCCCTTCCTGTCTCAGGCCTGTGGATGGTGTGGGGAGGTCCCGGAGCGAGGAGGATTCCGTCTGGGGCTCTTGAGTTCTTTCTCCCTACCAAATCACTGTGGGGCATGCGAAGGGGGAGTACACCAGGGAAACGGAGGCAAGCCTCTCAGCAACCGGGGGGTTGGTACAAATCCCCAGCCGGGACTTCCAACCCGAGAGCCATCCTAGGCTGTGTAAGGTCTTTTCCAAAGGAGGGGAGAAAAGAAGGAGGAAGGAGAAGAGGAAGGAGAGGAGAGGAAGAGGAGGAGGAACAAAAGGAAGAGGAGGAAGAGGAGGAGGAGGAGGAGGAGGGGGAGGGGGAGGGGGAGAAGGAGGAGGGGGGAGGGGGAGGGGGAGGAGGGGAGGGGGAGGGGGAGGAGGAGGGGGGGGAGGAGGAGGAGGAACAAAAGGAAGAGGAGGAAGAGGAGGAGGAGGAGGAGGAAGAGGAGGAGGAGGAGGAAGAGGGGGAGGAGGAGGAGGAGGAGGAGGAGGAGGAGGAACAAAAGGAAGAGGAGGAAGAGGAGGAGGAGGAGGAGGAAGAGGAGGAGAAGGAGGAAGAGGAGGAGGAGGAGGAGGAACAAAAGGAAGAGGAGGAGGAGGAGGAGGAAGAGGAGGAAGAGGAGGAGGAGGAGGAGGAGGAAGAGGAGGAAGAGGAAGACCATGAGGAGGAGAAAGAGGAGGACAGGTTTCTCTGTAAGAGAGAGAGAGAGAGAGAGAGAGAGAGAGAGAGAGAGAGAGAGAGAGAGAGAGAGAGAGAGAGAGAGAGAAATGGAGCCTGGAAATCCATAGCTCTGCTGTAGTCTCATGGAGTCCTTCTTTGGGGCCTGGTCCCTATCCCTAAGGCTGGTACTCTACCACTCGAACCACAGAGCTCTAGTTCTCTTTTTCTCTCTGTGTGTGTGTGTGTGTGTGTGTGTGTGTGTGTGTGTGTGTGTGTGTGTGTGTGTGTGTGTGTGTGTGTGTGTGTGTGTGTGTGGTGGTTGGTTGGTGATAAGAGTCTCACACACTTTCCTTCTGGGCTGGCTTTGAATGTGGCTGGGCTGACAGGTGTGAGGCCCGGCCGGCTTGGGGAGGGTCTGCGATCGTCCTCCAGGGCGCGTCTCCGCTGTTCTGGTGTTTGGTTGGGTCACTGTTGGGCTTGGCTGGAGCGGATGGGGTGCCTGCTTCCTGTCCCCATCTGCGCCCGGCTCATCAACGCTTATGTTTCCCCCACGTCCTCAGGAAGAGGAGGGGGTGTCACCTCCATATTGGGGGTCCCTGTCTCTCTTTATTTGCCTGCACTCTCCCCTTTGCCTTTCTTTCCTTTGTCAGGGGCAAGTATTCAGAGCAGAAACCAGCCCCGCGCCTAAAGTCTATGGCACAAAGGCCCTGGGGTCACTTACCCTTGGGAGCCCCCTCCCCAAGAGCTCCCCCCAGTGTGGGGTGGGGGAGGGGAGCGTGCCTAAGAACCTTGAAACACACTGATGTCCTTTTCCTTTCTGTTCACACCACAGGTGATCTTGATCCTGACGAAGTACTACCACGCAGACATGGGGAAGGTTCTGGAAAGTTCTCTGTGGCGGTAAGTCAGCCCAGGGATGGGCCTTTCTCCTCTTGAGCTGCACAGCATCTCCTGGGTGCTTGGCTGAGGAAGGCGACGAAATGCCCAGCTCTGGCTGCCCTGGCCCTTGGTGGCCCGACACACACAGGGCCCTGGGAAGCCAATGGGGGTTTTGTCTGTGGACGGTCGGCTCCCTGGCTCCCTGGAGCTGCGGGCCGCTCTCCCTGCGGTCCCCCCGACTTGCTTTTGTTTGCTTGGGGAATTCAGGTCAGCGCACAATTTCTCTTTGCTGCGCTTGCGGCTCCCACAGGCCCGAGCCCAGCGGCCTCGCGGGGGAGGGGCGGGCTCCTTTCTGTCCCCGCTTTAGAGCTGAGAATAAACGCCTCCTGCCCGGGCGGGATGTCTCTTTCTAAGAGCACTGTGAATTCAGCTCGGGGACATCAGACCGCCCTTTGATGCCTTAGAGGAGAGGAGAGAGAAGACTTCAGCCGATGTCACCTCTGTCCTGTCCATTCAGGGTGACAGCTCAGCTCTCCTCCAGCCTGTCCCCTCAGGGGTGACCTCTCCCCCTCCGTCCCATCCTGTCCTGTCCCCTCAGGGGTGACGCTCTCCCCCTCCATCCTGTCCTGTCCCCTCAGGGGTGACCTTTCCCCCTCCGTCCTGTCCTGTCCTGTCCTGTCCTGTCCCCTCAGGGGTGACGCTCCCCTCCTCCATCCTGTCCTGTCCTGTCCCCTCAGGGTTGACCTCTCCCCCTCCGTCCTGTCCCGTCCTGTCCTGTCCTGTCCCCTCAGGGGTGACCTCTCCCCCTCCATCCTGTCCTGTCCTGTCCCTTCAGGGGTGACGGCTCTCCCCGGCTGTGTTGTGAGGCTTTGCTCCCATAAGGATTCTGCCACGCTGAGTGGCTGTGTTTCCAGCAGTAATGAGTTCCTTCTTCATTCCCTGCTGTATCTGGGGAAATGCCTGCCCACCGGGGTTTGTGTGGTTTGTGTGACGTGACCACTCGGGAGGGGCGGCGGGCCTGTCCGGTGTGTTCCTGTGGGGGTGGTGACATGTCTGGGGGGGGGGGTGGAGGCGGTGCGGGCGGGGGAGGGGGGTGCTGCTTTGCTGTCTCAGGCCTGGCACCCCGGAGCCAGCTGACCGGTCATGCAGGGAGCTAAGGCCACTTGTCACCAGTAATTCCTCACCGGCACACGGCCGGGTCTTGGCCTCTGGAACTCACCAGCCTTTCTCCAATTCCATCACACTGCCGGCCGGGAAAGGTCTCAGCCCAGGGTCCCCTTCTGCAGGGAAGACAGGCTTTCCCGAGTGACCCCGTCTCTCAGGCTGGAGGCTAGCTCCCAGAGGGACTGGCCATGGGGCATCGGGTGGGAGGACAGAAGCAGCTGGTGCTCACCCCCTGTGCGGGCGTGTGGGTGCTCTGGGAGGTGAGGATGGGTTGAGGGCCGCGGCTCCTGGGCGGGGGGGCGGGGTGGCCCGCGGGCTGCAGAGTGGACAGAAGTAGTCAAGTCTCCGACCCACAGACCGCTCCCTCGGTGAGCTTGCTCGTCTGCCTTGTGTGGGTCGATCAAGACCGAAAGCACTCGGTCCCATGCCCCCACCACCTTCCCCAGAAGGTTCCAGATCGTGTTCTCCTCCGCTGCTGCCACCCCCATGCGGCCGGAGGCAGGCGCTGGGGTCCGGGGACCCTGTGTACTGTGGCTTTGGTTCCCTCTTGGGTCCTTGTGGGGTGTGTGGGGACTTGGCAGGGACAGCTCCCTGCCTGGGGCTGGTCTTCCTGATTGTCAGGCTTCCAGTAGAACTTTCCAGAAGCATCTGGAGAAGCCCATAGGCCAAACCACGCACCCCCTCCCCCCAGTTACTCCGCAGAGGGGCGGACAAGAGGGAGGACCGTCCCTGCTCTGTGCGGCGGGGCAGTGGCCTGGACAGCGTCTCAATTTGTTTTTTCCCCAAAGCGAAGCAGCGGCTCTTAATTTCCCATGTTCCTTTCTCGTTGGCGTCTCCCACGCACACGCAGCCTGGTCTTTATTAAACATGCGGAAACATCCCTCTTTTCCGGAACGCTCTCCCGTGCCCCACCTCCAGCCCAGGCGCGCTCTCTGTTTACGCCGTCTTTCGTGCCATGCTTGCTCGGCTGCCGTGGAGTCAAGCTCGGTGCTCGCTCCGTGCTCCTTTCCCCGCGTGGTCACCGGGCCTGCCCTGTGTCTTTCACGGCCACGGGGCTGGGCCGGCTGGTTGCGGCTCCTTCTCAGCCATGGCTGGGGCGGGGTCACTGAGCCCGGGGGCTCTGGACTTAACATCTCTCTAAAACTTGCCAATTTGTTCTGGTTCGCCTCCCCTTGAGTCCTGCTGAGGCTGAATGGTGTCCCGTGCTTAAGGACTGACCGCTGCCTTTGCTTCTGAGTGGAGTCTGTTCTAGTCCCCGCTCCCTGTGTGTGGGGACGTAGCGGAGTCGGGAAGGCCGGGCCTCCTTGGAGGCCGCCTGCCCCTGACAGGTGCCCGAGTTGGGGGAGCATGCACTCACGGGGTTGTTAAAGACACACTTACCGGATGCGCACCGAGCCTCCGAGAGCTCTCCTGCAGAATCACAATACACATGCTCTGAGGCCAGGTCTGGCTACTTGCATTCCGGAACTGTCTCTTGCAGATCTCGGCTGAAAGCATCTTTAATTGCCCTGTGCTGACAGGGACCTCGGTGTGAGTAGCATCTTCCTCCCCGCTTCCCCTAGGGAAGATCCGGTCCCCTGGACACAGCGATGACCTCGGGCGTCCCCAGGATCTAAGTTCCCCACCGTGTTTTTCATGATGGTCCGCTCCTCTTCCGCATTTTTAGACATCGATTCCCTACCTCGCTCCCACAATCTGTTGAACTGCAGCTGGTGTGTCCATGCTTTGTACTCGGAAGGAAAAACACCTTTCACCTCTCGACAACCTCTGCTGGCCACCTGGGGGCGCTGTTGTTCCCAGTGAAAAGGCCGGGCCTAGCCGGCTCCCGAGGCTCTGATGCAGCCCCTCATGGTATTTCTGCACCACCTGGGAGCCCTAGCAAGGCCAGGAGGCCAGTTAGCAGAACCTGGACCAAGCTGAACTGTCTAGGAGAGGCCTGTGCTTGTGTTAGCGGCCTGCCTGGTGTGTGCGTGTGGCAGGTCCTGGCCCCCAGCCCAGATTCAATATCAGATACAGCTCTTTTCCCAAAGCAGCTCCCCTGCGTACTCAGTGCCCAGGAGCCCCAGCATGCTTTGGCACATCACCCACTGGAGTGCGGGTGTTGTTTATGGACCATCCCCCACCTTTGCCTACCATTGGTAGAACATGAGTCAGTTGGGAACGGAAATTGTCAAATCACAGGATGCCTAGAACCAAGCAATGAGTATTGAATGGACAGATGGATGGATAGGTGGATGGATGGATGGATGGATAGATAGATGGGTGGATGGGCAGATGGACAGATGGGTAGATGAATAAGAAAATAGATGCATGGATGGATGGATGATGGACAGTTGTGTAGGATGGATGGATGCACGGCGAGATGGATGGATGATGGATGGATGGATGAATAGCTAGATGGATGGACAAATGGATGGATGGATGGATGGATGGTGGATGGTTGGTTAGATGAATGGGATGGATGGGCAGATGAGTAGATGGGTGGATGAATGGATGAATACATGGATGGATGATAGATGGATGAGTGGACAGATGATGGATGGTTGGGTAGATGAATGGGATCAATGGGTGGGTGGGTGGATAGATGGATGAGTAAATATATGGATGGCTGGGTAGACAGGTGGATGGATGAACTTCAGCAGCAATGCTTTGTCTCGCTGCTCAAGACTGTACAGTGTGAGTCTTTAAAAAGAAGTTCTTGAGCCAGGTGCAGTGGTTTACCTCTGTAATCCCAGCTACTCAGGAGTCTGAGATGGGGAAGATTGGGGTTTAAAGCCTGCCTAGACAAAGCATTCCATGAGATCACATTTCAACCAAGGGACAGCGGGCGTGGTGGCAGGGCCTGTCACCCCCAGACACAGGGAGCACAAACGGGGCACGTGCGCGGGCCAGGCTGAGCAAAAGGCAGGACTCTACTGTGTAAAGAATCATTAAAACAGAAGAAGGGCTGGGGATGTGGCCCCAGGGGAAGAGCGCCTGCCCAGCAAGCCAGCACAAGGCCCCAAGTTCGTGTGGGTGTTAGAGGAGTCTGGCTCCAAATCCCTTACTTTTAAATGTTATCATTCCAGTTCTTGATCCTCACAGGCATCTTGAAAAATGTTAGAAGAGGCACAAAAATAATGCCCATGTGAAACCCACCCCAAGAGATTTAAAACTATTTTTTCTTTTCATTATTACCTTTACACAGCTAAAAACTATTCATATCTGAGATGAATCTTCTCGCCAGTCTTCTTAGGATGCAAATATATACATGTTTTATAAATCCCAAATCCCAAGGGAATTATGTATTAAACATTTGCTGACGCTTTGACTTATTTTTACATCTGCTATTTTTAACGGCTGTATAACATACTCTCACTTGCCGTTGGTTTTATTTATTTAGCCCAATCCTCATTTTTTAAAGACATCTGAGTCACTTTTACTTTTTACTAATGCAAAGATGCGGGAGGGAGGTGGGGAAGCAAGGACCATGTCCTTGTGTGCGTGTGTCCCGGAGTGCCGGTGCGGGCGTGGGGTTTGTCTGAGGCTGCCGGTGGTGCTGCTGGGGTGAAGGTGAATGTGAAGCCTGCCTCAAGCCTGCCTCCCTCCGTGCTGCTGCTCTGGCTGTTGTGGAACTCTCTCACGGGTGCAGGCCTCTGGCCTGACTGCCGAGGCCCAGCCATCGGCAGCTACTCTCGGGGGCCTGCCCTGTGCTGGCCACTGCTAAGTCTCAAAGCCTTAAGACCTGCCCCAGATCTTGCAGAGAACCGGCCACTGATGATGGCACCTGCTCCCGTGTGGGGCCTGCTCTGTCCTCTCCCAATGCGGCAGGACGGGCTCTCCTCGTCCGACCCTGGAGATGTCTCTGAGGGGTGGTTAGAAATGGATGAGGTAGAGCAGGTGGATGCCACACAGGGCTGCAGGGGTGCGGCGTGGCGGCTGGGGCTGTGCCCGGGCCCGGGGACCGTGAGGCCGGGCAGGCTGCTCTGGGGGATCTGTGAAGTCAGCGGGAAGTCAGGGCTGCAAGCGACACACTTTATATCTGGTGATGTGCGGCCACAGTTCCATCTGGACGAGGCCAGGCCTGGTCCACGTTCCTGCTGCAGGCTCTCTCGGACCGTCTGTTTTCTCCCCTGGTCAGGTCCCTGCCTGGCTTCCTCCGGTTTCTACCGGTTCTCTGAGCTCAGCAGGAAAGCCTCCCTCTTAAGGATGGTTTCGAACCTTGATCCTCAGATTTCAGCCTCCTGTGTTGCTAGCACTACAGCGCAAGCCGCCAGCACCCAACTAGAGCCATTTTTACTCTTTTTTTTTGGTCAGTCATGGGGCCGGAATTCTGGGCCTGGGCGCTGCCCCTCAGCTCTTCAGCCCAAGGCTAGCGCTCTACCACTTGAGCCACAGCACCACTTCCAGCTTTTTTTGCTTATGTGGTGCTGAGGAATTGAACCCAGGGCCATGATGCACATGAGGCGAGCACTCTACCACTGAGCCCCTTTCCCAGAAACTAAAGCCATTTTTAGATCACGCAACTTTGCAAATATTTGTCCTCTCTGAGTCTGCCCTGGGGGCGGGGCGGGGCGGGGCTCTGTGCGGGAGCCTGCACTGGCTGTAGCATTTTTTTTTTTTGGTCGGTCGTACGGCTTGAACTCTGGGCCTGGGCGCTGTCCCTCAGCTCTTCAGCTCAAGGCGAGCGCTCTACCACTTGAGCTACAGCGCCACTTCCGGTTTATCTGGTGGTTTATTGGAGATAGGAGTCTCACGGTCTCTCCTGCCCGGGCTGGCTTTGAACCGCGATCCTCAGATCTCAGCCTCCTGAGTAGCTTGGCTGTAGCATTTAAGTTGGTAGTGGGGAGGAAGCCACAGGCCTGGGAGGTGGGTGCTAAGCCACAGCCCAAGAGGCCGCTGGGGGGTGGGTATTGGCCCTAGACCCCTCCCACACCCTTCTCCTGCAGCACCCGTGAGTGCAAAGTCCTGGCTCTTGTGCTCCTGGGAAGGGGTGGGGGGAGCCAGGGCCCATGCTTTATATCCTGCGTATGTGTGCCCACACCTGCGCTCACACGGGCACACACACATGCACACACACGCATATACAATGCGCTTGGCCTGTGGTCCATGGACAGACCCAGATCCCCTGTCCTTTTGCATTAGAGTCATTCTCGGCCCTGCAGATTTATCATGTTTTAATAAAACTCCCTGAGTGGTAAATGTATGAAACCCCTATCCGTGTTTCCTATTCTGTAATAAAGCTCGCTTGAATGAGCTTTGAAGGATGGAGCTGTAAACCTGCCTGCTGCATTCAGGAACAGCGCGGCTGGGGCTGGCCGGGGCTGGACCCTGGCTTTGGGCTCCCGATCCACAGGGCTGGACGCAGCCCCTGCGAGCCCCTCAGCCCCGCCCCCTACCCCCAGGTAAGCCGGCAGGGTCTCGGCCTCTCCTCCTGGGGGAAGTTTGCAAAGCCCAGGAGCAAGACATGCAGCGTTTTTATTAAGCAGTGAGCATCCTTATCTGTGGGGTGAGAGCTGAAGTTACGGTTTTGAGAGAACTCTCGCTGTCCCTGCTCTGCCCTGGAGGAGTGACCCTGGACCATGCTCAGGGCCCCCAGCCAGTTTCCCCCCCTCTCTGGGGGTTGTTTCCCCCCAGAGCTTTGCTGAGGGAGGCCAGCAGCTACTTACAGGTGTTTTTGTGAGCCCATCAATGAGAGTGACCTCCCAACTGTGACCTTGACCTCTCCGACTGTGACCTTGACCTCTCCGACTGTGACCTCAACCTCCCCTAGGCTGTCATTTGACCTCCTTCAGACAGTGACCTTGACATCCCTGATGGTGCCCTTGATTTCTGCCCTCAGACTGGCCCGGGCCTCCCTCTCCTTACCCCCCTCCCCCATCATGTGGATGGATGGAGTGGGCTGGGCTCCGAGGAGTGGGTCTCTCTTCTGCTCATGGCTGGGCTCACGCATGTGTCTGTGGTCAGCAGCTGGTGCTTCCTGGGGTCATGGGTGCTGGCCTGCCCCTCTAGGGTGGATGGCAGGGAGATGGGCCTGTCCAAGACGCCGGCCTGTGGTGGTCTGGTGGGGGCGCCTGGCCCTCTCCACCTCACTCAGCGGCTGGTGTGAGTCTGCGTCCAGGGAGGTCCTGCGGCTGGCGGTTCCCCTGGGACCGGGGCCTCGGCGAGTGGGACCGCGGCGCGGGGACAGCAGTACAGCCCCGGTGTGTGGCGCTGGACTGTTTTCACGGCTTAAAACATTCCCGTCCCAGCCGGCGGCAAGCTGCCAAACTGATGTCATCCCGTTCAGCGTGGGGTGCGGGGTGAGCCGTCCCGGGCCCGCGCGGTACTGGTGAGGGAGCGCCCAGAGTCCCACGGGGCTGGCTGGGTCTGGGGACAGCCATCGGGCAGGACACCGCTGGCCTGGCAGGACAAATGGACTGTAACCGCTCCCCCTGCTCCCCCCCCCAGCCCGGCTGCTCACACTTTGCAGGGCCGTGAGTGAGGCGCAGTGGAGGGCGCTGGGCGGCATGGGGCTCTGCATTGCCGGCTGCAGCATTCTGGAGTCCTGCCTGTGCCTGCGGAAAGCCCTGGGGACCTGGCCCGTCCTGGGCAGGAAGGGCGGAGGCGCCTGCACCTCTGAGCTGCTCCACCCGCCGCCGTCTTGCAGCTGCTGGCGACTGTCTGCCCAGCTCAGCCTCACCCGGCCTCGGGCTGTGCCCCTCCCCCGTTTCTAACCCGCACCTCCTTGTGGTGCAGGGGTGAGGCCTTCTGCTGGCCGAGCCCCCGGCCAGGGCACCCGCGCAGCTCCGCAGCCCAGAGCCCCTGCGCTGGCCACGGCTGTGCACAGAAGGATCTTGGGGTGCCCGGCACGGCGATGGGTGCTCTGCATTTGAGGGCTCTGTCCATCTTCCCCACCACCTGCCCCACCCTGTCACCACAGACGCAGCAGCAAAGCCCGGTGAGGCCCTCAGGCCGCGGGGCCCACGGGGGTCCGTCCTGGTGCCCTGACAGCCACGCGGCCTCTGCGGCTCCAGAGTCCTCAGGGCTGGCTGGTGGCCTTGACCACCTCCCCGGGGGCTGCCCCGTCTGCAGAGGACCCCGGGTATGGGGTCCGAGGCTCCTGCCAGGGGCGGAGGTCCCCTCCTCCTCTCTGGCCCTCTTCCCTGCGTGTTGGGAATGGCACCCGAAGGACCGGCTGGGCTGGGTGTCTGTGTTTTGCAACCCCGCCCACTGGCCTGAACAAATGGCTGAGTGCTGCGTGCTGAGTGCTGCGTGGGCTCCTGGGCCACCTGCCAGTGTTTCTGGTTCCTGCCTGGCTTGGTGCAGGCTTTGGGGGGAACAGGAGGGCCATGCCCAACATTCCACAGTGGGAAAGGGGGAGGTAGACAGGGAAGGGAGGGAGGAGGGAGGGGGGAGGGGAGGGCCCAGCCCATCCTCAACACCTCCCAGGGCCTTCCTGGAGTGTCAGCTTTGAGGACCGGCGCTGGCCCAGCCTGGGGTCCTGCAGAGAAGGGCTCAGCGGCAGGCAGGCTGGGTCCAGGAGCAGGGAGAGCCTACATTGTGCTATGGTTTACGCTGCAGGGCGCTGGGGTATGAGGGCACGTGCCCCCATCTAGCCCCTCCTCTTCTGATTCCAGAGGGAAACTGAGGCCCAGAGGGGTTGTGGTCCAGGCCTGAGGGGTTGGGCCCTGAGCCTGGGTATCCAGAGAGAGGGAAGGGCTGAGGAGCCAGCGTGCTCCTGCTCGCGTTTCCAGGCCCCATGGCTTCTGGTACATCCACGTTTCCCCCAGAAACAGCCTCTTGTGCGAACCCCCTCCCCCTCCACCGCTGCTGCTTTTGGCTGAGGGAGGCCCAGCCCAGGCCAGGCTCTGTTCTATAGGGGGAGTTGGGGGAGGGTGATCCATCTTACAGTGAAAGTTCTTGGGAGGGGGAGAGTTCCCCGGAGGGGGGAGGGGGGAGAGTGTCCCCAGGAGCGGCTGCCACCCCTGTTCCACGCTCAGGGCTCAGGGAGGTTGTGGGATCCTGAGGCTGGCCGCCCCAGCCAGGTAGAGAGCCTGGGCTGCCTCTGGCCTTGCTGACCAAGGGGGAGCCTGCAAGGGCCCTGCCCAGCGAGAGCTCCCCGAGGGCAGCTTGAGGGGTTCCCACCGTCAGAATGGAAGAGGGGGTCACCCCCGTCCTCCCCTCCCCTCGTCTTCTCTTCTGTCCTCTCCCTCTCTCTCCCTCCCCCTTCTCTCCCTCTCTCTCATCACCCCCCCCTTTCCTGGCCTATGCTGTCACCCTCCCCTCATCCTCTTCTCTGGCGCCTCTGGGGGACCGTACGTGCTCATCTGCTAGCAGCTCTTTCGGCCCAAGTGACCCAGCAGCTGCCGGGCGGGCTGGCTCCCTGGCTGGCTGGCTCTGCTGGTTCTGGGGTCCCTCCCCTTGGCCCCAGCGTCCCCCAGCATCCTCGCACAGTGGCAGGCGTGAACGTGGCCCGTGTGTCCCCCGGTGTGTGGGCCCGGCGCCGGCTCTATGCTGGGCCTGAGGACGAGGCGGGGGGCGGCGGTGTGCTGGGCCTGTACACGGCGTGGGGCGCAGGCTCGTGGCCCAGGGCAGCCTTCTCTTTGGAGGTGGGGGGTGAGAACCCCAGCAGAAGGCCTGGGGGGGGGATGGCGCACCCTTGGAGCCACAGCCTGCTGTGACAATAAACACAGCCGGCACCGTCAGGAGAGTGTTTGTGCTTTATACAATTATCACACAGCCGGACGCCCTGTGCACCCCACCACCCCTGCTGGGTATATGGGGGGGGGCCCAGCAGAGCGCTCCATCCACCAATCAGAAAGCGGCCTTGGAGGGGGCGTGCCCAGGGCAGGGCCACTGGCCCTGCCCACCCAGGACTCCTCCAACGCTGCCGCCCAGGCTCGAGCCCACACATTTTCCGCTCCTGATTTGGGGTGCGTGCTGATACTTTGACTCAGCACTGGGGTGGCAGAAAGAGTAAGAGGACAGGGTCCCCCGTGGCGAGGCCTCTAAAGTCTAAGCACCCCTCTGGGACTGTGGCCAAAGCCCAGACTCCCCCCCCCCCGGAGACCCCAGGGTGAGCTGTGGCCCAAGGCCCTGGCCTCTCCCCTCCCCCTGCCGGCAGCCCTGGCCTGGGCAGGCGGGGTGCATTTCTAGTCTTTTGGGGGCATCGGTATGGGCAGGGCCGAGTGACAGAGGCGTAGATAGAGCTCCCGAGGAGAGAAGGAGAGATGCCACTCTCCCCCAGCTATGGTATGGGGCTGGGGACGGTACCCACCTCCGAGGCCCCGGGGAACGCAGGACGCCCCGGCCGGCCGCAGGGTCCCGGTCACGGCTGGCCCTCGCTGTGGGGGTGCGCCACCTTCCACACGAAGCGCCGGCAGTGTTGCAGGGCATCGCACATCTCGGCTGCCTCCTCCGTCTTACACCAGAAGCTGGGGCCCAGCACGCACTGGTCGGAGCCCAGGAGCGGCGTCCGGGAGCCGTGGCAGGCCCCGATCTTCTTGCACACGGCCGTGGGGTCCATGAGGAACTTGAGGCTCTCGATGAGCACGGGCTGGTACTGGATGACGAAGTGGTTGCACTGGGTGAGGTAGGGCAGGGGCAGGATGCTGCAGCCGCCCTTGAAGGCGCTCAGGATGTCCCGCTTGGTGGCCCTGCGGTCCAGGTTCTGCGAGGAGACGCCCAGCACGTTCTTGCAGGTGGCGCAGAAGCTGCCCTGGTTCTCTTCGTCCAGCAGCGGCGAGGGCGCCGCGTCCGGAGCGGCCGCCAGAGACCGCGCCCGCCTGGGGTTGCTGCACAGGCGGAGGGCCGTGCACACCTTCTCGGGCGTGACTCTGGTCACCAGCTCCACCAGAGAGGGGCTGTAGGTGTCCACCAGCGTGACGCACTGCCGGACCACGGACGCCGGCATGAAGGAGCACACGCGCTCCAGGGCATGGCTGATGATGGCCTCCGTGCTGTTGGTCATGAGCCAGCGGTCCACCTGTTGGATCACGTCCAGGCACACATCACAGGTCAGGCCGGACGTCATCTGCATCTCGTTCTTGGCCGGCAGCGCCAGCTCCAAGGAGGGGACCCCGTCCACGGCGGCCACCCGCGCCGGCTGTGGGGCGGGGCCCGGCCTGTCCTCACAGAAGCCGCCCTGCCCGCAGATGTCCCTCGGGGCGAGGAGCTGGAGCGTCTGCTCGGCGGGGGCCAGCAGCTGGCTGAGGTAGCTCTGGCAGAGAGCCCTCAGGCCGGGTCCCAGGGGAGCGCACTGTCCCTGGACGACGCTGGCCTCCGCCAAGGTCATGTTGGATCCCAGCGCAGCCTGGAGCCGGGAGATCAGCCCGACGCAGTTTGCACACACGGCGGCGGCGGCAGCGCCGGGCATCGGCGGGGGGTAGAAGCCAAGGGCCCCCTTTGCCATGAACGGGGCCACCACTTCCGACGCGGCCTCCCGGGTGAGCGGCGCCCCCGGGGCGGCCAGCTTCCGCTGCAGAGGCTCGCACAGGGTGAGGGAGGAGCAGACCGGCGCCGACGCGCCGCCCCGGCCCCTGGCGAGCATGCGCAGCACCACCGCGCCGTGCGCATCCACCATCCCCTGGCAGCGGGCTGCGGACTCCTGGCCCGACAGCCAGGCACAGGTCTTCATCACGGACGCCAGGACGTCTGACTCCGTGGCGTTGGGGTTCAGCCCGTTGCCGGCCGCCGTCACCACGTCCTGGCACACGGTGCAGGCCAGGGATCTGGCGGTGGGCTTGCTCCAGACCGCCGTTTGGCAGTGCGCCACCGCCCCGCACCTCACCGCAGCCCGCAGGTCCTGACACCACACCTGGGAGCCCTTGGCACACTCCTGGGGGACAGAGATGGGGCCGGCCATGGCCCCCAGGAGGCCGGGCAGGAGAAGCAGGGTACACAGCATGCTGCCGCTGGCTTGCCCGTCCGGTGCCGTCGGCTGCCTGGCTGCCGAATAAACCCAGTTGGCCTCCTAGCCAGAGTAGAAGAGGCTGGGTGCACCTGCATGCCCCGCCCCGCCTGACTCAGAGCCCGCCCCTGCTGGGGCCACACCGGCCTCCCGGGCCTGTCCCCTGGCCTCTGTGGGGCAGCGCCCACGCCCAGACGCCTTCCGTCCGCCCCTCTTCTCCCCTGCACAAATGCTTTCTTGCTGGGTTTCTTTGTGAACCTGGCTTCTGTCAGCTCTGGGCCTCTGCTTCCGGGCGGGGGGCCGGGGGGAGTCCCCCCTCCCCTGACCTGACCCAGCTTCCGCACGCCCTCTCCGCCAGGTGCTGCTGCTGGTCCCCCTGGGGTGCTTGTGAGGCCCAGCCTCGCATGGGACCTTGGAACGCGGCTCCGGGGAGGGGAGTCGCTCTGCCCTCTTCCTGCCTGGGGAAGGGCAGAAAGGCAGTCTGTGCCACGTGGTGGAGGGGGGCTGAACTTCCACTTTTCTTCCCTCCCTCCCCCTCCTTCCTCCTCCTCTCCCTCCCTTCCCCCTTCTTTTTTCTCCTCCCCTCCCTTTCTTTTCTTTCCCCCCTCCTCTTTCTTCCTCTCTCCCTCCCTCTCCCTCTCCTCCTCCTCCCTCTCTTACTCTCTCCCTCCCTGTCTTTCTCCCTCCCTATGGTACTGGGTTTTGAACTCAGTGCCTTGCGCTTCCTGGGCAGGTGCTCTCCCACTGGAGCCACACGCAGCAGCCCCTATTTGCTTTCAGTCATTTTTCAGGTAGGGTCTTGCTTTTTTCTTAATTCCCTTCCTGAGCCAGCTGGTACCTCAATCCTCCTGATTGCTAACTCCTCAGTGGCTGGGATTAAAGGCCTGAGCCACGGCACCCGGCTCCAGGGGCTGGTTTCTCATGTGACCTCGCAGCCCTGTTTCTGGGGCAGGCCCTGCAAGCCTGGGGGAAACAGATCTCATCGTTCAGAGGCCCAGGCTGCTGGAGAGAAATGAGCTCTCGACCTCACACTGCGTGTGTGCGCGAGGGCGGCTACTTCCAGATCCCGTAGGTTTCTTCATTCTGGAAATTTCTATCAAAGGCTAAGCGTGGGCTGGTCCCCAGAAGACAGGAGTTGAGCATTTGCGGACGGTCCAGATGGACAGAAGGAGTTTGTTTTATCGTTAGGTTGTGTGTTATCTTTATTTTTCATTCCTTAGTTTTTGAAATCGACGTTAGGCAAGCGCGTAGGCACCGGGCAAACAGTGCAGGTGTCTGGAGAATTCCGGAGCTGGCCTCGCCCTTGGCCTGATTGCAGCATGGCTGTCCACCTCCGCCGGGCTCCCGCGGGGCGTGGACGGGTCAGGGGCCCCGCTGGGGCTCACAGGCCCCTGCATGCCTCGGGGCGCCAGCCCCACACGTGGGCGTCGCGGGTGGCGGAAGAGCCTGCCGCCTCCAGCTTTGTGGCCGGGGCAGGGATGGCTCAGGGAACGTCGAGTGGGGTTCGCTGAACCCCTTACATGACTTCATGGCCTCTGATCCCTGAGGGCCAGGGAGGAGACAGTCCACTTTCAGCTGCAGGGCAGAGGACCAGCCCTGCGAGTTTCTGAGGAGGTGCGGCTGGTGAGCTGGTGCCTTATCTAGATGTGCTGGGCGCGATGTGCTGGCACACGCCCGCCCGCGGCTCCCACAAGGACCAGACCCGGCCGGGGCTGGGGGAGGGCCCAGCCTGGCAGCCCCAGCTCATCCCTCCAGTTTGTTTCGATCCCTTAGTCCCCAGGTCATCCCACAGATTCTGGAACGTTCTCCACTCCCACCTAGCACAATGGCCGCTTAGTAAGCGCATCTCTGGCCCACCACTCTTGGTGGCTGCATGGGGTGGACGAGGGCTCCCGGGCCTGTCCATGCCCTTCTGGATGGTGTGTGTCCCTTCCGGCTGGGGGGCCGGTACAGCATCTCCCCATCTCCGCTGGGCTGATCCCAAGCCAGCTGCAGCCCAGTCACATGGCACGTACCCCCCGGGGACTTTGGGGGACCAGGCGCCACCCCTGCTTCGCTTGGGGTGTGGTTGATACCCTGCGCTTGCCAACCCAGCATCTGGCAATGCAGCATCGGGTCCTGATGCTCGCTAACCACCGTTCACGCAGACCCACGAGGTGCGGGCTCAACCAAAGGAGGAATCTGCCCCCCCATTTCACCCCTGCTTCACCCATGCCCCCTCTCCGGGCCTGGCCATTTGCTCCAGGACCCGGCTGGGAGCAGCCCGGGGCAAGGCACAGCATGGAGGGACCGGGCAGGGGTGTACCGCCCTCCAGCTCCTCTTGTGGGAACCCCAAATCTCCAAATCTTGCCCAAGAGTCTATGGAGTTGAATCCCCGGCGTCCTGGCTGTTCCTGGAGGCCGTGTGTTGGGGTGAGAAGGTTCTGGAGGCTAGCCCCATCATGAGTGGGCAGAGCCCCTCGGACGTGACCCAAGGCACTCGCCAGTAGAAAAGGGTTGTCGCTTGCAAGGTCCCCAGCGCTGGAGGAGCTCAGAACCAGGAACGGGACAGGAAATCTGAACTATTCTGATTGGGCCATGGGGGATTATGGGATTTTTTGGACATGGCTTCTCAATTAAAAGGTAATTGTGAAAAGAGTACCAGAAACTCCCATGTATCCCAGATACACCTATAACCCCTTCCTTTCTTCTCATCCATCCATCCATTCATCCATCCATCATCCATCCATTTATCTATCCATCCATTCATCCATTTATCCATCCATCATCTATCAATCCATTCACCCATCCATCATCCATCCATTCCTCATCCATCCAACCATTCCTCATCCATCCATCCATCTATTCATCCATCCACCCATTCATCCATCTATTCATCCATCCATCCATCCATTCATCTTTTCACCATCCATCCATCCATTCATCCATCCATCCATTCACCCATCTATTCATCCATCCATCCATTCATCCATCCACCATCCATCCATCCATTCATCCATCCATCCATTCATCCATCTATTCATCCATCCATTCACCCATCCATCATCCATCCAATTCCTCATCCATCCATCCATCATCCATCCATCATCTGTCCATACACATACATACTTAAATATATTTTTCATAACCCAGCAACTATTACTGTAGATTTTTTTCCTTTGCCTTATTTATCTATTTGTTCACTTATTTGACATTACTGGTGTTTTAACTCAGGACCTCGTACTTGCTAGGCAAGCACTCTGGCACTCGAGCCCCCGGCTCAACACTATTTGCTTTCGTTAGGGTCTTGTTTTCAACATCTCACATTTGTACTTGGACGCCAGGCATGGGCCACCGCCACCACTGTGCCCAGCCCATTATCAGTCAGTAACGTGATCTCCACCCCCCATCTCTACCTCCCAAGTCGCTGGGATTGCAGACGTGACCAATCACGGCCAGCTCCTCGGCCCCACTTCTTCAGCGTGTCTTTACCAAAGGCAAGGGCATTCACTCTTATCACAGAGCACGTATCAGACTTGAGAAGGGCAGTGCTGACACAACACTGCCCTCCACCCTCACCCCTGCCCGGCATCCGCGGTGCTGCCCTGTGCTGCCTGCTTGTCTCCCAGGCTGGGCCCCCTCACAGCTCCCCTCACCTTAGTCACGTCCAGGCCTTGCTTGTCTTCTGTGATGTGGGGCACAGGCTGCTTCGCCCCTCCCAGGGCCACAAGCCAATCCTCCCCCCAGGCCGGGTCAGTGAGTGGAGTGGAAGGGGCGAGGTGCCCTGTGTGGAACTACCACCAGCAACCAAAAAACCCACGTTTCCATCTAGCATTTAAATGTTCAGACTTGTGTTCCTCCTTTAGCTGGACTGCGTGCATGAATGCCTAGAGCCTGCATAGCTTATCATGCCCAGTTCTGTTTTAGATCGAGCTTCCACTGATGGGAGAAAACATTCATCTTTTGTCTCTCTGAGCTTGGCTTACCTCACTTAGCACAATTTGTTCTAGATCCATCCATTTCCCTGCAGATGACATCATCTTACTCTTTCTAAAGGATGAGTAACATTCCATTGTGTGTAGGTACCACATTTTATCGATCCACTCATCTGTTGTAGGGCATCTGGATGTGTGAGTGTTTTATTGTATCCTGACTTGTAAGGATCAGGGTAGATGCCCACAGTGGTTTGGCTATGTTTCGTTCTTGGAGGAACCTCCAGACTGCTGTCCAGAGTGGTTATACTAGTTCAAACTCCTAGCAACAGTGCTCCCCACGTCTCCACCAGCGTTTGTTGTTTGAATTCTTGATGTTGGCTAATCTAACTGGGGTGAGCTGGAATCTCAGAGTTGTTTTGATTTGCATTTCCTTTATGGCCAGGGATGTTCAGCATTTCCTTGTGTGTCCATTTGCCATTCTTGCTTCTTCTGAGAAGTCTCTCCTTAATTCTTTTGCCTAATTATTGATTGGTTTGTTAGTTTGGGGAGGTGTTAGTTTCTTGAGCTCCTTGTGTATTTTGGACATTAGGTCTTTGTCAGATGAACTGCTGGTGAGGATTTTCCCCAGTCTGTTGGATAGTTTAGTGACTGTGTCCTTTGCTGTACAGAAACTGTTTTTTATCTTAATGTAATCCCATTTTTCAAGTCTCTCTCCTATTTTTGGTGTACGTGGGACTCTTCAAAAAAGTTCCTACCTATATCTATGAGTTCTAATGTTTCTCCTACTCCATCTTGCAGTAGTTTCAAAGTTCCAGATCTGATGTTGACATCTTTGATCTACTTTGAGGTGATTCTGGTGCGTGGTGACAAACAGGCTCCCTTGTCAAATATCAAATAATCAGGTATATGGCTTTATTTCTGGGACTTCTAGTCTATTCCATTGATCTTCTGGTCTGTTTTGTGTCAATACCAAGCTGTTTTTGTTACTGTAGCTCTGTAGTACAGCTTGGGGTCTGGGATTGTGATACCACCAGCATTACATTTTGGGGGGAGGGGTCTAGAATTGCTTTGGCTATTCCAGGATTTTTGTTGTTCCATATGAAGTTTTGGATTATTTTCTCCATCTCTCTATCTCATTGGGATTTTGTTTACAAGTCACCTTTGGTGGTGTGGCTGTTTCCACAATGTGAAGTCTACCTATCCATGAACATGAAAGTCTTTCCATTTCCTGATGTCTTCTATTTCTTTTTATAGTTTCCGCTGTAGAGGTCTTTTGCTTCCTTGGTTAGGTTTATTCCTAAATATTTTCATTTTTTTCTGAGGTGAATGCCAATGTTTCCGTGATTTCCCTCTTTGCTTGTACCTTGTATACAGAAAGGCTGCTGATCTCTGTGGGTTAATCTTGTATTCTGCTGCTTTGCCAAGGTTGTTGATCATCTCTAGGAACTGGGGGGCGGGGTGGAATCTCTCAGCTCTAGGAGCTGGGGTGGGAGGTGGAACCTCTCAGGTCTTTTAGATAGAAGATCTTGTGGTCAGCAAACAGGGACAGTTTGACTTCTTCCCTATGTGAAAACAGCATCGCTAAAGCTCCTCTTCCATGCTGGGGTTTGGGTCTGGCCCACGTCCTGGGAGTCAGGAAGGACCGGAGCCAGGCCCCCGGGGGATGGCGGGGCACCCGGAACCCCAGCCTGGGCATCTGTGACGCTTTTCCCTCACCGAGGCGTGGAGCTGGGGTAGGGGTGAGGTGCTGAGGCTCCGCCTTTGGGAACTCCTGGCCATACTGTAGACCTTCCCTGTTTGCGGGGTGGGGGGGGGGAGGATCCCAGGCACAAACCCCAGCCCCCAACGCTGGCTGGACATCTCCCATCTTCCGCAGATGCAGGGTGGCTCTGCCCCGGTCCTGAGTCCCGTGCTTCTCTGGGCTTCGGGAGCTCCCCGGGCTCCAAGCCTGGCAGTGGCTGCAGATAGCAGATCCCAGGGCTTCACAGGTCTCACTGGGCCACCCACCCCGGAGGAGGGGGCGGGAGGAAGCGGCCAAGGCCCCGCCCATGTGCATGGTGGGTTATCTGAAGGGGGGGGGGCAGAGGAAGGCGAGGCCCGCTTCCCACGCTTCCCACGTGGAAGGGGACAGCGATGCCGGACCCTTGTTGGCTCTGTTTCTTTCCTTTGGGCTGTCAGTCTCATCACTTCCTGACACCTGTGCAGTGCCAGGTCCAGGCAGGCACTGGGGACATTTGTGTTAACAACACAGACGGGAACCTCGCACTCCGGGGGAGGAAGCCGAGACCAGGCACAAGCACAGGTGCCATAACAGAAGAACATGGCGGGCGAGACCGAAATCCTGTAGGTTGGGAGGAGCGCGAGTGTGGCCCGTGGAGGCCTGGGTGACTCAGTAGTGTTTGAGGGTTTGGCAAAGGTGTGAGAGAAGCCAGGAGGGAGGGGGTGTGTGCGTGTGCGTGTGTGTGTGTGCACACGTACATGCTCCAAGCGGGGGCCAGCATGTGCAAAGGTCTTGTGGCAGGTGGTGCAGGGATGAGGGAGGCCTGAGCAGGGGTGAGTGTGGTGATGGGGAGCGGGGAGGGGCTGGGGCTGATAGATGCTCCAGGGGCGGCTGCTGCCGGCTTTCTGTGCACAGTGAGAGAAAGCGTGTGTGTGGGCCCACGAAGGACTTTTGGCTTACATGACTGGGCAGATGGCCAGGATGGATGGGTGCAGGTGGACAGACCGGTCCAGCTGCTGTTGTGACACCAGGGGAGAGGCCGGCGCCCGGGTGTAGGCACCGAGAATGCGGCCACGGCTGTGGGTGGGGAGAGAGGGCAGGGGTGAAGGGAGACTCAAGCAGGGCTGGGGACGGACAGGCCAGGCAGAGGCCTGGAGGGCAGAGGCGTGGGGGGGGGGCAGCCAGTGGCTGTCAAGATATTTGAACATCAAGTCTACGGGGTTGGAGGCCTTTCCCTCTGGGGAAACTGAGGCATGGCCTTGGATGTGGCATGCAATCCCAGGGCAAAGGTTTTTCCTTTCCGCTGGCGTGGCTCTGGGGCCCGGGCATGGGGCGTCTGTGAAGAGGGGCTTCGTCTCTGCTCCTGTGAAGGGGAGGAGGCCCCAAGGGTCCCAGGGCGGACGGCACTGAGGGCCAGCGGGCCGGTTGCTCTGCCTGGCGTCCTGAGGCCTCTGAGCCTTCCCGTAGCTGTACACCCCGGTCCTGGTTGTGCCTGGAGGGGTCAAAGGAGGAAGAAGGTCCAGGGAAGGCCCCAGCATGTGGAATGCACATGAATCCCGCCCCCCCCCCCAGTGCTTTGCAGGCGGGGCGCTGAGCATTGGGAAGTTCAGTTGAGCTGGAGTTGAGGCCTGGGCCGCTGGATCTGCACCCTGGGCCTCAGCCGCCCTCCTCCCTCCCCCCCAGCATCCTGATCATCCCCCACATCCCACCCAGCCCCGGGACGCACATCCTCTGCCTGCCCGGCTAGACAGGAGGGAAAGGCCACGTTCCCTGGCCGAGGGGAGCGCTGTGCCAGGGCCTGCCCTGGGCTGACCCTCCCTCTCACCAGCCACAGGCCAGCAATGGCAGGGGCGTGTCTGACCCATCTCACAGATGGAAAAGCCGAGTCTCGCCAGTCAGACGGCTTTCCTCAGCTCCAGCCCGGGCACCAGTACCTCACACCGTGTTTCTGTCATCTCGTTTTTCTGGTTTTCCTTCCTTCCTTCCTTCCTTCCTTCCTTCCTTCCTTCCTTCCTTCCTTCCTTCCTTCCTCTCCCTCTCCCTCCCTCCCTTCCTTCCTCCCTCCCTCCCTCCTTCCCTCCCTTCCTTCCTGTTTTGAGAAAAGGCCCTGTTCTGTAGCCCAGGCTAGCCTCAAACTCACAATTCCCCGGCTTCAACCTCCCACGTGCTGAGATTCTTGACTTGTACTGCCGTGCCTGGCGTACATGTGGTTTTTAATCCTCAGAGAGATGGGTACAGATCGCCATTAACTTCACGTGCATGTTGGCCATGTGTCCCCTGCGCTCCGTCCGGCCTGGGAGGCAGAGGCAGGCTCGGGCCGGGGTCCTGGCCCCGAGGTTCTGGCCCTCGTCCCGGCGGCCCTGGGGACAGCAGCTCCCCACCAGAGACGAGCCAGCTTTGAAAATGTGCAATTCGGAAACAATTCAAACCACAAGAAACAATGTAACCCAGCCTGACCGCCTGCTGGACAGATGCCGCCTCCCCCAAACGGGTTCAGATGCCTTCCCTTCCCTCTTGCTTTCCTTCCCTCCCTCTCCCCTGCTCTCTCCCTCTCCTTTTTCCCTCCCTCTTTTCCTCCCTCCCTTACTTTCCCTCTCATTTCTTATTTTTCATTCCTTCCTTCATCTGTCGGCCCCTCCTCCCCTCCCCTCCCCTCTCCTCTCCCTTCTCCTTCCTTCCTTCCACCCTTTTTCTCTCCCTCTTCCTTCCTTCCTTCCTCCCTCCTTCCTCTTTTCCTCTCTTTCTTGGTGCTTTTCTTCCTTCCCTCTCTCTTCCTTCCTTCCCTGGATGTATCCTTCCCCTTTCCCTTCCTCTTTCCTCCCTCCTGCCCTCCCTCCCACCTTCCTTTCATTATTTCCTCTCCCTCTATCATTCCTTCCCTCCTCCTTCCCCCTCCCACTTCCATCTTTCCCTTCATCCTTTCCTCCCTCCTTCCTTTCCTTACTCCCTCTTTTCTCCCTGTCTTTCCCTCCCTCCTTCCTATCTGCTTCTGTCCGCCCCCTCCTTCCTCCCTTTCTCTTCTCTCCTTCTTCCCTCTCAGTGCATTCTCAGAATCTCAAGGTGGTCTAGAACTCCCAGACTAGCGGGTGTGGAGCCTTCCTGTGCCTCTTCGTTTTGGGTGGACCTGGCCAGAGGCAGAGGTACTGGCCTGCTCCCCGGGAGCCAGGGCTGTTGGTTTTCTGTGCTCTCCCCTGCTGGCCTGCCCTCTCCCCTGTGGGCCTGCCCTCTCCCCTGCGGGCCTGCCCTCTCCCCTGTGGGCCTGCCCTCTCCCCTGCGGGCCTGCCCTCTCCCCTGTCGGCCTGCCCTCTCCCCTGTCGGCCTGCGCTCTCCCCCGCCAGCCTGCGGCCCCGGACAGGGACGCAGTTGGTGGCTAATTAATGCTGGATCGGTGGATGGTGTGCCCGGGGCCAGCGGCCCCCATGGCTCCCCACGCTGAGCCTTTGTGGCTGGGTGGGTGGCGCCCCTCCGCCCTCTGTGTCACCTCTGTGTCCCCGTCCTGTGTCACCCTCCTCACCCACCCCAGAGGTCCAGGCCTGAGGAGATGGATTCCGGGTTGTGACCTGCCCTCGGGTCTGCCTGCCCCCCTGACTGATCCACAGTCACCCCCTCTCCCCCGGGGCCTCAGGAGCCACCCCGCCCGGGCCCCACCCCAGGGCAGGAGCCTGCAGGGACCGCGGTGGCAGGAACTGAGGAAATGCCTGGAAATTCTCCATCCTGGAATTCAGTTCAACGTGTGCTCTTCCTCCCGCCACCCAGAGAGCAGGTGAGGCTGTGAGGGGCAGCCACGCGTCGGGGGTGGAGGGCGCCCGACAGGAGAGGGCCGAGTGTCAGTCATGCCCTTCCCGGTCTGCGCCCGCAGGACGTGGGGAGGGCGTTTAGGGACAGCGGCCTCTGCCCCGCCAGCCCCGTGTGTCCCACGCGCGGCCTCGGCCTGGCCCTGCCCGTGGCTCGCATGACCACGCTCCGGACAGGAACGTCCGTGCCTGCGTGCGCACGGGAGGCACCCTGCCCTCCCTCCTCCTCCTCCCGCCTCCTCGTAGCCTCCCCATTTCCTGCCAGGGGAGGTCACAGCCAACGTCTTCCAGAACCGTCTTGGAGATGTCCTGCCAGGAATGTCAGAGAGAATCAGAGAGGGGTGAGGGCAGGTCGGAGGAAGCCACGAGGCAAGCAGCGGTGCCGTTCACCCCCAAATTAAATCACTCCTCATTTCCTAGTCCCTAATAAAATAATTACAGCCTTCTCGTTTTCCCGTCGACGGTGAAGGGCCTGGCTTCGGTCGCAGAATAGGAAAGGAGACGTGGAACCCGCCCGTCCCCCATCCCCCATCCCCCGTTCTCCATCCTCTGTCCTCCACCCCCCCATCCTCCATCCTCCAACCCTGTCCTCCATCCCCCATCCTCTGTCCTCCATCCCCCATCCCCATCCTCTGTCCTCCATCTCCCGTCCCTGTCCTCCATCCTCTGTCCTCCATCCCCCGACCCCTGTCCTCCATCCTCTGTCCTCTGTCCTCCATCCCCTGGGCCAGCTCCCTCCTGGCGGCTGGCCTGGACCTGACCTCTGGGCCCAGCCTGGTCACTCAGACCCCTTGCCCGGCGGCTGTGGGGGCTGTGGGGTTTGTGGGAGGAAGTGGACCCACAATACACTTACACCCCAGTAGGAAGGCCTGAGGGAAAAAGCAAATGGAACAGTGGCCTTTCACACCTCTAGGCCGTATGGAGCCCAGGGCAGGCGTCCCGTCTCCTGAGTGTCACACTCACCGAGGATGAAGCCCACGGGGGGAGTGCAGCCCTCCCCCCTCCCCCCACCCCACCCCCACTGCCTAGGACCCTAGCCCCTGGCGCCCAGGCACGGTTGAACCTGTAGCACTGACCTGGACCTACCTATCACATCCAGCCAGACCTCCGAGAGGTGCCGTGCGGCTGCCTCTGTTTCCCCATTGCCGCGTGGCAGCTGGGCAGAGTAGGAATCTGGCGGGTTCCATGCTATACTTGCCAGCGTCTGCCATAGTTGTGAGGAGTTGGAGTGAACCTTCCAGAAAAGACAGCACGCCCCCAGGAGGGGGTTGGGGTGGAGCCTGGCTCTGTGCGCTCTGCACTCTGGGAGGCTGTGAAGGGTGGGAAGGCGGCCTGGGGCCTGGGGAGGGGTGACTGTCCTGCAGGCTTCTGGTGCATGATGATGGGGGGGGCAGGAGCCTCGGTTTCTCCTGTACCACGGCCAGAGGAGAAGCCGTGGTCTCATGGCACCGGCAGGGGCTGGGCGTGGGCCTGTCCTGTGGGAAGCTTCCAGGCCCAGAGCCACAGGCCCGGCAGAGGCCGTGGCAGCTGGGGGCTGGCGGGAAGGCTTGCTCCTGCCCGGGTTGGAAGTCCTGGGGGGAAGGGGGGGTTGTCAAACCTGCAGGAGTGGGCAGGGCCGCGGAGCCCCGGGGGCAGGAGCGGGACTTTCCCTGCACAGCCTGGTCCTAAACAGGGTACTAAACTGGGTTCAAACCTGGTTTTCAATGCTGTCTACCCTTGGGAAGGGGTGGGCAGGTTCTGGGCTCCCTGAGAAGGGATTTCAGAAGCAGCAAGTGTGCTGGGCTTCGGGAGGGAGGCAGGGTGGGCTCACACCTTGATTCCGGGCTCGCCACCGCGTCCCTGGCAAACACTAGGTGTGGGGCTGGCAGGGCACTTTGTGGCTTAACTTCAGGAGGGGAATGAGATGGGTGATTTGTGGTTATTGGATTTGGAGCTTGTGGGGAGGAAAGTTTGTGGGCCGGGGCGTCCTTCCCAGCTCTGGGCCCCGCCTGGTGCATACAAATGGCCTGATTAATCTCCCAGAGTGCCGAGCAGGGCTGCATACTGATGCCCCCTGACCGGCAGGAAATTAGTTTCCCAGTTGGGCACGGGAGGGGGGCTGGGTACAGCGGTGAGCAGAGCCAGGCTGGGCGCTGGGGGAGACAGACCCTCCGGGCAGCACGAGAGGAAGATAGCCACGCGTCCCTTCTTTATCTGGCTGTTAGGACTGAAGAGTGAGTATCAGTGAGAACCATGTGCCGAGTTTCTACCAGAAGTGAATGGGACCCGAAGGGAACCGGACACGTTTGTATATTAGAACTTTCCAGAACTGGAGGAGTAATAGACATCAAGTGATGCATGTTGGGAACTTGGCCAGGCACCGTGGGGCAGCTGTCACGTCTAGCTGGTAAATCAGAGCAGGCTCTGTGGGGGTGGTCCAGGTGACAGCTTTCCTGGTGGCAGGTATTGAGAGATGAATAGAAGTTCGTGGGGTGCAGGGCAGCATGGTTCCACCAAACCTGCACATGACCTGCGGGATGGGGGGAGGGGGGGAGGCTGTCCTGGAGTGTGGCATGCTGTAGGTCTGGCTCAGGCTGGCAGACTGATGGGGCTGTGAAATCGCTGGCACCCAGAGCCCAGAGCCACTCGGGCATCAACAAGGAAGGCTAAGAGACGCCCTTCTTTGCACGGCTCATACATTCTTCCCTTTAGCTTAGCTGAAGAGTGCAAATCCTGCTCAGTGTAAAATTGGTGATAATCTGGGGGACAGTGGGAGGGGAGAGGGGAAGGAGAGGGAGAGGAGAGAGGGCAGGGCAAGGAAGAGGGAAGAGGGAAGGAAAGGGGGAGGGAGGAATGGGGAGGGTTGAGGGGAGAAGAGGGGAGGGGGAAAGAAAAGAGGTTAGTGGAGAGGAGAGGAATGGGAGAGGGGAGAGGGGAGAGGGGAGAGGGGAGGGCGGGGGCTGCTCCTGTGCTAAGCTGGAGGTGAGGCTTCTGGTGCATTCCTAAGGATGGAGACCTTCTGGGCTTTTCTGGTGTCTGCTGATTTTAACTGTTCACAGGCCATGGCTGCCATCTCCAGGGGCAGATGCCAGAGACACATAGACACTGTTTCAAAAGTTTGTTTTCTCCTTTATGGGAATATGTGGTTGTTATAGAAAACATCGAACATACTGAAGGGAAAAGAGTTTACCCATAATCCTACTCACCAAAGATAATAGAGCTTTATGACTCCTAACAGCGTGTGTGTGTGTGTGTGTGTGTGTATGTGTGTGTGTGTGTGTGTGTGTGTGTGTGTGTATGTGTGTGTGATCTGTAAGGTATGGTTTCATGGTATGTGTGTGATCTGTAAGGTATGGTCTTGTGTGTGTGTGTGTGTGTGTGTGTGTGTGTGTGTGTGTGTGTGTGTGAGAGAGAGAGAGAGAGAGAGAGAGATCTGTAAGGTATGGTCTCATGGTATGTGTGTGATCTGTAAGGTATAGTCGTGTGTGTGTGTGTGTGTGTGTGTGTGTGTATGTGATCTGTAAGGTATGGTCTTTGTGTGTGTGTGATCTGTAAGGTATAGTCTGGTATGTGTGTGTGTGTGTGATCTGTAAGGTATGGTCGTGTGTGTGTGTGTGTGTGTGTGTGTGTGTGATCTGTAAGGGATAGTCGTGTGTGTGTGTGTGTGTGTGTGATCTGTAAGGTATGGTCGTGTGTGTGTGTGTGTGTGTGTGTGTGTGTGTGTGTGTGTGTGTGTGTGTGTGTTAGGTATGGTCTCACGGCTTGGCACTCACTTCTCCTGCCCCAGCTGCCAAGCTCTGGGATCATAGCTGTGGACCACTATACCCAGCTAGTTATGCGTTTGAAGTCAAGTTAACCTGTGCTCCACAAATCCCAGTCAGGACCTGAACACGGGTGGTTGGCCTCCAGGGCCCCACACAGGCAGACTCCTGGGCCCTCCCCACTCCTCGCTGTGCCCGCCTGGGGCCTGGGGGTCACTGCGGAGCCAGGCCCCGGCCCACCCCTGGCCCCGTCCAGTGCTGGCCTCTGGCCTCTGGGGGAGATGGCACCTGCTGTTGCTTCGTCTGCCATATTTACCCTGAACCCCATGGTGGCCCTGCCTGCTGCCTCAGAGCAGGGTCCCCTGCGGCTTTCCAGGGCTTCCCGCGGCTCAGGGATGGCACTGCTGATGGCGCACTCCTTCCCAACCCCCATGCTTACAGAAGCCCGCAAGCTCCACCACGGGACCCAGGACCCCTCAGCTTCGGGAGCTAGGCCTGGGACTGGGCCCTGCATAGCCACCAGGAGCTTGGACAGGGGGCTGGGCCTCATCCCCCTCCCCCTACACGCCAAAGCCTGCCATCCACAGAGGTGCCCCTCGCCCAGGACCCGCCATCCACAGCAGCGCCCATGCCCAGAACCCGCTGTCCACAGCGGTGCCCCATGCCCAGGGCCCGCCGTCCACAGCGGTGCCCCACACCCAGGACCCACCGTCCACAGCGGTGCCCCACGCCCAGGACCCACCATCCACAGCGGTGCCCCACGCCCAGGGCCCGCCATTCACGGTGGCCACTCAGCCATGTCCATGGCCCTCGTCCCAAGACCCAGTGGCAGCTCTGTCCTGGAGCAGCCCAGAGCCTGACTGGACAGGTCCTCGGGGGCAGCGCCCTGCACAGGGGTCGAGTAGCTGAGAGACAAGGCAGGCATGGGGCATCAGGAATTCCATCCATCCGTCCATCTTCCATCCTCCAATCTATCCATCCATTTATCCATCCATTTATCTGTACATCCATCCATCCATCAATTCATCTATCCATCCACTCATCCATCCATCCATTTACTCCTCCATTCATCCACCTACCCATCCATCCATCCATCCATCCATCCAACTATCCATCCATCCATTCATCTTTCCATCCATTCACCCATCTATCTATCCATCCACTCATCCATCCATCCATCCACTCCTCCATTCATCCACCTACTCATCCATCCATCCATCCATCCAACTATCCATCTATCCATTCATCTTTCCATCCATTCACCCATCTATCTATCCATCCATCCATCCATCATCTATCCATCCATCCATTCATCTTTCCATCCATTCACCCATCCATCCATCCATCCACCCATTCATCCATCCACCCATCCATCCATCCATCCACCCATTCACCCAACACCCATCCATCCATCCACCCATCCATCCACCCATCCACCCATCCATCCATCCTACCCTTTCATCCATCCATTCACCCATCCATCCATCCACCCACCCATCCATATATCCACTCATCCATCCAACCATCCACCCATCCATCCATCCATCCATCCATCCACCCACCCATCCCTCCATCTACCCATCACCTATCCATCCATCCATCCATCTATCCCTCCACTCATCCATCCATCTACCCATCACCCATTCATCCATTCATCCACTCATCCATCCACCCCATCCCCCATCATCCTTTCATCCATCCACCCATCCATTCATCCATTCATTCATCCATCCATCCATCTACCCATCCCCCATCCATCCATCCATCCATCCATCCATCCATTCCCCTCTCACCCATCTAGCCAACCTCCCTCCACACACCCATCTACCTACTATCTGTCCATTGTTCTAGGCTTTTCCCTGTGGTTCATCCTCTTGTCAGTCCAGCCAGCCTCTCACCCTTCCAGGTGGGCAGGGTGGGCTCTGGCCTGGGCTACTCTGGAAGGTGCATGCTGGGAAGTGGTGTGGTAGTCTGTGTTTCAGAGCTTTTTCCTGAGCCTCAGCCTGGTGGTTCTTGTCATATCTCTTAAGCAGGAAGGCAGGTGAGCTATCTGGCTGGCGCTGTGGGCAGGGGTGTGCCCACAGGGCCTGACTGGTGCTAGACGGGGGCCCCACAAGAAGGAAGCCTCTGAGCCGAGCGCTGGTGGAGTGAGGGTGCGTCTGGCCGCTTTCTCCGTGAGAGGGCAGCGAGGCTGAGCAGGGGACCCTGAGCTGGGGACGAGCCTGTCCCCTTGTCCACTCCCCAGCACATTGTCTGAGTGTGCCATGCTCTCCGGGGCCCAGCCGAACGGCTTCTCCCTTCCCGAGAACACAGCATCTCTGTGCCCCTGATCTCTGGGCCGTGATCCTCTCATTAAACCCCGCAGTGCGGCCGGGCCCCACTTATGAAACCAGAAAGAAGCTTTGGATGCTAGCTGCCTTCTGACCCTAATTTTCTCTAAATGCCAACTGTCCGCCATCAGTCACAAGCTGGGCAGCGGTGCCCACCCCCTCGTCCAGGCAGTGGGCACAGGATGCAGGCGGGCCATCGGAAGCCAGCGAGGGGGGTGGATGTGGGAGCCCAGCCTCGCGAGGAGGCTCAGGAGGAGACCGCAGTCCTGTCGGCCTCCTCGCTCCCAGCCTCCCACAGGCTGTGCCCTGAGGCTCGGCGTCCCCCTACACCCCAGGCTGTGTGGACTCTGCCAGCTGCCACCGGCCTCGCACAGCTGCCGGCACAGCGAGGCTGAGCTGGGTGCGGGCGGGCTGCTGAGGCACACGGCCCTCAGCTGCCATCCTGAGGTCAGACAGACTCACGGAGGGTGCAGGACAGATGGAAGGGCGGCGTCAGGGTGGGCTTGTGTGGGGCGGCGGCTGAAGAGGCAGTCGGGGAGGATGGGGCGGGGGAAGCAGAGGCCGAGCCATGGGCCTGGCACGCTCTGAACCGCAGGAAGGAGCTGGGAAGGAAAAGACAACCAAAAACCCTGGTCCTGCCTTGTTTCCTCTCGGAACCCGTAATTTAGGTGCTGCTGTAATCCCTGACCCCACCCTGCTGCCAGTCCAGAACTGGGTTTGGGGGGTCCTGGCCAGCCCCCACCAAACCCTGTGATTGATGCAGCCCAGGGGAGAATCCTACTTGCCCCCCCTCCCCCGGCCTCCCCCAGCGAAGGGCTCATTCGTCCTGGGGGGCTGGGCGATCTGCCCACAGGGAATTAGGCCGAGCTGCGGGGCGGATGCAGGCAAGCCCGGGTTTGCAGGCTTTGTGGAACAGACAGGAGCCAGGCCTAGGAGGACGGGACGCGCTCTGTGCAGAAGAGGCTGGGGGGTGCGGGGCGCAGGGTATGTCCTGGCTGGGGAGTGCGGGGCGCAGGGTATGGCCCGGCTGGGGAGTGTGGGGTGCAGGGTATGGCCCGGCTGGGGAGTGTGGGGCGCAGGGTATGTCCTGGCTGGGGGGTGCGGGGCGCAGGGTATGTCCCGGCTGGGGGGTGCGGGGCGCAGGGTATGGCCCGGCTGGGGGGTGCGGGGCGCAGGGTATGGCCCGGCTGGGGGGTGCGGGGTGCAGGGTATGGCCCCCCCCACCGGTCCAGCCTCATCTGCTCCCTCCCTGCTCTAGCCCCTGCCCCTCCATCCCTGTTTAGAAGGAAACCCCACATGATCCTGTCTTTAGTGAGAGGATTGAGCTGAGGACCTTTGTATAGTTCATTCTTTTAATGTGGGCCACTGTGGTTGCCGGAGGCCGAGGCCAGTGCCGGAAGCTGAGGCCAGCACCGGAAGCCGAGGCCAGCACCCGAGGCCCAGCCCTCCGTCAGGGCCTTGTCTGGCTGGTGGTGTCTGCGGATGTGACTGTCTGTCTGCACATGGGGGCGTTTGTTGAATGACTGAGTGAGTGATGGCGGGGTGGGGTCCTTGACCTTGTGCTCATAGCCTTCTGATCTACACGCGAGTGAACATTTCTTCTTCTTACAGTTGCTGCCTGCAGCCCACCTGGCCCGAGTGAGACCCCACTCTGGTGTGCCCCTGTGGACGGCAGTGTCCTGCCACCAGGTGGACTCTGTCTGGGGTAGGAGGGGTCGGGCCCAGCCCTGCCACCTCCCTGTGCACAACCCAAGGGAAGCCACGCCCCTCAAGCCACGCCCCCGAGGCCACGCCCCCAAAAGCCACGCCCCCACAAAAGCCATGCTATCCCCGTTAAGCCACGCCCCAGAAGCCCTCTCTAGGCCCCCAGGTAGGTCCAGCGCCCTCTACTGTCGTTCTTCACAATGGCAGGTCACCAAGTGGGCGTGGAAGGTGGCATCAGGGGCCAAAGGCTGACACGAAGCGGGCTCCACACCAGGGCAGCGTCCATGGGGGCAGCTGGTGAGCTTGAAGCAGAAGGGAAGCATTCAGGGTGGGGAATAACGGGTCGGACCACGGAGGCAGAAGGAAGAGCTGGGCTGAAAGGCAGCGGGGCAGGAAGGGAGCAGGGCCCAGACGCTCAGAACCCCACCCGTCCTCAACCTGCAGGCCCAGGGAGCCCACCCTTGCTGTGGCCGGCACCCCTGCGCCTCCCGGCCCGGCCCCTGCACAGCCCGTGCTGCCCCTGGCCCCAGAGAGCCCGCTGGCTGCCACACCAGCAGAGCCGCGCCGAGTCCGCAGCGCCACAGAGAGAAGGCAGCTCAGTGCCTTTCCACCAAAGCCCCGCCAGATGTGGCCATGGCCCCAGCACCACCTTCCACACGCTCTGATGACCGCCCTGGCCCTCAGCTGGCCCCAAAGAGTGTTGGCCTCACCCCCGGCCAGGGGACAGCCTCCCATCCTGTGGCATCTGGTGGTGGCCACAGCAAAGGAGCCCCGATCTTTTGGGGGGGAGCCAAGGCCCAGGGATCTGCTCCGTCATAGATCTAGAGTCACACATCTGCAGTCAGGGCTCCTCCTGCGTCTTGTGCCGCCTGGTGGCGCCAGGTGTCCTTAGCTTGCGGCCACATCTCTACGCCTGCCTTCGCCTTCCCATTATCAGCCCCTTCTGCGCCTCATGTAAGCTCCCTGGATGCTGGATCAGGACCACCACGGTTAGGAAGGTCTGGGTGTCCTTGGAGCCTTCACTTTGTCAAGAGCCAAGAGCCCAGCAGATTTCCCTACAGAATCACAGCCTGGAGAAGCAGACATGGCCTTCTCTGAGCCATGAAGCCCCTTCCTGTTTCCCTGGCACCTGCTCTGTCCACACAGTCATGGCGAGGAGTCTGAGGGGAAGGAATGAGCTCTGAAACTCCTCCTCACCCCGACAGACCTGCCAGGAGCCTGCTTGTGGCGTTGGTACAGATTGTGTGGGAGGATATAAAATGGAGCTGCGGTCCCAGCCTTTTACCTGCCCCGCACCTGGGAAAGACCACCCTGCAGGGCGCCGGCAGGCTGATTCCAGCCGAGGCCGCCGGCCTGTCCTCAGGAGCTCAGAGTCCCTTCACGGAGGAGCTCCCTCGCTCCCAGCCCCCGCTGCCAGGCCATCCGCTTCTCTGCATCTCTTTCTCTCAATTAAGCCCCAGCGGCTCTGAGCCGAGGGGCTCTGGCTGTGCACTCCATGCGCTTTAATTAGGGGTCACTGTGAATTGTATTACTTCCCAGGCTTGCCATGAGTCTATTAAAATTTCCCTTTGTTGACACCAGACACAGCCCAGCTCTATCCAGAGACAAAGGAAACAGAGATGCAGGCACAGCTGCTCACTTACCATCAAGTCACACACTGTCTTCATTGTCACTGTCCCCAGTGGCCAAACCTGGAGGTGGCCAGGAGGCTATGCCATCTGAGGTGTTCTGATCTCTGACCCTGTGCTGAGAGGGGCTGAGATGAGGGGTGTGTATCAGCAGCAAAGGTGCTGGCATCCATTGGTGATGTCTGCCACAGTCTCAGGGCAGGCATAGGGTGGTCTAAGCCATGAAGAGTGCTGTCATCCACTGATGATGTCTGCCACGGTCTCAGGACAGGCAGAGGGTGGTCTCAGCCATGAAGAGTGCTGTCATCCACTGATGATGTCTGCCACGGTCTCAGGACAGGCAGAGGGTGGTCTCAGCCATGAAGAGTGCTGGCATCCACTGATGATGTCTGCCACGGTCTCAGGACAGGCAGAGGGTGGTCTCAGCCATGAAGAGTGCTGGCATCTATTGGTGATGTCTGCCTCAGTCTCAGGGCAGGTGGAGGTCCAGGTGTCCTTTGCCTGCCACCTCCAGTCAGATCTCCAGGTCTGGCCATCTGGTTTTGTTATCACCAGGGGCTGTTTCTGGCATGAGACGGTGATACGTGCCACTGTAGTCAACATGGTACAGTACAATAAGAGTCTCCCTCAACCCATGAATTTGGAACAGGAGCCAAGTTGAGCCTTGGCATTGGCCTCAGAGTTGGACAGTTGGGCCAGGAGTTGTCGGCGTGGCCCCCTTCTGCCCAGCCTTATACTCATGTGTCATGGGCACCTGCACCTGCACAGGAAGGGGCTTTTGCTTGTGTAGACGCTGCCCCCTCCCAGGCCTCCCAGGCCGTCCGTGCCCTGGTCGCCCCAGTCTCTGGCGACACACAGGGGCAGGAACAGCTGCCTGGCGCGCCGTTGGGGGTGGAGGGGTCCGTGGGTGGAGCACAGAGGCACAGGCCCTTCCCTTGGCCAGGGAAGACGAAGCTGCGCCCCAGGGCTCCAAGAGCTAACAGCTCTGCTGCCTCCCCGCTTCCTTCTCAGCCTCTGGAAGAGATCCTTGCACACCAAACCTGGGCCTCTCAGACAGCTGCGTTGCCAAGGGGCCAACAGTTGGATGTTTAAACTTTGAAGGGAGTAAATAGTTATTTTGCCATTCAGTAGGCCCCTGCTTGCCTTTCCTGTGGGACTCACTGGCTTCATTCTCTTATTCATGCTTTCCACCCACCCATTCACCCATCCATCCACCCACCCATCCATCCATCACCCATCCATCCACCCATCTATCCACCCATCCATCCATCATCCATCCACCCACCCATTCACCCATCCATCCACCCACCCATCCATCCATCACCCATCCATCCATCCATCTATCCACCCATCCATCATCCACCCACCCATCCATCCATCCATCCATCTATCCACCCATCCATCCATCTACCCACCCACCCACCCATCCATCCATCCATCTATCCATTCATCCATCCATCCACCAACATACCTACCTACCCACCCACCTATCCACCCACCATCCATCCATCATCCACCCACCCACCCATCCATCCATCTATCCATCCATCCAGCTGTACACCAACCCACCTGCCCATCCATCCATCCACCCACAGATCCATCCATCCATCCATCCATCCACCCATCCATCCATCCATCCACCCACATACCTACCTATCCACCCACCCATCCACCCATTCATTCATCCATCAATCTTTCCACCCACCCATCCATCGTCCACCCATCCACCCACCTATCCATCAATCTACCCATCAATCCATCCATCCTCCACCAACCCACCCACCCATCCATCCATCCATCCATCAATCTATCCATCCATCCACCTATGTATCCATCCATCTATCATCCACCCACTCATCCATCCACCATACATCTATTCCTCATTCATGCTCCGTTCATCATTTAGTAATTATTTACTAGTGAGGAGGTTCTGTGGCTCATGCCTATAATTCTAACTGCTTGGGAGGCTGAGATCACAAGATTGCAGTTTGGGACTAATCTGGGCATGAAAAGTTCACCAGACTCCATCTCAGTGGCTGGGTGCGGTGGTGCCTGCCTGTTACCCTAGCTACAGAGGAAGTTCAGTGACAGTCATCCCCGTGTACCAGGGGACACAGCCCAGGCCAGTTCAGGTAGACAGCGAGACTCTACCTGGAAAATAACTAAAGGGTCTGGAGGAATGGGTCAGGTGGTACAGCACCTGCCTTGCAAGTGTATGGCCCGAGTTCAAGCCCGTTATCCATCTCCAAAAGTTATTAGCAAGTTGGCAGCAGACTAGGCTATGGGTGCGTACGTATCCTCAGGGCCTGGCATGCCAGTTGGAGATGGGCGATCATCAAATGATTGCAGACAGGAAGGGGAGACTCCAAACCCTTGAGCTCAGAGCCCTTCCCTGTGGGGGCTGGGCGGTCACGGCTCTGGCTTGGAGCAGGGCAGGTCGCCCAGCTTCTTGCATTCTTGGGTCTCTTCCTTGATTCTCCCCCTCCTTCAGTGCTGCCATTTCTAGACCCCTGGACTGATGGCGTGTGTGAAATGGCCGTGCGATCACACACACCTTCCTGAGCAGTTTTCCGGTCTCTGCCTCCCTCCTCTGAGCCTGCCAGGCGCTCGAGCCCGGTCTCTGCCCAGCACAGCGTCCGCTCAGAGCCGGGGTTTCCTCTGGGTGCTGGGTCAGCTGCCTGCCCTCCGGCCCGGCCGCGGGTGATCTGACCACCCAGGCAGCACTGCAGCCACACCCAGCCAGAGCAGGCACTGGCTTCCTCCGGGCGAACACTGGGTCTTGCGACTCCCGGTCAGCGGTGCAGGTGGTTTAGGTGAACGCTGCGTGGTGTAGGTTCACCGTCTGCGCTCTGGAGAACAGAGGCCCGGCCAGCCCCGCGCGCGCATCCTCCACAGCCCCGCCAACCCCACGGCTGCAGGTCGAGTGACTGCCACCGAGTGGGGTCCCAGGGTCCCCAGGAGCACAGCGGGGCAGGCTGGCGGTGGCGGGCCCCGCCGATGGGTTCCGGGGTGGGTTTGAAGCTGGTCTCTGTGCCACTCACAGAGACCAGGCTCAGGAGGGACCAGCGAGGGCAGGGAGCAGGGCGAGGGCAGGGAGCAGGGCGAGGGCAGGCAGCCTCCGGCCTCGAGTGGGCATGGCTCCCCCTGGTGGACGGTCCAGGCAGGACCCGGCGGAGACACCCCCAGGCCCGGAGGTGGCCACCCACAGAGGGAACCCCAGAATAGCCACAAGCTCCTGTCTGCTCTGCTGTCTGGGGTAGGGCAGGGCCTTTGATGGCCTGAGAGCTTCTCAGTGCCGCTGGACTGCCCCCGCTTAGTCCCAGCACCCCCCCCCCCCATTCTCCTTTCTCCTTCTCGGCGCTTACCTTCTGCAGACCCTGCCTGATAAGGTTGTGCGGTAGCTGCCTTTCTCTGTCTGGCTTATTCCACTCCGCAGCAAGTCTGCAAGGGCCGCTTCTGGTACCGCAAATGATGGGCGTTCTCCTTGTTGGGGGCTGTGTAGTACTCCGTGCATTTGCCCAGCAGTTGGTCTGTCTGCTCGTGTGGCGGTGACCCTCTGTCCAGGCCGCTGGGCGTGTGCCGCTGCTACCTCTGTGGACACAGACGCAGTCAGGACTGCGGGTCACACGGTAGATGTCTCTGTCCTCTTTGGGGTGCTCTGACGTGGTTTTCCACCATGGTTCTGTGAATTACTGACCGGCCGGCCTTCCCCCGGGGAGAAGCCTGCACTCCCCCGAGCCGAGTGGGAGGAAATGGGCTTCAGATGCATGCCCGTGTGTTATTTACTATCCCAGCTATCTGCGCTTTCTTCCTAAGGCAGCCGGGTTCCCAGGAGATGGGGCGCGGGGAAGGTGGGGTGCTGTGTGCCGAGTCACGGGTAGGGTGCTGCTGCGGTTACAAACCCGCCCCTGTGATGGTCTGAGGCAGGTGGGGGCGTAGCCTCCCCTCCCTCCAGCCCCGATGCCCGGGCCCACCACCGCGGCCCCGATGCCCGGGCCCACCACCGCGGCCCCGATGCCCGGGCCCACCACCGCGGCCCCGATGCCCGGGCCCACCACCGCGGCCCCGATGCCCGGGCCCACCACTGCAGCCGCCCTTCGTGCTGGGTCCCGCCTGTCCACGTGGCACCCGACATGCATCTCTCTCTGTCTCTCTGGGTGGCACTAGGGCTTGAACTCAGAACCCAGGCAGTCCTTTAGGTCTTTCCACTCAAGCGAGTACTTTACTACGTGAGCCACACCTCCCCTCCCTTGCAGCTTTTTGCTGGCTCATTGGAGATAAGAGTCTCAATGTTTCTGCCCGGGCTGGCTTCCAGCCTCCATCCTCAGATCTCAGCCTCCCAAGTTGCTAGGACTGCAGGTGTGAGTACTGACACCCGCTGGCCCATCTCACCAAGGACTTCAAGCAGATGCCACTCTACTCCCTGGAGCAGCAAACACCGAGCCCAGGGTGCCCAGTGCCTTGTTCCAGTCACTGGGAGTCAGGAAGGGCATGGAGGAGAGACAGCGCAGACGACAGGGCGGGGGGAGCAGCTGGACACGGAGCACACAGGCCTGGGCGGCCCCAGCCTCTCCAGACGAGACTGGACATGTCTCGCTCTGCTGTTCTGCAAGGTCCATGTGAGAAAGCAAAGGAGAAAACTGGAGCCAGTGACCACTTGGTGCCAACATGGCTGCCTGTGTGTGCGTCCGGCCCTCGCAGCCCTCCCGGCGGCCCCGCAGAGCCGTCCCATCCTCCCTGAGGCTCAGATGCACAGGCAGCGGCCGGGAGACTGAGGTGCGGCTGTCTGCGGGGAGGGCGGCCCGAGGCGCACTGGGCCCTGCCCCGCTCAGCCGGGCGGCCCGCAGCCCCGCACCGAGGCTGTAAAATCAGTGACTTAATCCTGGCTGTCAGGAAGGGAGTGGAGGGCAGTGCGCGTTCCAGGGCTTCGCTTCTTGCCAGCCAGCATGATAAAAAATAAAGAGAAAGGCCGAGCCGCGGGGAGAGAGGACAGCTTCTAAATTTATAACAGATTCATTATTCATGGCCGCGCTGCAAAAGGGCAGAGCCACAGGAAGCAGCGAGGCGTGGGCCGGCCCGCGGGCGGGCGGTGGGCGGCGGGCGGGGTGTGACCCGGAGAGAGGCGCCTTCCTCCGGAGGCGGGAACGTGGCTTCCGGTGCCGCTCGGCCCCATCCTGCAGGCCGGGCTCTGCTGCCAACCCCGCAGCCCTGCCAGCCCACAGCCCGACCTGCCGTCCAACCCCGCAGCCCGACCTGCCGTCCAACCCACAGCCCGTCCTGCTGTCCAACCCACAGCCCGTCCTGCTGTCCAACCCACAGCCCGTCCTGCCGTCCAACCCCACAGCCCGTCCTGCTGTCCAACCCACAGCCTGCCCTGCCAGCCCACAGCCTGTCCTGTCCTCACCCCGGCCAGCCCCAGCCCCGCCTGGCAGAGCCCTGGCCGAGGTGGGAGGGGGAGGGGCTGTGGCCGAGCGGCCGCCTCAGCGGGCGGGTCTCACTGCGGCTGGGGTCGGGAAGCGGGGTGCCAGAGTTCCGGCTGCATCTCCTCGGCTGGTAATGTCCACGTCCCCGCATCGATCCTCCGCGGATGAGCCTCCCTCTCCCTCCTTCCCAGAGACGCTCGATTCTCGGAGGTTTGGGGAACAGATGCGCTGGTTCCACGGGCGGCGCGGCTCAGCCAGGGGCTGGGCGGACCCCAGGCACGTGACCCTTGCTGGGAAAGGCTGGAAGTGAGGTCCCGGGGTGCTGGGAGCTGCTCCTTGGCTTGGCCTGCGAGAGACCTTGTGACCTTGAAGCCTTTGAAGGACAAAGCCTTAGGAGTGACCCCACGCACGGCCATGGAGCCAGAGACAACCGGCTTCCTGACCAGGGGGGCCATAACCATCCGGGGCTCCAGGCAGGCCGGGGGGGGGGGAAGCGGGGGGCGGGGACGGCGTGCCCTCGCCCCGGGGCTCAGGCCACACGCCGCACTGTGCGGGCTTTGCTGCCGGGGCTCAGGCCACACGCCGCACTGTGCGGGCTTTGCTGCCGGGGCTCAGGCCACACGCCGCACTGTGCGGGCTTTGCTGCCGGGGCTCAGGCCACACGCCGCACTGTGCGGGCTTTGCTGCCGGGGCTCAGGCCACACGCCGCACTGTGCGGGCTTTGCTGCCGGGGCTCAGGCCACACGCCGCACTGTGCGGGCTTTGCTGCCTGCTGCGGTGTGAGGCCGGGCCCGGGCCAGGCCTCCTCCACCCCCTCCCCCAGCGCAGCACACGGGCACTCTGTATTCCAGAACAGTCTCATGGGTGACCATGAGGGCCCAAGTGCGGGTCACAGCCTGCTCAGGCGTTAGCGGGGAACCCAGGACCTGACCTGACGAGTCAGCGTCTCCCAAGCATGAGCGCTGATGCCCCTCCCATGGCGGATGACCCCCTGTGTCCCCCCCCCCGTGACAGGTGAGGAGGGGGGCTCTGTGGGAGGAGACGCGGCTGGAGCGCTGGCCCTGGGGTCCCGCCGTGACCCGTTCCCGGAGGTCCCGCCTGGGCCTCACGGCCGGCGCACGCCTCTCTGATAGTCCTGGCTTCTAGGAGGTGGCGCCCGTCAGGAGAGGTGTCCTGGGACCATTGAGGGCAACAGTCCAGGAGTGCCCGACACCAGTTAGAACCAAGCCTGGCCTCACACAGCGTCTGGATCCTTCCCACTGCCTATCGGGGTGATCTCAGGCAGGATACTTGTCCCCCCGGACCACCTTCCAGTCATCTGTGAGATGGACAGAGGGACGCTGTCCACCGGCAGTTTGCAAAGCATGGGAGAGGCAGGGTGACTCAGATGTTCCTGTAGATGGCATATGTCCTGAGGAGTCAGAGGCCTGCATGCCCACGAAGCCTCGCTCCGGCCTGGCGTGAGCCCTGTCCCCGGAGCCCCAGCTCTGCTCCCGGGGGGGGGGGCGGGAGGTGTGAGGATGCCGTCCGGCATGCCTGGCCCCCGAAGGCATCGCTGACAGTCTGCCTCTGCTTCCCCAGGTCCTCGGACTTTGGGACGTCCTACACCAAGCTCACCCTCCAGCCCGGCGTCACCACGGTCATCGACAACTTCTACATCTGCCCGAGCAACAAGCGGAAGGTAAGCGCCCGCCTGGGGCGGCCGGCCCCGGGGTCCTGGCACTCGGCAGCCCCCCTGCACCGTCTCCTGTCCGGCTTTGGGACAGCGGTCCCCGCGAAGGTGAGGCGTCTACCTCTCCCGCAGCCATGCTGTCGTGTCCATCTTGATGAGTGGGTTCTGGCCTCCGAGGGAGGGCCCGCCTGCTGGCCGGGCTGTTTATCTTCCCCCGCTGGGGGCAGTGTCATTCAGGCCAGGCGCCTGCGGGAGGCGGGAGGGGGGCGGGGGGGGGCTGCCCCTTGGTTCTTCAGTCTTGTCCGTCCGCGGCGTTCATTCCTCATCTGAGCTCTGTGTGCGGTCTCGTGGCGTGAGGTGAGCGTCCTGGCTTTGCCCCGCATGCTAGTTCTGAAACAGGGAGTCTCCTGCCCATGCGGGTCTGCCTCTGCCCTACCCAGGGTCCCGGGAGCGAGGTCAGGAGCGCTGTGCCAGACGGGTCCTGACCCTCTGTGCCAGGCCTCGGTTTGCTTGTAGGAAGTTGGGGTGTAGGTCACTGACACACAGGGCAGGGTGTGAGCTCAACCCGGTGCCATGCTCGGCGCAAGGCCGGCCCCGGTCCGCAGAGCTCTCCAGAGGCTGCTGTGTTGTGTTGTTTTTCTGGGCTTGAACTCAGGACCTTGTGTTCTTTCTTGGTGTGTGTGTGTGTGTGTGTGTGTGTGTGTGTGTGTGTGTGTGTGTGTGTGTGTGTGTGTGTGTGTGTGTGTGTGTGTGTGTGTGTGTGCTGGAGGCTGGGGTGCTCTTCCACTCGACCCACAACTTCTTTTTTTTTAACTTCTTGTTTTTGGTTGGTGAGTTGGAAATAAGAGTCTCGAGGATTTTTCTGCCCTGGCTGGCTTCGAACCACAGGCCTGAGATCTCATCCTGATTACAGGCGTGAGCCCGGGCACTGGCTGAGTAGTTTAAAGAGGAGATCCCGCCGTGCTGTGGACAGATGCAGGTCCGGCGGGGGGATGGGAGAGCAGACAGAAGGACAGCGACGCTGGCCGGCTTCCGCCTCAGGGAGCACCGTCTTTCAGGGAGCACCATCTTTCAGGGAGCACCGTCTTTCAGGGAGCACCGTCTTTCAGGGAGCACCGTCTTTCAGGGAGCACCATCTTTCAGGGAGCACCATCTTGCTTTCTGAAGCAGGTCGTCATGGTGCGCTGTGTCTGTCTCTCCTAGCCTGTTGCTGCTGTCCAGGAGGACAGATGGCAATGTGGGGGTCCTTCAGGGCAGGAGGGGGAGGGGTGCCCTGGCCAGGGCTCAGGAAGGCGGGAGGAAGGGGCTGGTGTCCTTCCAGACCTCCCCCCCCCACGTCCGCTCACAGCCCTCTGTGTGCCCGGCTTCATCTGTCCTGGTGCTGGGAAGACACCCCTCTGGGCAGAGCACCTACCCCGCCTGGGACCAGGGAGGAACTTTCTAGAGCCTTTGAGGGCTTGAGATGGCAGCAGTGTGTGTGTGCATGTGTGCGTGTGTGCGTGCGTGTGTGCATGTGTGCGTGTGTGCGTGTGTGTGTGCGTGTGTGTGAAACCACTTCCCATGCTGCACGTTCCCGGCAGAGAAGGAAGCCCCTCCCATGGCCTGTGCCACCCTGGCCCCCCCATGCAGGGAAGGGAAGACTCAGCACTTGTGAGCTGCTCAGGAGACCCGTGAACCCCCTTCTATTTGTGTCTCTCCTGCCTTGGATGGGAGCTTTGGGCCCTCTGCCGCAGACCAGGCCCACGCCCTGCCGCGCCCAGCTCCCCCGGGCCCCGGCCCCGGCCCCCTGCCCCTGCCCCAGCTCCCCAGCAGCTTTGGGCTGCAGGGGCATCCGGGCTCAAGGACTCGAGCACCTGGGGGCTCAGCCCCGAGGGACTGCCCGGCGGGAAAACACTTTCCAAAGCCATGTTTTGTATTAAAAATTCATGTGAATTTTCACTGGTGTTGGAATGAATACTAAAACCATACAACACATGCACACATGTAAAAACACTCACGTTTACACCAAAAGACAAAGCACCAACCTTCTGTGTTGAATGGATGGCCTGGGAGAGTACAGACCTCAAGGTGGGGGTTCCCGCGCCATCTTTTTTTTTTTTTTTTTTTGCTTATGTGGTGCTGAGGAATCGAACCCAGGGCCTCAGGCATGCAAGGCAAGCGCTCCACCACTGAGCCAACTTCCCAGCCCCTCCCGCGCCATCTTACAGGGGAAGGGAGAGAGTCCCGGATGGGCAAGCAGCTCTCGGGCCACACATGGCGGGGGGGGGGGGGAGTCAGGACTGCCCAGGGCCACCAGTGCAGCCTCTGTCAGCAAGCCTTCACCAGCCCAGCCTCCACCAGCAAGCCTCTGTCAGCCCAGCCTCCACCAGCAAGCCTCTGTCAGCCCAGCCTCCACCAGCAAGCCTCCACCAGCACAGCCTCCACCAGCAAGCCTCCACCAGCACAGCCTCCACCAGCAAGCCTCCACCAGCACAGCCTCCACTAGCACAGCCTCCATCAGCACAGCCTCCACTAGCAAGCCTCTGTCAGCACAGCCTCCACCAGCCCAGCCTCCACTAGCAAGCCTCTGTCAGCCCAGCCTCCACCAGCCCAGCCTCCACCAGCAAGCCTCCACCAGCACAGCCTCCACCAGCAAGCCTCCACCAGCCCAGCCTCCACCAGCAAGCCTCTGTCAGCACAGCCTCCACCAGCAAGCCTCTGTCAGCCCAGCCTCCACCAGCAAGCCTCCACCAGCCCAGCCTCCACCAGCAAGCCTCCACCAGCCCAGCCTCCACCAGCAAGCCTCTGTCAGCACAGACTCCACCAGCGAGCCTCTGTCAGCACAGACTCCATCAACAAGCCTCCATCAGCCCAGCCTCCACTAGCAAGCCTCCATCAGCCCAGCCTCCACCAGCAAGCCTCTGTCAGCACAGACTCCACCAGCGAGCCTCTGTCAGCACAGACTCCATCAACAAGCCTCCATCAGCCCAGCCTCCACTAGCAAGCCTCCATCAGCCCAGCCTCCACCAGCAAGCCTCTGTCAGCACAGACTCCACCAGCGAGCCTCTGTCAGCACAGACTCCATCAACAAGCCTCCATCAGCCCAGCCTCCACTAGCAAGCCTCCATCAGCCCAGCCTCCACCAGCAAGCCTCTGTCAGCACAGACTCCATCAGCGAGCCTCTGTCAGCACAGACTCCATCAACAAGCCTCCACCAGCACAGCCTCCACCAGCGAGCCTTTGTCAGCACAGCCTCCACCAGCGAGCCTCTGTCAGCACAGACTCCATCAACAAGCCTCTGTCAGCACAGCCTCCACCAGCGAGCCTCTGTCAGCACAGCCTCCACCAGCGAGCCTCTGTCAGCACAGACTCCATCAACAAGCCTCCACCAGCACAGCCTCCGTCGGCTTCAAACAGCCTGCCTGCGGTTCTCACTGCCATTTCCATCCGGGGCCAGTAGACACCCCCCACCTCCCACCCCCAGCTGGGGAGGACGGTTTTTGAAGACGAATTTCAGCCCTGCGTTCTCTAGGCTCCGCACTTGTCCTCAGCCAGAGCTCAGCCAGAGCCCAGGTCTGTGTCTGCTGTGCTTGCCCATGTGAAACGGGGTGGCCCGGGCTCTGCGCTTGCACTGGGCCCCTCTGGCCGCCCTGGTCCGGGACTGAGGCCTCACCCTTACCGTCTCTGCCACGGGCTTCTCTCCACTCAGATCCTGGCCTCGGAGACCACCGACTGCTCTCTAGCACTGAGCGACTCCCTGGCCTGTGGCCCTGTCCTCCTCTCGTATGGGGGGCCCCATCCTCCCTAGGTTTCCTGGTCCCTCTTTATTTGGGGCCGAAGCAGGGGTGAGTGTGGAAATCAGCCAGCCTGCTCGATGAAGTGAGGCCTCCAGCCTGCGGCCGAGAGCAAAGCCAGGGGCCTGGAGCACGCGCTGTCGGGGAGCGGAGCCAGCTGCGTGGGCCTTCCCTTCCACCAGGCATCCCTCGGCGCCCCGGGAGCCAGCGCCTGCCCGTCCAGGAGCAAAAATGGAGAAGAACTAGATGTGTCTGTGTGCAGAGCTTTCATCTTAGAAACAGAGCGAACCCCGAAACACCGGCCTAACGTGTGGAAGGCATCTCTCTCGGAGCCTACGGGTGACCGTGGGAGCCGGGACTGTGGGTCTCGGAAGGGAGCTCTCTCCCACCTGGGCTGGTCAAAGGTGGGGACGAGGCTTGGCCTTGCTCTCTTCTGAGCGTGATCAGCACCTGACATCAGGACAGCCACCGTGGAAATGGGGTGCAGAAGCCCCGGGGGTTCAGGGATCCGAGGCCCGAGGTTCAGCTCTCCTCACTTGCACACAGACACATCCAACTGCGCCATTTTTTTCCGGGTCAGGAAGACGCCTCTCCCTCGGGGGTTGGAAGGGGAGGCCCAGCGGGGAGGTCCCTGGTGACCTGTCCATCGCGGCTCTGCAAGGCTGAGGGTGAGGGACGGGGACCCCCGGGGACAGCCGCGTGCCCCGCAGGCCTTTGGGGTTCTCTCGTGTCACGAGCTAGGTGAGGGGCCGGTCATCGGCCCGTGTCGGCACAGGCCGCAGTGGCCCTGCACCCGGGACCAGGAGACAGAAAGAACGGAGTTTCCCTCTCCTTCTTCCCGAAGCTGGGACCCGACATGGTGGTCAGGTTCTAGGCCCAGGTGACCGTCTGTTCACTGGGTCCGGGGTGGAAGGCAGTCCAGCCAGCAATCTCACAGGGCCCTGACCCCCGGACAGGCTCCACCCCGGCCGTCTACTCAGCCAGCGCCGGCTGGCCATCAGCAGGGGCCCCGGCACGCTGACCTCGGCCACCAGCTGGCCGCCTCCTTCTCCCATGTCCACTGACCAATGGCTGCTGCCCTTCCTGGCTACCTCCAGAGAGTGACATCTTGATGCAGTCCTCTGTGCTCAAGGGGCTGTGCGATTAAAAGCCATTGTAGGCGGGAAAGCCCATGAGACTCTTATCTCCAATGAACCACCAGAAAACCGGAAGTGGCGCTGTGGCTCAAGTGGTAGAGCACTCGCCATGAGCTGAAGAGCTGAGGGACAGCGCCCAGGCCCCGAGTTCAAACTCTGTAAATGGAATGCCCACACTGGGCCTGTTTCATGGCTCTGTGTGGATCTGCTCTGGGAAGTCACCGAACACAGTGGGAGACGGCTCCTCGTTGTCTCAAAGCAAACAGCCAAACGAGGAACAGACACTGTGGGACCAAGAGACACCAGCCGTCTCCCCCACGGGGGACAGACGCCTGTCCATCGTCAAGGCGCCGGGCCCTTTGTCCAGCCCCGCTGTCTGCCAAGCACCACAGGGTGAGAGGAGAGCGAGGGCCGGGGGAACAGGGGGACCTGGGTCCAACCCCGGGGCCTGCCGTGCGGGCTCTGAGCTTCCTTGCTCTCCCGTGCCCTGCGGACCGGGGTGGCCAGCTGTGGGGACCCGAGCTCAGCAGCCAGGTTGTCAGCGGGGGCCGGCTGCTGAGGGTCGGGGCTTGGGTCGGTCGGGCTGCGTCTCCCCTGCGCTCCGGCCCGCGGTGAGCTAGCTGCGCCCACGTCCTCGTTTCTATGTTGCGTTCAGTGGTCACGGAGGCCGGTGACCGCCCAGGGAAGACCTCCTCTCAGCGCATTGATTTCTGTTTCTGTGGCTTTCCACCACACACTGTACCAGAGCCATTAAACAAAACGTGACAGCCTTCCTTAAGGAAAGTGGCTTTGATGTTACGGATCTGAATCTCTGGGTATCTCCTCCTCTCCTTCCTCCCCGAGGACGATGATGACGAAAGCCTGGTTTGATCTGCTGATGCTCAGGTTTGCGGGGCCGCCCCTCTGTGGGAACCGACAGGCATTTGTGTTTCCACCATTATGGTCCAGAGCAAGCAAGGACCAAGGGTGCTGTGCGGAGACGCTCGGGTTCTGGAGGGAGAAGAGGGGGGAGGGGGTGGTCCTGGTGTAGGGGAAGTGGAGGCAGCCACGGTCCCCATCGGGGCAGGGGGGACGCCCGCCGGGCAGCTGAACCCTGTGGCTCTGGCATTGGTGGGGGGGACAATGTGGGCGAGCTCTGCTCTCTTTCCCGGGCAGCCCCTCCTGCACCGCCCCCCATGCTCCCCACCACACCCCTGCTTACTCTACATGATCCATGCAACTGCTACCCGCTCCCCAGAGGAGACTGTGATTAGGTGTACAAATAAATTGAAATACACCCATGACAGCGGCGGCGTGTGATTGCTGGGGTGCAGGGGGTAATGACCCAGGTGATTGTGCGCAGTGGGGCACCGCGGCCCGCCCCGCACGCCGCCCCCGGTCATGGCTCCTGGCGGCAGTCCTGCTCCACGCAGGTGACAAATAGGCATCCGAGGACGGGGCCGAGATATGATTCTGATTGTCGCGTAATTAGAGAGCAATTACGGATCGAGTCGTTCCGTGTAAATTAGCCATTAGGTGTCCTCCTGAGTCCAGCTGGACTTTTCATGAAATGCGGCCTCTCCCTCGCCGCGGGAGCCCGGCGGGAGGGTGCGGCTGGGCTGGGGGTCTCCTGGCAGCGCACAGTGCGTCCACCTGGGTGGTGGGCAGGGCGGCGGCGTGTCTTGGACCTGGCTGCCAGGACCCTGGGCACACACCCCAGCGGGACTCGCATTTCCCCCAGTTCCCCGGTCCGTCTCTTCTGGCCCTCCCCATCATCCCGGTCCCCAGTATTTGGGGTGTGGAGGAAGCTGGGGGCAGGTGATTTGTGACTGTTCAGGTGCACAAGGTGTGGGTGAGAGGTGGGGGCTGGGAGGTGGGAGGGGCGAGGGGAGGGGAGAGGGAATCAGCCGAGCGGAGAGGGGCAGCAAGAGGCAGGAAGGGACCCATCCGAAGACAACACGGACTTCAGCCACGGCGCTGAGAGCCACTGTGGGCGCATGGAGAGTGGACGGTGCTGGAGACAGATGAGGACGTGGCGGGTAAACCGAGAGCCCGGGCCTGCGGCTGGGGGAGGCAGGGGTGGAGTCCACCAAGCCAGGAGCCAAAGCCTTTGTAAGCCGCCCACCGTCCTCATTTGGGTTGTGGGGGGACCAGGGACTGACGGCCCTGGGGCATTATTGGTGCACCCTTTTTCTGGGGGTACAAACTGCCAACTGTGTGCTTATCCTTGGGGGTGGACTGGCCTGGCACACCCGACCCCACAGCGAATGGCTCGGTGATGCTGCTTCAGGGGTTATGAGTATTTTTCTCCCCCCCCCCCCGTGTCCGCCGTGACCCCTTTGGCCTTACCCACTTCCAGACAAGAATACTTCTTTTGTGTGTGTCAGTCCTGGGGCTTGAACTCAAGGCTACTGTTCTACTACTTGAGCACAGCTCTACTTCTGCCTTTCTCCCAGAATTGGAGATAAGAATCTCATGAACTTTTCTGCCCAGGCTGGCTTCAAGCCGTGATCTTCCAATCTCAGCCTCCTGAGCAGCCGGGCCCCTGCACCGGGCGAGATCAGCTCTTTAGAAGGCGGCTCTGGGGATCGGTGTTCAGCCCCCTGAAAAACTCTGATGTTTGCAGCTCATAGGCCAGATGTTTTGCAGAGGTGTGGGTAGAAGATACAGGCGCTGTGTGCGCCATGCCTGTATCACGTGACCTGATTCCCACCCAGCAGCGATTCACGAGGCGTCTCTCAAAGGATGGGGGGGGGGTCTGCGATCTGCAGGGCACGTGGGGTCTGGGGAAGGAGGTGCCTCCAGGTTAACCCCGTACGCGAGCCAGCCACGCACGGGGAGGGGGGGCAGAGGGGGGCAGGGGCAGGGAGGCCTGCTTCGCGGCAGGACCACACGAGGAAGCCCATGGCTCAGATCCAAACTGCAGGGGTCACCTTCAGTCCCCTCACCCCGGCACACACGCTTCTGCATGAAAATGACGCTGATTGCACGAGACAGCCCACTCCAGGCCAGGGAGCGCGGGGCTGTTAAACTGTCTCGTTCTAATGGCATTCCCCGGTACGGTCAGGTGCAATCCTTCTGAAATGGCTGGGAACGGCGTCAAGCGGGCAGCTTTCCGCTGGCACGTCCTAGCAGGGCCCCTTCCCAAAGAGACCAGGACCTCCAGCTGCCAGCACAGGCAGGGGAGCAGGCCCCCGAGACAGGATGCTCGCTGGCACCCCAGCCCCACTGTGTGGGAGAGGGCTCCTCCTCCTCCACCGGCTGGAACGTGGGGCTTGTACAGGGAGGGAGAGAGTGGACCAAGAGAGATGCTGTGGAAGGATGGAGGAGACAGACCCAGGAAGAGGAGACAAGTAGGAATCTGCACAAAGACTCTCACACGAAGGGAAAGAAGCATTTAAGAACACGAGCTCATATTGCTAGGATCCCAAGGTTACTGTCCATTTGCCCACTCATTCATCTACATGCTCATGACCCACCCACCTACCATTCATCTGTCCATCTATCCATCTCCCACCCAGCCATTCAGCTGTCCTACCTCTACTTACCCACTCATCCATCCACCTAGTCATCTATCCTGGCTATTTATCTGATCTGCTCTTGTGTCCTTCCACCCATCCATCCATCCATCCATCCATCCGTCTGCCCATGTATCCATCCATGCATCCACCCCCCACCCACCCATCTATCTGTGCATCCATCTATCCATATATACATCTATTCATTCATCGATCCATCCATCCATGCATTCATCTGTTCATCTGTTCGCCGTCCATCCATCTATGCATTTGTCTGTCCATCCGTCCATCTACTTGTCCCTTGATATGCCTGTGGCAGACATGCGAGTGTGATGCTTTCTGCTCACTGGCAGGCAAGTATGGAAAAAAAGACAAGGAAGGCAATGGTCACAGTGTACAACCCCGTTGGGGCCCCGAGGAGAGCAGCGGAGTCTTTGTTCCGTCAGCCTCAGAGAATGCCCCAGCTGTTCGCCTCTTCCTCTGCCCTGCTCTGATCTTTGATTCTCTGCGTGCGTGCGCGCAAGCGTGTGTGTGTGTGTGTGTGTGTGTGTGTGTGTGTGTGTGTGTGTGTGTGTGTGTGTGTGATGATGTCTCATAGCCTCTCCGCCTGCGCCTGGGAGCTGGCATCAGTACTCTGGCTTCAGGCTGTTGTGAGACCGGAATGACGCAAGGACAAGAGAAGCCTTTGAAGCACGCGGGGCTTTCCGGAGTGTGAAGTGTCCTAGCCACGCAAGAACTCATTCTCCTTATCACACTTATTGAGTATAGAGATTAGTAACCAACCATGGAGACGGAGAATTGAATTAAGTGCCGTAGGCTGGATTCTATTATCATAATGATAATCATTTGTTCATCCAATGAATATTTACCAAGTGCCTTCCCCTTGCCAACTTTTGTGAAGTTCTTTCCTGTGTCCAGGCCATTCAGAGCACTGTGCTTTGCCAGTGTGGCTCAGAAGGTTCCGGGGGCATGGGTCGCGTGGCAGGCAGCGGTGTGAGGGGCCCCTCAGCCTGGCGCCCGGTGAGGGGTGGTTAGGACCTGGAGGAGGAGGCGGGGAGGGGACACAGCCTCGGCCGCCATGCACTGCGTCCTGGGTGCATTTTGTGTTCCAACACCCGGCGCGGGTGATGACAGCGGAGCTGGAGAGGTGGAGACTTGCACTGGACAGGCAGATTAGAAGTGGACCCCGAGCTTTGCCGCTGCTCACCTGCCCCTGAGCTGGGTCAGAGGAAAGGGGGTGAGGCGCCCCCAGCCCAGGCTTTCCCAGATTTGGCACCACTGACACCTGGGAATGGGGAGTGGGGTCCTGTGGGGGGCCCTGCTGGTGGGGGCTGCAGGGCATCGTTAGTCCCTGAGCTGCTGTCTGGGGCCGGGTCCCGCCCCGTGAGCACTCGCCAGCATCCCCACCACGGAGACCGGCCGGAGGAGCTGCCCGCCGCCCACCCGAGAGGGACGGCGCGGTCCCCGCTGTTCTGGAGGGGGAACCAGAGGGGACCACCCCGAGTTCTCCTGCATGCAAGGGGGGCTTCTGCCCACAGAATTGAAGGCAGGGAGGGCCTGGGGCACGGGACTCGGGGGCCTGCGATGGTGGGGACAAACGCTGAATCCCTTCCACAGCGACGTGCTGATTCCCTTCATCCACCTGCTCCGTCACCCGCCTCCCCAGGCCCAGTGGTCTGTAGTCACTCTGCTTTGCAGAGCGGGGTGGGGGAGGGCGCTGCGCCCCTCCGGGAAGGTGACCCATGGCGGGTCTGTGCAGGGAGCAGCTGGCGAGTGGAGGAAGCAGGCGGGCCCGCCTCCCGTCTCACGGTGGTGGCCCGACCTGCCACACAGGCTGTCTGTGACAGGATTCATGACGGGGAGGCTGGAGCATTGGACACGGGGGCCGTGCGGGGACCGGGCGGTGACCACAGGATGAACGCTGGCGTCTCCCCTCCCTGCCCGGGGCCGGCTACCCCTCGCATTGAGATCCTCTCCCAGGCCACAAGGCCAGCACGAGCATGGCAGGGAGATGCCGGAGCCGGGGAGGGCGGGAGGGTGACGTCCGTCCCTCACTCCGTCACCCACTCGCGTGGCGGGTTCCCTGAGGTGCCATGGTGGGCATGGCAGTGGGCGGCCTGCTGTGGGCAGGCAGCGCGTGAGGGGTACCAGGTAAATACTGGCTACTGCTTCCCATGAGCCTTTGCCCTGGGGCCCTGGGGTAGGGGGCTCCCGGCCACTGTGGCCTGGGGTCACGGCCAGGGCTGTGTGGCCCCGTTCTCTCTGCCTTTGTGCCCAGATCTCCTCTCTTAGTGAGGCCCGGTGGGTCCGGGCCCGGCTACTCAGGGAGACGTTCACCACCGATCGTGTCTGCAGAGACCGCGTGGAGCAGAGGTCACGGCTGAGGAGTGTCCTCCGAGGGGCAGCCGGGGCCGGGCAGCCGGGGCCGGCGCCGCGTGACCCGGTACGCAGTGCTTTCAAAGCACAGGCTGAGGGTGAGCTGCCCGCGGCCCATGCCTGTCATCCCAGCTGAGTGCTGAGGAGCACGGTTCGAAGCCAGCCTGGACAGGAAGACCCGTGACACTCCTATCTCTGAGAAACTGCCCCAAAGCCAAAAGGAGTGTGGCTGCTGTGGCTGGTGTGGTAGAGCGCCTGCTTGAGCAAACATAGTTCAAGGACAGCGCCCAGGCTGAGTTCAAGCCCCAGGACCCTCACAAAAATGAATGGATGAATGAATGATAAAATACAAGGATAGCTCCCCAGCAATACAGAAATCTGTCCCGGGACAGAGTCAGCGAGCCTTGGTCTAGAGGAGCGGCGTGCTGCCGGTGGGGTGGGGGCTCCTCTCGAAGCAGAGTCAGGAGCGGGGGACCTGGCCTCTCTCCACAGGCCCCCACACCCCACTCCGCAGCCCCTCCCAGACGCCATCTTCATTTCCACGCTGCTGGAAGTGAGTGGACGGCTTTCCCAGGCAGGGACAGCGGGGCAGAGGTCCCCCGGGGGACCAAGTCCCCCAGCCCTGGGCTCCCAGCAGGTGGCTGACTCTCTTCCCTCCCGTCCGGGAGGCCGGGCCTTGTCCAGCCTCCACGGGCCCGGCCTCCGTGGGCCCGGCCTCCGCCCCTGCCCCTGCCTGGCGGGGAGGGCGCTGGTCCCGTGTGTCCCTGCCCTTCTAGAATGTGCACCCCTCCTCCCTGCGGGGCCCTCGGCTCCACTGTCACTAAGCAACCCTGCGTGGGAGCCATCTGGCGGAAGAGCCGGGTTCCGGAAATGAGGCTGTGGGAAGCAGGGGAGTTCTTTTGGACTGACGGGGACCGGCACCTCCCCTCCGCGGCTCCCTGCGGGCTCCGTGCAGCGGCGGGGGGGGGGGGGGGGTGGAACCGCAGTGAATTTCTTTACCTATGAGGACCTCGGCTGTGTGGGGTTAGGCTCACTGGGAACAGCTCTGTGTGTGTACGCGTGTCTGTGCTGGTACTGGGGCTTGAGGTCAGGGCCTAGACGCTGTCCTTTAGCTTTTATCCCTCAAGGCCGGCACACCACCACTTGAACCATACCTCCACTTACGGCTTTTTGCTGTCACGGGAGATAAGAGTGTCATGGGCATGCCTGCCCCGGCTGGCTTCAAATCTCCATTCTCGGCTCTCAGTCTCCTGTGTAGCTGGGGTTACAGGCCGAGCCACCGCTCCTGCCTCCCCGTGGCCGCCCCTGTGGAGCGCACAGGATTCCACGTCGGGTCCCGTTCCGTGGAGTGTGGCATGCAGTCCGGGGCACAGGCCGTGGGGTCTGTGGTCGAGGACGGCAGCCCGGCGCGCAAGTCTGGAAGCCCGGCTTAGGGACACCGTAGGGAACGGCTGGACCTGAGCTCTGTCCCGGGCAGCTGGTGCCCGATCGCGCTGTGCACGTGTGTTCCAGGACAAGGAGCACATGGTCCCGTGACCCGCGGAGGGCGCCCATTACTGAGCGGTGTCTGCCCCACCCCGGGAGCCGCCAGCCCGCGCTGTGGGCACCGGTGCCTCTCTTCCCCTGGTGCATGCCACGGGAGCAGACGGGCGGGGCCGGCCCTCCATCCTCCCAGGCGGGCCGGTCACCTCGAAGCCGGGGCCTCTCGGGAACGCGGTGTCTGCGTGGATTACCTGGAGCCCTTCTGCTGGGACACGGGCGGTCGCAGCGTCCAGTGGCTTTTGCAGCTGCCTGCTCTGGTCCTCCGGGCTGGGATCCGGTAACACGTGTGGGTTTTGTTGCGGGGCCGCTCTGGGCTCTGGGCGTCGGCCGTGGCCCGTCCTCCGCCTCTCTCCCACAGCTCGCCGTCTCCCTGTTGGTTTGGTTTGGCGCTCTCCTCACCGGATGGCCCTGCAGAGAGCCTACGCGCCCTCCTGCTCACATCCGGGGACCGGTCGTGGGCCTGGGGGCTCCTGGCCTCCGCAGACAGTGCTCCCAAGACCACGGGTGGCATCCAGACCGTACCCCTAGTTTTTTTCTCGTCTGCAGCGGGGGCAGGGGTGCCCAGACCCAGATCATGATGTCCTCCGTGTCTTAGCACCTCTAGGCTGACCTTAGACCCAAACACACACACACGCACGCACACACACACACGCGCACGCACACACACACGCACACACACACGTGTCATGTTTGGAGATGAGACTGCCCCCCCCCCGAGGGGCCACAGCCACCCTCACCTCCACTTCTACATGGCAGCTGCCGAAACTCCGCTTGGCCACGTGCTAGGAGGACCAGAGCGGGCGCCACCAACCGCCAGACCACAGGTGTCCTGACCTGGGAGTGGGGCAAGGTCATCCGAGAGAGGCCCCGGCCCGCTCCTCCCGGACTGCCCGAGCCGCCCTGCCGTGCCCGGGCGCGGGCAGCCGTGGGGCAGGCGGGCGGCGGGCTGTCCCATGGCGGGGGATCCCGCGGGATTCGTCTGCCTCTGTGGCCTGGTCCCTCGTGGCATGTGGAGGTCGAGGTGAGCCCTGTGTCGTCACACCGGGTCGGATGGGGTCCTGGCCGGTGAGGGTGAGTCACCGTCCATCTGTCTGTCCTCGCAGATGGACGGCACTGTCTAGCGCCGGGTGGGGATGGCCGGTGGTGCTGGGCGCAGCTCTCAGCAAGGCTCAAGCTCCGGGGCTGGGTGACGCTTGGTTCTGCAGCTGTGCCTGGGCGGGGATGGGGGCTGCCCAGTGGGAGGACGCCAGGGACCCCGGGGCCCGCCCCGCCCGGCCCATGTCCCAGCCCACGCCACCGTTCCCACAGGGGCAGGGACTTCCCAGAGCTGCGTCCCCATGCTGCCCAGAGCAGGGCGGCCGCCAGGTGTGGGGCCCGGGGTGGGATGGTGTGACACGGGCAGGCCTTCCCGGCCCCTCTCCACCACGCCTCCGGTCACGCACGCCCCGGGCCCTCTGCCTCCCGGCTCCTGGCTGGCACCCGCGGTGCAGGGAGCGCCAGTGTCCCCTCCACGGCGCGGGGATGGGTGTCTTCCCACAGACTCCGCTTCCAGTGTGCCTGGAGCAGCCAGGGAGCGTGGTGGGGACAGGGACCGCGCCGTGCAGCTGTCGGCTGGAGGCCCAGGAGGGAATGGGCGCAGGTGGACACAGGCAAGGCAGCGTCAGTCCAAACGAGAAAAGGCAGCTTTCTCTGGGAAGGCTGCCTGGGGTGGCGGCCATGGCGGTCAGCAGGGGCAAGCTGGCAGCAGGAGGGGCGGGGGGCTGGCAGGGTGGGCGGGAGCCGGGGAGCAGGTTCAGAGCCCCTCGGCCCTGGGGAGGAGGGGGTGCGCGGGCCCTGCTCACCAGGCCACTCCCTGGGCGGGTGTGGGGTCTGCTTGATTGCTGGTCGGAGGGCGGGCCGCCTGCTCCGCTCTGGCCTGGCGGGGTGGCCTTGCGGGCACAGCTGCAGATGCCATCGCATGTCCCTCTCCAGCTGAAAAGCCACCAGGATGCCCGGCCCTGGAACAAACCTCCCTGCCGGCTCCCTCCCTGTGCCTGGGCTCGGCCTGTCCCTGGCACCTGCCCAGGCTCTGGCGCCCGCCTGCGAGACCTTCCTTGGGGGAGATGGATCCCAGGCTCTTTCTCTCAAGGGGACGTGTGGCCCCTCTCTCTCTTCCTACGAACAGTACCTGGGTTGGATTTGTCCCTGGGGGGGGCGGTGCATGGCACTCTGCACACACGCTCTAGGCTGGGCTCCAGAGGTGGATTCTGGGGAGGCGGAAAGGGGTCGTTGTCCTGGGCGAGTGGACATTGGTGGCGAGAGGACTAACAGCCTTCGCGGGCCTGCTGCAGCCAGTGTCCCCCCCGCACCCCGCTTTGCCAGGCGTTTCGTCCCCCACAGGAGCCGGGCAGGTCTGTGAGGCCGTGCTCCCGGTCACGGCAGGACCCAGCTCCCAGCCAAGTGACTGCTGGGCGTGCAAAGAAGAGGGCTGGGCGTGCACCAGGGCCCGGGGACGGCGTCGCATGTGAGCAGGCTTCCCCGGGGGCAGGCACACACCTGGGCCACGCGGCTGGGCTGCCGTCTGTGCAGGCGACCAGAGAGGCCTGCAGAAAGCAGCTGGCTGACGCTGGCCTCTAACCGAGGCCTCCCCATCTTCCGCTCTTGTGGGCTTTCACCAAACCCCGGCCGGGCAGGGAAGTGTGTGAGACTCTCGAGGGCCGGTTAACCAGCAAGGAGCTGGACGTGGAGGTGTGGACACCGAGCCAGAGCGCCAGGCGCTGAGTTCAAGTCCCAGCACTGGCACAAAGGTGAACGGATGGACGCATGACAGATGGATGAAGGGGTGGGATACTCCGCACTCGGGTTTGCCCACCAGGTGAGCACGCACCACCGTGTGTGACCCGCGTGTCCTACGTGCCCGGCTGCAGAGTGGGCCGCGCGGTCACCGCGTGCCCCGTGGTGCCGAGCCGGTGCGCGTGGTTTGCATGACCTGTGTAGTCATCTGGCAGAGGGTTGCTAAGAAGTCAGTTGAGTGGAGGGGCTCTGTCGTTTCGTGAACGCCTGAAGCTAAGACCGTCACATTTTCGGGGGGTTGGGGTCACGGTGAGCCGACAGCGTCTCAATGACCACGCAGCTGAGTGACTCTGAAGGCCACGGAGGGCGGAGGGCGTGGCGAGGCCCGAACCCGCGGGGTGGTGGCTGCGGTGGACTTTCTCCTGCAGACCTGGCCCACGCGCCAGCTCCCACACGCTTCCGGCCTGGGTCCCCGGGAGAAATAGATCGCTGGTGAAGTTCTCCTCACTCTGCACGTGAGCTTCAAGCCCACCGCGCACTGCTCAGGCCAGCGCCTCGTGGACACAGGGCTCCTGGCTCCCATGGTCCATCCGCGGGCAAAGGGGGCGTGCGGGTGAAGGCTGGGGGGCAGACGGGCAAAGGCCCTGGGGCCCGCTGGAGTTTCCTGGTGAGTTTTGCCGCTCCCAGCCTCCATGCTCACCTTCCCGCTCAGCTCAGCCTGGGCGAGGTCCTCAGCTGGACCAGAGGCCCTGGGGACGGGAGCATGTGGGCCCCAGGGACTCAGTTTCCCCATCTGTAAAGCAGAACAGGTGGAGAATTTGGTCACTGGGGACTGGGGACTTTGCTGTCACTCGCACCTGTAGGCTCTGAGCCTCGCTGGGCAGGCGCTGTCTCTGCCATCTGGCAGAGGGCAGGGGTGCCGGCAGAGGGCAGGGGTGCCAGGGGGTTTTGGACCAGCCCTTGTGGTGTCTCCCACACCGGCCTGAGTCCCCCAGACTAGACCCAATGAATGACACAGGCATGTCCTTCCCAGGGGCCTTAGGTCAAAGCCGCCCACCCCTGGGGCCAGAGCCCCAGGCCGCCTGCCCAGTCGGCCTGGTGCTGTCTGAGGTGCTGATCCCGCCCAGCCCTCTCTGGTGGTGCCCAGGGAGCTCCAGACCCACCTCCCATGCCCAGCCGCCACCTGCCGCCACCCTTGGGCCTCCACACCCAGCCCTGCCCTCCCTGACCCTGCAGGAGTGCTTGATCACTCTAGACAACCCCAAAATGGGGGGCCTGGGACTGGCCACCCTGCGGGGAGGGGTCCTGCATCTCAGGGTTCTTCCTTCTCTTTTCTCTTACCGTTGGGATGCTTTTCCACTCTGAATTCTCATCATCCCCTTGCTCATTAGGATTGCTTTGCAAGCATCATTTCAGTGGCTTCAAAATAGTCTGTGAGGTAGAGATAATGAGGAAGATAATGTCAATATAGGCTTGGGCTGGTTACCGACCACTTATCAGGCATACTACTTTTGGAGCTAATTACAGACATTGATTCCAACACATGAAAAGACTTGGAGATGAAGGTGTTATTTCCCTTCTTACACATGTTGAAACTGAAGCTCAGTGTGGGTAAGTCAATTGCCTGAGGTCACACAGCACCATAAGGGTCAGAGATGGCTTTGAACCAGTGAACGGCAAAGGCCATGATCTCAGCGCTGCCCCTCAGCCCTTCATGTAAAATGGTGAAGCCAGTCACCTTAACCAGCAGACAGTAGGGGGCGAAGGCCGGAAGCAGAGGCCCCGCAGACGCAGGCCGGGGAAGGCCCCTGGGGCCCCCAGCGCGGTCTTCTTCCCAGAAGGGAAGGCTGACATCTTGAGATGGAGATGCCCTGGGTGATGAGGCAGGCGTCCTGGTGACCTTCGGCCCCACCACCCCCGAGGTGCGTGGTGAGGTGCCCCGGGGCGCTTTCTGTGGAACTCCAAGACTACCTTCACCCTGTGCGCTCGAACCCTGTGAGGTTGCGAAGGGAAACGAATTGCTCTGTGACCGAGCCGAGCTGAGGGCACGCGTGTCATTAGCCTAATCACACGGTTCCCTGTGGAGCGCCAGGCCAGCCCTCCGCAGAGCCGGGGATGAGCAGAGTCTGGTGCAGGCCGACTGAGCACCCAGCCGGGGGGGAGGGAGGGAGGGAGGGCAGCGCCCGCTCCTGCAGGAAGGGACGAGGCTCTGCTATGGCTTCTCTGGGAGAACGCGGCCGGCTGCCCCCCTCACGTTCCCCGGCCAGCAGCACGGGCAGCCGGAGGACAAGCGGAGGAGCGTGGATGCGCTTCCACACAATTTACACATCATGGCCACCAAGTGATCCCTTTCTCATCGTCCGACTTTTGTGCTGGAGTTAATTGCGCCGGAGTCATTGTTTAATGGCCGTATTTACTACCACTGCACGGGCATAAATTGTTCTACGCCCGTGGGTCCCCTTCTCGAGGTGTCTGATGCATTTCCCCTGCGCGTCTGGCACGGCTGGGCCGCGTGGGCGCCGGGGCTGCGCGCTGCGGCGCTCCACCTGTGGCGTCCCGAGAGGGTGAGGGACGGACGAGGCCCCTTCCCGCTCCGGCACGCGAGGAGCGGCCCCGGGGGTTCTGTGCACCGTGCGGCGGCGATTTTACCCTCTTCCTCGAAGCCTCGCGTGCTCCCTAGGGCAGAGCTGCCTGGTCGTGGGCAGCTCGAGCCCCCTGTATCTGAAGCTGTCCATCTCCATCTCAAACGTCGTGGCGGGGGGGGGGGGGGGCGCTGTTCTGAGTCTTCTGCAGGCTGTGCTGTGGTTTGGAGATGGGACTCTGCACCGATCCCATCCTTCAGGGTGTGTTCTTCCCCTTTGCCCGCCCTCCCTCTCTCACCAGTCTTGAGGCTTGAACTCTGGGCCTGGGCACTGTCCCTCAGCTCTTCAGCTTTACCACTTGAGCCACAGTGCCACTTTCGGTTTTCTAGTGGTTTATTGGAGATAAGAGTCTCATGGACTTTCCTGCCCGGGCTGGCTTTGAACAGTGATCCTCAGATCTCAGCTTCCTGAGTAGCTAGGATTACAGGCATGAGCCACTGGTGCCCGGCTCTGTGTGTGTGTGTGAGTGTGTGTGTGTGTGTGTGTGTGTGTGTGTGTGTGTGTGTGTGTGTGTGTGTTGTCTGCAATTGATTAGAGATGAGAGTCTCACAGTCTTTCCTGCCTGAGGTAGCCTCAAATGATGGTCCTCAGTTCTCAGCCTCCCGAGTTAACTAGATCCATTCTTCCCCAGGGTTTCATTCCCTCCTCCTTTTAGCATCCTCTCCCTTCTCTTCTGGCTTTGGCACTTGGTCCTTTCCAGAGGTGGTGTCTCTCCTTCCATCCCCCTGGCTCTGTCCCCCCACAGCCAGCACTGGGCTCTGCTCATACGTCCAGATGCCCCTTGCAGAGGGAGGAGCCTTGTTAACAGGGAGGGGTTAGGGAGGGCCCCGGCTGCCACACCCTTGGGCCCTGGACTGGCTGTGTTCCTGGTCCCAGCCCATCATGGACAGTCGGGGCCATCTCCCCTCACAGACCTTGTCCCCAGCTTTAGAACACATGAGGAAAGTCTCAAGGTGCCGCCCTTCTCCTCTCCACGCAGCGCAGGCCCCCTGAGGGCTGCCAGCTCCGGCAGGTCAGTGCCTGCGGAGGGGGTCTGCTCTGCCCAGGGCCTTGGGGCGGGGCTCAGGGTGCTGAGCAAGCGTTTGAGTCACCCCCACCGGTGGCCCAGCTCCTGGAGCAAGTGGAACCTGGGGGTTGGAGGGTCCCCCCCCCAGGGACGGGACACCACACCGCACGTGCTCCATCGGGGGAGGACCATGCCAGGAGACTTCTCCTTGGGGCTGGGGACACCGGCAGCCCCACAGGGGCTGGAGGAGCGGAGTGAGGGGGTCCCCCGTGCAGCAGAGCCGCATGAAGCCCGCGCCGCCCCCGAGCCCTCTGCCATGTCTGGGAGTGAGCAGGGGCAGGACTCGAGCACTCTTGGTCTGGTCCCTCTGGGGCCCTCAGTCCCGTGGGACAGCCCGCTGGGCCTGCTCTGAGCAGGGAGCTGAGGCCACTGTGGGTCTCGTGCACCCAAGAAATGCGACCCCAGAGGTACAATCAGTACCTGCCACGCCCACTCAGGGCCTGCACCGGCTTCCCGTGCACAGCGGGGCTTGCGGGCTTGCGTGTAGAATCCAGGCCAGTCTTAGGCCAAAGCAAAGGATGAGCTCTTAGTCGCTGCCCTGGACAGTGGTGACCCTGGAAGTGAACGGGGTGCAGACATGGGCAGGACTGCGCTAGGAAGAGCCTGATCCAGAGACAGCCGCCCAGCGCAGTGCCCTGCAGCCATCTGGGGCTGGGAAGCCTTAGTGCCCAACTGGGCCGGAAGGAGACAGAGACAGAGACCGAGACAGAGACACTGAGAGAGACAGCGTGCTTAGTGCTCATCTGGGCTGGGGCGGAGGAGACCTTGGGCTTGGAGGACATACTTAGGCCCGTGGATCCTACACCAGGCCACATCCACGGCCAGCCGGCTGCAGGCTAGCCATCTCTCCTCTCGGGAGAGGTGGCCGGGCAGCGGCACCGTCCAGCACCAGCCGGCCCGTGTCCGGGGATCTGCCCGCTGGAGCTGAGTGCACCCTGGGAGCAGGGGCTCCCCGCTCCCCGTCTCAGGACACCGGGTCCCCGCGGGCCACCCCTCCTCGGGCTGTGTTGTGTCAAGAGTCCACCTGTCATCTCGGTCGCCTGCACGATAGAAGATGGCTTTTCTCCAGCCACAGAACGACCATTAACCGTGGAAAGGAGGTCCCACGGGACCCGTCCGAGCCCTGGGGACAGTGTTCCCGTCTGCTTGTCACTTAGGTCCTCTGTCCTCCCGTCCCTGGGGGCCATGGGGCAGGGGAGGGGCAGTGGGATTGACGTCAGTGGAAAATACTGCGTCCCTCCTTCCCCTCCCCTCCTCCCCCTCCCCCTCCTCCCTCCCCCGTTGGCAGAGTCCTTCCTTTCCAGACGGACCGGGGCCCCGCGCTGGTGTCGCTGAGTTTGTGGCCTGGAACTACGTGGGGTCCCGCGTGCGGCCGGCCTGGGGTCCCCCAGAGCATGGAGCACAGAGCCGCTAGCATGCGAAACCCGCCCGTGTCCTCGGGAGGAGCGGGCCGGGCTGGGGACCCTGCGGCCCTCACCCGGAGGACAGCGTCTGCTACTCAGAGCATCAGGCCGGGCTGGGCCGAGGGTCGCGACCGCTGCGAGGCCAGGCGGAGACGGCCTGAGGCCCGGGCCCCGAGCCACGCCTGCACCCAGGGCCGCGATGTCCAGTGACACCCAAGGGGCGATGGACGCCCCCCCCCGGGAAGCACACAGTGTGCGTCAGGCTCCCCACGGGCCACGTCGCCCCATGCACACAGGCAGCGTGGCCTGTGCGAGCGGAGTCCTTGAGAGGCCTTTCACCTGCACCACAGAGAGCTGGGGCGGGGCCCGCGGGGAAGCCAGACGCGGCTCCCACTCGTCACTGCCCCCGTCCATCATTCATTCACTCCCTCACTCCCTCACTAACTCGCTCACTCCTTCACCGTCCACTCGCCCACTGCTCCTCCGCGGCGGTCTCCGCACGCTCTCGGGTTGTGCACAGCTCAGAGGACGGTGGGCGTGGGCTGGGTGGGGACTGGGGGCTGGGGAGGGGCGGGGGGGTCAGGGGTCCCTCGTGCCCCGTGGGGCTAGGCGTTAATGGCAGGGCCAGCCTGTGTGTTCCTGTCTGGGCAGCCAGCCGGCTAGGAGGCAGGGGTGGAGGAGACGGGCCGGGGCAGAGGAGGGCGCGGGGCAGATGGTGACTGGTGGTGTTGGCACTGGTGATAACAGCGGTGGCGATGTTGATGATAGTTGCTGAGAAAGCTTTGTTCACAACGCCATCCCGGGCACTGCCCAAAAGACGGCAGAAGCTGTAGGAGCCCGTGTTGGGCCGTTGGGCCCATGGTACAGAGGAGGAAACAGAGGTTAAGTGACCTGCGGAAGGTCACACAGCAGAATAACAGATACCAGATTCCCCCCCCCCCCCCGGTTGAAGGCTGGTGTCTGGATCACTCTGCTGTCTAGACCACTAAACTGAAGACTCAGCGAGTTGGTAGGGGCCTTCCATCTGAGGGGACACCCACGGGAGGAGGAAGGGGGGACAGGAAGCCTCGCAGAGGAAATCCGAGTGGCCAGGCCCTTCGCGGGCGTTCATGGCCAAGAACCCCTCTGGAAAGGCACAGCAGAAAGCAAGCAAGAAGGCCAGTGTGGGGCTGGGTTATTAAGAGAACACGTCACACTGAGAACGCGCCCTCTCCCCCATGGATCCGACCTTCCGGCGTGTCTGCTTTGAATTGGGTACGTGGCAGAATGTTACGCTCTGCCCCCTGCTCTGCGGAGGTTGGGGACGTGGGATCCGGAATGCGCCGTGCTCAGCACCCGGCTGCAGTCCCAGACCCCTCCCTTCAGGCCTCTGAGCCCGCGGTGCAGGGATATCTCAGGCACCACAGCCTGGAGCTGACCCCCACGGACCGAGGCTGGCTGACCCGAGCCCCGCCGCTCCTGTCTCCCCAGAGGCCGGGATGATTTCCCCACAACTCTTTTCTTCTTTTTTTGGTTTATCATGGGGCTTGAACTCAGGACCTGGGCACTGTCCCTTAGCTTTTGGCTGGTGCTCTACCATTTGAATCACGGCACTACTTTGAGAATTTTGCTGGTGAACTGGAGATTAGAATCTCACAGACTTTCCCGCCTGGGCTGGCTTCAAACCACACTCTTCAGCTCTCAGTCTGTTGAGTAGATGGGGTTCCAGGTGTGGGCCACCCCGCCCAGCGTCCAGCAGCTCTTACCAGCAGAGGCTGATGGGGCACCGCGGTGGGGCTGCTCCTCCTCCTAGCCCAACGCAATGCAAATCCTTCCCGCTGTGTCCTGGAAGAGAAGACACCAGCTTTTCCCAGCTCTCCCTCCCCTCCCTCCCTGCCCCTCTCCCTCAGACATCCAGTGTGGGGGGTAGGCAGGAGACCCAGCTTAGCCAGCCCCATTGAGTGCAGCCGCAGGGTCTCTGCTCAGCCCGGCCTCTCCCACGCTCCTGGCTCTGGGAGATTAGAGATGGAGGGGGGCTCTGAAGAGAATTCTGATCTTCCCCCCTCCCTCCCACAGAGCCCTCGGGGCCGAGGAGCTTCGGGAAGCTGCCACAGCGGCAGAGGCCCCGGAGACCTCTGCCCCTCTGGGCTGCGTTCAGCGGCGGCGGTGGCTGCTTGATGGTCCGGCTTCCCGCAGCGCCTGCTGCGTTGGCCCTGCCCTGGCTGTGTTTATCCGGGATTACGCTGCGTGTGTGCTCTCCTGAGAGCATTGTGCAGGGCCAGTCCAGCCCCCACCACACAGCTTCCCAGCAGGTGGCAGATGAAGAGGAAAATGCCCCTCCCACCGACAACACTGCCCGGAAAGCCAGGGCTGCCCTGCCGGAGGCTTCAGGCTGGCCTTGACGTCCCTGGGTGGAGAAACTTCCAGAACCTTCCTGGAGCCCTCCCTCACCAGGGCCCAGTGTGCTGTGCCCAGCCACCGCACTCCTCTGTTTCTGGGGTTCATCAGCTGCTCACACCAAACCTTCACTCACTCATCTAGTTCTTCTTTCTATTTTTTCCTGTGTCTATACTGGGGCTTGAACTCAGGACCTGGACACTGTCCCTGAGCCTCTCTGTGCTCAAGGCTGGTGCTCTACCACTTGAACCACAGCAGCAGTCCCAAATGCCTCTATTATTATTGATGTTAATGTTGTTATTGTTGTTTTGTTATGGTTGACCCTGGGCCTTGAATTCAGGCCCTGGACGCTGGCTCAGAGCCGTGTTGCACAAGGCTGGCACTCTTCCACCCGAGGCCCAGCTCCACGTCCAGATTCTTTGGTTAGTTGGAGATAAGAGTCTCATGGGCTTTCTTGATTGGGCAGGCTTTGAACCTCAATCCTCATGACTTCCTAAGTAGCTAGGATTGCAGGCGTACACTACTGGTGGGTGCCTGGCTTCTTTATTATCTTAAATAGTGGAGAGTGAGGCCATACCACGTTGCTCAGAGCAGCCGTGCTGTTCACCCCGTGGGTGAGCCGGTCCGCGGGTGCTGAGCCTGGCGGTCTCTCTCCAGCAGGAATGGTTGGTGGAGACTGCCCAGTCCACCACCGTCCACCCAGTCCTGGGATCCTACCTGGATGGCTGGGTCCCGAGGCCCCTGTGGCCTGGTGTGGCTGCGTGGCTAGTCCTGGGCAGCCTGTCCTTGCGGGGAGAGGTCCCTGCAAAGCCTGCAGGGGGTCTGCAGAGGCGCTGGAGATCTGGGTGCAGAGCAGGGGCCTAAGTCAGCCTGGACTCTGGGGTGCCCTCCCCCACCCCCGCCGGCAAGGCCTGTCCCAACCCCTGTGCATAGATAGCACAGGGGGGGCGGAAGCGAGGTGGTGGCCGGTGCGGGGGCGCGGGTGACCGCAGCACAGACAGCCCTGGGTCCCCGGGTGGCCTCCCACCCGATGGTGCGGGGTCGTGCACAACACAGAGCACAGGACAGGCAGACTGCGGGTCAGCCGCCGGGGGGATCCTAGGAAGTCCCCTCCTTTGATGACGCGGGGAGAGGCTGCCGACACCCTCCAGGTCCCGGTGAGCCCCGCCATGGCGGCTCTTGCCCGCCCGCAGGGCGCCAGCCTTCACGCACCAGCTCCTCGTGCAGGGAGCAGCCCTGTCCCTCGCAGAAGGGCAGGCTGCCCGGGGACTGGGGACATGGCCGCCACCCTGGACCGGGCCATCTGCCCCAGGTGCCTGGAGGCAAAGGGCAGGGCTGCAAGGGACCCGGATGTTCTGGTCTCCGCTGCCACCCAGTCCTCCCTTTCTCCCCCTGCAGGCTAGCACCCAGCCAAGCCTAGGTGGTCCCTAAAGTAGGCTCCAAAGGCAGGCGCAGCCTGGCCAAGGGTGGGCGGGGCCCTGGGCAGACGCTGGCGGGTGCTGGCGGCAGGGGAGCCAGTTACCGGTTAGCACGGGAGCTCCGCCGCCGAGCCGCTGTAACTTACTTTCCAGAATCACCCAGTATTAAATGAATAATGTTGCGGTTACGGTGTGCGTCTCCAGCTCCAGCCTTCCCTCTGCCCCTCTGGAGAGAGCCTCTGCCGAGAAGCACCTGGGGCCTCGTAAGCCCAAGCGTGCTCGTTGCGCAGAGCCAAGCCCGCGCAGCCCAACGCCCACTCCCCCACCCCCAACCGCAGCCATCCTGACACTCCGCTCTGAGTCCTTCAAGCTACTCCATCCATCCATTGTCTCCAGGCTGCCCTGGGCCAGAATCCAGTGACTCCAAATGGAAGCTCCCTAATTCTGCTTCCAAAAGAGGGGGGGCACAGAGAGGGGTGGGCAGGGAAGAGTCCAACAGACAGCAGCTGTGCCTCCGCCCTTGTCCCTAGGGGGTGTGTCCCCGCTGTGCGCCCGAGGCCCCCACCCTCAGAACCACGCACGGCGGGGGGGGGGGGACGGTGCATGCTCAGGGAGAGTGGGGCCCCTCCTCCCGGAGCTGAGCCGACCAGGGATGCAGAAGGAGGCTCCCAGCCACACTCAGAGCCGCAGGCCGGCCTTCCCTCCTCACTCCACCCTGCTCCGTTTGGGGGGTTTCTGGGATATTAGAGTTCAGTAGGACTGAAACCCAGGAAGCAGATCTGCTGGGGACGGGCTACTGGACGTGTGCCCTAGACTCTCCCCTGTGTGTGTGTGTGTGTGTGTGTGTGTGTGTGTGTATACACACGCATGTGCGTGCATGTGTGTACGTGCATGTGTGGGTGTCTTTCTCCACCCTTATTTTCCTTCCTTCCTCCTTCCTTCCCTCCTTTCCCCACTCCCTCCCTCCCTCCCTCAATTTCCCTCTCCCTTCCTCCCTCCCTTCCTTCTTTTCTTTTTGGTAGTTCTTGGGTTTTAATTGGTCCTCACACTTGCTAGGCAGGTGCCCTACCACTTGAGCCATACCTCCAGTCTATTTAGCTTTATCCGTAACCCGACAACACCCAACATTTTATTACTTGGTGGGGGACGGGGAGTCTTGCAAACAAGTCTGCCTGAGCCTAAAGCTCAGCCTTCCAAATCTCTGCCTCTCCAGTAGCTGGAGATTCCAGACGTGAGCCACCTACCGGGCCTCCCTCCCATTCTTTAGGATCTGCTCATGGAATGATTACTTGTGCCCAGGGAAGAGGCCCGAGCGGCTGCGTGGTCCCCGCTGCTGCACGTGGCTTTGGACTCGCCTGGGGTCGAGGCAGCCCCGAGGCCCTCGGCGAGTGGGTGTGGACAGCCCACGTGGGCAGCCTGTGGTGAAGCCAGGGGAGGCCCTCGGGCAGTGCCACGTTGGAGGGTGTGGATGTGAGCAGGCCTTTGGTCTGAGGGGTGAGTTTCTCTTCGACGCCAGCCCTGCAGGCAGCGTGCTGGCCGTCCCTGTTGGTGCCCTACAGCCTGATGCCTGGCGCATGCTCACTCCCACAATACCATCGCTGCTTGTCATTGGGCTGGGACACATCTTTTGTGTGCCTCAGTCTTTCTAGAATCTGGCTTTCACCCCAAGCTACGGGAGTTGGCCATCCATCCCCCTCCCTGGCCTGCTGAAGCCCCCCAGTCACTGCAGGGAATCAGGAAACAGAGCAAGGAGCAAATGTGCATTCTGCCTTCTGAGATGGGGCAGGAAAGCCCATAGCATGGAGCCTGGCAGCTCTGGGATTCCGTGTCTTCCTGTCCTACGGAGAGGGGCAGGGGTCCCCGCTGCCGAGGTACCCCAAAACGTCCACAGAAGGCTAACCAGGAACCGAGCACCATGTGAGGCCGTTCCAATGGACTGGTGCTGTGCTGTCTCTGTCCTGCTGGGCTCTGCCTTCCTCTGGGCTGGGGAAAGCAGAAACCCAGCCGCCCCCATCGTGTCCAGCTGCACCCCAGAGGCAGAAGCGGCAGGATGGCTTGGGGCTGCACCCCTGCAAACACGGGGTTCCACCCGTGTGGAAACGGCCCTCTTCCTGGAAGAGGTGCAGCTTTCTGGTCCAGTGTCTGCTGCCATCAGGAGATAGGAGATGGTGCCGCATAGGTTGGGGCCGAAATCAGGGCATTCACGGTCAGATGGCCGGCCTAACCCGACATCTGCAGGAGAGGCCGCTCAGCACCGCGAGAACACGCCGAGGCCTCTCACAGGGCGCGGGAGGCCGCGTGGCCTTCATACGGGGACGGCTCCTCTCTTCAAAGCGCTCCCTTGCTGTTGGAGCGTAGACGGCGTTCTTTTGACTCACGTTGCTTTTTATAGGGATCCGCTAGACCTGCATGTCAGATTCTGTCTGCAAAGTTCCCTTCAGAGCCAAATCTCAGTTCTTTGACTCAGGGAAAATGCTGTTTAATTAGCAGGCTCGAAAAGACACCCTATTATGAGTGAAATTGGGCTGTAAGAGACTGTTCTTCCGAATTTGGTCTCCTTTCGTACTAAAACCCATTTCCACCCCCCTCAGATAAGCTTGTTAATTTCCTTTAATGTAATTTTAAAAGGAGGCTCTGGGAAGAACCGGCGTGTTCCGGAAGGCAGTTGAGACAGCTTGCTTCTGCGCCTCATGGCTGCTTGGGGACAGATGTCTCCCCATCGGTTGTTGAGGTCTCTGCTAATGTTTGCAGAGCGTCTGCTACACGCCCGCTCCATCCCCCTGGTGGGACCGGAGCCTGGGAGAGGCCCTGGTCTGTGCGGTCACCACCAAGATGGCCCTCGGCTGAGGTCCCAGAGGGACCACGTCGGACAGGAGGCTCCCGGCAGCCTGGGCTGAGACGAGTTAGCGCTTGAATCTCTGAATCTGGAGCATGACAAGCAGAAAAGCCCAGGGAGCCATGGCGGACTGTACCACGCAACAGCGAAAGAGGTTCTACTAGGCCTGGGGGCTGCTGGCTTCCTGTCCGAGAAAAAGAAAAGTCCAGACACCAGTTGAGATCTGATTTTGAAAGGACTCTTGCCAGGGAAGGGGGTTTGTAAGGAAGGGGCCAGGGCTGTGTGGGAGGGGCCAGGACAATGTGGGAGGGGCCAGGGCAGTGTGGGAGGGGCTAGAGGCACCAGAAATCACAAAACTGAAGAACTTGGCTATTAGAGAGTTATGCTTTATACTCATCACTTAAAGAGCTTGTTTTCAAAATGGACTGTAAAACCACTTCATTACTTGGTTTTAAAGCCAGCCATGTGGAAATTATGTCTCCTCAATGTACATTTTGGAGGCGATTTCTGGCAGGAGAGCTCTGGGGCGGTGCGTGTGGCTCCGTGTTCCTCAGGGCTGCCTCTGCGGCCCGCCCACGAGTCCCTGAGCCACGCCTGTGGCTGTCCCCAGCCTCACAGTACCCACCGAGCCCCACAGGCAGGGCAGTGGCCATCCCTTCCCCTCCCCCCTCACAGCCAAGGCAAGGAGCGAGGGCCCTGACAGGGGCCACGTGTGCCTCCACTGGAGCTAGGAACGATTAGTTGTGGCAAACCTCTGGATATCTGGGTGATACATTTTGCATCCATGCATCCATTCATCATCCATCCATCTATCCATCCGTTCATCTGTCATCCATTCGTTAACCTATCCATGCATCTATTCATCATCCATCCATCCAAACACTCACTACCAAGCTACCGATCACCTGCCACTGACTGTGTTGTCTACCTGCTCATCTGATTGGCCGCAGGATGGAGCAGGGAGTCTTCTGCCACAGGGGTGACATTTGCATTGGCCACTGAAGGATGTGCAGGAGTGGACCCCATGGGAGAAAGGAAGAGCGTGGTGATCGGCACTTTCAGTTCTCAAGCTCAAGACCAGAGCTCAGGGACTGGCCAGCGCTCCCTGGCGGACGCTGGGGAAGTTCCAGTGTCGTCAGGACTCAGCTTCATCTTCTGGAACTGGGCTTCCTCGGTGTTCCTTTCTCCTGCCCTCACCAACAACTCTGCCGTATCTTCTGGCTCCTGCTTTCTCTCTGGGATGTGTGTGTGTGTGTGTGTGTGTGTGTGTGTGTGTGTGTGTGTGTGTGTGTGTATGTGTGTGTGTGTGTGTGTGTTTGTGTGTGTGTGGATGAGGGCGCTTCCCAGTCCCCCAGTCTTCCCCGCTCTCCCTCAGGACCCTTCCCAGTTTCATGGCTTCAATGAACACACAGCCCCCCAGGGAGCCTCCAGCCTCCTAGGTCCGCATCACAGGATGGCCACTTCCTGGACAGAGTTGCTGGAACGGTGCAGAAGGCATCTGTGCAGTGGCTGTGCATAATACCTGCTCAGTTTTACTGAGGTCAGGGTGATGACTGGCCGCCGCTGTGGTGTGTGGGCCCCCGATGGCCGTCCCTGGGGACCCACATGGCCGGGGTGACCCACTCCATGAGCCACGCATGGCGACTGGGCTTCTCGGGCAGGGGGAAGGTCCGGCCCCCCCCCCCCCCCCCCCCCGCTCCACGCTGCGCCTCCGGCGTTCTCCAACCAGAGCATGCACAGCCCCGATCTCTCCGCCAGCCCGGGGCGTTGACCTCGGCCAGCGTGTTAGCCGCCTGGACCAGCCGCGCAGTCACGCCTCGTCTCTGCTCACAAACGTCTGATGTGAAAGTGTTACGGGACCCCCGGCTGTCACCTTTACCCAGCGGACTCCCAAGGCGCTGCTAAAAAGGCGTCACACAAAGGCGCCGCGCTGGGCCCTCCCGCCTCCTACTGTTCAATTAGAAGCAGACAAATGAACAAATTGTTCCCTGATCTAATCGTACGTCGGTAATGCAACTACCCTGATAAAAGACAATCTTCCAAAACACAGTCACCCCAGAGAATTAGCCAGCCCCCACACTCCACCCGAGCAAACAGGCTGCTTAGCATTGTCTACAAAATGTCTTCAGACAGTCAAACAAAACACAATTAAACCATATTCACCCCAGAGCCTCGGCGGAAATCTCTTCCGACAACAAAGAGCGTCAATAATTCTGTGGAGGAGGGAGGCCAGGCCGGCCTCTCGGCTCCCCGGGCCTCGGACGAGATTGGCCCCAGATCGGGGCTATAAAATACCGGTGATGAGTTATATTCTGTTGTCGAGTGCTGGGTTTTGGAGTCAGCCTCAGGCCGGGGGAAAAGCTCATCTCCCCGTTCAATCTGTGGATGTTCTGGGGGCTGTTTCCTGACATCTCAGCAACTGTCAGGCCAGTGATTAAAACAGAACCAGCCATCTCCTGGCAATCAATTCCATAGCTGCACCTGAGGAGAGGGGTTGGGAAATTATGTTGGATGTTTGGCAGCCCACATCTCCAAGCAGACGCAGGACTGTGGTGGTGATTACCCTTGCCTGGACTCCGGGGTGCATGGCTGTGGGGACCTGGGGGGGGTTATTTCCCGTCCAGAGAGACAAGAGCACCTCCCGCCCTAGTTGCTGTAGGAGGAGGTGGAGGGCTCTGTGTGCTGGGGTTCAGCACGCGCCTGCACCCCCCTCCCGGGAGGGGTCAGGACTGGGCTGCGGGCTCAGCTACCGCAGTGCTAGGTTGTGCTCGAGGCTCTGCGTATGCAGCAGGCTCCCGTCGCTGAGCAGAACCTTCATCCCCGCACTGTGAACCAAAACTGGGTCTGGAGCTTGAACTCTCAGATGGAAGGAAAGGGGAGGGCAGCAGGGGAGGGGAGCACTGGTGGAGGGGGAGCAGGCTGCTCTGGGGTCCGGGCAAAGTCAGCGGAAAGCAAGGCCGATAGGGTCTAGGGCCGCTCGGGTCGCTCTCTCTGCCCTCCGGAGGATGAAAGGACAGGAAAATGAGGGCCGTAAGCAGAGTAAGTATATTTGGAGGTGAAAGGAGAGCCAGGAGAGAAAGTAGGAAGAAGTAGCAAACCGTCCCCCCGCATGGAGGGGTCCCTGCCCCTCACTCCAAGAGTCCAGGCTCCTTTGTTTCCCCTGCTGTGTGACCCTGTGTCCCTGGCACCTTCTATCCCTAACCAACTGCACCCCAACACCTGTCCCTCAGATGGGGGTCATGTGAAGCGTAGGAGAAGGGAATGGAGGTCCCGTCCCAGCTCGCTGTGTTTGGTCGCCTAGTTCTAGAACCATCCATGGTCAGACCTTCTTGGTCAGAAACCAGGGGAGAGCTCAGGAAGGAGTTTCATTGGGGGCCCAGCTGGGAGGGCTTGAGGGAAGGCTGTGGACAGGTGTGAAGGTCATGGTCAAGGCCATGGGTTGGAGCAAAGGTCCTGGGCACAGGGCCTCCTGCTCTGTGCTGCTGTGTACCCCGTGCGGTTCTGGGAGGATGCCAGGGACGCAGCCGGGGTGGGGCCCGGGCCGGCGGCAGCCGAGTAGACAGCGGCTGTCTGAAATCTCAGATGTCTTCCCACCAAAATGACATGTGGTTGGGCAGGGGTGGCTCACGCCTGTAATCCTAGCCACTCAGGAGACTGAGATGGAAGTTCGAAGCCTATCCAAGCAGGAAAGTTTGTGAGACTCTTATCTCCAACTAATTACAAAAGAAGCTGGAATGGAGCTGTGGCGTAATGGTGGAGCACCATAACCTTGAGCAAAATAAATTCAGCCTCAGTGCCCAGGCCCCGAGTTCAAGCCCCAGGAAAAAAGACAAGTAGATAAATGGCAGCTGTGTCAGTTAGCTTGGCTCATGCTGGTGTGTGTGTGTGTGTGTGTGTGTGTGTGTGTGTGTGTGTGTGTGTGTGACGTTGAAAAGTAGTATTCTGTTTAAAATAGAGTTAAAATAGTCCTCATTTCACACACAGTGAGATGTTTTAAAGCATCTTTAATGAGGAGCCTGAGAGGCCTCTGGCTGGGGTGGCCGTCATAACCCAACCAGCGCCGACCCTCGGGCTGACGCAGGCCAGAGAGGCCTAGGGGTGTCGGCTCCCCTGGCCATACTGTCCTCTGTGGATGAGTCTCCACGGGCCTGCCTCCCACCCAGCTGTCTGTGAGCCCAACCCCCCAGACAAAGCCCTGGCACCCGCCCCACCCTGGGGGCCCGGACACCGCCACTGGCCCGCCACCCATCCAGCAGCTCCCAGCACTCAGTGTCACCCTGCCCCGGCTCTGAGACGACGGGGCCCTCCTGTCCCCTCCGGTCCCCTCCTGAGACTTCCTACCACCACCTCTGCCCGAGCTGCGGTGACCGGTGGTCTCCCCTCCGTGACCTGCGACCCCGGTCCAGCTCCAGCCTCCTGTGTGCCCGAGGCCACGTCCCGGGGGGACCAGCCCCCGTGACTGCTGTCGGGGGCGGGCCAGTGCCCTCCTGCGGCTCCCGGGGCCCCTCTGGTGCGGTGGATGCGAGAAGCCTCTGTTCGCCGTGACTCATGCAGGCCCGTACGAGACTGGGCCGGTTCTATTTTGAGCCGCGGGGGTGGGTGCTGGCACGTCGCTTCCTCTGTCTGCCTCTCTAGGCAATGCAGCCAGGTTTCCCAGGTCCCCAGCTGGGCCTCTCCATCTCGCTAGGAACCAGAGGAAGAGGGGCCCCGGAGACAGCACCCTGGGGCCCTGTGGAAGGCGCCCCCCCCCCCGCCCCGGTGCAGAGTGGAGCGGATGGGGAGATGTGTGGCAGGCAGCCCACGCTGGCAGGGACGGGACCTTTCTGGGGGCGGTTTGTTTGCATTTGTTAAGAGAGGCAGTGGAGAGAGGATGGCTGGCCTTGAAGAGCAAAGGTGGGGAGGGGAGCAGCCCTGGCCAGGCAGAGGGCGCAGGAGCCTGGCTGAAGCGCCCCCCCCACCTCGGCCCACCCGCCATGGGCCTGGCCCTGCACTGCGGGCTCCCTCCACCCGCCGCAGCCCTGCCCCCTGCAGGCCAGCCCCGGCAGTCACAGACTGCAAAGCATTTCTCCCCTAGGCCCCCCGGGGGCCGCGGCTGGCATAGTAGCCGCTGGGTAAAAAAAGCACGGAGACAGACCAGGATAAAAAAAAGCACGGAGACCAGGATAAAAGGGGGCACTGGGAAGCCCCCCCCCTCTCCTGGAGGCAGATATCCATCCCTGAAGTTCTGACAGACCCCCTGCAGGCTTCTGGGAGCCACTTCTTGTCACTGGAGGTAGAGAGGCCCTTTCTAGAATCTTCTGAGTCAGTTGTATCAGGACGCAGGAGAGGTTCAGGCAAGGGGGTGAGGAGACAAGGGATGACCTGGGTTGGAGCCAGGCCGGCAGCCCAGCCTCCCGCCTGACGCTCAGCCACTCCGGCCTCAGTTTCCCCTCTGAGAAATAGGGAGAATCGCGGCTGCCTGGCCGGTTTTCTATAGGTGATCAATAAAGCAAGGGCTTCCCTGGTCCCGGGCCGCGCTGGGCCCAGAGCTTGTTGCTTCACATGGACTAGCCGTCGGTGAAAGGAATCGCGCGGGAGAGCGGGTGGCCCCCCAAACCCCGCACAGGTACCATGTGCGTCTCCCCCAGAATAGTAAGCGGCAAAAATACAGCATTTAAAATAGAATCTGGTTCCCAATTTGGAAGCGCAATCTGCCCGCCTCCGCCTGGCACAACGCTAATTGATTTGTTTTCTTTGCTCCAATAATCCCTTCCTTGCTGCCCCTTTTCTCTCCCCCTCTTTCCTGGCTCATGCTGCCAACGCCGAGGCCCAAAATGGTCCCCAACCCAGATCTCTGGGTCGCTGTTTGGGGTCACTTCCAGCAGAGCCCTGGGCCGCCCCTTGGGGCTGGGCAGGCAGAGATGGGCTCATCCTCGGGCCGCTGGGCGGAGCACGCCCAGGAGTGAGATGCAGGTTGGGGCAGGCAGGCTTGGCCACCGAGGGCTTCCTGGGGAGGTGGCCCTGGAGCCTCCGCAGGCAGGAATGAGTTTGGTAAGCAGGTGGTGAGAAGGCTCTCCTGGCAGAGGGACGGGCCGGACGCTTGCTGGGCCCCCCCGGCACAGCAGGACTGTCCTCTGGTTTTGCTGAAGTAGCCTGAAATTTTGTGCTCAGAAAACGAAGAGGAAGCCCTGTGGGTTCTACCACACATCGACGCTGCCATCTTTGAGAACTTAAGACTGGAATTGGAGTTGCTGGAGCCAGGATGGAGAGCCCAGCCCTGCTGTGGCTTCTCCCAGGAGCAGTGTAGGCCCAGTGCGCCTGGTGGGCACCGGGGCTGGGCGAGGCTGGGCGGGGACCCTGCGCTGTGCGTTCCTCTGGTCCGCCAGCCAGATTTCCATCTGGGTCCAGTTCTTCGGGCAGCCCCACGCACCCCTGACCCACGCCTCGGCCAAGGTGGCTGGGCAGCCTTGCACTGAGCCCTAACGAGCGAATGAGGCTTTTCTGGCTTTTGCCCCTGCAGGTGACTTGAATGCGAATCAGGGTCTTCTCTGAAAGGGGGAGAGCAAATGCATCGCCTCTCCATGACCCTGTGGCTTTTGCCCAGTGTCCAGCGGCACCCTCATGGGCTTTTACTACCCGTCAGAGGCACGAGAAAGGCGTTGGTTTGCCCAAAGTGCACAGCCCAACCGGAGGCTGAAACCATTGGGTTGTAGGGAAACGCTGGAGTTGAATTCAAGGCACACAACTTACTGAGATGAGGTCGCAGCAACTTCTCTCCTTCCTGCTGGCCTTGAGCCTCCATCCTCCCCGTCTGTGCCTCCCGAGTGGCTGTGCTGGTGGTTGTAAGCCACCATGCCCTGCTGTGGCCCCGGCGGGCAGGCCCGGGGTGGGGCAGACCCTGGCGAAGCCAGGAGCAGGACATCTGGTTTTCATCTCCCCTGGCTCTCCGGGGCTCGCGTGCAGCGAGGAAACGGCACTGGGGTGTGCCGGGGCCAAAAGAGCAAAGGAGAGCCGGGCCTGGCTGCTCCGTCAGCCGGGCGTTGAGTTTCAGCTTCGAGTATTAAATAAATATTCATGAGCGCCTCGTGATATAAATAAGTGATTAAACAAGTAAATAATAGGAGGAGAGAGAGACCTCCGGGTGGAGGCATTCCAGAGAATTTGTGCAGCTCCGGGAGCTGGGCAGAGACCCCACTGGAGAACCCAGCGGGGGGGGGGGTGGGGGGCCGCCCTCCGCAGACGCTGTGTGGGGGAGGAGAGCAGGTCTGCAGTGCGCCCGCACGGGGCCGGCCCCGCCATGTCCCGCGCTGCCCCACGCCGCCCTTCCCGGTGTGCCCCCGCCGCTGCCCGGCCTGGGACTGTGCCACAGCCAGGCAGAGGCCAGCAGTAGGGAAAAGTGCATGCAAAGTGTAGGGGACCTCCCCCCACCCCTTTTTGCATCTTCTCCGTGTATCTGAAACCGCTCTGAGATGAAAAAGTTATTTAAACTAAACAGTGGATTCCGGCCGGGCACCAGTGGCTCACGTCCGTCATCCTAGCGACTGTGAGGATCACAGTTCGAAGCCAGCCCAGGAAGGAAAGTCCATGAGACTCTTGTAGTTAACCACCAAAAAGCTGGAAGTAGAGCCTTGAATACAAGCCTTGAACAATAAAGCTCACAGACAGTGCCCAGGCCCTGAGTTCAAGCCCCAGGACCAGCACGCGCGCGCGCGCGCACGCGCACACACACACACACACACTTCCTTCTGACAAAGCCACCCAGCCACCTTCCATCCCGCTCCCCAGCATTCATTCCCCTGAGGACAGTTCCTTCACACCGGCCTTGGGGTGTCCTCCCTCGGCCCTGGTCCAGGGAGCACGTCGAGAGCGTGCCTGCTTGCAGCCCTCCCTGGGGGGGCACTGCGCTCCCCCCCCCCGCAGCCCTCCGGTGCCCTCCCTGCGCACCTCACGCCAGGCAGGCCATCCCGGGACACAGCCCTGGTCCCTGGGGAGGGGCTCTGTGTTCCCGAGGCGGACCCCTGCTCCCAGGCAGCTCACGCAGGCTCTCCTGGAGGGGGATGGGGCGGGAGGTGGGGGGGAGATTGATTGGCGCTCTGGGGCTTGATTGTCTTCTGGAGACACGGCAGGGCCCAGAGGCCTTCTCAAAGCAGTGCCCGTGCCGAGGGCCAGAGCGTCTCCCCACCCCACCTGCCCACCCGGCTACAGGCCCTGCCCAGCGTCCCTAAAAGCTTCACAGTCAGATGCTCCCTTCTGCCGGCTCCATCCCAGACACCTGTGTGACCCTAGCAGCCTGCTCTCCCTCTCTGTGCCTCAGCGTCCCCACCTAGCAAGCAGGGGTGACAACAGCGTAAGAATTCCCTTCCAGAGTTGTGCACAGACATCCTAGACACATCCTAGACACGCGTTCAGTGAACGCTCACCCGGGTCAGGTACCAGGAGAAGGGTCATCAAGGGAACCGGGGGAGGGGCTCCACGACTCCCTGCTCCACAACTACCCCCCGCCCGTGGCCCCAGCGCGGTGGCTGGGGCGCGCTCTGCCCGTCCTGCCCGAGCAGCCCTGCGGGAGCCGGCATCCGCACGGCGCGGCTCGATGAGCAGAAGCTGACAGAATGGCAGGGGCAGCGGGCCTTGGCCTCTCGGGGCTCTCTGGGTGTCCTGACGCGTGGCTGATGCCTCAAAGCCCCCTCCTCCCCCTGCAGCCTCCCTGTGGGGTTGGCCAGGCGGAGCACTGTGGGGAGGGGGCGCTTCGTGATGCCCCCGGCCGGTTTCAAAGCAGCCTTGTGCCTGACATCTCCCTGCAGACTCCCTGCCACCGCCGGTCACCGCGGCGATGTGCGACGGGGCGCAGCAGGGACAGCCACGGCGTGCGACATCAACCCAGCCACCGGGGCTTCTAGCCCGCCGGGCCGGCCTCCCTCAGGAGCGGCTCCTGGACCCTGTCTCTCCCGGGGTGGGAGGGTGCTGGGGAACGTGACACCGCCTCCCACTGTGCAGGGCGCCCACGAAGCCACGCGCCTGCCCAGTGGCTGCTGAGCCAAGCCCACTGCTGGGGGCTGAGCACAGCTCCGGCCCACGCGTGGGGGTGATGTTCCGGTCAGGGGGGTCATGCAGTGGGGGAGGGGGTCAGGGGGGCTGAGGACAGCCCCGGCCCACGCGTGGGGTGATGTTCCGGTCACGGGTGGGCGCGGGCGCCGTCGCTTCTCCTCCTTGAGGCCCAGCTGTCAGCCCAGCTCTGCCGCTTCCTCCGATGTCTGACGTTCCCGCCCAGCCACGGGCCTGGGTGACTGGCAGAGGAATCCCCCCCTGCAGTTTCTTTGTCCCCATCTCTCTGCATCTCTGACTCTTCTTATGAGGGCATCATCACTGAACTTGGGGCCACCCCACACCCCGGATGCTCATCCTGAGCTCCCTGACTGCATCGCCAGGACCCTGTGTCTAAGCAAGGTGCGGCAGGAGGGGGAGGACTCACACTTTCATAAGACACCAGCCATCCCAATCGACTCTCCAGAGCTGGGGCCTGGTTTAAGTGGCAGAGTGCCAAGTAAGTCTGCACTCTGCATTCAGAACCCCAGTACTGCCAAAAATAAAAGGAATAGAACCTTCTGCTACTTGCCCGATCGCCCTGTGTTCAACACAACCAACCCCCCCACCCCCGTCTCCGTCAGTCCCTTGGGCCTGCCTCTGAATTCCTGGGTCACTGTTGACCTGAGACAGTGCCCTCTCTGCCATATACGGCCTCCTCCTCCTCATCCCCTTCTTCCTCCATCCTGCCCTACTTGGTTTCCTGGAGGACCCCAGTCAGCTCCGAGCCCTGATTCAGATGTGAACAGTGCTGTGCCCCGTCTCAGCTTCCTCCAGGACAGTCTCTCTAATAGCTAAGACCTTGAGTCTCAGTGGTACACAATAGTACTGGCATTGGGTTACCTCATGGGTGGGTGGAAGGATGAGTGGATGGGGGTGGGGGCGGGGGAGTAGGGGATGGATGGATGGGTGATGGATGGATGGATGGATGGATGAGTGGATGAGTGGACAGGTAAGTGGATGGATGGATGGATGAATAGAGAGATGAGTGGATAGATGGATGAGTGGATGAATGGATGCATGGATGGATGATGGATGGATGATAGGTGATGGATAATGAATGAGTGGATGGACGGATGGATGGATGGATGATAGATGGATGGATGGATGGATGGATGATAGATGGATGATGGATGAATGGATAGATGGATGAATGGATGTTGGATGAATGAATGGATGCATGGATGGATGGATGCATGGGTGGATGGATCGATGATGGATGATGGTTGCATGGGTGGATGGATGATAGATGATAGATGATGGATGGATGGATGGATGGATGATGGATGGATGGATGATGGATGGATGATGGATGAATGGATGGATGGGTGATGGGTGATGGATGGATGGATAGGTGATGGATGGATGGATGGATAATGGACAGATGATGGATGGATGATGGATGGGTGATGGGTAATGGATGATGGATGATGGATGATGGATGGATGGATGGATGATGGGTGATGGATGATGGATGGATGGATGGATGGATTGCACTGAGCAGGGTGTTGGAGTAGACCAGCTGTTCCCATGTGTGTGGAAGGGGCAGCACCCAAGCACTTGAGAGGCGCTGGCTCATAACCCCTGCCTGCTTTGCGTTTCAGCTTATCCTCGTGAGCTCTTCCCTGAGTGCCCGGGAGCAGAGCCTGTTCCTCAGCACAGATGAGGGTGCCAGCTTCCAGAGGCAGCCCATCCCCTTCCTCGTGGAGACCCTCATCTTCCACCCCAAGCAGGAAGACAAGGTCCTTGCCTACACCAAGGAGAGCAAGGTGAGATGGCACAGGCCGGGCGCGGTCTGTGTGGCGGGCACATCCACCCAGCCCTCGCTGGCCAACGCCAGGCTGGACAGACATCAAGTCAGAGCAGAGGCTCAGAGCCCGAGCTGTGGACTTGAGCAGGGCCCAGCTGGGGCCGGGAGGTACGGCGCTGCGCCAACACTGCTGTGTGGCTGTGTGTTGGTGTCAGGAGTCATGCCATGTGGCACTGGCGTTAGACATGAAGGACGTGGGTTGCACCGAGGCTGGTGAGGCGGAGTCAGGAAGTCACAGCCACTGTGGGAAGGCGCCCCTCTGTGGCTCCTCTTTGCATACCAATCGTGGCCCCTACTTCCAGAATGTTCTGCACACCTTCCCCTACCAGCATCACTGGGCCTTTCCCTTCCTCTCAGCAGGAAGAGTGAATTGTCCTTCAGTCCTCCCTGGGAGCCGTGGCCCGTGGCCCCATGGGAAGTAAGTGCAAGAGAAGAGGTCCCAGGCAGAGAAGAAGAGCTGTGCAGGGTGGGGCGGAACTGGGCTGTGGAGAGCCCGCCCCTGCCCGGGCCTGAGGGGCCGCGTGGGAGAGGCCAGGGCCTGGGAGAGGCTTAGCAGGCCCTGTTGTTGCTGCTACCACTCCAGGGAGCATCCTCCTCTTTCCCAGGCGCGGGTGGCTGCAGTGTCCCTTGGCTAATGGCCGTATCACATTCCATCTTCTAGGGCCATGTAACCAAATCTCTGCTCCATTTTTGTGATGGCCGCTGTGCATGTGCATGGGTGTACATGGTGCACACATGAGTCACGCATGCCCCTAGGTGTACACATGGGAAGTCTCCCCCTTGTGTATGGATCCATGTGGTCACACTGTGCATCCACCCTAATGATTCCCACGCCTTCACTGTGATGGCCACCAAGTCCCTTTTACTCTGAAGGAGAACAGTCACAGTTCTGAGGTTCGATGTGATTGCCTTTCAAAGAGACCGTTCAAAGAAATCATCTTTAAGTTGTTATACGAAGGTTCAGGGATGGATGGATGGATAGATAGATAAATAGATAGACAGAAAGATAGATGAATGGAGAATGAATGGATGGGTGATAGATGGAAGGATGATGGATGGATGGATAGGTGGCTTCTGGTTGGATGGATGATGGATGATAGATGGATAATAGATGATGGATGGATGGATGGATGATGGATGGATGATGGATGATGGATGGGTGGATGGATGGATGATGGATGGATGATGGATGGATGGATAGGTGGCTTCTGTTTGGATGGATGATGGATGATAGATGATGGATGAGGATGATGGATGGATGATGGATGGATGGATGATAGATGGATGTATGGATGTATGGATGATGGATGGGTGATGGATGATGGATGGATGGATGAGGATGATGGATGGATGATAGGTGGATGGATGATGGATGGATGATGGATGGATGATGGATGGATGATTGATGATAGATGATGGATGATGGATGGATGATGGATGGATGGATGAGGATGATGGATGGATGATGGATGATGGATGATGGATGGCTGATAGATGATGGATGATGGATGGCTGATTGGTGGTCTCTATCCACAGGGATAAGCAGGTCAGTGGAGACTCCTGGTGGAGCAGACTGGCCGCCTCCATCCCCGCAGCTGTCCTTGCTGCCTGACATGGCCACTTGTCCCAGGGCCGCCTCTGCCCAGCATCTTTCTCGGGACTATGTGTGATCTGGATATTAATAGCACTACTTAGCCTTCCATGTAATTAGACTGAAGCACAATCACGGAGACTTATTTTCCCACAGAAATTGACTGCTTTACAATTGCTCTTTAATTTATGGTGCCCTGAAAAATTAATGGAGCTGAAATCTTGGTTATTTTCCTTGGTTCTTTTTCTGCGACTAGCAGGGAAGTCAGAGGGGGAGGAACAAAGGTTTCGTTGAGGTAAAGAAGAGTTTGGAGGATTAATCGCAGTGGCAGCGGGGCTCTGTTCTGGGGACTTCACGGCCTTTCAAAGCTCTTTAGTGCCAAGCTCTCCAAGTGCCAAGCTTGGAGTCACTCCCTCCCTCCGCCCAGGGTGCCCAGAGCGGCGCACGCTGAGAATCAGCCCAGGGGCGCTGGGGGTGCTGGGCTCGGCTGGACTTTGACGGGATGTAGCTGGGTGTGGCTACTGGGCTTCAGGCCTTCGCCTGACTCTTCTAGGGGCAAAGCAAGCCACCCAGAAGCTTGAGTGGCGGCTTTGAGCCCCACTAACACCACTGACCAAAGCAAGTCACACGGAGCCATGTCCCCAAGGTGGGAGAGACCAGGCGCACAGGATGTAGGGGTGCGTACAAACCTGACCCCCACCCCGTCCCCGCTCCTCCCGCCAGGTGCCTGCCCTTGCTCTGCCAGTGCCCCCCTCGGGCTGCCCTGCACCCCACCACCCTTCCCTGGCTATGCCATCGCAATTTGGGGCGCTCCCGGGCCCCGTTAACCTGCGCAGACCTCCTGCATACCAGCCCGCTCCCCACGCCTCCTGAGGCTCTGCAAACACGGGTGGCTCCGGGGACCGGTAGGAGGGGAAGCCCCGGCACGTCCCACGCAGCTCACTGCAGACCACGCACTGAGGACGGCGCAGGAGCTGGCGCCAGCTCCCGTTCCCTGGGCCTGGCCACGGCCGGCTCTGCAGAGCTGCGGACAGGCCCGTCTGAGACATAGTCAGGCTTGCTTTTCGTTTTTGCTGGTCCTGGAGCTTCATCTCGGGCTGGGTGCTGTCCCTGAGCTTCTTTTGTTCAAGGTCAGTGCTCTACCACTTGAGCCACGATGCCACTTCTGTCTTTTTTAAGTAGTTTTTTTTTTTTTTTGAGATAGCATCTCAGGGTGTTTCCTGCCCAGGCTGGCTTCCAACTGTGATCCTCAGCTGTTAGGTAGGCGTGAGCCACAGGCGCCCGGCTGGACTCACTTCTTTGTCTTATTCAACTTACCTCCCATCAGGACCCTCTTCTACTCTCCTTCACACCATGGGAGTCTGGGGCAGAGCCAAGACTGCCTTCCAGATACACAGGGGAGTAATAGCATCCAGGCTGGCCAGTCGAGTTCTTCTTCCCTGCAAGGGGAGTCTGAGTAGGTCTGTTGTTACTTTCTAACACAACAAACGTGGAGAAACAAAGGTGATGGCACAGAGAAAGGCAGGAAAAAGAAAGCCCCAGGAACACAGGGGCTGCGTTTATCCAAGTCCAAGTGCTGGGTGGGGAGGGCGGGTCCTGTGGTCAGTCTCAGAGCTTGGTGTGTGCATGGGGGGCGGAGTGTGAGGGTCCTGTGGTTTCCAGTGCCTGAGGCCACAGGTGTCCGGCACCGTGTTTGTGGCTCTCTGTGGCCCCAGTCCTCACAGGTGAAGCGATCACCATAGGGTGAGCCATGAGACTTCCGTCTCATCTGGACTCGTCTTTGCTCTGGCCGTTTGTACCTGGGGCTCAGGGCGTGGCTCATGCCGGGCCCTGTGAAGGAAGCTCTGTAGAACCTCTCCAAGGAGAGGCTTCGGGCTGGATGTGCCAAAGACACTGGCGTGGCCGGGACCCCAACCCCCAGGGAGCCTCGCCCTCTGCAGGCCCGCAAGGGGTGGCCTGGCTCACTGGGCAGACACACGAGGCCAGGGTGGATCCGGGCAGCTGAAGGGGCCGTCCCTGCGGCCCACACCTGGCCAAAGCCAGGACAGGAAGTCCAGCTGCTGCCTCCCACTCCCCAGACCAGGACCAGGTTTCTGTGACACGCTGGTCACCAGAAGTGTCCCACCGGGCCAGGGAAGTGCCCCTTCCTCCTTGGCCCTCCATACCTCTCACAGAAGCCGCGCACCGGTGGCTCACACCTGTCATCCTAGCTACTCAGGAGGCTGAGATCTGAGGATCACGGTTCCAAGCCAGCCTGAGCAGAAAAGTCCGTGAGACTCTGATCTCCAATGAACCACCAGAAAACCAGAAGAAGCGTTGTGGCTCAAGTGGTAGAGCACCAGCCATGAGCAAAAAAGCTCAGAGACAGCACCCAGTGCTAGGAAACTGAGTCATTAGAATAAAGAGCAGGGAACAGCCTGGACAGACCAGATCAACTGTAACGGAAGGTTGAAGAGGGACGCCATGGTGACGGGAGAGTCAGGAGACACAAGGCGTGACTTAACAGCGGCTGGGGTGGAGGGACTTGAATGGGGGTCACGGGTGGGGGGCAGGTCCCAGGTAGCTGGAATGTTCAAAGACTTTCCCAAGTCTGTGGTACAGGTCTGTCCGGCCGTCACCTGAGAGGGTGGGGAGTGAAGGTTCCGGGCTGGAGGATTTGGGGGAGGGGAGTCGGTGGCCAAGCCATGGGAACAAGAGTGAGTTACGCGAACAAAGCAGATTCCCATCACGCAGGCCTTGAGTGCAAGCCCCAGGGCTAGCACACATGCACACTCATGCACACACAGGTGTGTCCCTGTATGCATGCACACAGATTCAAAGGCCAGGGCTTCATCATGCCAGGGCGGCTCCCATGTTCGCGGGTAGGGCGTAGACACACAGTGAGCCCACAGGGCAGCTCCGTGTCCACGGGTAGAGTGTAGAATGCAGTGAGCCCACGGGGCAGCTCCGTGTCCACGGGTAGAGCGTAGACACGCAGTGAGCCCATGGGGCGGCTCCCGTGTCCATGGATAGAGAGTGTAGACATGCAGTGAGCCCACAGGGCAGCTCCCGTGTCCACGGGTAGAGTGTAGACACACAGTGAGGGCACGGAGCAGCTCCCATGTCCGTGGATAGAGAGTGTAGACACACAGTGAGCCCATGGGGCGGCTCCTGTATCCGCAGATAGAGCGTAGAACGCAGGAGGGCAGGTCCGGCAGGAGGAGTCATCCACACGCCTGGCCTGCAGAGCGGAAATTCTTCCTCTCTGGCCTTCAGGGATCGGGCTGTAAGCTCTTGCCCTGGAGTCAAACGTGCGCATCCACTCGGAAAACAGGCTGCCTGAGCACCTGGCCGGAGAGGAGGCTCAGCCCGGGGCTGGACCTGTGGGGCCGGGCCAGCAGAGCGCCAGGCAGGAGGGAAGTGAGCCCCTGCTGTGGGGGCTTCCCTCCCCCCACGCCGGGAGCCGGGGCCTGCCGGGCAGGCTGGAGGCGAGGTGGGGGTGTCTATTACAGGGTCCTATGCCAGGAATCCACACCGAGGGGACTGAGAATGGGAGGCGGGGGTGCATGCGGCCCGTGTGACTTCCACGTACCGTGGGGAGGCCTGCGGCAGCTGGGCAGAACATCGGGTGGGGCTTGGATGCAGAGCTGCAGCGCAGACGCAGGAACTGCAGTCGGGAGGGAGGAAGAGGAGGCTGTCCACGAATGGGGACGGCGCTGACCCCAGAGAGACGTGCAGGAAGAGTGTGATTGGCCGGGGAGGCGGAGCCGCGTGCCGGACGGGCAAGGCGCCCTTCCAAGCGGAGGGAGGGGGGAGCCAGATGGAGGCCATGTCTCCACCTCTGGACAGGCAAGTTTTGGGGATGCTCACCTGTGGTGTAGCACCGATGGCTCCGGAGCTGAAGGAACAAGGATTTCATTGTCCAGTGTAGCATAGAACCTTCCAGAACAGCTTGCATCTCCAGAAACCCAGGAGAGGTCCTCCCCCCCCTCCACCCCAGCTGGGGCGGCCAAGATCATTGAATGACATGGAGCCTGCACCCGCTTTCCCGCACGGGCAGGGAGGGACACCTGTCCTGCGGTGATCTCTGGGGTCCCCCCGACACTGGCCAGTGTAGGAGAGGTAGGGTGGCCGTGGGAACCCGTGGAGTCGTAGCGCCTGCACTCCTGCAGCCCTGGCCGCGGGCTGCCCCCGGTCCTGATGGAATCCCCGTCTCCCCTCTCTGCCCCGCAGCTCTATGTGTCCTCGGACCTGGGGAAGAAGTGGACACTTCTGCAGGAGCGCGTGACCAAAGACCGCGTGTTCTGGTGAGAGCCCGTCCGCCCCTCCCCAGGCCACACCCCCGGCCCTGGCGCCTCCCCTGCCCTGGGTCTGCCCGGGGAGATGGAACTTGGAAGCGGTCAAGAGTCCTGGCCGTGTCCACCTCCAGCCCTGGGGCGTCACCAGTGGCCAGGCTGTGCTACCGCCTGGGCCTTCCTCCCCGCGCCTCTGCTGCTTCCTCAGAGGTAGAGGGGTGACCTGGGGGCGGGGGCTCTGCAAATGCCGGCTCGTGGTGTACCTACTTCTCTTTGCTGGGGCTGCCCTTGGCTCTGCCAGACAGGGCCCGCTCTCCTTCCCCACCCGGCCCCCTGTCGCAGGCTCGGGGCTCCCCTGCCTGGCCCCCACTGCGGAGCAAGGAGCAGCCCTGGGGAGACATGCATGTCCCCGCGTGCCCACCCTGCCGGCCACGGGGCCCAGCAGGAGGGGCCAGGGCAGGTGAGGTGGGGCTGGACCCCAGGTGAGCTTGCAGACCACACCAGACCCGGGAGGGCCTGCCCCTCACCCGCATTCCCCCGTGGGGACCCCTCGGCCCTCAGTGGGACAGCAAGGCCGCTGAGCCTCCCAGGACCACTCCCTGGACACTGGACTCAGGGAGGACTGTGCAAGGCAGCAGTGGGGCGCGGGGAGCCAAGGCCGCAGGCGCAGGGCCCCATGCCAAACTGTGACCCCCAATTCTTTCTTCTTTTTCTGTTTCTGTGTGTGTGCGCACGTGCACGTGCACTCCATTACTAGGGCTTGAACGTAGGGCCTCACACTCTCGGCTTCTTCCTTCCCTGCTAGCCCTCAAACACGTGAGCCAGTTCTGGCTTTCTGTTGGTTACTTTGAGAGAGTCTGCCTGGGATGGATTTGAACCAGGATCCTCAGATCCCAAGCCTCCTGAGAAGCGGGGATTACAGCATGAGCCCTGGCACCGGCTCTGGTTCCTTCTGACTCGGCTCTCTTTGGAGATGGACAGTTACCTTCAGATCCTCTCCATCTGCATCTGCCACACGCGTGCGCACACACACACGTGCGCACACATACGCTTCCATGCCTTCCTCTTTCTGTCGCACCTGAGCACTGATTTCTAACACATGTGGACGCGGACCTTGGATCTTGTCTCTTGGCCGGCCCAAGTCTTGTCGGGGGGGGGGGGGGGAGCACACTGGGAACGCCCCTCCCCTCTCCTCGCTCGCTCGTAACCAGGAGAGGGGTTGGTTTCCTGCCTCCACCCCCTGTCCCCGGGGCCTTCCTCAGGTCAGCACTGGCCCTGGAGACCATGTCCTCGGCTCTGGGGACAACCGAGGATGCCCCTCCATGCGTGACCTCCGCAGTGCCCAGCCGCCACGGACGGCTCCAACGTCCGTCATGGAGCGCGGGAGCTGCGGCCAGAGGGACCCCAGGCATTCTCAGGGGGCCAGGGGGTGGGATTCTGGGCTGTGTCCGGCCAGGGACTGAGCAGTCCGTCCACACTGAGGCCAGTCCCAGGTCAGGCTGAGGGCGTCCCAGCCCCGCCTGGCTCGTGGAGACTCTCGGCTGGAGAGCACACAGCGCTCAGACGCTGGGAGGGAAATCGGCACTAACTCAGACGTGCTACCATCTCAGATCAGTTTCCTGCCCAAGCCCGCAGAGGTGTTGTGTGTGGGAGATAACCACAGCAGGCATCTGGCTGCTGGGGCGACGTGCTTCCTCCCGGAACGTGCTGACAGCCGGTGATGCACATGCGCACGCGTGCACACGTACTCACACACGCACACGTGAGTGCATGTTTTAGCGGCATCTCTGCAGAGCTCTGTCCCTGAGTGGACGGCAGGACCTGTGGCCGCCCTGGCCTGGCTGCAGTGGACTGGCCGCACAGCACCCTCTCCCCAGGGAGGCCCGCGTGGCACGGGGGAGGCGGCACCCTGCCCGGTGCCCGCTGCAGACCGGGCCTCTCGGTGGCCCAAACTAACGTCATCACAGCTGCCGCCGCCGCCGCCGGGTACTTCCCGTGTTCATTACCACATGCCAGGCACCAGACTGGCTCAAAGCAATCCTCCTGGTCTTCCTAAGGCTACATGGGGAAACTGAGGCTCGGGGAGGCCGGAGCACTCACCCGAGGTCTGCCCCTCAGCAGCAGCTCTAGGCCTGGGCCGGATCTGACTGAGGCGATCAACCCTGCAGCCCGCCTCTGAGGCCTCGGTCTGGTCATCAGTCAACGAGTGGGTAGGTGGGTGAGTGAATAAGAAATCAGGGAGTGAATGAATGAAGGAAGGAGTGAATACATGAGTGAAGGGCGACAGGGTGTGGGCAGGAGTGGGTACCACTTTACAGATGATGGTGAGGTCAAGACCCAGCACCGGTCCACAGTACTTAGCACTGGATACATGCAGGGAGGTGAATGGGTGAGTGGAGGGACGGATGGATGGACGGATGGATGGCTGATAGATGGGTGGATGCACGCATGTGATGATGCTTAGTCCACTGGTGTTCTGCTGCTTGAACCAGGCCTCCAGCAATGGATAGATGGATGGATGGATGGTGGATGGGTAGATATGCAGATGGATGGATAATTAGTGATAAATGGTGGGTGGAAGGCCGGACGGCTGGGCGGCTGGCTGGATAATGGATGGGGAGATGGAGTGAATGGGTGGATGGCTGTGTGGTTGGAGGAATTAAAGATGGGTAAAGGCATGTATGTTTACATGAGCAGATGAGGTAAGTTCAGATGACTGGGTAGATGGACGAGTGCGTGGATGGACAGGTGGACTTATGACGGGGAACAGGTGGACAGGTGGTGGACAGGTGGTGATGCTGATTGGCTTCTCGCTTTCCTGCTTGCTCCTGGGGAGCAAAGGCTGTGACTGGTTGGTCTCTGCATCCTTGGCTCCTGGCACGCCGCACTCTGCAGACCTTTCTTAAAACAGGGCATGCTGAGGGCAGGTGGCTGGGGGCGACGGCCACTCAATGCTGGTGGCGTGGAGAGCTGCGCTCCAGGCACCCGTGCCCCTGCGTGCTGGGAGCGGGGGGGAGGGCAGGCCTGTGCCCCTGCGTGCTGGGAGCGGGGGGGAGGGCAGGCCTGTGCCCCCGCGTGCTGGGAGCGGGGGGAGGGCACACCCGTGCCCCTGCGTGCTGGGAGCGGGAGGGGAGGGCACACTGGTGCCCCCGCGTGCTGGGAGCAGGGGGGAGGGCAGGCCCGTGCCCCCGCGTGCTGGGAGCGGAGGGGAGGGCAGGCCCGTGCCCCTGTGTGCTGGGAGCGGGGGGGAGGGCACACCGGTGCCCCTGTGTGCTGGGAGCGGAGGGGAGGGCACACCGGTGCCCCTGCGTGCTGGGAGCGGGGGGGAGGGCACACCTGTGCCCCGGCGTGCTGGGACTGGGGGGGAGGGCAGGCCTGTGCCCCTGCGTGCTGGGAGGGGGGGAGGGCACACCCGTGCCCCCGCGTGCTGGGAGCGGGGGGGAGGGCACACTGGTGCCCCCGCGTGCTGGGAGGGGGGGGGGGAGGGCAGGCCTGTGCCCCTGTGTGCTGGGAGGGGGGGGAGGGCACACCCGTGCCCCCGCGTGCTGGGAGCGGGGGGGAGGGCAGGCCCGTGCCCCCGCGTGCTGGGAGCGGGGGGGAGGGCACACCCGTGCCCCCGCGTGCTGGGAGCGGGGGGGGGAGGGCAGGCCTGTGCCCCCGCGTGCTGGGAGCGGGGGGGAGGGCACACCGGTGCCCCTGCATGCTGGGAGCGGGGGGGAGGGCAGGCCGGTGCCCCTGCGTGCTGGGAGCGGGGGGGAGGGCACACTGGTGACCCCGCGTGCTGGGAGCGGGGGGGAGGGCACACTGGTGCCCCTGCGTGCTGGGAGCGGGGGGGAGGGCAGGCCCGTGCCCCGCGTGCTGGGAGCGGAGGGAGGGCACACTGGTGCCCCTGTGTGCTGGGAGCAGAGGGGAGGGCAGGCCCGTGCCCCGCGTGCTGGGAGCGGGGGGGAGGGCACACTGGTGCCCCCGCGTGCTGGGAGCGGGGGGGAGGGCAGGCCGGTGCCCCTGCGTGCTGGGAGCGGGGGGGAGGGCAGGCCCGTGCCCCCGCGTGCTGGGAGCGGGGGGAGGGCACACTGGTGCCCTGCGTGCTGGGAGCGGGGGGGAGGGCAGTTGAGATGCGCCCCCACCCCCGTTCCTCCACCAGGCCATTTTCACGGGCCACACGTGTACAGCGAGCAAGCTGCGGTCTTTGGCCTGGCGCTGTGTGGCCCTGCATCTGTGCTCACCTCCCTGGGCCTTGGCTCCTCATCTGTAAAAAGGGTGAAAACCTGGGTGAACATGGACAAGAGACCTGCGTGGTGCTGACCCCTGGGGACCCCCGAGCACCCCGAGGACTGCCCCCGTGGTTGTAGCTATCAAGTATGTCCAAGGAAAGACGCGCCGTGCCCTGGAAGTCAATTCTATTCCCAGGGTCGGGGTGAACGGTACCCGCTCTCTAAGGCAGAGTCCTGGGGCGGGGGGTGGGGTGTGGGCTTCCTGGGGTGGCTGGGGTGGAGTGTGAGATCGGGGTCACACAGACCCACCTGGGAGCCCGGCCCTGCCCTGCCCGACCTGGGGACGTGAAGCCTCCAGCACTCTGTTCTCTCCTGTGAAATACGAATTCAAGCTCTGCTCTGCCGTGCACGGTACGGTCAGGGCGTGTCCAGGCCCGGGGCACATGGTCCAAGATGGCAATGGGGCTCTGTCCCCCCAAGAGCCCTGCAGAGCCTTGGGGAGGGCTCAGTGCCTGAGAACCCGAGGCTTCCTGAGCTCCAGAGAGAAGGGGGAAGGAGGGGGGAGACAGAGACAGAGAGACAAAGAGAGAGAGAGAGGGAGAGAGACAGAGACAGAGACAGAGACAAAGAGAGGGGGGAGAGGGAGAGAGAGAGAATGAGAGAGAGAGAGAGAGACAGAGAGAGAGAGAGAGCACCTGAAGCTTCCCACCATGCTTCTTCCTTTTCTCGACACCAGTCCTGGGGCTTGAACTCAGGGCCCAGGTGCTGAGCTTTATTGCTCAAGGCTACTCAGCCCCCTGCCACTTGAACCACAGCCCACTTTGGGCTTGAGTGGTTCATTGGAGATAAGAGTCTCACGGAGTTTCGGCCCAGGCTGGCTTTGCACGGTGATCCTCAGATCTCAGCCTCCTGAGTAGCTGGGATGACAGTCATGAGCGCAGATGCCTGGGCTTCGATGTTCTTGCAGGAGGGGGGGGTGACTGGGGAGCCACCAGTGGCGGCGGACGGGCACCAGCTGGCTCAGATCTGGTCCTGGCTGGAACCCCAGCTGCCCCCCGGGGCTGTGTGACAGGACGGGTCTCTTTACTCCTGGGCTCCCTGCCGTGATAACCGGGCTATGCTGGGAGGTGGAACAGGAAGTCTTGTGAGTGGAAGTCTTCCTGGGAACAGCAGGATGCCACCCCAGCCCTGGGCCGGGCTGGAGGGACACTGGCTGGGCCTCTGTCTACTCCTGGGGGTCCCTGCACTCTTGCACAGACCATGGCCTTTGGACCACCGCGGCCTCCGGCGCTGTGGGGCCCAGGGGCTCGGTGCGGAAGGGCCGTGGGCCCCGCGGATGCCAGCCTCGGCTCTCTCCTCCAGGGCTGTGTCTGGCGTGGACGCCGACCCCAACTTGGTGCACATGGAGGCGCAGGACCTGGGTGGAGGTGAGTAGGGTGGGCACGGGCACAGAGGCCCGCGTGGCCCTGCCCGGACGGCCGACCCGGGCCCCGCGTGGCCCTGCCCGCACGGTTGACCGGGCTGTGCGGCGACGCGGCATGATTCGGGATGCGCTCGCTTCCCTGTGGGGATGAATTAGAGTGGAGGAGCTGTGCTCCAGCGTGAAGTCTATTCAAGGGCCGATTTGTTCCGGGCCCCTGAGCACAGAGCACTTCCCACCGCCCTCACAGCCCCCCGCAGGGCCCTGAGGTGGCCGCAGCCTCCGTAATCACCCTTCATGGACAGCGCAGCCCCCGTGGCCCACTCTGTGGGATGCACAGAGGAACAAGAGGCCCTGGCCTTCGGGTCTGGGTGAAGAGCCATCACTGGGAGTGACAGACCCCCCACGCCCCCCACGCCAGGCTGAGGCTGTCCCCCCCCACAGACCCCACAGTCACATGGCCCCTGGGGGCTACGAGGGTGGCCGACCGAGGTCACTGCGCAGACTAGGCTCTGGGCGGTCCTGCAGGGTGCAGGGCGGTGCCCCCCTGAGATCTGTGCTCCCCCTGCAGGTCAGTGAATCAGTGAGTGAGCGTGGGAATGAGCGCGGGTGTGAGCGCGGGAGTGAGCGCGGGAGTGAGCGCGGGTGTGAGCGCGGGAGTGAGCGCGGGAGTGAGCGCGGGTGTGAGCGCGGGTGTGAGCACGGGAGTGAGCGCGGGTGTGAGCGCGGGTGTGAGCGCGGGAGTGAGCGCGGGTGTGAGCGCGGGAGTGAGCGCGGGAGTGAGCGCGGGTGTGAGCGCGGGAGTGAGCGCGGGAGTGCGGGAGTGTAGGAGTGAGCGCCGGTGTGAGCGCGGGTGTGAGCGCGGGAGTGAGCGCGGGTGTGAGCGCGGGAGTGAGCGCAGGTGTGAGCGTGGGTGTGAGCGCGGGAGTGAGCGCGGGTGTGAGCACGGGTGTGAGCGTGGGAGTGAGCGCGGGTGTGAGCGCGGGAGTGAGCGCGGGAGTGAGCGCGGGAGTGCGGGAGTGTAGGAGTGAGCGCCGGTGTGAGCGCGGGTGTGAGCGCGGGAGTGAGCGTGGGTGTGAGCGTGGGTGTGAGCGCGGGAGTGAGCGCGGGTGTGAGCGCGGGTGTGAGCACGGGTGTGACTGTGGGAGTGAGCGCGGGTGTGAGCGCGGGAGTGAGCGTGGGTGTGAGCGCGGGAGTGAGCGCGGGTGTGAGCGCGGGTGTGAGCGCGGGAGTGAGCGCGGGAGTGAGCGCGAGAGTGAGTGCGGGAGTGCGGGAGTGAGCGCGGGTGTGAACGCGGGTGTGAGCGTGGGTGTAAGCGCGGGAGTGAGCGCAGGAGTGAGCGTGTGTGTGAGCGCGGGAGTGAGCGCGGGAGTGAGTGCGGGAGTGAGCGCGGGTGTGAGCGTGTGTGTGAGCGCGGGAGTGAGCGCGGGAGTGAGTGCGGGAATGAGCGCGGGTGTGAGCGTGGGTGTGAGCGCGGACGTGAGCGCGGGAGTGAGCGCGGGTGTGAGCTCGGGAGTGAGCGTGGGTGTGAGCTCGGGAGTGAGCGTGGGTGTGAGCGTGGGTGTGAGGCAGTCCCAGGGAATGGTCTGGCCACACCCGTGTCCATCCAAGCAAACCAACCCCGGGGAAACTGGCTACTTGGGGGACAGTGGGGCGGTCCTCCCTAGGGAGGGGTTGGATGCCCCCCCACATCCTCTCTGGGGTCTGGGATGGGACCCCCGTGTGGCCCTTCCCAGCCCAGCACAGGCCCGACTGCTCTCCACACTGCCCGGACCCACACAGCCCCGCCCCAGCTCTGTGGCCTGGGCAGAGCCAGCCCAGGGCTCCACAGCCACGGTGGCGCCGGACAGTGCCATGTCCGGGATGGATGGCAGGGCCAGCCGGGTCTGCCGTGGGATGTGACACGCATCTCCGGCAGGGTTCCGGTATATCACCTGTGTGATCCACAACTGCTCTGGGGAGACACCCGCAGCCGCAGGCCCGGTGGACGCCGGCTCCCTGACCGTGCAGGACGAGTACGTCTTCTTCAAGGTGAGCAGAGGTGGCCTGGCCTCGGGTCCCGGCTCCCGGGGCCCAGACCAGCCGCTGCCACAGCCCCGGGGTCCTGCTCGGGTCACGGGCCAGCCGGGGCTTTCCTGTCCCCTCCATGGAGCATGTGCTCAGCCCCGGGCAGCCCTTCCCCCGCCCGGCTGTGGCCGGTCCATCCCGCCTGGCCCCTCCCCGCTCCCGGGACGCTGCTCCAATGGCCCTGTGCACACCAGTGTCCTAACCTCCCCGCGCCCTCCGACCCCGGGCCTGACCCTACACATCCTGCCGTGTTTTTTGATCTCCCCAGTGCACACGCGTGAGCCCGAGGCTGGGCGGAGCTATGTGGCCCCCAGGGGAGCAGCAGGTCAGGAGGCTGGGGCCTCCTGGGGCCGGGCTTGCCACCCCGCCCAGCCTCCATCTCCTGGGCCAGCCCGGGTCTTGAGCCCCCTCTCGGGGTCTAGCTCCGATGCAGGCCCCAGAGCTGCCCCATGCGCCGTCCTTCCCCAGGAGGGCTGCCCCACGGTGAGGGGAGGCCCGGCCCGCGCGCAGCACTGGCCCCTGCGGCCCCGGCTGGCCTGAGCCTCTCCTGTGAGCCTCTCCCTCCCGCCAGGCTACATCCACAAACCGGACCAACTACTACGTCTCCTACCGCCGCGGGCCCTTCGTCCTAATGAAGCTGCCCAAGTACGCGCTGCCCAAGGTAAGGTGACCAAGCCGCCCGCCGGTCTCGCCACGTCTGCGCTCTTGGGGACGGCCAGTGCCAGGCACACAGCAGGTCCGTCAGCACACAGTAGGCCCACAGGCACAGTAGGGCTCCAGCGCTGCCAGGCGGGGTTCTAGAGGCCTCTCCTGAGCCCCGTGGAAACGTCCACGAGGCCTTTGTTAAACTTCTCTTTAAAAACAGAAAAGAAAAGAAAAAAAATGAAGGGAAAGGGAAGGAGCCGATGGCTTCGTAAATGAGCCCCTCGGCTCAGCTCCTAAATGAGGAGCTAATGCTTCTATTTCAGGAGCCAGCACTCGGTGCCGTGCGGGAGTGAGGGGCTCCCAGCATCAGGCGGCCTGGGGGCCACGGGACCCCAGTGGGAGGAGCCCACCTCCCCTCACCACCCCACTGGGGTGGGCGGGGCCCAGCCTGCTGCCCCGTCCTCTGGCCTTGAGCAGGCTCAGACTCCTGAGGCCTGGGGACCCAGGTGTCTATCCTCCTCCTCCTCCTCCACTTCCCTCCCTCCTTCCCTTCATTACCCTCCTCCCCCCTCCCTCTTTCTTCCCTTCTCCTCCCCCTCCTCCTCCCTCTCTTCCTCCCCCTCATTACCCTCCTCCCCCTCATTACCCTCCTCCCCCTCCTCTCCCCTCCTCATCCCCTTCCCCCTCCTCCTCCTCCTCCTCTTCTCAGACTCCTCAATGCAACCAGTCAACAGCTCCCACAAACAACTGGCTAACCGCATTTCCTAATCAGATTTGGTTGTTTTACGGTGAATTTGTGACTCTTGCTGATTTCCACCCCACACCCCACACCGTCCTCCACATTTCCCCTTTGTTGTTCCTCATTGCCTGAGTAACATCATGAAGATGAGGGATTGGAGAAAAGCACCCCCCAGATCCCCCCGAACCTCTCCCCCGCCGGCCTCCCCCCACCAACCCCCCCTCCTCCCCTCAACAACCTCCCCCCGCCGGCCTCCCCCAACTGACCTCCCCCTCACTGACCCCCCCACTGACCCCCCCGACCTCCCCCACTGACCTCCTCCCCACTGACCTCCCCCACAAGCCTCCCCTTTCTGCCCGTCCCCTCCTGAGCCTCCTACATGCGGAGGACGCAGGCAGTGACCTGGCCGGGCCTCCCTGCGGCTTGCTGAGCGGGACAGCGCCAGGCTGAGTTCATGCCCTGGGACCAGCCATGCGCACATGCGCACAGACACATACGCACACAGGCACGTGCACACACACATGCGCACACACAGGAAAACGCAGGTGAACGCTTGCCTGTTTTGCAGAAGCTGTGTTGTGTGTCACAGCTCTCTAGGCAGTGAGGGTTTTGCACAGGCCATCCACTGTGCTCCTTGCACAGCTGGGGACCGGAAGCCCCCGTCCCGCTGGGCGGGGGGGGGAGCTGACCCCGTCTCTCAGGACAGTGACTCCACAGCCTGGAAGAACGCTTTCCGAGCCACTGCGGCCTCCAGCGCTGCGACTGTCCCCACAGAACCCACACTAGCAAACAGGCCGAGGCACGTCGGGGCTAGAGATTCACAGCCGCTCACAGGAAGGACTTGGTGGAACATGTCTGGGTCACAGACGGCAAATCGTGCAGTCACTAAAAGCAGTGTTTGTGCATCGTGTTCGCCGCGGAGCCAGACACGTGCGTTCCTACATGGTAACGCGGGTCCCTGTCGGCGGCGGCCACAGCTCCAAATCACTGTTTGCGTTTGTTCTTGGGTTGTGGGAAGTGTTTCTTACCCGGCTGTGTGAGCATTGACAGGGGCCGGGGGGATTGGCTGCCATAAACGCGGGGTCCTGCCCGTACCAGGCACGCCCCGTGCCCCTCTGGTGATGGGTGACGCGGCTTCGTTTCCCGCCATCCGCTGCGGCTGTCTGCGAGCTGAGGTGACCGCAGGCGGTGACCGCAGGCGGTGACCGCGGGCCGTGGCTCCGACAGGGATGTCTGGGAGGGGCGGGTGGGCGGCGAGCGTGCAGACCAGCCTGCTCCCATGGGGTGCTCCCTGCAGGCCCCGTGGTGTGCAGCCCCCATCTTGGGCGGGCGCAGCCGGCTAGTGCCCCGTCACCTTCCTGATCACACGCTGCCGTGGCTGTCACCGCTGCGTCCGGCCCGTCCCTGCAGACGGGGACCCGGCTTGTGTGACTGGGGGGCCTCTGCGCTGGGAGTGCACCGTGCACACGGCACAACCTGGCCCGGCTTCTCTGTGAAGAGATCTGAACACACAGCACAGGTCCAGGCCTCTCGGAAGCGCTGGCCCCGGGGCTGCGCGACTGCCGCGTCCCCTCCGCCCGGCTGCACCGGCAGTGCCAGGAACACAAAGCGTGCCCGCCGCGGGGCCGGCTGCAGGCCTGCTCAGACCCCGGTCAGCAGTTCCTGTGGCCCAAGCCTGAGTGCAAGAGGCAGGAAGGAGGAGGCCAGGGGCTCCACCCTCTGCCAGGCCTCCTTCTCTTCCGAGTACGCTCATGCTTTACGTTTTCTGGACATGAAATGTGGAGCTGAGACTGAGCCCATGCACCTGGCTTGGCCCCAGAGGGGGAGAGCAAGGCTGGGAGCCTCTGCCTGGACGAGGCAGGGGAGGGAGCTGTGTACCAGGTCAGGAAGCCACGGGTGGAGGAGGAAGTGGGTGGGGGGGCTGGCCTTCTGCACGCTGGGGTGCTGGGCAGGGCCCAGCCCGGGCAGGAGCCCGGTGAGCGAGCACACGCACGTCCACCTCAGCATCCACCGAGTCCCAGTGGCCGCCTGGGCCCCAGAACCCCTGGCAAGCAGAATCGATGGACAAGAGAGGGCCGGGAGGGCCGGGTAGAGGGATGAGCACCACCCTGGGCAGAGCTGTAAAGCGGAGCAGAGTGGAGGGGCCTGTGTCCAGCCATGGGTCCTATGTGCTGAGCAGAGGCTGCTCCGGGGGAGGCCACCCGGGGGGAGGCTGTGTACACTGAGGGAAGGCCACACCAGGGGAGCCCACCCCGGAGAAGCCCTGCCAGAGGGAGGCCATACGAGGGGAGGCTGCCAGGGGGAGGCCACGCCAGGGGGAAGCTGCCAGGAGGAGACCCCCAGTGGAGGCTGCACTGCCAGGGGAGGCCATGCCAGGGGAGGCCGCCCCGGAGAAGCCCTGCCAGAGGGAGGCCATACGAGGGGAGGCTGCCCAGGGGAAGGCCACGCCAGGGGGAAGCTGCCAGGAGGAGACCCCCAGTGGAGGCTGCACTGCCAGGGGGAGGCCGCCCCGGAGGCCTCTCCAGGAGGCGGCTGCGCAGGAGAGGCCGCTCAGGGGAGGCCGCACCTTGCGCCGGCCCCTGACGCCCCCCTCCCCGCAGGACCTGCAGATCATCAGCACGGACGAGAACCAGGTGTTCGTGGCGGTGCAGGAGTGGAACCAGGCCGACACCTACAACCTGTACCAGTCGGACCCGCGCGGCGTGCACTACTCCCTGGTGCTGGAGCACGTGCGCAGCTCGCGGCAGGCCGAGGAGAGCGTGGTCATCGACATCCTGGAGGTGCGCACGCCGCGGCCCCGCCCCAAGCCCCGCCCTGCCCTCCGCCCCTCCCCACACCGAACCCCGCCCCATCCTGTCCTGCCCGCCCTCCGCCCAGCCCCACGCTCCAAAGCCCCGCCCATCCTGCCTTGCCCCGCCCTCTGCTCCGCCCCATCCTGTCCTGCCCCACCCTCCACTCCGCCCCACCCTCCAAAGCCCCGCCCCTTCCTGCCTTGCCCCACCCCACACTCCAAAGCCCCGCCCATCATGCCTTGCCCCGCCCCACGCTCCAAAGCCCCGCCCATCCTGCCTTGCTCCGCCCTCTGCTCCGCCCCATCCTCTCCTGCCCCACCCTCCGCTCCGCCCCACCCTCCAAAGCCCCGCCCCTTCCTGCCTTGCCCCGCCCCACGCTCCAAAGCCCCGCCCATCCTGCCTTGCCCCGCCCTCCGCTCCGCCCCATACCCAAACCCCGCCCCATCCTGTCCTGCCCCGCCCTCTGCTCCGCCCCATGCTCCAAAAGCCCTGCCCATCCTGTCCTGCCCCACCCTCCACTCCGCCCCACCCTCCAAAGCCCCGCCCCTTCCTGCCTTGCCCCGCCCCACACTCCAAAGCCCCTCCCCTTCCTGCCTTGCCCCACCCCACACTCCAAAGCCCCGCCCATCATGCCTTGCTCCGCCCTCTGCTCCGCCCCATCCTCTCCTGCCCCACCCTCCGCTCCACCCCACCCTCCAAAGCCCCGCCCCTTCCTGCCTTGCCCCGCCCCACCCTCCAAAGCCCCGCCCCTTCCTGCCTTGCCCCGCCCTCCACTCCGCCCCCTGCAGAGGGACTAACCCTTAGCTTTGTGGGCCAGGGCAGGTGAGGCGGACGACTTCCGAGGGAGAACCTCTCTTCTGGCATGAACTGTGGGGCCGCACGCTGCTGTGATGCGAAGAGGCAGTGTTTCTGGGGGTCACTTTTGCAGACATAGGTTTTTTTTTGGTCGGTCATGCGGCGTGAACGCAGGGCCTGGGTGCTGTCCCTCAGCTCTTCAGCTCAAGGCGAGCGCTCTACCACTTGAGCTACAGCGCCACTTCCGGGTTTCTGGTGGTTCATTGGAGATGAGTCTCACAGACTTTCCTGCCCAGGCTGGCTTTGAACTGCGATCCTCAGATCTCAGCCTCCCGAGTAGCTAGGATGACAGGCGGGGACCACCGGTACCCAGCAGAAGTGGTTCTTACATTAGCCACCCTGAGCTCCTCCGGGCACAGTACCCCCGGCTTGTGCCCTGAACAGCCACAGGGTTCATTCCACACCCGCCGAACGCCTGCCGTGCCTGGTTGCCGGGCACCCTCGCCCTCTCTTTGCTGTGGCTCACACGGCAGCCAGGATGGGAGAAATAGCCTGGGCGTAGGCAGGTGAGGAGACGAAGGCAAAGGCCCCTCAGACGGACCGGCCAAGCCGGGAAAGCAGAGCCAGCCAGCCGGCTCCCGGCTTGGCCGCGTCTCGACCGCCTGTCTGTCGCTCGCCTCCAGTCTTGCCCTCTGCCCGCTTGGAAAGCCCTGGGCCAGTGCAGTGCCCACAGCGCCACCCTGTGCGGGCTTGGTCACAGGTGCTGGATGGCGAGGCCTCTCACCTCCCCCCGCCCCCCACCGGGCCCGTGTCTGCGGAGGCCCCGTGGACAGGGGGTGACCTGGCAGGCACAGGTGCCGGCTCCTCACAAGCTGCGGCTGCGGCTCGAGGGAGAGCACAGTGGGCGGGGGACGCCGAGGCCTGGGGGCCGGGGTGGCGACGGTGCCCGCTCTGCTCTGCCCACAGCTCTCTGTGACACACGCACCACACCGCGGGCACGCCTGGGCCTAACGCACACACCCTCCTACCCAGACCCCGTGGGGGAGCTGGTGTGGAAAAGGGCGACAGGCAGGGCCGGCGGGCACTCAGGGAGCCCAGCGCCCGCAGCAAGCGTCCTGACCTGAGACGGGAGGGGAGCAGCCACCGAGGGGCAGAGCCATGGTGGAGTGGTGTCAGTGGACGGCGGGAGCGGGGACGCCGGGCGGGGACCGGCCTCCGAGAGTGGAAATGTGGAAGGCTCCAAGACACCCATGTGTGGTAGTGTTCCCAGCACACGCCGCTCACGGCTACAACCACACTGCCACGTGGGTGGACCCAGTCCACAGAAGACTCTCCTGTGTTCCCTGGGACATGAGAGGTGGCCGTGGCTCATGGCCAGGTGTTTCCACGGAGACCGGTCCAGACAGAGGCCGCCGTTCTGGCTGGAGTGAACCCCAGGGGTGCACTGTGTGCCCCAGCCCAGATGGGGGCCAGCGTCCCCACCAGGCACTGAGGGGCCCAGCCTTCCTATCTGGCGCCAGGTCCTCTCACCTGCCGGCCTTGCTGGGGTCCCACCCGTGGGCCCCGTTATCTTCTTTCTGTCCATTTGATCTTTCTTTGTTATGTGGATTGTAGCTTCTGAGGCTGTGACCACCACAGGAACAGAGGGACAAGCACTGAGGTGCACCCGGACCCACGCAGGCTCTGTCCACCGAGCTTTCCGTGTCCTGAGAGCCCCTATCCATGGTGCAGGGGCCCTGCAGCCGGCGCTGCCTACCTTGGCCGGCCCCACAGCGTCCAGTGCACAGTCCAAGCCAGTCCCTGAGCCAGGTCTGAAGTCACTGTCACAGCTGCCCTGTGGATCAGAGCCCCGGAGCGGCCCCAGGGAGCCTGGAGACCCGGCCCCAGGGAGCCTGGAGACCCAGGCCTCAGCTGAGGAAGGAGACACAAACCAGAGTGGCCTAGAAGATAGAAGAGGCTGGGAACGGAGCCTCCAGTGCCCCAGCCGTGTGCACACCCAGCCAGTGGGATGCATGTCGGACTACACAACAAGAGAACAAGCGTGTGTGTGTGTGTGTCCCTGACACGTGGCAGAATGCTGACAGATGTGGGGCCCAGGAGGAAGCCGCTGCTGCGTGTGACTCCTGTGGCTGTGGAGTTGATCTTGGACTTGGCGGACGCGAGATCGGACGGTGCTGGACGGCCTGGCAGAGCTGGTGAGCGCACGGGGGCACAGAGGCTGCCGTGGGCGAGGCTGGCGGCGGGAAGCGAGGACGTGCCACAGGCCACGGCCAGGCCCTCCGTGTCTGCGTGGCGGGGAGCAGCTCCAGCCCTCCGGATGGCAGTGCGCTGGGACAGTGCTGACAGCGTGGCCCGGGCCCTGCCCGCTGCGCAGATGAAAGGAGAGAAGAGAGAACTGCGGCACAGAAAGCCCCGGCCTGGCCAATCACAAAGGATGCTAAAATTAGGATGTTCCCTGTCGGGGGAGAGGCGCTAACGAAATCACCTTTGCTTAAACCTCAGAGAGACTCAGCCCTCAGAACCCGCGGTCACGCAGAAAGCTCTCCAGCTGTGGGTCGCGTGCATTTCCCTCTCAGTAATCTCAGCTGAAGTCACAACGTAGCGCAGGACAGCTTCAGCACGTGAGATTCAGCCCACAAAGCACCGCCCGTGTGCGGTGAGGGGGAGAGAGGATGGCACAGGAAAGGACAGTGGGTCCCCAGGTTCTGTGGGCAGAAAGCGGACGCACAAGCACACAGCTGCCCTTCACGAGAACCGAGGGCGGCCACGTCCACAGCATCCGTCCCCACGTCTCCAGACCTCCCCCTTCCTGGCTGGGTTGTAAAAACGGCTCAGGAGCACTCCATTCTGGCTTCCCACTGCCGCCAAGCTCTGTAAGGCGTCCCCTGTGAACGCCTGGCCCAGCGTTCTGTCCTGGAAGCAGACGATTGATCCCTGGTTCCACAGCTCACAGGTGACCCCTCGGAGCGGTTCAGCTGTAAGCTGTGGAACTCTGAGCTGAGGAAATGTAGAGGGGACTTGATCGGTCCTGAAATAATGCTGTCATGAGATGGGGCTGTGGGGGACCTTAGAACGGGGCAGGGGAGTACTTGTGGGCATCTTTGGGGGTTGGGGAGACTGTGCTAAGCAGAATGATGTCCCCTCAGAAATGACCACAGAACCAGTCTGTGTGCAGCACCACCTGGCGGGGGACATGGCTGTGGTGGGACTGGGGCACCAGCAGGCAGATGGGGAGGTTGCCTGGAAGTCTGAAGAACCCCTGGGGTTCTGGAGGTCCCGGCAGCGCTAGAGGGAGCAGAAGAAGAGGGCCAGAGAGAAGACAAGTGTGAGGGGGTAGGAAAAGCTGGGTCGCAGCCCCAGAGGTAAAGGGAAGGGTCTAGAAGTTAAAGAACACAAACAGCTACGAGAAGCTGGAAGAAGGAAGGAAATACATTCTCCCCAACAACCTCCAGAGAGGAACACAAACTTTCTGACCCTTGATGTTCACTCAGAGACCTGGTCATGCTGCTGACCTCTAGAGCTGTAAAATGGTGGCTTTGTTACACATTAACAGGAAAATAATACACCATCCCTCCATCCATCCACCTACCCATCCACCATCCATCCCTCCATCCATCCAACTCTCTACCTACCTATCTACCCATCCACCTATCCATCCCTCCATCCAGCCATGCAACTATCCACCTACCTACCTATCCATCCATCCACTCATCCATCCCTCCATCCATCCATTCCTCCACCCATCAACCTATCAACTCAACTATTTATTATCCATCCATTATCTCTTCATCTTTCCATCCAAACATCTCCCCACCCAGCTATTCACCCATCCACCCACCCCCTATTGACACCTTATTCCTCACCCATTCATCCACCTACCCACCATCCACCACTCATCTGCTTACCTATCATTTACCCATCATCCCTCTATTCATCCATCTGCTGTCTACACATGCAAATATACACAGATACGCACATACATACATGTATCAATCTATTATCTAGCCACCCCTCAGCCCATTCATTCACCCACCCACCCATCTACCCACCTATCCGTCTGTCTGTCCATCCACCCTCCTCTCGGCCAGCACATCACTGGTCTGCCGTCTGCCTCTTGTCCTTGCAGTCCTGTACAGTGGGACAGACATCACGGGCTGTGAGACTCGAGCGGGAGGTGCACGTTCATCCCAGTGCCCTCCACAGGAGTGCTCATAACTTGGCAGCGTTTCTCTGAGCTTTACCGTCTGTCATCTTCAGCTAGGAAGTTTTGCGTGACCGCACAACCCTGTGTGCCCGGTTTCCTGAGGCGTTTTGGAAGAAGCCATGCCATGCTGTGTTCAGAGGGACAGACACAGCGTCTCCCCGGGGATGGGGAGGGGAGGGGCCCGTCCTGTGCCTGTCGGCCTCACGGTGGCTTCAGGGCACGCGGGTCTGGGTCCTCTGCGAAACACAGCGTGCAGAAGAGGGCCTCGGGCTGTACGCGTCCCTCGGGCCTCGGCCCTTCCTGGAGAAAGCGAGCCCTGAAGGCAGTGGGGGCCCTGGCCAGGGCAGGCTGGGTGAGCGGCCCGTCCCTGTCCTTGGGGGTTTCCCGTGGGAAGTGAGCTGAGAGGCTCCCGTGGGAAGCCCGGGCCGCACGCGGGGAGGAGCTGAGCCACCACTGGCAGCAGAGGCCAGGGAGGCAGCGGGGAGGAGGGCTTTCTCCTCATCGGACGGCCGGGCCCTGGGATGGCGGAGCCGGCTGCACAGAGGTCCAGGCTCCTGTGGAAGGCCATACCCGGGCCTCCGTCCGCTGCCCTGAGTCCACGTGTGGGCCTGTGGGGAGGGGAGGCCGGGCAGTGGGGCGTGGGGTGGCGCGGGGAGGAGGGACGCGGGCCTCGGGTCACTCAGGCCGCTCTGCCCTCCTTGTGCTGGTCACAGGTCCGAGGGGTGAAAGGAGTCTTCCTGGCAAACCAGAAGGTTGAGGGCAAGGTGACCACGCTCATCACCTACAACAAGGGCCGAGACTGGGACTACCTGAGGCCGCCCAGCACCGACATGAACGGGAGACCCACCAACTGCCAGCCGGTAGGTGCCCTGCCCCCGCCGCACAGCGCCAGCCCTGGGGGGCCACCCCCGGACACTGCCCGGGACGACCGCTGGACTCCTGCAGGACCCAGGGCAGCCCGGGCCGCAGAGCGGGTGGAGGGGACCAGAGGGGGCAGGAAAGCGGGTCCCGGCCATGGCAAGCCCGGCTGCTGTGTGCTCAGCCGGGCCGCACAGCGGGAGCCTTCTCAGCTCGGTGCTTGGCAGCGGCCGTGGCTGCAGTCGCTCCATGTGTGGGAGCACCCACCCCAGCAGGTGGGCCTCGGCTCTGTTGGTTCCTCCTGCTCCCCTCCAACCCCAGTGTTCTCCAACAAATACACACCAGCCTGTGTGTGTGCATGGTGTGTGTATGTGTGGTGTGTAGGGTATGTGTGTGTGCGCACATGGTATATGGGGGTGTGAGCAGTGTGTGTAGGTGTGTGCATACACGCACACACACGCACGCGCGCACACACACACACTGGCCAGACCCAGGCCTAGCTGCTCACATACAGAATGAACAGGACAGGAGTCCCTGAGTTGATGTGAACCTGCCCAGCACCACACCCCTGCCGGCCACAATCTGGGCTTCTCTGATGCCAAAACCACCACGTCAGGACTGGTCCCTCCCTCATCCACACCAGGCTCTGGCTGGCCCTGACAGCCGGCTTGCAGCTGGCTTTAGGGCAGCAGGGCCCAGCTCGCTCTCTGAGCCCCGGCTGTGCCCCCACCCCTCACCCCTGCCACGCTCAGCTCTGCACGGGACCGGCCTGTGGAGATGGCAGGCCCCGATGTTTACCCGCCCGCCTGGAGACTCAGTCACCTGCCGATTTCAAAATGCCACCCGGGACCAGATTTTCTGTGAAAGGGCTAGTTTTTGTATCATTATCAGGAAAGTTAAGCCACATTAATCTGTCAAAGCAAATTTTTGCAAAGAATAGCTTCTTGTCTGTGATTACGCAGCTCAGTGAAGAGGTAACCTTTGTGAGATTTATGTCCCAGCCTTAAACTAATCAGAGGAGCAAAGCCAGGAGCGTGGCGCCCGGGCAGCGCACAGAGCGCCCCAGGGAGCGTGGAGGACGTGGAGAATGAACTACCCCATGAGCCCGTGGACCACCACGGACACCCACTGGAGTCTCAGCTGCAAACTCCAGCGCTTCCTGCCTGCACGGCCCGGGGTGCGTCCAAGAGCAGGAGAATTCCTGCCAGGCACTAAGGTCTGAGGATCAGAGTGTGAAGCCAGCCTGGGCAGGAAAGTCCATGAGACTCTCACCTCCGATTACCCACCCAAAGCTGGACATGGCAGACGTGGCTCAGTGGTAGAGTGCCAGCCTTGAGTGAAAAAAAAACAAAAACAAATGAGAGTTCAAGGCCACGAGTTCAAGCCCCACTACCGTCACACACAGGGGTGTGCACACACAGGCCAGAGCATGCACACACTCACAGAGCAGGAAAATGAATGGACAGGCCAGCTGCCCACTCCTGGGGCATGGAGGACAAACTGCACAGAGGGCTTGTTCCTCACCGAGGGCTCCTGCTCACGCCAGAATAATTGCGAATGTGTTCGGGGCGACGCGGTGGACTGTCACAGCCCAGGCGGGACGGCCATCAGCCCCGCCCGACCAGCTCACAGCTCACGCCCTGCAGTTGTCCCTGGGCCCCGGGGCTGGCCTGGGTTTTCTCTTGTTCTTGGATCAAGAATCTTCCCCCGGCATCCCTGGCTGGCACTGTGGGGGACAGCTCTTTCCAGCAACAGTGAAATGGGGTCATTTCCACAGTCCAGTGCTCCGTGAGTGTTCTAGCATGATGAATCTCCCATGGAAAATGCTTTCTAGCATCCAAGATTCAGCATAGAAACCCACACACTCTGCTGCCTGTGGAGATCTCTGGGAGAGGTGAAGACGGGGTGAAGAGGTGGGGTCCGGGTGGCCGGGGTGAGCCCCTCCGACCTTCACCCTTGGGGAGAGGAGCCAGACACTGCTATAGACGCCCACCAGCCCTGTGTGGGGAACGTGCAGGGAAGGGAAGCCCAGGGCTGCGTGGGGCTCACCGGATGCCCCACCACCCGCCGAGCCGACAGATGCCCGAGTTCCTCTGCCTGGGCAGCTGCAGCCCATGCGTCTCCAGCCCTCGCGTCTCCCCCTCACCCAGGCAGCCTCAGACACCCCTCCATCTCCACCCAGGGGGAGCCTGGCCTGCCAGGAGCAGGCGAAGAGACCAGCCATGGTCTTGGTACTGCAGGCCGCCCCTGGCCCTCCAGGGGAGTCAGGCCACCAAACAGGGCTGTGCCATACACACGGCATCCAGACGCCCACTGCATGGAGCCTCCACCACATCCCACCATACCACCTTCTGGTCAGAGCTCCCACCAGAGCGGGTCAGGCCACTCCTGCAGACAGGGGGCCTCCCTCAGGGCCTCTCCTCAAAGGGTCCAGTCTGCTGGTGGGGCCTCCAGAGCCAGTCCTTGGGGCTTTCTCCTCCCTGAAAGAGAGGTAGTGGCTCATGGGCAACCAACTTTACTTCAACAGGGACTGCTGGACACATCCAAGGCCCCCACGTAGGTGCAACTGAGCAAAGGCCTTTCTCTGTCCTCTGTAGCTCTGCGAATAGAATCCAGGGCCTCATACATAGTAGGGAAGTGCTCTACCACTGAGCTATACTCCGGCCCCCTTTAATAAAGTCCTGGGTGGATAGATGGATGGATGGATGGATGGATGGATGGATGGACAGACGGACGGACGGATGGATGGATGGATAAGTAAGTTGACAGATAGATAAATGAATGGATACATGAGGTGAATGCATGGGTAGATGAATAAATGGGTTAGTAAGTTGACAGATAGATGAATGAATGGGTACACGAGTAGGTGGATGCATGGATAGATGGATGGATGGATGGATGGATAGATTGGTGGATGGATGGATGGATGGATTTGTGGATGGATAGATGGATGTATAGATGAGTAAATAGATGAGTAGGTAGGCTCATGGATGGACTCATGGATGGATAGATGGAAGATGACAGATGGATGAGTAGGTAGGTTAGTGGATGGATGCATGGACAGACAGATACATGCATGGATGGATGCATGGATGGGTGGGTGGATGGATTAGCAGGTGTGTAGATGAAGGGATAGGTTCATGAGAAGATGGATAGATGAGTACATGGACAGATGTGGATGGAGTTAGTGTGAGCTTTGTAGGTTCTAGCAATCACATACCTTGGCTCACCCCTACATGTGGGGGCCATAGTAAGAAGTCCCCCTTGTGGAGACCCAGGCCATAGGAAGCTCCCTAGAGATGGAGGCCCTCCCCCCAGATGCAGGGGGGTCTCTGTTCTAGAGAACTGGCCTAGCCTGGGGTGCCTTGCTGGCCCCCACGCCACTCCCACCGCCCCAGGATGCCCAAGAGTATCTGCTGGGGCCACGCCCATCCTTGCCACCCTTCAAGCCACGGTCAGCCCCAGCACCCACTTCCCACCCTTCCTCCACTGCTGTAACACAGCCCTGGAACCCCGGAGGTGGATCTGATCTCCCAAGGCCATTCCTGCCACGTGCTAACCACACTTCCTTCCCTCCCCCACAGCCGGAGTGCCACCTGCACCTGCACCTGCGCTGGGCAGACAGCCCCTATGTGTCAGGCACTGTGCACACCAAGGACACCGCCCCCGGCCTCATCATGGGTGCAGGTGGGTGCTCACCCTGCAGGAGCTCCCTCCAGGCTGAAGACCAGTAGCACCAGGGACTTGGGACTATGATGTGTTTGGCAGGGGCCATACCACAGGCTTTCCATGAGCCTCAGCTCTTCTGGAACATTCTGAAGAAGAAAATACAGTGAATGTATGATGGAGGCACGTGATGGCTGAGTGGAAGGGTGGAAGGGTGGATGGATGGATGATGGATGAATCGATCGATGATGGAGGGATGGATAGGTAGATGATGATAATGGAGTCATGAATGGTGGAGGGGAGGGAAGAAGAACACAGAACGGGAGAGAAGAAAGAGTAAAGGAAGGAAAGATAAGAGGTAGGAAGGGAAGGAGGGAAGAAATAAAAAGTAAAGGAAGGAAAGATGGGAGGTAGGAAAGGAGGGAGGGAAGAAATAAAGAGTAAAGGAAGGGAAGATGGGAGGTAGGAAGGGAATGAGGGAATGGGTGGGAAGGATGTGTTGGTGGATAGATAGATGGGTGATGGATAGATGGTGAGTGGATACATGGATGGATGGATAGATGGATTGGTGGATGGATGGATTGGTGGGTAGATGGATGGGTAACTGATGGATTGGTGGATGGATGGATGATGAACGGATGGATAGATTGGTGGATAGATGGATGAATGGATGATGGCTGGATGGATGGATTGGTGGATGGATGATGGATGGATGAAATGGTGAAAGGATGGATAGATGGATGGGTGATGGATGGATTGGTGGATGAGTGGATTGGGAGATGTATGGGTTGGTGGATGAATGATGATTGGTAGGCAAATGCATGGATGATGAATGAGTGGGTAGCGAGTGGATGGATTGGTGGATGGATAGATTGGTGAATAAAAGGATGGATAGATTGGTGAGTGGATGGATGAATGATGGATAGATGGATGGATGGATAGATGGATTGGTGGATGGATGGATTGGTGGGTGGATGGATGGATTGGTGGATAGATGGCTGGATGATGGATGGATGGATGGATTGGTGGGTGGATGGATGGATGGATGATGGATGGATAGATATATTAGGTGGATGGATGGATGGATGGATGGTGGATGGATGCATTAGTGGATAGATGGATGGATAGATTGGTGGGTGGATGGATGGATTGGTGGATAGATGGATGGATGGATGGTGGATGGATGGATGGTGGATGGATGGATGGATTGGTAGATGAAAGGATGGATAGACTGTGGATAGCTGGATGGAATGGTGGATGGGCACTGTAGCAGGCAGGCCAGACCAGCTCCCAAGGTGGCTGTGACTGTCCTGTCTTGTGACCTGTCAGAGTGTTCTTCCAGGCAGCTGTGAAGGCTCAAGTTCCCTCTAAACCTGAGCCACAGCTGGACCCTGGGTCTGGCTCCCTGGGAAGGGCTGGCCTTTACTGTGCCCAGCAGCTACAGCAGGCCCCTGTTAGAAGAGGAGGCCGTGCTCTGGCCGTGGAAATACAGACCCAGGAGACAGGGCCCCTCACTCTGCCCACGGTGAAGGTGGGGAGGGAGAAGGTAGCTCCCTCCAAGAACGCGGCTGCCCCCCTTTCCTTTGGTCCAGGTAACCTGGGCTCACAGCTGGTGGAGTACAAAGAGGAAATGTACATCACGTCAGACTGTGGGCGCACCTGGCGGCAGGTAAGGGGGTGGGAGGGGCCTGGGCCCTGCTGCGCCCCCAACCCACCAGGGCTCCAGGAACTGCATCCGGGCCGTCAGCCCCTCCACTCACAGGGGCGGGGCCTACCTTCCTGCCAGCCCCAATGGCCAACCAGGGGCCCCTAGCAGCTAGGGCTCTGCCAGGTGGGCACTGCAGATCCAAGGCATGCTTTGTGGTCAGACATGCCACCAGGGCACCCGAGGAAAGGGACAAGGGAAGGCACAGAGGTGGAGGAGGCCCAAGAGCCAGAGAGTGGGGCCGGGGTGACCTCTGGTCCCCACAGGTGCGGATGGGTGGACAGTGGAGAAGGACACAGGGCAGAGGAGGCTGGGGGTCATGCTGAGCCTGCCCCAGATGCTGGGAGATGTTCAGGTGTTGGCCTGATGGCGTGTTGAGGCCTGGCATGGCTCTTGCGTGCTGGGAGAAGGGTCCGGTCATCTGTTCCAGGCCAGCCTCTCCCGCACGCATGCGTGTGTCCAGTGCGCACAGGCTAATGCCGAACACACTGCGCGCACGGCCGCCGCAGTGGAGGTCTGAGTTTCCTAACAGTGTGCAAGGAACTTGGAAAAGGGCAAAAGGTGTATTTCACCATAGCATTCCTCTTCACTGTGCGTGGTGAAGCACATCTGAAGTATGCCAGGCCGTGTCTGTCCATCAACCCTGAGCCCCAGCCAGAAGACGCAGCCAGGGACGGGGGCAGACGCTCACTTTTAGGGACCCATCATGAAGTGCACTGGTGGCCACGTGCACAGAGCAACTTGCTGGGGTGATGCTGGAGGAGCAGTTGGCACACTGCAAGGCTGGGGCCCGGCCTTTCCACTCCCTGCCCGGCGATGGGCAGGATGGGGTGGAGGGGCCGGAGGACGCGGCACGCACAGGTGCACATCGGGGCAGGCAGAGGGGTCCATGCTGGGTCTTTGTGCGTCTACCCAGAGGAGGAGGAAGTGGAAGAGCAGATATCCAGGCCGATGACAGAGTAGCTAAAAGCACTGGGATGTGTGGCGATGTGCTAGCGGGTGGCACCGAACAGGAGTGGCCCGGGACAGAGCGGGCCTCATTAAGCCCACAGGACCGTGAGCAGCAAGGGCTCCCTGCAGAGTCAGAATGGCAAATGTGAACCTCCAGGGGGTTTGGGGGCCTTGGGAGGGAAGAGACAGGCAGGGAGAAGCTGCCCAGAAGCAGGGTGTGGGGCTCCTCTCCCGCTGCCCGGTGACCCACTGAGGCACGGGGTTGTGGCCTCAAAAGCCCAGCTCCCTCTCCGGGATCCCCGGATGTGGCTTGGTGATACCCTTCTGTGGGCAGAGGCCATCCAGGCCCTGTCACTTGTCCTGTGTGGAGGAGGGGGCAGAGCAAGCTTGAGAGTCCTGTCACGGGGACCTGAGGCTCAGCACACCAGGGCCATCCAGAAGAGGCCAGGCTCCGGAGCTCTGCCCTTCTGCCCCAGCTTCCCAAAGCCAGCTGCCCAGCCCCTGGGGGCAGGGAGGGGGCTCCTGGGGAGGAGCAGGTCAGAGAGGGGGGCACAGGCTCCACCCAGGGCCCTGGGCACTCATTCTCGGCAGAGCTGACGGGAGGCCTGGGGACGCAGCCCGGGCCCAGGCTCTGCGATGGAGCCACAGGCCTGAGAGGCCGTGACGAGGAGACATGCCGAGGGGGGAGGGGCGGTGGTGTGGCCGGGTCCCACGGTACCACATTAGGTGGCATCTGGCCTGGGGCCTGATGTCCACTGAAGAGCCAGCGGGCGCCTGGCGTCCTGGCATGAGCAAGGGCCACACCAGCCCTGGGTGCTGGTAGACAGGAAGCTCACACCCCAGGGGGCGTCCTCTGGGGACGGGGGTGGGGCAGGGGGACAAATGAGGGTCTGTGGGGGCAGCCCCGCCCACCCAGGGTCAGAGGGCACCTGGAGCCCGTGGCCCGTGGGGTGCCCCATGCCAGACTGGGGTTTGCACCTCGGTGTTTCTCCAGTATCTCTACCCCAGGGGATCGCCCACGCTTCCAGGCCAAATCCCACATGGGAGTCCCCCCCACCCAGCCCCACCCCCGTTTCCCACATGTCTCTTCCCCACGTCCAGGTCTAAGAGTTGCTGCTTGCCGCCCTCCTGGAGGAGGGGTGCTTAGGGGTGTGGCGGGCCCTCAGACTAGCTCTGCCCAGGCCTGGCTCTGCCATGCCCCTCCCTGAGGCCCCGGCCGCCCCGCCTGCGCTCAGCCCCCGCTGTGCCCGCAGGTGTTCGAGGAGGAGCACCACGTCCTCTACCTGGACCACGGCGGCGTGATCGCGGCCATCAAGGATACCTCCATCCCCCTCAAGATCCTCAAGTGAGGCAGTGGGCGGGGTCAGAGGGGCAGTAGGGGGCCTGGAGCGGGGACTGCGGGGCCGGGGGGGGGGGTGCTGAGGTGGGGTTGTGGGGCCACAGATCTCCCCGGAACCATTCCTGGTCCTGGAGGTGGGCAGTGGGCAATATAGACCACATGGCAGTCCATACAGCCTGGCTGGGCAAAATGGTGCCCCGGCCCGGGGGCCAGGGAGCCGGCAGGGCACGCCGGGCTCAAATTCTGACAGCAGCCTGAAGCCGGAGAAAGGCCTTCAGGGGAGGTGGGGTTGGGAGGGAGGCAGAGGCCGAAGCCAGCGTCACTTCAGTCAGGAAGAGCTGTAGGAACGGGATGATGGCGGCACCGCGCCACCCGTGGTCCGGAGGCCGGCACTGGCCCCCGCCCAGAGCACGTCGGGCTGACGGGTTGCCTGGCGGTGCTGGCTTCAGCCCCCACGGGGAAGCCGGGGGCCTGGCACAGGCCAGGCGTGGGACTGGCCCCCGAGACCAGTCCCCTGGGCAGGGGAGCGGGAGGGGCGGCCGCCCACCCCTCACACTGTGCGCCTCGCACATAGGTTCAGCGTGGATGAGGGCCTCACCTGGAGCACGCACAACTTCACCAGCACCTCGGTGTTTGTGGACGGGCTGCTGAGTGAGCCCGGCGAGGAGACGCTGGTCATGACGTGAGCGGGGGCCTACGGCGGGCGGGGGCGGGAAGCGCCGGGTTCTGAGGTGGGGGCCTCCTCCCGGGGCTGGGGGCTCCTCATGCCCCGGCCCCGGCCCCCCGCAGCCTGCTGGGGGCCACCAGGCCCTGCCCGGGATCCCTGCAGTGCAAGGGGCAGAGCCACGGCCGGCAGAGGGCTCTGGACAGCCGCCCCTGGCACCGGTCAGGCTGCCGATGACAATAAGTGATCGTCCCCCGACTGACACCAGCAATGTCCACTGGTCAGAGCCACCGAGGCCCAGGAGCCGGGACCCAGCCCCAGAGGCTGACCAGACACAGGCCCACGCGGTGCCTCTTCCTGGGTGCCATGGCGCGGGGACCTGCTGGGGCAGGCCAGTCTCGGGCTTCCGGAGGCCGGCGCTGGCCCCCGTGGAGGAGCCCACAGTGCTGCTCCTGCAGCTGCCCCCCACTGCCCTGGGGAGGCCTGGGTCCCCAGCCTGGGAGGTCAAGGGGTGAGGCAGGAGAGAGGCGTGGCCTGCACTGAAGTCACAGGTCAGGGCAGAGGTTTGCTGCCAGGGACGCTGAGCCGGTGGTGCCCGGGGCTCCGACGGCAGCCTGGAGAGGACGGAGTCCCCCAGGCCCCTGCATCAGGCCGGGGCTCGTCAGAGCGGGAACGGGAGCGGGGGCTGCCAGCAATGCGGCCTCACTGCACACAGTAACGCAAGTCAGCTGGCTCTCGGGCCTCGGTTTCCCCTGCTCACACAGGGTGTTTGGGCCCCGGTGCGCTGCGTAGCCGTGTGCTGTGTGCGTTTAGGCCCTGCCGAGCCCTTCTGCCCGCTCTCCGTCACGCGGCCAGGGCTGAGGCCCAGGCACAGCTGCGTCCTTCATCTCTCCCCGCCGCTCTCGCCCGCCCCGTCCATAATGGCTGAATTCACAGCCAGGTGATGCTCTGTTGTGGGTTTCTTAGAGGCCTCAGAACGGTCCCCACAGAGCTATTCACAGAGCCGTCTGCAAACGGCCTTCCGATGCCGGCGGCACAGAAACAATCCAAACTGCAGAAGACCGCCGGCCTCAGGCTGGAACGCAGTGAAAGTTACCTGTGTGGGAGCCCTCATTCAGAACACGCCTCCATCTCTGTCTTCAGCTCTGTCTCTGTCTGTCTGTCTATCTGTCTCTCTCATTTCCCCATGATGCCAGCCCACCTATCATGCCCAGGCTAGTCACAGTCATTTTATTTATTTGTTTGTATTTATTTATTTATGTCAGTTGTGGGGCTTGAACTCAGGGCCTGGGTGCTGTCCCTCAGCTCTTCAGCTCAAGGCCAGCGCTCTACCACTGGAGCCACAGCGCCACTTCCAGTTTTCTGGTGGTTTATTGGAGATAGTTTCTCGGACTTTCCTGCTTGGGCTGGCTTTGAACCGTGATCCTCAGATCTCAGTCTCCTGAGCAGCTAGGATGGCAGGCGTGAGCCACCGGCGCCCGGCTTCACAGTCGTTTTGATGGGACACGGTTCTTCCGTGGCGCACACTGCCGACTGCCTTCCAGAGCAGCATGGCCTCGGAGCTGTCCCCAGTGCTGGGGCTGGGTGGCCTCGGGCCACACCCCGGGTGGCCTTGTCCTCCCGGGCCACGCTGGGGAGCCGGCCCATTCTCCTGCTCTCTGGAGAGCGGCCGCTGGGCTCCTTGGCCTCCCTGAGTGTGCCCAGCTTCACCAGATCACAGATATTTCTTACAGCATGGGCCGAGGCTGGGGATGGGCACACGGCAGGACTGAGACGGAAGGTCTCGGGATAGAGATGCTTCCTCCTCCGCCCGAGCTCAGGACGGGCCAGCGGGGGGCTGGGGTGCCTGCTCGGCCCGCCTTGACCATGGCTCCCAGACAGACCTCCCAGGCCCACGCAGGCTCCATGCAGATGCCTCTGGGTGGCCCGTGGTGCTGCCCTGCTGGGGTGTCTCTGACCTGGCCTCAGTTTACCTCTGTGAAATGAGAGCGAGAGAGACGGATCTGCAGTAGGCCAGATGCCATCGCTCTCTGGAGGGGAGGGCCGGGTGTCGCTGGGTGAAATCCGCGTGAGGACGGGCACCGGGCGAGTGGCCGGCCGGCCGTGCGTGTGAACCACGGGAGCCACAGCTGCCCTGTCACCTGGCTCCACGCCGCGCCTTCGTCCCCAGCGGGAAGTGGAAGGCAGAGCCGGGTGTGGCACAGCTGTCCTGCTCCGCTCCGCAGGCCCAGTGTGCCAGGCTTCCACCCCCACGGGCGGCCCTCCCCTGGGGGGCCGGGGTGAGCCGGAGCAGCCGGCTGGCCACACTTCCCATCCTGCTGCTGCAAGCCCAACTCCAACCAGTAGTTCTGGCAGGTGGAGGAAGGCTGGGGAAAGGCAGGGAGCATCACAGCAGCATGAGATGTTCTGGCCATGGCCACCAATCACTCCACGGAGCACAGCCACCGATCATCCCACAGCACACAGCCACCAATCACTCCACAGAGACACAGCCACCAATCACCCCACAGCACACAGCCACCAATCACTCCACAGCACACAGCCACCAATCACTCCACAGCACACAGCCACCAATCACCCACAGCACACAGCCACCAATCACCCACAGCACACAGCCACCGATCACCCCACAGCACACAGCCACCAATCACCCACAGCACACAGCCAATCACTCCACAGAACACAGCCACCAATCACTCCACAGAACACAGCCACCAGTCACTCCACAAAGCACAGCCACCAATCACTCCACAAAGCACAGCCACCAGTCACTCCACAGAACATAGCCACCAATCACCCCACAGAACATAGCCACCAATCACCCCACAGCACATGGCCACCAATCACCCCACAGAACATAGCCACCAATCACCCCACAGCACATGGCCACCAATCACCCCACAGAACATAGCCACCAATCACCCCACAGCACATGGCCACCAATCACTCCACAGCACACAGCCACCAATCATTCCATGGACACAGACACCAATCACTCCACAGAACATGGCCACTGATCACTCCACAGAACATAGCCACCAATCACCCCATGGAACATAGCCACCAATCACTCCAGAGAACATAGTCACCAATCACTCCACGGAACATAGCCATGAATCACTTCACAGAACATAGCTACCAATCATTCCATGGAACACAGACACCAATCCACAGCACATAGCCACCCATTACTGCATAGAGCATGGCCACGAATCACCCCACAGAGCACAGTGCTAGGCCCAGCATGAAGGGCCATGGGACGGCCACAGTGGCTGTGAGGAGGCGAGAGCCCCTGTCCCACGCCCGTCCCACACCCATCCCACGTCCGTAGAGAGCCCCTGTCCCACGCCGTCCCACGCCTGTCCAGAGCCCCTGTCCCACACCCATCCCACATCCGTAGAGAGCCCCTGTCCCACGCCGTCCCACGCCTGTCCAGAGCCCCTGTCCCATGCCCATCCCACGCCTGTCCAGAGCCCCTGTCCCACGCCGTCCCACGCCTGTCCAGAGCCCCTGTCCTATGCCTGTCCCACACCCATCCCACACCCGTCGAGAGCCCCTGTCCCACGCCTGTCCCACACCCATCGAGAGACCCCCGTCCCACACCTGTCCCATGCCCCACGCCTGTCCCACGCCCGTCCTGTGCCTGTCTACCGGGACGGGCCATGGATGGCCCACACCAATGAAGCCAACAGCAGTCATTCCGGTTGCCAGGGCCTGTGGAAGTCATCACAGCCCTAACTCAGAAGCAGGGTGGCACCGTGGGCTGCGGTGTGGGGCCCTGAGCTGGGAGGGGGTGTCTGCACAGTAGGGACAAGGCCACCCTGGAGTGACACCCCGTCCCCGCCTCCCCAGGGTCTTCGGCCACATCAGCTTCCGCTCTGACTGGGAACTGGTCAAGGTGGACTTCCGGCCGTCCTTCCCAAGGCCGTGTGGAGACGAGGACTACAGCTCCTGGAACCTCACGGACCTCCAGGTGTGTGTGGGGGGGAGGGACCCCGCACAGGCTGCTCTGCTGCCCACGGCACCCCCAGCCCAAGGAGCCTCTCCCCCGGGGACCCCTCACAGACTCCCCACACGGGGCTTGTCCAAGCCTTCCCGGCACCCGCAGCTGCCCTGGGCCGAGGGCCTTGTCACGCAGGCTGCGGCTCCCGGCTCACCCAGGAGGCAGGGATTCAGGTGCCATGTTCGTACCAGGCGGCTTCATGGGCTTCGCTGGAACTGGCTAACAGGGAGGCAGGAGAAGCTTCCAGAACCTGACTCCAGCTGGATCAGGCAGTCTGCCAGCCCTGTGCTTGTCCCGGCCCTGGGTGCTCCAAGCATTCCCCTGGACCTGCCCGGAGTCCACACGGCCCTCAAAGCTGCGGCCGTCCCACGCCCTCCCACCCCCCCACCCCCCCACCCCGGGACCGGGAGCTCCTGGGGTCATGGATCCCGCAGTCCTGTGACCCCTCAGGGCCCAGCCAGGCCAGACACACTTGGTACGCGGCGGTATGCAACGCAAGAGGAAGAGGGAAGCTGCCTCATCTCGGCCTCACACATGCCTAGTCCCTTTCCAGGCCTCAGTTTCTCCTCCTGTCCCCTCTGTTGCCCAAAGGGTGGTCAGGACAAACTGGTGGAGAGCCAGCCCCTTCCGGGCCGGTCCCTCACCCTGGTCCCCTGCTACAGGGTGACCACTGCATTATGGGCCAGCAGAGAAGTTTCCGGAAGAGGAAGTCCACATCCTGGTGTGTCAAGGGGCGGAGCTTCACGTCGGCCCTCACTTCACGCGTGTGCCAGTGCCGGGACTCCGACTTCCTCTGGTGAGTACGAACTCTCCAGGCGGGTCACGGCCTCACGCTCACAGGGCACCTACTGCAAGGCCTCCAGCCTACCAGCGGCCTCCCTCCCCCTCCCCCTCCCCCTCCCCTCCCTGATCCCCCTCCCGTCCCCCCCACCCCTCCCACGTCCCCCTCCCTGATCCCCCTCCCATCCCCCCACCCCTCCCACCTTCCCCTCCCCGATCCCCCTCCCATCCCCCCTCCCCTCCCCGACCCCCCTCCCATCCCCCCCACCCCTCCCCGACCCCCCCTCCCATCCCCCCCACCCCTCCCCGATCCCCCTCCCGTCCCCCCCACCCCTCCCACGTCCCCCTCCCTGATCCCCCTCCCATCCCCCCACCCCTCCCACCTTCCCCTCCCCGATCCCCCTCCCATCCCCCCTCCCCTCCCCGACCCCCCTCCCATCCCCCCCACCCCTCCCCGACCCCCCCTCCCATCCCCCCCACCCCTCCCCGATCCCCCTCCCGTCCCCCCCACCCCTCCCACATCCCCCTCCCTGATCCCCCTCCCATCCCCCCACCCCTCCCACCTTCCCCTCCCCGATCCCCCTCCCATCCTCCCTCCCCTCCCTGACCCCCCTCCCATCCCCCCCACCCCTCCCCGACCCCCCTCCCATCCCCCCCACCCCTCCCCGATCCCCCTCCCGTCCCCCCCACCCCTCCCACCTACCCCTCCCCGTCCATCTCAGGCCTTGCATTGCAGCCTCCTGCGCCCGACTCTCCCTCCTGGCAGCTGGCCTGCCCTGCACGGCTCCTTTGAGATGTCGCTCACTCCCCAGGCCGCCCTCCAGGCTCCCCCGACCCCTGGGTCCCCCCGGCTGGGAGCCTGGGCGCCCCCCGGGCACCGTTCCCCCTGGCTGGCTCTGATGCCGTCTCTCCTCCCAGTGACTACGGCTTCGAGCGCATGCCCTCCCCGGAGTCTGCAGCAGACAAGTGCTCCGCCAACTTCTGGTTCAACCCCTTGTCACCTCCCGAGGACTGCGCCCTGGGCCAGACCTACACCAGCAGCCTGGGGTGAGCGGCCGCGGTCCGCCTCCGCCCTGCGCGCTCCCAGTCCAGGCCGCCGCTCTGAGTGCAGCGTCCGTGGGGAGAGGCTGGGCCGCGCCTGCGCGGGGCCCTGCATCCTGCAGGTCGGTGCGTCAGGCCTGGGGGGGGGAAGGCGTCTGGATCGAGCGCTGCCTGGAGCCGGCTCTGGGTGAAGCCCTTCTCAGCTCAAGGCCTGACCCCTAGACCCCCCCCCCCCCCGGCAGCTGGGAGACTGGGAGACGGGGTCAGGTGGGCGAGTTGATGGATCCGGGGACACAGTCCAGCTCCCCCAAGGTCACACAGAGATGGAACTCGGGGCCTCGCGGTCCAGGGCAAGGCCAGGGTTGGAGCTCGGCTGATGTAGGCACCGCCCTCCCTGGGACAACGCAAAACCACAGCGGTCAGCAGGGCCTCGCCTCGCCCCCCGGGCCGCAGTAACAAGGGCTGGCGCACTGTCCCCCGCGGCCATGCTGCCCTCCGGGGCCTCGTGTTCTGGGCTGGAGAATGGGTGGCGGGTCCACGGAGCCTTGGTGCTCGAAGCCACAGGCCCCCCGGTGTGATGCCTGCCCCCCCGCCCCGCCCGCCCAGGTACCGGAAGGTGGTGTCCAACGTGTGTGAGGGCGGCGTGGACCTGCGGCGCAGCCCGGTGCAGCTGCAGTGCCCGCTCATGCCGCCCCGGGGGCTGCGGGTCCGCGTCCGCGGCGACGCCGTGGCCGTGCGGCCTGGGGAGGACGTGCTCTTCGAGGTGCAGCAGCAGCAGGTGAGCTGGTGGCGGGGGCGGCCGGGGACGGGGGCCGGCCGGGGACGGGGGCCGGCCGGGGACGGGGGCCGGCCGGGGACGGGGGCCGGCCGGGGACGGGGGCCGGCCGGGGACGGGGGCCGGCCCGGGATGGGGGCCAGCTGGGGACAGGGGCCACCTAGGATGGGGGCTGGCCTGGGACAGGGGCCGGCCGGGGACGGGGGCCGGCCCGGGATGGGGGCCAGCTGGGGACAGGGGCCACCTAGGATGGGGGCTGGCCTGGGACAGGGGCGGCCTGGGACGGGGGTCGGCCCGGGATAGGGGCTGGCCGGGGACGGGGGCTGGCCTGGGACAGGGGCTGGCCCAGGACGGGCGTGGGGGGTTCACCTCAGGCCCCCACCATCTGAGACGAGGCAGTCACAGAGAGTGTGAGGTAGAGGTGGAGGGAGGGCGTGGGACAGCGGGGGGGGGGGGATGGCCTCACCCTGTGTGTGTGTGTGTGCGCCCGTGTGTCATGTGTGCATGCGTGTGCATCCGTGTTTACCCGGCTGATACAATGCTGACTCACTCCTGTAGCCGGCAAAAAATTTGGTAAACCTCTAATTAGATTGATTTAGTGAATTTGGAATCCTAACAAAAACAAAGTTAAAGAAATTGTTATTTATAACCACACAGCCACAATCTTGTACGTATGCGATATGCGTGTGTGTGTGTGTGTGTGTGTGTGTGTGTGTGTGTACACAGCTCTACTTCTTTCTCTCTATATGTGTGTCTATCCTCCTACTCTTTCTATTTTTACTTTAGCACAAAATGCTACGTTTTCTTCTGATTTTAAAATTAATATATGATTTTTGTAGAATGGGAAACACGTGAAAGGTAGAAAATACAAGCATCACTTAAATTCTTCTCCCCCAGGGGAGTGGTTAAATTGGTTAAATTTTGTATTTCCTTCTGGTGGTGGTGGTGGTGGTGGTCGTGGTGGTGGTGGTGGTGGTGGTGGTGGTGTGTGTGCCGATCCTGGGGCTTGAACTCAGGGCCAGGGCTCTACCCCTGTAATTTTCTTTCATCAAAACTTGTGCCCTACCACTTGAGCCACAGTGCCACTTCCAGCTTTTTCTGGGCCTTTTATTGCAAATAAGCGTCTCACAGACTTTCCTGCCCTGGCTGGCTTTGAACCTGCCATCCTCAGATCTCAGCCTCCTGAGTGCCTAAGATTTCAGGCGTGAGCCACAAGCGCCGGCTTCCTTCTGGTCTTTTAACTTAATCCATAGCATGCTTATGTTTCTGGTTATTGAAATACTGGCGATCTTGTAGGAAATCAAGAAGTGACCCTTAGAAGAACTCACAATGTGCAGGAAGCGCAGACGCTCAGAAGGCGCCAGGGGTGGGACCCCTGTGTCCCCGGGAGTGGGGTCCCTGAGCCTGGGCTCATCAGCTCACAGTTACGAGCGTCTGTCACGCGCGGCTGTGTTCTGTGAGCTTTAGTTAAGTGTCTTTCCAAACACAGTGCCAAGGTAGGGTGAGGTGGCGAGGACAGAGCCCTCGAACCCAGAGCCATGGGCCGTGGCCCCCGCACACAGGGAGACTGAGGCTGGGAACGACACAGCCTGCTAAGTGCTGATGGCCGTGTCAGGCACGTACACAAAACCTGCGTGTGAGTGGGGAAACGGAGGCGTGCCTGGTCATTGCTAGCCTCTGGCTTCAGTGGACAGAGACCAAGTCTGTACCCCCCAAACCTGAGCGGTGCCCTGGCTCTGACTCCCCACATCCCAGGACCCCTCGCTGTTCCAGACAGTCTGGGATTCACCCTGGAGCGCGGCGTTCCTGGCACGGGGCTGGGGGGACCTGGACCCCCAGCTAACCCAGCAGCCGCTGGATTCCGGACAGACTGCCCTGAAACACGGCCCTCTGCTGCCCCCTAGAGCCGAGAATGCGGCACGTGCTTCCCCTCTGCAGAGCCAATCAGACTGGCCTGAAGGCCAGCTCTAGGCCCTGGCCCTGGGCCCCAGCTGCCCAGGCCCCAGCCCTGCACCAGGAGCCCTGCCAGGCCTGAGGAGGTCCGTGGCGAGGGGAGGTCAGGCTCGTAGGAAGGGCTCTTTCAGGTCACGCCTGGAATCCCAGCTACACAGGAAGCTGAGATCTTGGGCTGGAGGTGTGAAGCCAGCCCAGGCAGGAAAGTCCATGTGCCATACCTTCCAGTAACCACCGAAAATCCCCAACGAAACTGTGGGTCGAGTAGAGCACCAGACACCTGAGCAAAAAGAAAAAAAGCTGAAGGTCAGTGCCCAGGCCGCGAGTTCAAGCCCCAGCACCGGCACCGAAATGAAGGAAGGTCTCACGGGGAGGGCAGGCCCCCGGGAGCTGCTGTCTTCGGCGGGGAGAGAGGAGCAGGCCGGCGCGTTCACCCACACCACACACTCTGCACCAACTCACAGACACGTGCAAAACACGTTCACACGGACTCACGCACGCAGACCGCCATGACCTTGCCACCTACAGCCACACAGCCACGCTCACCCGCCCCTGGCTTGGGAATGGGTGGACTGGGAGTCAGGGCTGACGATGGGGGTGGGGGCTGGGAGCGGCACGTGCACACGTGCGTCTCTGCTCACCTCTGCACAGGTGCAGAGCAGCTGCTGGGTGGACAGCCACACACACACATTTCATCCACACCCCACAACTGACATCAACTTCAAACTAGCCCCACGCAGCATGGAGGAGCGGGATCTGAGGCGGGCACCAACCGGGGGGGGGGTCACAAGTGGGCCCAGCTGCTCGGGAGGCTGAGATCCAGGGTCACGGTTCAAAGCCAGACCAGGCAGGAAATTCCATGACGCTCATTTCTGTTAGCCAGCAAAACACCAAAAGAAGAGCTGTGCTCAAATGGTAGAGTGCCAGTTGAGCAAAAAACTAAAGGACCCAGGACTGGCACACATGTGCGTGCACACACACACACACACACACACACACACACATGCACACACACAGGAATCCAGAAAACCCGTGGAGATGCATGGTGGCTGGGGACCCCTGTGAACGGCCCCTCCCTCCCCCAAGGCTGCCCGGCGTGAAGCCGCAGCAAGTGCTCCTTAAACCCCACATGCAGGCTGCCAGGCTGAGCCCCCGGCAGGCAGCTCAGTCCCTCCCGGTCTCCTCCCCTGTGACGCAGCACTGGGCAGGAGCAACCTCAGCCTCGATCCTGAAACCTAGAAAACCGGGGAACGGAGCGTCATATATATTAGGTTCCGGGTCACTGTCACAAAGGGCCACCATCGGGGCTCTGAGCACAGCACTGCCGGGAGGCTCAGCCCTGGGAGCTCCTGCCCGCAAAGCCCGCGCCGCCCGCACCCCGGCTCCGCACCACACGGGGGCAGTGGAGAGCTGAGGACGGTGCTGTGTGACGGACACCGTGGCTTGCTGGCCGCAGGCCTGGCGGCACTGCAGAAGTCCTCCCATGAGAGCCGTGCTCCCCGGGCTCCTCCCATGTGAGCCGTGCTCCCCGGGCTCCTCCCATGAGAGCCGTGCTCCCCCGGCTCCTCCCGTGTGAGCCGTGCTCCCCTGGCTCCTCCCGTGTGAGGGCCGTGCTCCCCGGGCTCCTCCCATGAGAGCCGTGCTCCCCGGGCTCCTCCCGTGTGAGAGCCGTGCTCCCCGGGCTCCTCCCGTGTGTGAGCCGTGCTCCCCCGGCTCCTCCCGTGTGAGCCGTGCTCCCCTGGCTCCTCCCGTGTGAGGGCCGTGCTCCCCGGGCTCCTCCCATGTGAGCCGTGCTCCCCGGGCTCCTCCCATGTGAGCCGTGCTCCCCGGGCTCCTCCTGTGTGAGCCGTGCTCCCCGGGCTCCTCCCATGAGAGCCGTGCTCCCCCGGCTCTCCCGTGTGAGGGCCGTGCTCCCCGGGCTCCTCCCGTGTGAGCCGTGCTCCCCGGGCTCCTCCCGTGTGAGCCGTGCTCCCCGGGCTCCTCCCGTGTGAGGGCCGTGCTCCCCGGGCTCCTCCCGTGTGAGCCGTGCTCCCCGGGCTCCTCCCGTGTGAGCCGTGCTCCCCGGGCTCCTCCCGTGTGAGAGCCGTGCTCCCCGGGCTCCTCCCGTGTGTGAGCCGTGCTCCCCGGGCTCCTCCCGTGTGTGAGCTGTGCTCCCCCGGCTCCTCCCGTGTGAGCCGTGCTCCCTGGGCTCCTCTCATGAGAGCCGTGCTCCCCGGGCTCCTCCCGTGTGAGGGCCGTGCTCCCCGGGCTCCTCCCGTGTGAGCCGTGCTCCCCCCGTGCTCTGTGACGTGCTCGGGCACCGGGGCCCCATCTGCCCCCGCACCGCCCTCTGCCGCCGCCAGCGCCTGGCCCCTCCTCACAGCCAGGCGGCTCCTCCGACGTGGAAGCCGGCTGTGCCCCTGGAAGGCGCTGCGCGGTGCCGCCCATCCACTCGGGCTGCGGGCCCAGGGGAGGCCCCGGCTGAGCCCCCCGCCGTCCCGCAGGGCGACGTGCTCACCACCAGGTACCAGGTGGACCTCGGGGACGACTTCAAGGCCATGTACGTGAACCTCACGCTGAGCGGGGAGCCCATCCGGCACCGCTACGACAGCCCCGGCGTCTACCGCGTGTCCGTCAGGGCGGAGAATGCGGCCGGCCACGACGAGGCCGTCCTCTTTGTCCAGGTCAACTGTAAGTCCGTCACCCCGAGGAGCCAGCGGGGCCTGGTCTTGGGGCGCACGGGAGCCCCGGGATGACGGGCCACGGGCGGGGAGGCCGGCACTCACACAGCACACCAGTGGTCTGGGCAGGACAGGACTGGGGTTCGCGTGGGTGGCTGTAGTGAGGGCGATGGGAACGGTGGTGGTAACGGCAGTGACAGTGTTGGTGAGCATATTGCTGCTGGTGATGGTGCTGGTCTGGTGGTGGTGATGGTGGTGATGGTGGTGGTTGTGATGGTGGTGGTCATGTTGGTGGTGGTGGTGGTCGTCATCGTCATATTGGTTGATGATGGTGGTGGTAGAGGTGGTGGTGGTGGTGGTGATGGTGGTGGTCATGTTGGTGGTGGTGATGATGGTGATGATGATGGTGCTGGTGGCGGGGGTCGTGTTGGTGGTGGTGATGGTGGTCGTGTTGGTGATGATGATGGTGGTGATGGTGATGGCGGGAGTCGTGTTAGTGGTGATGATGATGGTGGTGGTGATGGTGGTGGTTGTGATGGTTGTGGTGATGGTGGTGGTGATGGTGGTGGTCATGTTGGTGGTGGTAGTGGTGGTGAAGGTGGTGATGGTGGTGGTCGTCATATTGGTTGATGATGGTGGTAGTAGAGGTGGTGATGGTGGTGGCAGTGATGGTGATGGTGGCGGGAGTCGTGTTGGTGGTGATGATGGTGGTGGTGATGGTGGTGATGGCGGGGGTCATGGTGGTGGTGGTGATGATGGTGGTGGTGGTGGTGATGGTGATGGTGGTGGTGATAGTGGTCGTGTTGGTGGTGGTGATGGTAGTGATGGTGTTCGTGTTGGTGGTGGTGATGGTGGTGACGATGGTCATGGTGGTGATGGTGGTGGTGGTGATGGTGGTCGTGTTGGTGGTGGTGATGGTAGTGATAGTCGTGGTGATGGTGGTGATGATGGTCGTGGTGGTGATGGTGGTGGTGATGGTGTTGGTGATGATGGTGATGGTATTGGTGGTGATGATGATGGTGGTGGTCATGTTGGTGGTGGTGATGATGGTGATGATGGTGGTAGTGGTGGTGGTGATGATGGTGGTGGTGGCGGGGATCCTGTTGGTGGTGGTGATGATGGTGATGGTGCTGGTGGTAATGGTGGTCGTGTTGGTGGTGGTGGTTGTGTTGGTGGTGTTGGTGGTGATGATGATGGTGATGGTGGTGGTCGTGTTGGCGGTGGTGATGATGGTGGTGGTGATGGTGGTGTTGGTGGGGTCGTGTTGGTGGTGATGGGGGGTCAGTGGTAAAGGCGTCACTGACATGGGTGATATCGGTCACCAAGAGCACCCTTCGAGAGGCGCATGCGGGGCTGCAGCTTGGCCGCAGAGCGCCTGCCCAGCCCGCGCCACGTCCTGGGTTTGATCCCCAGGACCAACAAAGAAAAGACTAGACGGTGGAAGGCGGGCGCCCCGCTGTCCTTGAACCCTGCCCCCTCGCCCCGCAGCCCCGCTGCAGGCCCTCTACCTGGAGGTGGTCCCCGTCACCGGCGTCAACCAGGAGGTGAACCTCACGGCCGTGCTGCTGCCCACAAACCCCAACCTCACCGTCTTCTACTGGTGGATCGCCCAGAGCCTGCAGGTGCGCCCCGCCGCCGCCTCCCACTCCATCCGGGCGCTGTCCCCGCCAGGGGCCAGGCCGGCTTCCCTGGGCATCGGTTCGGGGTCCCCGTGTTCTGCGGGCACAGGGTAGATCAGATGGGTCCCTGCCTCCCTGGGGAAAGAGGTAGAACAAGGTGGCCGGCCTGGGCGGAGCGTGACCAGGGCCACAAAGTGGTTGGCAAGGTACCTGGGGCGCCGGGGAGGGGGCTGGGGAGGGGCCATCTATGGGGAGCAGTCATGCAGGGCACCCCAAGGGAGGAGCTGACGGAGACCCTGGGGGCCTCACTGAGAGGCCTGGCCTGTGCTGTGAAAACAGCCACAGACAGTGAGAAAGGGAGAGAGAGAGAGAGAGAGAGAGAGAGAGAGAGAGAGAGAGAGAGAGAGAGGGACAGGGAGAGGGAGAGAGAGAGGGAGGGAGAGAGAGGGAGAGAGGGAAAGAGAGGGAGAGGGAGGGAGGGAGGGGGAGAGACAGAGAGCGCCTGGCGAGAGGACAAGGCCGACTGTCCTCAGGTTGGGCCTCAAGACCCAGAGCAAGGATGCCTGCCTGCCCTCTCTCCCTCCCTCCCTCTTTCCTTCCCTCCTTCCCTTGTTCCCTCCTCTCCCTCCCTTTCCTTCCTTCTTCCTTCCTTTCCTCTTTCCTTCCTTCCTTCTTCCCTTCCCTCCCTCCCTGCTTCCTCCCTCCCTCCCTCTCCCCTCCTCTGAATCAGGCGCTCTTGAGCAGCCCTCCCTGCGGCCGGCCGTCTGGCGGGGGCAGGGCTGGCACTGCCCCTGGTGGCCACGGCAGCCCCTGCCAGCCCTGAGCCCCCTGTGCCCGCAGCCCCTGATCTCCCTGGAGAACCGGGTGGCCACGCGCTTCGTGGAGACGGGGGAGGTGCGTGTGACGGTGCAGGCCGCGTGCGGGAGCTCCGTGCTGCAGGACTCCAGGGTCGTCCGCGTGCTGGGTGAGTGCCCGGCCCTGGCGCCCGCACCCGCGTCGGCCCTGCAGAGCCGTGGCTGCTGTGGCCACGCCCGCGTACCCGGTCACACTGCGCGGTTCACGCACACGGTCCCTTGGGTCTTCCCCCTTCACAGGGGGGACACAGAGGCTCAGAGGCCAGCAGGGAGGTCACGGTCAGCTCTGGGGCTCCTGTTGCCTCAACCTGAGAGCTCTGAGCCGCGGACTCTTAAGATGGGGGCCGGTCCAGTTGCAGCCCACAAAGCAGGAAGGAACGAGGCCAGCTTGTGGCGTCTACACCCTGTGGGCTGCGTCTGCGCCCCCTAGACCGGCCCCCCCCCATGTCAGTTCATGGTAACGGCCTCTGGTGGCCCTGGTGAGCAGCCCGCCTGCCCAGCCGTGCCCGGGGAGGACGCTTCATCTCCAAACGCTGAGCCGGCCCTGCCGCCCCCAGCTGCCGCGGAGGGCCGCGGAGGGCTGCACCCAGGCCCGTCCTGGCGGGGCCTGGGCCAGGACTGACTGGAGCCCCACCCCTGCCTCTCTCCAGATCAGTTCCAGGTGGTGTCCCTGCAGTTCTCCCAGGACCTGGACAGCTACAACCCCAACACCCCCGAGTGGCGGGAGGACGTGGGCCTGGTGGTCACCCGGATGCTCTCCAAGGTATCCGTCTCAACCTACCGACTAAACCTCCCCTGAGCCAGAGCCCGGAGACAGGGAAGGCCGGAGTGGAGTCGCTCCGGAGCCTCACAGCCAACAGACGGGGGCAGGGCAGCGGGGTGGAGGGGGGGCCAGTCTGCCCGGTCCCCCGAGGGTGTGTAGGCTGAGCCCCATCCTGACCATGGTTCTCATCCTGTGAATGATGCTGGTGCAGTTGTTCTGGGCATAGGAGGCGCAGTAGGAGCTCAGCACGGGCAGCGTGTGGAGGGGCGGGGCGGGAGGGGCAGGTCTGGAGAGGGAGGCCTGTGAGGACTTGGGGCCGCCGTGTGGCGTGCAGGGGGTGAGGGCAGCCGAGTGGGACTTAGGAACCTGTGTTTGAGGCCCCGGGACAGGGGACACCATAAGGACACGCGTGCACGCATCTCTCTGTCCCCGCAGGAGACCGGCATCCCCGAGGAGCTGCTGCTGACCGTGGTGAAGCCCGGGCTGCCCACCCTGGCCGACCTGTACGTGCTGTTGCCCCCGGCCCGGCCCACGAGGAAGAGAAGCCTCTCCAGTGACAAGGCAAGTCCCGCGGCCCTGGGCCGCCCGGCGTGGGGGCCACACCCACAGACAAGGACACTGACAGCCCGTGGAGGCTCCCGTCCACCCCGCTGCGGTCTGATGGGGGTCTGGGAGGGGGAGGAGAGGCCGTGGGACGGTCTCCTACACCATTGGCTGGGGATGGTCACGTGGCCTCCACTGAAACCACAAGGAATGCTGGGAAGCCCAGGTGAGTATGGCAGGGAAGACAGTGGGAGCCTCAGCCAGCGTCCACACCAGCCAGCGTCCACACCAGCCAGCGTCCACACCAGCCAGCATCCACACCAGCCAGCGTCCACACCACAGCATCCACACCAGCCAGCATCCACACCACAGCATCCACACCAGCCAGCATCCACACCGCAGCATCCACACCAGCCAGCATCCACACCAGCCAGCATCCACACCAGCCAGCATCCACACCAGCCAGCATCCACACCAGCCAGCGTCCACACCAGCCAGCATCCACACCGCAGCATCCACACCGGCCAGCGTCCACACCGCAGCATCCACACCAGCCAGCATCCACACCAGCCAGCATCCACACCAGCCAGCATCCACACCAGCCAGCGTCCACACCAGCCAGCATCCACACCGCAGCATCCACACCAGCCAGCGTCCACACCAGCCAGCATCCACACCGCAGCATCCACACCGGCCAGTGTCCACACCAGCCAGCGTCCACACCAGCCAGCGTCCACACCGCAGCATCCACACCGGCCAGCGTCCACACCAGCCAGCGTCTACACCAGCCAGCGTCCACACCGCAGCATCCACACCGGCCAGCGTCCACACCGCAGCATCCACACCGGCCAGCGTCCACACCAGCCAGCGTCCACACCAGCCAGCATCCACACCGCAGCATCCACACCAGCCAGCGTCCACACTGCAGCATCCACACCAGCCAGCATCCACACCGCAGCATCCACACCAGCCAGCATCCACACCGCAGCATCCACACCAGCCAGCGTCCACACCAGCCAGCATCCACACCAGCCAGCATCCACACCAGCCAGCGTCCACACCAGCCAGCGTCCACACCAGCCAGCATCCACACCAGCCAGCATCCACACCAGCCAGCATCCACACCAGCCAGCGTCCACACCAGCCAGCATCCACACCAGCCAGCATCCACACCAGCCAGCATCCACACCAGCCAGCGTCCACACCAGCCAGCATCCACACCAGCCAGCATCCACACCGCAGCATCCACACCAGCCAGCGTCCACACCAGCCAGCATCCACACCAGCCAGCGTCCACACCAGCCAGCGTCCACACCGCAGCATCCACACCGGCCAGCGTCCACACCAGCCAGCGTCCACACCGGCCAGCGTCCACACCGGCCAGCGTCCACACCGGCCAGCGTCCACACCAGCCAGCGTCCACACCGCAGCATCCACACCGGCCAGTGTCCACACCGGCCAGCGTCCACACCAGCCAGCTTCCACACCGCAGCATCCACACCGGCCAGCGTCCACACCGGCCAGCGTCCACACCGCAGCATCCACACCGCAGCATCCACACCGGCCAGTGTCCACACCGGCCAGCGTCCACACCACAGCATCCACACTGCGGCAGCACCGAGGGCCCAAAGACCCAGAGTCAGCTGGGTGCCCAAGCCCCAGCAGGGTGGCCAAAGTCAAAAGGCAGCAGATCCAGACACTGCTGAGGTCCTGGCACGCCCTGGGGGGACAGCAGTCCAGCAGTGCCCCGGCCAGTCAGCCACACAGCCTCCCGACAGCCGCCAAGGAGAGAGACGCCGCCGCGGGCGCACACAGCACCCAGTGCCCACACCGGAAACAATGGCATATGGGGACCCCGGCACACGGGACATGGGACCCCGCCACACGGTGACCCTGGCACACAGGACACGGGACCCCGGCACACGGGGATACTCGCAGTTCCATCAAGCCAAGAAGCTGCGCAGCCAGGCTCCAACAAGGGGAGAGGGTCGGCGGGCCCCGCATCCAACTCAGCCATGTCAGAGGCCAGGACCCGGCTTGAAGGCAGCCCACGAAATAACCCAATTGGAAAGCGGGCGGCGGCCCAAGTGGAGACACGCATGGCCCGTCCACCGAAACCCCTCGCCAGGAGCCACACGCCACTCAGCCTCCCAGCCAGCGGCTTCCCCTGCAGGATGACGGAGCGGGCGGGGCGTGAAGGTGTACACACACACACACACATGCACACACATACACGCACACGCACGCACACGCATACACACACACCACACACACACACACACACACACACACACACACACACACACACACACCTGGGCCAGCCGTGTCCTGCCCGTCCTCATGGTGACAGGCAGCTTCCCTGCCCATTCACGAGGACACCGAGGCTGGGAAGGCCGTGGCCCTCTCCAGCCCTTGACCTCTGGAGGGGTCAGGGCCCTGACCCTCCCCTCTGGCCTGAGCACCCCCCCCCAGCTCTGGGCCTGAGTGCCCCCCTTCTGGCCTGAGCGCCCCTCCCTTCCCCTTTCAGAGAGTCGCAGCCATCCAGCAGGTGCTCAGTGCTCACAAGATCAGCTTCCCCGTGCGAGGCGGGCTGCGGGTCCTGGTGGCCCTGCGGGAGACAGACTCAGGTGGGAGGTCTGGCTGTGCCTGGGGCGGGCAGACTCAGGTGGGAGGTCTGGCTGGGCCTGGGGGGGCAGACTCAGGTGGGAGGTCTGGGGGGGCCTGGGGGGGGCAGACTCAGGTGGGAGGTCTGGGGGGGGCAGACTCAGGTGGGAGGTCTGGCTGGGCCTGGGGGCAGGCTGGGCAGGCACCCAGGCCCTGAGGCCCCATGGGTGGCCCTCCGTCACCCGCCGGGAGACCCTCCGGTGGACAGTCTCCAATTAGACGCATGGCTTTCTGGCCAGACCCGCGGGGCTTGACGTCCCCTCCAGATGACCCCTGCTGCTGGTCCCCATGGCCACTCCACAGGGAGCCCAGGCAGCTCACCCCGGGCATGCGCACGAGGGGGGGGGGGGGCCGGGCGCTCTGCAGGGGTAGGCTCCGCCCACGCTCCGAGCAGGTCAGCAGCTGCAGGACCGGCCCGAGAGGAGCATCCTGGTGCCTCCCGGGCCGTGAGGGTGCATTTCCCCACCTGAGCGGGGACAGGCTGGATGACATGCAGCAGCCTCTCCAGAGCTGGCACCCCTGCCCCGGCTGCCCTGCTCTGTCCCTGACTGCCCCTCACTGTCCTCACTGTCCCTCACTGACCAGCCCTGCCATGGCTGTCCCCTCCTGTTCTTGCAGGTCCCCGGCGGCTGGGCGGCGGCGGCTACTGGGCGGCGGCGGTGCTCTTCGTGGTGGGGCTGCTGGCGGTGGTGGTGTTCATCCTCTACAAGTTCAAAAGGCAAGGCCGCCTCCCCGTCTCTGCGCGGCCTGGACGCGGGGCGGGCAGAGGCCTCGGCTCCTGGCGGGGTCGCGGGGGGGGGGGGAGGGGGAGGACACAGCGCTGGTTCCCTTGCTGGCACTGTCACCGGAGGTCCCCAGGGACAGACGGTCAGCACCCTCCACGAGGGAGCCCCTCCCGTGCGGGCCTTGGGGAGCTGCGGGCGAGGGAGGCCCAGCCAGCGAGGCTGGGTGCGGGGCGCAGGCCCCGTGAGCGGGGGACAGCACCGCTTCCTGGCCCTCCTGCGCCAGCCTCTCCGGCCGGGCGCCACACGGGGGCCCCAGGTGTTCAGATGGGGGTGCTGAGGCCGGGGGCCTGGGGGGCCTGGGCACACAGACCACAAGCCGGCACCCACGGTGGCCGCCCTGGACATCCCCGGATTCTGGGCCTGAGCAGAATGATGCGTGGAGACCGACCGTGCTGGTCCCCAAGGACCACTGAGGGCCCCATTCACCACAGCGGGGCCCGCCTCCTCCACCCTCCCCCAGGGCCTGGGCACTGGGCGTCCCCCGGGGACCCCTATCTGCTGGCTTCGATGCACATGTGTCCTTGTAGAGGTTAACGGACGCCCCTTCCTGCCGGCCCCTCGGCCCATGGCTGGGCACGGGCCGGTGCTGCTCTGGCCGGGCGCGTCCGCACCTGTCCCCCTTGTTACCTGGATGGGGGGGGGAGAGGGGGGGTCTGAGAAAGAATAGCAGAGCTTCAGCTAACCTGGCGTCCCCCGGAGGAGGGGACCTCAGGGGACAGCCTGAGTTTTCCAGGTGGCAGATTGGGGGTCCGGGGCAGGCCATGGCCTTTCCCGCTTTCCAATCCCTGAGGCACGAGCTCCCTGGCCGCCCGGGCCTGGGGTCTCACCCAGCCCTCCGCCAGGTACCTAGGCAGGAAATCCGCTCGTCCCCCACCTGACCCCTGTGGCCCCTAGGAAGTGGGGTCCTAGTGCCCAGCTCCCAACCCCCTGGTCACTGCTGGAAAGCAGGGGCCCCATGCCCGAACCTCAGCTCCCGTGCCCAGCGCGCGTCGGCTGAGGCTGAGCGGGGGCCAGGGCTGGCTGGGTCCTCTTGGCACCGGGCTGGACCTTGGGTGTGGGTGGGTCACTCTCCCCTCCGCCCTGGGTACTGGGAGACAAAGTGGAGCAGCCACACCAGCTCTGCGGAGGCCAGCGAGGGCACCCAGCCAGGCTCTGGGGCTGGCCCTCTGCAGGGCTGGGTGCCCACGCCCTCTGCGAGAGCTGGGAGCCGCCTCTGCCCTGCAGGAAACGCCCGGGCAGAACCGTGTACGCCCAGATGCACAACGAGAAGGAGCAGGAGATGACCAGTCCCGTGAGCCACAGTGAGGACACGCAGGGGACCGTCCAGGGTAGGCGCTGGGACGCGTGGCCTGCGCAGGCTCCGCAGGGCACCCCCACACACTCTCCCTGGGGTTCCAGGGCCACAGGACCCGGCCCGCCCTGCTGCGGGACCCCTGTGTGCCTGGAGCAGGGAGGCCGGGGCCTCTGACGGAATCAGTGTCCGGGGACTTGCCAGACCAGGCAGCCCCAGAGGGGGGATGAAGACCACTGCCAGCAAAAATACTGGCTCCCCGAGTACCTCGCACAGCCCGCAGCGCTGTGCGCCACACAGCCTCTGCAGCCCGCCCTGCTCACGGAGCCGGGGCCGGCCCGGACAGTCGGGCAGGGCCCTGCATCACTCCTCCGAGTGAGGCTGCTCTAGCCGGACACAACCTCACCTGGTCGGGCCCCACCCCGTCCCCTCTGCACAGCCCGTCAGTGGTCCACCCCGGCCGCCGTCGCCGTGGCTCCAACCTTCCACAGCAGCAAGGCCTGCCGCCGGCTTCCGGCCAAGGCCGGCCGTGCTGCGGGACGGGGTAGCTGGGGAGGCGGCAGGGAGGCAGTTTCCGTGGGCAGCCCCGGGCCCCTGGCCCTCACCCTGCCCCGGTCTCGGGCTGACACGACCACGCCCCCTCTCTCTGGCTCCGCCCCAGTCCTCACCATGCCAGACCCCCCAGCAGCAGCTGCTGCCAGGAGGGGGCGGGGCGTCAGCCCCTCCCGCGTCCCCCTGCTGCGGATGCCTTCGGGCTCCCGTTCAGGTCAGTGTGGCCTCACCTCTGCGCCCGGGCCGCTGCTCCCACAGCACTGCACGCCCCCCCCCCCACGGTCACGGAGGACGCACCCCGCACAGCCGATGCCACCGCGGGTGTCCACGACTCACCGCTTCCGCGCGGGTCCCCCCACGGCCTGCCTCACGCCGTCCCCACGTGGCAGACGGGGCTCACAGCCACGCGTCTTCTGTTGCCTAGGCAACCACTCAGGCGTGGTCCTGAGCATCAACTCTCGGGAGATGCACAGCTACCTGGTCAGCTGATGCCCGGACCACCGTCTCCCCGCGGAGGACGAAGGAGCCCAGGGGCGGCTGGGAGGCCCCGCCGAGCCCTCGGGAAGGCCGCCTCCTCCCGCCGTGCCCGCCCAGGGAGCGGACACTCCCTCCGTCAGCCCCAGCCGCTCCTGACCGCCCACCCGGACCAGGCCCAAGGTGCCACCAATGTCCCGTCCCTGCCTCTGGCCCTGGACCCCGCTCACGCTGCCCTGCTGCCCAGCTGAGGCCTGACTTCTCCCAGCCGAGGCCACTCTGTCCGGAGCGTGGGGTGAGGCTGCCGGGCTGGCCCGGCCCTCGGTCCGCAGCCTCTGCCCTGTGGCTCCTGTTCTTGCTGGGGGCTTCCCAGAGTCCCGTAAGCCAGACCCACCCAACACCACCCCCCGGTGCCCTCCAGTGCTCCTCTTCCTGTTAAACTGCAGATCCTGTAAATACCTCTCCAGGTAGCCCTTTGCATTCGGGGCACGTTTAACTGTTAAGCTAAGCGGCAGTCACTGGCTCTCAAAACCCCCTTTCTGTACCACCGGAGCTCCTCTAGTTGTCCCCAGGTAGTGTGGTGGGCAAAGGAGCCCTGTTCCTGCAGTTCCGCAGGCTGCCAGTAGGAGGCGCCCTCACAGCCCCTCCAGGACGGCTCCCAGCCTGACAGGCTCTGGAAGGTTTCCTGCCTGCTTTGGGACCCGCGTGGAGCGGAGCCAGGGACGCATGGGTGGGCAGAGCTGTGCGGCTCCTCACGGTGAACCGGGGCACTCGGAGAGGGGGGTCACAGCGAGGTAGTCTGGGGGCCCGGCTCGGCTGCCTGGGGCCAGGGACCCAGTGCAGCACTGCACAGAGACAGCAGGACACTTCACCTTTTGCCTTGAATCATGAAGTCAGTCCCCTTCCCGCCATCCCCTCCTCTCCGTCCTCCTCCCAGGCCTCCACCAGGCCAGCCTCCACCCTGCCAGCTTCAGGGTCATGCCCCCGTTCTTCCTATTGTTGGGGAGGTCCAGGGGTGAGCCCCCACCCCAGGGCATCGCTGGAGCGCTCGGCCTTGGCCGAGTGGCTGCTCCTGGCATGGAGGTACTCTGGTCATGGTGAACCTGTGATGGACGGAAACTAGGCGCACTGCCAGGCAGGGCGCCCCAGGCGCTCCCCCTGCAGCCCAGAACGGCCGAGGCTCCTGGGCCCCCAGACTGGCCTTGGCGAGGGGCTGGGTTAAAGGGCCCAGTGCCAGGAAGGGCCTTGGCCCCAGCACCAGCCCCCAGCCGCCGGCCGCCCCCTCCTGCCCCAGGCCCAGACCCGCTCTGGAGATGCGCACGGAGCCGTCGGCGCCCAGGTCCCAGGCCGCACGGGAGCCCTGGACGCCACCCCCCAGGGAGTCCCTGGTGACCACTCGACTAGTTCTCAAAGCTGTTCCGTCAGGGTTTTCCCTCGCTACGTGTGCATTTTCCCCTTGTATTTTATGTTACTATTTCTTTCAAAAAACCAACCCACCCATCTGGGCGTGTGGGTGCAGAGCCTGGGCACAGCGTGGTGTCCAGCAGCGTCCAGCAGCGCCGCTTCCCCAGTGAGTGGGTCCAGCCAGGACCCGCCCGCGCCACCTGCGCCCCGCGCCACCTGCGCCCCGCGCCACCTGTGCCCCACACAGGTGCCCACGCCCCCGGGGACCAGACTCCGTGCGCTGGGGTCCCGGCCGCGTCGGGCACCTCCTGCCATGTGCACATAACAACCAACGCGTTCTTCCTCGTTTTTTCCTTTTTAAAAACCAATAAATCATTTGTGATGCTTTTAACAAAGGTTCAATGGACGTGACCCACTTGGCCTTATTTTGAAGACCGTGTGTTTTGACGTGGAAGTCTCGGTGAGCGGACGCAGTGGTGGGGGGCGAGGACGCTGAGGCGGACAGCAAAGGCACAGGCTTGTCACCAGACTCGGGTCACTGCGACCAGGGCAGAAAGTTCCTTGGCCTCCCAGAGGAAGGGCTTGTCAGCCAAAGCAGAGTGAATTCTCCAGATGGGAGGGAGGGCTGGGGGTGGCAGGACCTCGGGCTTCTGTGGGGGCTGCAGATGTGGCTGTGATCATGGGTTGTACAACACGGGCCCTGGGAAACTGGTTATTGAGGTTTATGGAGAAAGTTCCAGGTTATGTGGTCAGCTCCTTCCGTTTGTCTGGTGAGACCAGAGCCGCCATTCCCCTAGGTGGGGGCTGGGCACCAGCAGGCCAGGATGTGACGACACCCGATCCACATCCATCTTGGCTGTCCATTCCCAATCCCCGCCTCACATCTCCCCCAGCCCAGCTGTGACCGCAGGCCGGTTGGGCCTGAGCCACCCGTAATTGAAGTGTCAACTGTGGCGGGGGGGGGGGGGGGGGGGAGGGAAGGAGGGAGAGATGGAGGGAGGGAGCGGGAGGGAGAGGGAGAGGAGGGGAGACAGGTGTAAACGTGGTGTTAGGATGCTCTTGAAGCCGGGCATGGCACCCACTGTTAATCCCAGCTACTCAGGAAACTGAGGTCAAGGGGGTCACAGATCACAGCAGGGCTTCACGGCTGCTCTCTGGCCTCTGCCCCATTCCATTCCACACACCCGGCCCCTTGAACACACGAACTTGCCAATCACCTCAGCGCGTTCTGGTGAGCGGACAGACCGTGTCCCTGAACGTGCGTGCTCCTGTCTGAAGACCGCCCGTGGCCACGCAGAACTCCAAGATCTAGTCGGGCCTCGGCATGAACGGAGCCAGGCTGCGAGCGCAGCGGTGCAGCGCTGCACACACCTGCGGGGTCTCCTCCAAGCCCGTGCACGCACGCGCAGACCAGTCCGTCCTGGCCAGGCGAGGATGGCCACGGCCGTGCGCCACGCCGCGGTGGCCCGCGAGTCTCCTCCCGGCTGTGAGCAGAGGTGCTGCCTCCTCCCGACCCTCCCCGCCTCTCCCGGCCGCACTGCTCACAGCCACGTGGCCCCCAGGGCCCCGTTTTCCTCTCCGGCCACACAACCAAGGGCCGCCTGCTTACCCAGCCGTGCTGTGGCTCCAGCTGGGGTCGCTGCGGGCTTGGCTCCCACAACTTCAGCCCGGTCCTCCAGGAGCCGAGCACGGGGAGCAGGGGGCACGAGGAGGCAGACAGAGGGTGGGGGGTAGGTAGGTGGGCGCGGGGGGGGGCTGCCTGGAGCCTGGGCAGTATGCATCACGTGGGAAGTGGCAGCCCTGAGGGGAGGCAGGTGGCCCGTGGGTGTTACCATGGCCGCTGGGAGGACGAGGCAGCCAGCTCCACTCTGCTGGGTGCTTCTGGACAGGGGAGGTGGCACCTGTCACCATGGCGTCCAAGGCCAGGTTCAGCCCCCCCCCCGCCGCCTCGCCACCCCTCTCCTCACAGAACCCCCACCCCTGCTGCCTGTGAGCAACCCCGCCTACAATCCCGGAAGTCTTTCCTAACTTCTACACACAAAAGGTGCATGAGAGTTTTGAGTGTCTTGCTGGGTGGACTTCCTCCTAGCCAAGTCAGGTCGGCCCAAATGCTTGGCACTGATCTGGGCTTTGGCTGTGTCTCTTGAGTATTCAGGTCTGGGAACCAAAAATACACTTAAAAACCAACTGCAAGCCTGGCACTGGCAGCTCACACCCGTAAGCCTACTCAGGAGGCTGAGCTCTGAGGATCTTGGATCAAAGCCAGCTGCGGCAGCAAAGTCAGGGAGACTTATCTTCAATCTCACACACACAACTGGAAGCAGAGCTGTGGCTCAAGCAGAAGAGCAAAAATGCTCAGGGACAATGCTCAGGTGCTGAGTTCACAGCCCAGGACAGGCACAAAACAAAACAAGAGGGCTGGGAAGGCGGCTCCGTGGTAGAGTGCTTGCCTTGCATGCCTGAGGCCCTGGGTTCGATTCCTCAGCACCACATAAGCAGAAAAAAAGCTAGAAGTGGTGCTGTGGCTCAAGTGGTAGAGCGCTAGCCTTGAGCTGAAGAGCTGAGGGACAGCGCCCAGGCCCAGAGTTCAGGCCCCACGACTGGCCCACCCCCCCAAAAAAAAACCAGAACAAACAAAAAAACAACACACGTACAGTTGCTCCAGGAAAAGTTCTTCCTCTGGCTCCCATACAAAGTGCTGCTCCCAGTCCAGTCCCTCCCTAAACCCCCACTGCTCAGTAACCTCCACTTCCACCCAGTGATCTTCACTACCATCGCCACCACCCAGTGACCTCCATCACCATCACCCAGTGACCCCCATCACCACCACCCAGTGATCTCCATCACCACCACCCAGTGATCTCCATCATCCCCACCGTGATCTCCATCACTATCACCCAGTGACCTCCATCACTACCACCCAGGATCTCCATCACCACACAGTGACCCCCACCACCACCATCCAGTGACCTCCACCACCACCACCCAGTGACCCCCATCACCACCACCCAGTGACCTCCACCACCACCACCCAGGATCTCCATCACCACCCAGTGACCCCCACTGCCACCATCCAGTGACCTCCACCACCACCACCCAGTGACCTCCATCACCACCACCACCCAGTAACCTCCATCACCACCATCACCCAGTGACCTCCATCACCATCACCCAGTGACCTCCATCACCACCATCACCCAGTGACCCCCATCACCACCACCCAGTGACCTCCACCACCACCACCCAGTGATCTCCATCACCACCACCCAGTGATCTCCATCATCCCCACCGTGATCTCCATCACCATCACCCAGTGACCTCCATCACTACCACCCAGGATCTCCATCACCACCCAGTGACCCCCACCGCCACCACCCAGTGACCTCCACCACCACCACCCAGTGACCTCCATCACCCCCCCCCGTGATTTCCACCACCACCCCATCATCTCCATGGCATCGCAGTGTGCAGCAGCAGTCACCTGAGGTAGACACCAAGGCCTGGTCCACATGGCAGTTTTATTAAGAATACACGAATAGGTGGGTCACGCCACAGGGCGCCAGTCAGAGGCTACACGTGTGAAAACTGTAGAAAACTCAAGTGGTAAAGGCGAGACTACAAACCGGGGTCAAGGCTGAAAATTAGCGTCTCATGGCGATCTCTTCATAAAACTCTGTCCTTTATGAATTAAATATAGTGAGAAACACACTCAAAACATATTCACGTTTTTTCCTAATGGGCTCTAGCAACGTATTTAATAACAATAATAAAATAATAATAATAATTAAAAAATCTCTCCTGTTTCTTTGCCAGCTCCTTTCAAAGAGAATTTTAAATATGACTTTAGGTTTTTTTTTTTTAAATACAATCAGGAAATAATTACATTCTTACTATGAAGACATTTTACAACAGCTAGCCATGGTCAATGAATTCTGAAGGGCTGTTAAGGAAACGCTGGTGTTCAAATGCAGAATGTTTCCCTTCTCCGTGGAGAGCTAATTAACCAGATTATCGTCTTCAAAACACCTTTGGTCCCTGGGAAGCGCGGTGTCACCATCCCATTCTGAAATGACGGAGGCCCTGCAGGCGGCACGGGGGGCGCGGGGGGCACGAGGGCTGCCCGGGGGCTGCGGCAGGCCTCCTCCCTCCCGCCCTGGGCCCCTGCTGGCCACACAGAGCCTCGCTGTCTTCCCCACGCAGGGCCGGGCGCTGTGAGGGAGGCTTTCATGGTCAGTTTATTTCACAGTGTGGACCCGGTGCCCAGAGGATTCAGGAAGGAACGGGAACAAAATGGCCGCCTCACAAATCTGAAATCACTGCTCCCACCTAACATTTACTTTAGGAAAGAGGAAGGGAAAGCAAGAGCTTTCATCATGTCACCAGTCTGTGGTGTGCGCCCACGGGCGGCGCTGGGAGGCGGCAGGGCGTGGGGTCACGCAGCCGCTCACCACGCACAGCCACAGCCACTCACCACACACAGCCACAGCCACTCACCACACACAGCCACTCACCACGCACAGCCGCTCACCACGCACAGCCGCTCACCACGCACAGCCGCTCACCACACACAGCCACTCACCACGCAGCCTCTCAACACGCACAGCCGCAGCCGCTCACCACGCGCAGCCGCTCACCACGCGCAGCCGCAGCCGCTCACCACACACAGTCGCTCACCACGTGCAGCCGCAGCCGCTCACCACACGCAGCCGCTCACCACACGCAGCCGCTCACCACACGCAGCTGCTCACCACACAGCCACTCACCACGCGCAGCCGCAGCCGCTCACCACACGCAGCCGCTCACCACACGCAGCCGCTCACCACACGCAGCCGCTCACCACACACAGCCACTCACCACACACAGCCACTCACCACGCGCAGCCGCAGCCGCTCACCACACGCAGCCGCTCACCACACACAGCCACTCACCACGCGCAGCCGCAGCCGCTCACCACGCACAGCCGCTCACCACGCACAGCCGCTCACCACACGCAGCCGCTCACCGTCCCCCCCCTGCAGCGCAGGCCCCCCCCCCCCCCCCGCACACAACCGATGCTTCTGCCCCTTTCATGGTAGCTGCAGTGCCGGGCAGGGGTGGAAGGTGGCTGTCTCCCGGGAGCAGGGGGCCACGGGCTGAAGCTACACCTCCCCAGGGAGGGGTTGGCAGGTTCGCTCTCTGGAAAGGGAGCATGACCAGAAGCTTTGCCCACGGCCCGTGCCCGGCCCACGCCAAGCTGTCCCTCAAGTCCTGCATGTGGATTCCGGCGGAGGCTTGGCAAGGGCAGCCAATCTCCAGCCTGCTGGAGTGGGCTTGGAGACAGCCCAAAGTAACTTGGGGACAAACAAGAGACAGATGTTGCAGACATCTGGGCTGGGCAGCCCGGGGCATGCAGGGAGCAGGCAGGAGAGATTGCGGCCCTGAAGGGGGGAGCGGGGGGGTCACATGGATCCCAGAGAAAGGGTTCTGGAAGATTCCACATGGTAGGCCTATACAGGCCACTGTGACATGTAGGACCACACAGCTGATCCATATTGGTCACCGTGCAGTGCACGGAAGCGAAGTGACAGGAGGAGCCCAAGTCTGGGCCCAGGCTGGGGAGTTCCTAGAAGACGTAAGAAACGCCAAGGGCATCCTTCCAAAGTGTGACTGGAGCGAGCACCAAGTAAGGAGGGGTGTGGAGTGGCAGCTCGGCACAGGGCAGCGCAGGGCGGTGCAGGCCGGTCCTTCCATGGAAAGGCTCAGAGTGGCGCTGGTCTGCCCTCGGCCCCGGCTGCCCTCGGCCACACCCAGGCACGCAGAGGGAGGGTCACTGAGACCACCATCAGCACCCAGCAGGGACCCTGGGCGCGCTCCATATGTACACATATAAATTAAAACTTTGCTATTGAACATATACAAATAAATAACTTACTTTGAAGCAAATGCACTACACGAACTTTCTGATCCAATCTAGAAATGTGAAGGGAGTGCGGGCGGGCGGGCGGGCGCAGACACAGACACGGACGCGGGGACGAGGCGCGAGCTGGCCGCGGGAGCCCTCGCGGGCCTCGGGGCTCGGGATGCGTCTCACCCGCTGCGCTCCTTCAAGATGACTGGTGACGTGAGCAGACGGGTTTTAAACGCAACACGTGCGCGTCAGGAGCCTGGGCGCAGGCCCGAACGCTCGCTCGGCAGGGCCTGACACCGCCGACGTGGGGGGGGGGGCAGGGGGAGCCTGAGGCGGCTCTAGCACCCCACACCCAGACCACAGGCGCTCACCTGCGCCGCCTCCACCCACACCGCCGGCGGAACAGTGGAAGCCTAGGACGGCTCTCCTGGCAAAGCAGCTTGCCGACTGGCACGGCCTAGGAGCCTGGGTCTGGTTAGCTCCATTCGGCCTGCAGGTGGAAAGGATGCAGGGTTTCACCGACTCGCAGGGGTCTCAGAGCCCAGCGGGGTGGGAAGAGCTCTTCCCGTGGCTGGTGAGGACACGGGCCTGGGGGCCACCTGGCCCGTGCCCGGCGTCTCTGTACGGGGACCACAGTAAATGCTGGTGGCGGTGCCCTGCGGGGGGGGCCGCAGACACCGCTGACCCCTCGGGAGCCAAGGGGCTTCGTGGCAAATGGCTTTGCAGTGAATTCAAGGGCGCCGGCCGGGGCGCTCTCCTGCTTCTACAGAAGACCAAAGGCAGCAGCGGGTCTGGAGGCCGTGCTAGGAGCTGAGCTGGCCCTGACAGACGTGGGCATGGACAGGAGGCTGCCCGGGCAGGCCCTGACGGCGCCTCTGTCCTGCAACCTCTTCCTATGCAATAAGAACGTTCTGGATTGTGGGCGAATGGCTTTGTGTGGAGCACTGCTGGGTTCTCTGCTTTTGGGGGGGTGGGGGAAGCCCACACTGGCTGCAGGGGCACAGCCGTGGAAAGTTCTGGCAAGTGCCCTCTGGAGAGCACAGGCAGGGCCAGGCCTCGTGCGTGTCTACAGCGACCGGAGCCCAGGGCTATTGCACGGAGGGCAGGCAGAGGAGCTGGGGGGACCTGGGGCCTGGGTCTGTGCACAGGGGTGCAGGCAGGCGCGTGGCCTGGGGCGCTCTCAACGGCCCTTCTGGGGCTCAAGCTGGCCCAGACCATGGCTGTGAGTCCTGTGCTTTTTTCTTTCCAAGGGAGCTGTGGCCTCCACATCAGCCTCAGCCTCAGGCTGTGGTGGGGGAGGGCTGGGGCCCCGGGCCGAGGGGGACGGGCACACGCGAGACAAGAATGCAAACGCTGCGGCGGGGACGGGAAGGCCGGCCACGGCGTCTCCGCGCTGCCCACGGCCGGCGCCCACGCGGCTGAGAGATACTCAGGTTAAAAAGAACGGCAGCTCAGGTCCTGCGGACAAAGCACCGCACCAACACAACGCTCGCACCACGTCCCTGGGGCTGGGGGCCGGGCAGGGGTGCAGACACTGCCCGCGTGGGCTTGAGGTCTGGGTGGACGAGGACCTGGCGCCCGGAGGCAGAGGCCGGCGGCCAGTCAAGGTGGCAGAAGGGGTCAGAGGCTATGACTTCTCCATCCGACACAGGAGCCTCGTAAACACGGGTCACTCCTTGGTTGCTTCTGCGTTCTGACGATGAAGTCAGACCCCAGTCTTACTAGGAGGCTCTCTCAGGGGCGCCACTGCACCGTAGAGGGGCTGCGCGTGAGCCGCTGGCATCGGCAGGCCATCGCCACTCTGCATCCCGGCTTGTGGCTGGATGGCGCGGCGGTGGCGCGGGGGCGGGGCGGGGTCCCTGGGTGAGGCCGGGGGCCCTGGCCGTCCTCTAGGTCCCATTCTTCAGCTCCCACTCCTGGGGGGAAGGAAGGAGAGCCGCATCAACCCGCACACCGACCGCCAGCTGGCCAGCCTTCAGGACTGAAGGCCGGCGAGTGGCTGGCACCCACCATGATGCAGAGGTTCCCCAGAACGGAACACAGTGGCCCTGGGCCCAGCACTTCCGCTGTGTATCTACACCTATTCTAAAGCAGAGGAAGCGATGGGTGCAGTGGCTCACACCTGTAATCCTAGCCGCTCAGGAGGCTGAGATCTGAGGACTGCATTTCAAAACCAGCTAGAACAGAAAAGTCCATGACAGCAAAAAGCCAGAAGTAGAGCTGTGGCTAAAATGGTAGAGCACCGTCCTTGAGCAAAAAAAAGCCAGGTGGGGATGAGAGGCTCTGAGCTCAAGCCCCAGTGCTGGTTTATAAAACGAAATGAAACTCATGGTGGGGGAAGGTGTCCACAGTGGGAGGTGTGGATAAACAGCCCACCCTAGGAAGAAGGAAGGCAACAGACAGACAGACACCTCAAGTGTTCCCAGTGCCGAGGCTCAGACCGATGGCAGAGCCGCCCGTGGCTCTGGTGTGCGTTTGGCCCGGCAGCCCAGCGCCAGCACCTGACCGGCGCACATCTTTAGGATGTCCTTGGGGTGTCCCCGAGTGTCCCTGCAGGGCGCCCTGCACACGCATCTCCCCTCCCCGCCGCTGGGGACGCCCTGAGGGCCCGGAGCAGCACAGGAGGCGGCCTCGCCCCGTTGCTCGGGACCAGGCCTCCATCGGGCCTCCACCGCGGAGTCCCAGCGCGGCTCCAAGCCCGGATGGCCGCGCACTTCCGAGACGCCGAGGCTGGGCGTGGAAGGCAGTGGGTGCCACCCTGTCGCAGGACGAGGTCCTGTGGCGGCGGCGGAGGTTTCGGGTGTCCCCAGACCCTGGCAGAGGGCCGTGGCGGGAGGGAGGCCCTTCTTCCCTCCGTGAAGCTCACTTACTTGGTCACTCGGCCCGACCCGTGAGCCCAGCCCCGGGCTGAGCCGGGCAGGACGCTGGCTGAGGGCTCCGGCGGGGCCTGAGGTCTGGGCCGCGTTCACTGGCAGCCTCCAGCAGGGGCCCGGCAGTGCGAGGCAGCCCGAGGGAGGCCGCCCGCCCCGCGCCCCGCCCCGCCCCGCGCGCGCCCCGCCCCGCCCCGCGCCCGCCCCGCGCCCGCTCCGCCCCGCCCCGCCCCACCCCGCCCCGCGCCCGCCCCGCCCCGCCCCGCGCCCGCCCCGCGCCCGCCCCGCCCCGCGCCCGCTCCGCCCCGCCCCGCGCCCGCCCCGCCCCGCGCCCGCCCCGCCCCCGCCCCGCCCCGCGCCCGCCCCGCCCCGCGCCCGCCCCGCCCCGCGCCCGCTCCGCCCCGCCCCGCGCCCGCCCCGCCCCGCGCCCGCCCCGCCCCGCGCCCGCCCCGCCCCCGCCCCGCCCCGCGCCCGCTCCGCCCCGCGCCCGCCCCGCCCCGCGCCCGCCCCGCCCCGCGCCCGCTCCGCCCCGCGCCCTAGGAGGCCCGAGGACTCACCTTGGCCTTCTGCAGCACGTGCCCGCGGCAGGGCGAGCTGCCCGTGGCCGGCTGGCTCTTCTTGAGGACGGCGGCGCTGTTGACGGGCAGCGGGCCCTCGGTGTCGCTGGTGTCGCAGCTGGAGATGGGCGAGTTCTCCAGAGTCCGGTGCCGGAAGCCGGGAGACTGCCCGCGAGAGACGCCGTGAGCCGCGCCCCACAGCCTTTCCCCAAAGGATCACACCCCACCCCTCTCACCCTGCAGGGGCGGAACCGGGACCTTGCACAGTTTAGAAGGAGCCCAACCACCCAGTCACCCACCTCCTAGCCCTGAACGCAGCATGCTCCAAAGAACAGACCGGTGACCGGAAGGAGGACACAAGCAGGACCACCACAGACAGTGACCAGCCAGAGGAAGGCCGAGGCACGGGAGGGGGGTGATGGGAGGAGGAGGAAGGCCGAGGCACAGGAGGGGGGTGATGGGAGGGGGAGGAAGTTCCAGACATGAGAGGGAGGTGAGGGGGGGGGGGGAGGTGAGGGGGAGGAAGGCCGAGGCATGGGAGGGGGGTGATGGGAGGAGGAGGAAGGCCGAGGCATGGGAGGGGGGTGATGGGAGGAGGAGGAAGGCCGAGGCACAGGAGGGGGGTGATGGGAGGGGGAGGAAGTTCCAGACATGAGAGGGAGGTGACGGGGGGGGGGGGTGAGGGGGAGGAAGGCCGAGGCATGGGAGGGGGGTGATGGGAGGAGGAGGAAGGCCGAGGCACAGGAGGGGGGTGATGGGAGGAGGAGGAAGGCCGAGGCACAGGAGGGGGGTGATGGGAGGGGGAGGAAGTTCCAGACATGAGAGGGGGGTGACGGGGGGGGGGTGAGGGGGAGGAAGGCCGAGGCGCAGGAGGGGGGTGATGGGAGGGGGGGAAGGCTGAGGCGCAGGAGGGGGGTGATAGGAGGGGGGGAAGGCCGAGGCGTGGGAGGGGGGTGATGGGAAGGGGAGGAAGGCCAAGGCATGGGAGGGGGGTGATGGGAGGGGGAGGAAGGCCGAGGCGCAGGAGGGGAATGATAGGAGGGGGGGGAAGGCCGAGGCACGGGAGGGGGGTGATGGGAGGGGGGGAAGTTTCAGACATGAGAGGGGGGTGACGGGGGGGGTGAGGGGGAGGAAGGGCGAGGCGCAGGAGGGGGGTGATGGGAGGGGGAGGAAGGCCGAGGCATGGGAGGGGGGTGATGGGAGGGGGAGGAAGGCCGAGGCATGGGAGGGGGGTGATGGGAGGGGGAGGAAGGCCGAGGCATGGGAGGGGGTTGATGGGAGGGGGAGGAAGGCCGAGGCGCGGGAGGGGGGTGATGGGAGGGGGAGGAAGGCCGAGGCGCGGGAGGGGGGTGACGGGGTGAGGGGGAGGAAGGCCGAGGCGTGGGAGGGGGGTGACAGGGGGAGGGGGAGGAAGGCCGAGGCGTGGGAGGGGGGTGACGGGGTGAGGGGGAGGAAGGCCAAGGCTGGGGGGGCAGGGAGTGCTGTCTGCTTCCTGTGCTCGGTGCTGGCCCTTGCACGCGGGCTGGCCTTGGAAGGCCTCACTGACACCACCCTGGGGCTACTGAGGCACTTGGACCAGCGTCAGCCCACGATCACATCCCACACAGACCCCGCGCCAGGCGTGACATCAGTGTGCCGTGCCACACCTGCTGCCTGGGAGACAGGACCTGGTGCCACGAGGAAAGGCCCTGGCCTGCCGTCAGCCATGCAGAGGCACGGCCCGCACCCCCCTGCTTGAAGGTCTTGGTGAGGCGGCCAGTGTGCCGACGCCCACGGCCACGCCCAGCCGGGAGCAGGCGCGGCCTCTGGGACGCAGCGCCTCCCCGCCGCGCCCGCTCACCTGCGGGCTGGACGTGCCCGACCTGGGCTCGATGGCCAGCCCCAGGGTGACGCCGCCGGCCAGGGCCTTCCTGAGGCTCTCCTTGACGGCGGTCAGCTCCAGCTCCAGGCTGACCCGCTCCGCCTCCCGCTGCTTACACTCCTCCTCCAGCCTCCGCAGCTTGTCCTCCAGCACCGCCTGGGTCTTCCTGCCTAGGAGACGGGACACGCGGTCTGTGAGGCCCGGCCCCGCCCGGGGGACACAGCACGCTGCGGGGCCCCAGCGCACACGGCTTACACGAGGTGCATCTGAGGGTGCTGCCGACTGACAATCCCGAGGAGGCGGTGTGCGTGCTTCCCATCCACTCACCTGCCACGGGGGTCAGGCCTCGCGCTGCCCCAGGGCGGCAGACACACACAGGGCCCGCCAGTGCCACCCACACCTGCACACTCTGTCCACACCCAACATCCTGGGAGCTCTTCTGCAAAGCACCGCCCTGCAGACTAAAGACCAGGCTGGGAAAGGCGGCTCCATCCCGACTCCACACTGCTTCCAGACCCGTGCCACGCACTTCCCGCTTCCCGCCAGCTCACCCTGCCCTGCACGGCCCCTCCTGTTCTCCTGTTACCACCCAGGGAGCAGTCAGGACAGGTCTGCGCACTGGTCCAAGTGCTGGGAGGGCCTCAGCCTGGATAGGGGGTGGGGAGTACTAAGCTAGCCAGAAGCTTTGGCCTCACACCCTCGGCGGGAGGAACCCAGCCTGGACCAGGGCTCACCTAGACCTGGACCAGGTCTTGCCTAGGTCTGGACCGGATCTCATCTAGAACCGGACCAAGTTTCTCCTAGGTCTAGACTAGGTCTCCCCTGGATTTAGACTGGGTCTTGTCTAATCTGGATTGGACCCGGTCTCGCCTAGATCTGGATCAGGTCTCATCTAGGTCTGGACTGGGTCTGGTCTACAACTGGACCAGGTCTTACCTAGCTCTGGACTGGCTCTTGTCTAGCCCTGGACCAGGTACCATCTACAACTGGATCTGGTCTGCTCTAGCATTAGACCAGGTCTCTCTTACCTAGATCTGGACCGGGTCTCACTTAGGTCTTGACTGGATCTTGCCTAGATCTGGACTGGGTTTCACCTAGACCTGAACCAGGTCTAGTATAGATGTGGACCAGGGCTCACCTAGAACTGGACAGACCTGGTCTAAGTCTGGAGCGGGGCTCACCCCCCCCAGGGGAGATAGATCTAGAAACTGAAGCCAGGCTGTGAGAAACCCCTGCAGGGCAGGAATGCATGACCTGGGACCCCTTCCCCGTAGCTGGGCCTTACTAGCTGACCTTCTCAGCCGGCCCGCTGGCCACCCTCTTCCCCGATCCCTTTCAGGATTCAGCCGCGGCCAGACCCTTCATGGGAGTGGAAAGCAGGTCTGCGCTGTGGAGACCTGAGGGAGGTGCGTGTCCCCAGAGACCACCCCTCCTGCAGACGCGGGCTGCTCTGCCCACACGGGGGCAGCGCCTGCCGAGATGGTGGGCAGAGGTCTTCCCTGTGGATGGGACCTGGGGCTCCAGCTGACAGCCTGGGGTTGGGCCTGGGCTGCAACAGGGCCGTCCATCACACGGGTGCCCGCTGTGGGCTGCCCGGCAGGGCCCAGCCCCAGGAGACAGACGGACGACACCCATCCCCAAGGGGGCAAAGAATGAGCTGGTGACCCGATGCCGCGCCCGCGGAGTGCGGGGGAGTGCCCTACCGGCGTTCACTTCGATGGCCGCCCGCAGGTCCTTCCGCTCCTTACGGAGCTGTGCCAGCCTGTTCCGCAGCGCCTCCTTCCTTTTCAGCAGCTCCTCCTCTTTGGTCTGCAGGCGCTTGGCATCGGCCTCCACCCGGTTCTTGCCGTATTTGTACTGGTCGGCATCTGAACGGACAGTGCGGGGGATTAGCTGGCTCTGCAGAGGCCGTGCGGGGGTGCCCGGCCCTCAGGTCAGAGGGGACCACAGAGCGGGGAGCTGGGGGGCTCAGCCAGAGGAAGCCCGCAGCTGGTCAGGAGCAGGAGACGCGCTGGCCACGTTCTCTAAGACTAGCCACCACTCAATACACGAGCATGGAACGCTCTCAGAGAAGGCCACTGCTTTTCTCCCCCATGAGTTCCTCTCTAACAAGGCTGGAATCTGGAGCCTGTTACCCAAAGTTTGCCAGCCCCCGTCCCTCAGTGCCACAGCTGTTCCTGACCAGGACAGCCACCTCCCGACCTGAGCTCCGTCCCTGGCCTGAGTGTCCTCGCTTCTCCGCAAGGGTTCCTGGGATTGCTGCCTGGAAAAGGAGACCCTGCCCAAACGTGCTGGTCAGGGGGGCTGGCACAGCACGGGGAACTAGGAGGCTCTGCGAGGGTCCCAGGGACCTCCGCTATGTCCCCGACACACTGTCCACACAGGAAAACTGCCAAGTCAGGCAGACTACTGTAACCGCGCCTGTCCCCTGCCAGACGGGAGGCAGCGGCTGCTGCAGCCACCGTGCCGGAGGCTCGGCTGGGGAGAAGGGTATTCTCGGTATTCCACGCCGCCAGGAGCGTGGCACGGCGCAGGCGCACTGCGACTCTGCTGGCGGGCGGCTTGGACAGCGCTGCCCGAGCCATGCCGGATGGGCAGGGGGGACCTGGGGAAGAGCGGACCCAGAACTCACTGGAGGCCGTCCGCTTCACGCCTGCTGCGGACTCTGCCTTTTTCTGCTGACTGCTGGGGGGCTTCCCTTTCCCGGGAACCCCGTTGGATGCCACGGGGGGCTTTTTGCCCTTGAGCTGTGGAAACAGACAGAATATTAAGACACAAGAACCTAACTTTTTTTCCTCCGTGGTTTCCTTCAGCCTCTGACTCTTTATCTAGAACCCAGCTCAGGCTACGGGCAGACAGAGCGGGGCCGCGCTCGGCCCGCAGGTGCTGGACCCTGGGAGGCTGGGAAGGGCCCGGCCCGGCGCCCCAGGACCCCAGGAAGCCTGCGGCGCGGCTCCCGAGGGGCGCGGGGATGGGGGAGCGTGCGTGTACCTGCGTGTGCAGCCCGACAGTCACCCTCCCCACGGAAGAGGTGTTAGTGACAGAGGGGGAGCGGGGCAGGCCGCTGGCCGGGGCCTTGCAGTGGTTAGAGCACAGCCGAGAAGCCTTCCTGTCAGCGGGGGAGGAGCGAGCAAAGATTCTCGGAGACGGCAAGTTATCGTAGAGGCCCGCGTTGTCGTACAACGCCTCTTCTCCCCGGCCTCGGCTGCCGCAGCCAGGAAGGCCGTCCTCCGGGTCCCACTGCAACACACACAGCTGTCGTTAGTGACCCGGCCCGGCCCGGCCGGCGCCAGCCAGAAAGGAGAGCAGCACCCGAACACGCCACATGCGAGACCCCATGCACACGCACACACAGAGACAGGTCGAGAACCCTTTCCTAGGTCACTGGATAAGAACGTGTTTTGTTTTGCCGATTCTTCAAAGCAGAAAGGAGATGTTGATCTGAGCCTTGAGACTGGACAGAGTGTGACAGAAAATAAGGAGGGGTGGTGATGACGCACGCGGGGATGTGACCCAAGGAAGGCTCCACCCACGCCTCTGCACCCATGCTCTGCTCACGCTGTTCCTTAGCTCGAGCCAGCCTTGGAGGGGAGGACGCTGAGGCTGAGCTCAGCCACACGGTGAGCGAGAGGGCGCGCTGGGCAGAGCCCCCAATGGCCGGAGGCCAGGCTGCCGCTGAGCCTCAGATGGTTCTGGGGGGTCAGGGCTCAGAGCCCACCGAGGCTCCCCACAGCCCGCTCAAGCGTGGAGACTGTAGTTCCTGGTCGCTGTCAGCGTGCGCCAGGTCACACCCTTAGGCATTTGAAGCCCCGTGGGGAAGGCGGGTGGACAGCAGCAGCACCGGCAGGGGACTAAAGCAGAGGCGAGCCGCGGCAGACAAAGGCACTCAGGGGCAGACACGGGTACAAAGCAAGCCGCCACTCCACCAACCACCCCCAAGGTATTTTAGGCTTTAAATTGCCAAGCACTTAAAAAAGGAAATATTAATTCATGTGTTCTGCTCATTTCCCTATTTTTATATCTCGCAGCAGCCCTTTCTCCAGACTGTAATTATAGCCTTTTGTGGCAAAAATAGGAAAGGTTTTTATGGCTTTGTGATCACTTCAGCGCGTCTGTTTTGGGCACGTTGGGGACTCTGCAACCTAAAAACAGCGCAGATAAATGGGTGCCAGCGCTCCATGAGGACCTCGGGTGTATTCATCCAGCGCTAGTAACAGTCTAGACCAGACTACTGCTCTCCTAAGACACCGAGGGTGAAGTCACACAGACAACTTAGGACACAGTGGCCCAACCAAGTTTCTAGATTAGAAGTGCGTGTGTGCACTCTGACTCTGTCCCGGTGAGCAGTGGGAAGCACGCTAAATACTAGGTCTGGGTCTGAAAGTGCAAAGGAAGCCCACCAAGGAGTCCACCTGCTGACACAGGCTGGCGCTGACACAGGGAGCAGGCAGGGCTGGGCTGGTGGTGGCACAGGGAGCAGGCTGGGCTGGTGGCACAGGGAGCAGGCAGGGCTGGGCTGGTGACACAGGGAGCAGGCAGGGCTGGGCTGGTGGCACAGGGAGCAGGCTGGGCTGGGCTGGTGGTGGCACAGGGAGCAGGCAGGGCTGGTGGTGACACAGGGGGCAGGCAGGGCTGGTGGTGACACAGGGAGCAGGCAGGGCTGGGCTGGTGGTGGCACAGGGAGCAGGCAGGGCTGGGCTGGTGACACAGAGGGCAGGCAGGGCTGGGCTGGTGGTGGCACGGGGCAGGCAGGGCTGGGCTGGTGACACAGGGAGCAGGCAGGGCTGGGCTGGTGACACAGGGAGCAGGCAGGGCTGGTGGTGACACAGGGAGCAGGCAGGGCTGGGCTGGTGACACAGGGAGCAGGCAGGGCTGGTGGTGACACAGGGAGCAGGCAGGGCTGGGCTGGTAGTGGCACAGGGAGCAGGCTGGGCTGGTGGCACAGGGAGCAGGCAGGGCTGGGCTGGTGACACAGGGAGCAGGCAGGGCTGGGCTGGTGACACAGGGAGCAGGCAGGGCTGGGCTGGTGACACAGGGAGCAGGCAGGGCTGGGCTGGTGGTGGCACAGGGAGCAGGCAGAGCTGGGCTGGTGGTGGCACAGGGGGCAGGCAGGGCTGGGCTGGTGGTGACACAGGGAGCAGGCAGGGCTGGGCTGGTGACACAGGGAGCAGGCAGGGCTGGGCTGGTGGTGGCACAGGGAGCAGGCAGGGCTGGGCTGGTGGTGACACAGGGAGCAGGCAGGGCTGGTGGTGACACAGGGAGCAGGCAGGGCTGGGCTGGTGACACAGGGAGCAGGCAGGGCTGGTGGTGGCATGGGGCAGGCAGGGCTGGTGGTGACACAGGGAGCAGGCAGGGCTGGGCTGGTGACACGGGGCAGGCAGAGCTGGGCTGGTGGTGGCACAGGGGGCAGGCAGGGCTGGGCTGGTGGCACAGGGAGCAGGCAGGGCTGGTGGTGACACAGGGAGCAGGCAGGGCTGGTGGTGGCACAGGGAGCAGGCAGGGCTGGGCTGGTGGCACAGGGAGCAGGCAGAGCTGGGCTGGTGGTGGCACAGGGAGCAGGCAGGGCTGGGCTGGTGGTGACACAGGGAGCAGGCAGGGCTGGTGGTGGCACAGGGGGCAGGCAGGGCTGGGCTGGTGGTGGCACAGGGGGCAGGCAGGGCTGGTGGTGACACAGGGAGCAGGCAGGGCTGGGCTGGTGGTGGCACAGGGAGCAGGCAGGGCTGGGCTGGTGGTGACACAGGGAGCAGGCAGGGCTGGGCTGGTGACACGGGGCAGGCAGAGCTGGGCTGGTGGTGGCACAGGGGGCAGGCAGGGCTGGTGGTGACACAGGGAGCAGGCAGGGCTGGGCTGGTGACACGGGGCAGGCAGAGCTGGGCTGGTGGTGGCACAGGGGGCAGGCAGGGCTGGTGGTGACACAGGGAGCAGGCAGGGCTGGGCTGGTGACACGGGGCAGGCAGAGCTGGGCTGGTGGTGGCACAGGGGGCAGGCAGGGCTGGTGGTGGCACAGGGGGCAGGCAGGGCTGGGGTGGTGACACAGGGGGCAGGCAGGGCTGGGGTGGTGACACAGGGGGCAGGCAGGGCTGGGCTGGTGGTGACACAGGGGGCAGGCAGGGCTGGGCTGGTGCAGAAGAACTTCCGCCCTGACTGGAGCCCAGGGGACGCCTGAGCTCCAGCCTCCCCTCCCTCAGGCCTCCATGGGGCGGACTTCCTGACAACACATTGCAGGAACGAACTTCAGGGGAAGTGAGAAACAAAGCAGTAAGGAAAGAAGAGCCTAAAACATCTGGCCCTCGACGCACTACACGCCTCCGTTTAGAAGATACCTTGGGCTGGGTGTCCAGTGTACATGGCCAGAGCCAGGGGACCCTCAGGGTGGGGGGCTTGCTGCCCTCCCGTCCCACGTCCAGGAACCCTGTGGGTGGCAGCGGCCAGGGCCCGAGCCGGGCTTGCTGGAAGGCGCCGGCCCCGGGCGGAGGCCGGCAGCGCGGGAAGGCACTCACCGCGCCATTGACGCAGGGCACGTCGTCATAGTGCAGCGCGGCCCCGCTGGGGTGGGCGTAGCCGTTGGACGTGCTCCCCACGTACGGGCTGGTGGACACGGCGCGCCTGTTCATGAAGCTGCGGAGAGAGGGAGGAGGCGGTCAGGGCGGGGGGGGGGGGGGTGTCGCGGTCAGGGCGGGGGGGGGGAGGGGCAGGCGGTCAGGGCCGGGGGGGGGAGGGGAGGGCAGGCAGTCAGGGCGGGGGGGGGGGGGTCCACAGTCAGGGCCTGGAGGGGGGCAGGCGGTCAGGGCCGGGGGGAGGGGAGGGCAGGCAGTCAGGGCCCTGGGGGCAGGCGGTGGGGGGGGGGGAGAGGGCAGGGCCTGGGGGCGGTGGCTTCACCCCCTCCTCAGCTCACGGCGGAGGAGGCCCAGGGGCGCCGGCGTTGGCCCGGGGGAGGGCAGGCCGGCCGCCTGGCCTGACTGCAGGGACGGGGACTTGGGATGAGGAGCACAGCAGTCGGCAGAGGGGCTGCCCTGCGCACACATGCCTGAAAAGGCTGACATGGGCCTTTCTGCAAAGTTCTTAGGCCTGTTTGCTACGCTCTTCAGATGTGTCTGAGCCTGGCGCAGCCGAGCCAGCCCAGCGCCCAGCAGCCCCACCACACCCTTCACAGATGAGACTCCATGAGGTAACCAGAAGTGCATTTGGGTCTCCAGGCCCTTGCCCAGCGCCCCCAACCTGGAATTCCTTAGTGCCCGACCATTCCTGTCATCATCACGAGCTCTTTGGCCCCCGCCCGTGGCTGCAGGGAAGGCTGAAGGCTGGCTGCCACACGGGTCATCACCCCACGGAGCCGGGCGCCAGCTGGGGGGGCACAGGGAGGGCCCCACCCCCGCCCTCCCGCCATGGCTCCAGCCCATCCTCACACACCGGCAGGGCCTGGGCCCTGCGATCTTGTGAGCTAGTGCATACTCGACGACTGCAGATGTCACCTGCAGTGCAGCCTGGGGACTGATCGAGGTGTGCTGCAGCCCCACCCCGGCCCTACGGCTGGTGGTGGTACATGGGTGCGTGCGTGCATGCATGGGGGGGGGGGTGTATAGAGTGCTCAGCTTGTGGGCAGGGGTGGGGGTGGGGGAGGTAGGACAGTATGTGCCTCTGGGTCTCACACAGTGGACCAGCTGACTCCTAAGTCACCTAAGAAAACCAAAATGCTGCTCCCACAAAGAACGCCGCAGACCCTGCTTCCTGCTCCCCTGCTGGCCACGGTCAGGCTCAACAAGAGTCTCAGAACTTCAAGGCACTGGTAGCTCACACCCGTGACCCCAGCTCCTTAGGAGGATCAGATCCTGCCTGGGCAGGAAAATCCGAGACTCTTCTCTCCAATTAACCATCAAAAAGCTGAAAGTAGAGCCATGGCTCAAGTGACAGAACACCAGCCTTGATTGCAAAAGCTTAGGGACAGCCCGGGGCCCTGAATTCAAGCCCCAGGACCAGCACCCTGTGTCTCGGCCTCCCTGTCCAGCAGCCCCCTCCCTTTCCCCTTTGCCTGTCCCCTGGCTCTCCCCCCCGCAGTGTCTTAGCTTGTCCATCTGCTGGTCCACTGCAGGACGCTGGTGGCCTGTGCAGATCTGGTGAGATGCCTCCACACACCAGTTGCCCATGAGGCTAGCGGCGCAGACAGCAGACAGCCTGGCTCCCAGGGAAGAAAGAGCCTGGAGCAAACAGATCTTCTGCTCCAACACAGCCAGAGATAAAAATCACACAGGAAAGCAGGTCTCCCTTACTAGTTCTGTGTCTTCCCAGATTAAAAAAAAAAAAAAAAAAAAGCGGAGTGTTAAGAGGACTTAGGGGATAAGGTGAAAACGGCCTCTCAGCAGCACCCTGGGCTCTGAGCCTGTCCTGAGAAAGCACCACTGCCCCCTGCTGGCAAAGGACGGCATGCACACGCCTCTCCCCCTAGTTACTGGCTTCTGGCACACTGAAGGTACACAGAAGTAAACGTGAAAGAACACAAGAGGGAGAAGAAAATGAAGAGGAAGTAGGGCGCTGGTGGCTTACACCTATTGGCCTAACTACTCGGGAGGCTGAGATCTGAGGGTCATGGCTGGCTTCCGCCAGCTCTTGAGTCTCTTATCTCCAATTAGTCACAGAAAAAGCTAGAAGTGAGTATAGCTCAAGCTTAGAGTGCTGGCCTTGAGCAAGAGGAGCTCAGGGACAGCACCCAGGCCCAGCCACCCTGGTGCCCACACCACCAGCTGAGGCAGAACTCCTGTTGTCCAGACCTGGCTGACTACCATATGAACCACGCCCAGCTGCCTGCAGCAGTCTCAGAATGGTAGATGCCAAGTTCGGCTAAGTTCCACAGAGAAAAAAAAAGACCTTCGTCTGCTGCACTGAGGTCAGCCTGGGTCCAGCAGTGCTACTGCGAGCTCTGGTCACAGAGCAGACCACACCAGGGACGCCCCGGACACCCTGGGGGTCACAGTGCAGGTATCGGGAAGGTGGGTCCTAGACACCCTGCTGGGCATCTGTGGACCGCACCTAGCTGCTGCCGCCCAGGTTCCTGACATTTTTTTAAGGAAATAACCACAGTTCGGGAGAATGTTTTTGCACAAAGCACCATTTTGCAAAGCCACAATTCAAACTCAGAACACTAGAAAGACGCTTTCACACCTCAGTCCTCTTATGGCAATGTGCCTCCTCTCCAGCCCACAGGCCAAACTCAGCCCTCTGCTTGTTTTGCCAATCAAGTTTTCTTTCTTTCTTTTTTTTTTTTTTTGGGCCCGGTCATGGGGCCTGAACTCTGGGCCTGGGCGCTGTCCCTCAGCTCTTCAGCTCAAGGCGAGCGCTCTACCACTCGAGCTACAGCGCCACTTCTGGTTTTCTGGTGGTTTATTGGAGATAGGAGTCTCGCGGTCTTTCCTGCCCGGGCTGGCTTTGAACCGCGATCCTCAGATCTCAGCCTCCTGAGTAGCTAGGATTACAGGCGTGAGCCACCAGCGCCCGGTAAATAAAGTTTTCTTGAAACACAGACACATCCATTTTTCTGTTATGTATTAAGTCTGCCTGAGACAGTGGAGCTGGGCGCATGTAACTAACTGCCGATATCTGGCCAACAAAATCAGTGTTTACTACGGGTCGTTTACCCAGCAAGTTGGCCAACCCTTGCACTACAGGACATCTCAGAGGGAAGGAGTGACCAAATATTTCAGCAAAATCTAGAGGACCACCACAGCAAAGGGAAGGTGTTGGGCTTGCTCTGTCTAATGCCCGGGGTCTCACCAGAAGGTCTGCTTGGCAGTCTGGATGACGTTTGCTGACATCTCCACATCTATGTAGTCGTAGTGCAGGGCTCCCGGGTCCGTGGACGAGCCCGTCTCAGACAGCAGGATCCCGATCCATCGGCCCATGTCCTCCGAAGATGCCGCCTGTGCAGGAACAGCGTGTTCTCTTCAGCCACAGACAACTGCTTGCACAAGAAGTGTTACCATGTTGTCCCAGGAAGGGAGCAACCCAGCTGGTGTGTGTGTGTGGGGGTGTGTGTGTGTGTGTGTGTAACAAACAGGGAAAGCCAAGGTCCCAGTCACCCTTGGTGAAGACAATCTGTGTGTGTGTGTGTGTGTGTGTGTGTGTGTGTGTGTGTGTGTGTGTCTCTCTCTCTCTCTCTCTCTCTCTCTCTCTCTCTCTCTCTCTCTCTCTCTCTCTGGGGTTAGAAAGCCTCCTTCCTTTGTCAACCAAGGCTGGCTGTGGACAGTGACACAGACGCGACCTGCCAGAGTGGCCCTGCTTCTCCTGGGCAGAGGGGACAAAATCACCTCCGTGTCGGCTGTGCCTCCACAGCCAAGATGCTGCCCACCGTCCAGGTGGCCTTGTGGAGCCATCTTCAACATGGTGGCAAGTCTGAAATATATCCCTAAGATTACACTCGCTAAGGCCGGGCACCAGCGGCGGCTCACGCCTGTCATCCTAGCTACTCAAGAGGCTGAGATCTGAGGATCATGGCTCAAAGCCAGCCAGGGCAGGAAAGTTCATAAGACTCTCATCTCTAATTAACCAGCAGAAAGCCAGAAGCAGAGCTGTGCACAAGGGGTTGAGCATCACACCCAAGCAAAAACAGCCAAGCAACAGTGCAAGGCTCTCAGTTCAAGTTCTAGCACTGGCACAAGAAAGTAAAAAAGAAGGAAATTTAAAAAGTGATCAATACGTTGAACGGACCCTTCTTTTCCATACCATATACCAGTCCTTTTGAGAACGTGCCAGTGGCAGGAAGACGCTGGTGTGGTTGATGCTGGCTGGTGGCTGCCACCCCCAAGTCACAAGCCACTGTGGCCAGCGGGGCAAACAGGGGGCTGGGGGTGGGGATAGATCTGACTGTGCATCCCAGAGAGCGAGCATGAGTCTGGGGCTGCAGATCACAGCGAATTGACACGGCAACTTGCATTTTCAAAAAGCACAAATGTGGCCAGGCGGGGTGACTCAGGCCTGTAATTGCAGCTACTCAGGAGGCAGAGATGAGGAGGAATAAGATTTGCAGCAGCCCGGGGAATCTGGACAAATAATCTGTGCGTGGCAGTGGGTGTCTGTCATCCGGCTGTACAGAGGCTTGTAGGGTTGCGGCCCAAGGCTCCTGGGTCAAAAATCCAAGAACCTACTTGAAAATAACTACAGCAAAAAAGGCTAGGAGTGACTCCGGCGGCAGGACGTCCGCTCAGCCAGCGCAAGGCCTAGTTCAAACCCTAGCACCACCAAAACAGGCACACACTGACTTAAGTACCTGTTACCCCTGTGTACATCACTTTCTTTGTTGTTGTTGGTCATGGAGCTTGAACTCTGGGCCTGGGTGCTGTCCCTGAGCTCTTCAGCTCAAGGCAAGCACTCTACCACTTCCAGTTTCCTGGTGGTTAATTGGAGTTAAAGAATCTTATGGACTTTCCTGCCCAGGCTGGCTTTGAACCGTGATCCTCAGATCTCAGTCTCCTGAGTAGCTAGCATTACAGGCTTGAGCCACCAGTGCCCAGCTGTACATCACTTTTATAATAACAATAAAACGCAAAAATAGCTAAATAAAATGTAACAATTAACGATTAGTATTTCTAAAACCTATTTAACCTATTTAACCCCTCCATCTGCACGTACACCCAGATCAAACTCTAAACGCCCAGACCTCATATGTGCCAGAAGATCCGTAACCTTCCAAGAAACCCCCCAAATGCACACACGCATGCACACAGGTTTCTGTCCTTCCCCAAAATCAAGTCATGAGTGTGGACTGGGGCTGGGCTGTGGCTCAGTGGCACCACACTTTAGCAGGCGGGAGTCACTAGGTCCACATGTACACGCATGCGTGTGCATCTCTGAATTATTATAACGAGAAGCAGCCACACAAGGAATGTGATGCTGGCACATGAAGTCAGGGTCTACTCTTCCACCCATGAGAAGTCTGGCTCGTGGTTCTACCTGTAGGGTGTCAGGTGGCCCCCAAACACTTGCTCCACGAGGAACAGAGAACAGAGAAAAAGGGGCACCTGGCACAGCTCAAAGGCAGCCAGTCGTAAGGAACAAAGAAGTTTACAACAAGCTGTTCCTGCACTTGGGACAGATGTCCTCGCGTGGAACTGTGTCACGTAACTTCCGTGCAAGCAGAGGGAAGCAGCAGCAAACCCAACATGGCCAATATGGCCAACGCTGGCAGCTCGGGGCTGTGGGGCCCGCCTGCCTCTCTCCAAACCCGAGAGGAACTGGGAGAAGGGCAGCGGGTAACAGAGCCAGCCGGTGGTGTGCGGGAAGATGGCCAGCTCCGGTGCTGGATCACGCGGATTTGGGGACCCACATGCACCCTGGGACATGCTCAGGAGGGATCATGCGGCTTGGGGGCCCACATGCACCCCAGGACACTCTCCAGAGGGGTCACGCAGATTTGGGGGCCCACATGCACCCCAGGACACTCTCCAGAGGGGTCACGCAGATTTGGGGGCCCGCGCACCCCGGGACACTCTCCAGAGGGGTCACTTGGATTTGGGGGCCCACGCACACCCCGGGACACTCTCCAGAGGGGTCACTTGGATTTGGGGGCCCACGCACACCCCGGGACACTCTCCAGAGAGGTCACTTGGATTTGGGGGCCCGCACGCCCCGGGACACTCTCCAGAGGGGTCACTTGGATTTGGGGGCCCACGCACCCCGGGACACTCTCCAGAGGGGTCACTTGGATTTGGGGGCCCACGCACACCCCGGGACACTCACCTCAAGCACGGCCACCTCCTGCCCGTTGCGGAGCAGCCGGAAGGTGAGCGGGTGCTTGGAGTCCAGGCCGGCGGTCACCTCGCAGCCGCGGAGCGGGATGGAGACCACGTGGGTCTTCAGGTCCGTCCGGTCCTTGTGGAGCACCAGCTTGCCGTCCTTCACCCGGCACCAGCGCTCCCGCCAGCGGCTGTTGGACAGCACGTTCAGGTAGCCTGCGGGGACAGGGACAGCGCGTGGTGGCCTCCCGGGGGACAGACGGGGAGGGGTCCTGCCAGGTCCCCGGCTTGGCCTCCTTGGCGTGGCCATGGATATAAAACACGCCCCACACAGCAAGTTTTCAATGCAAGTTCCCAGAAATAAGAAGAGGACAGCTCCAAAGGAACAGGGTGGGCAACGGTGCTGGCGGGAGCCCCAACAGCTCCAAGGACCAGCTCTCGTGCCCAGGGCTTCCGTGCGGCCCTGAGAACACGGCAGTGGGTGACCAGCGTTAGAGGCTGGGACAGGATAACCACGGAACGGGCCTGCGGGAGGCCAGGTTGTTCTCAGGAGCAGCCAACACCCGAGCAGGGCCGAAGCCATTGGAAGGCGGACTTGGGCTTGGGGCTTCCAAGCCCCTCCCACACGGTCCTGCAGGGCGGGGTCACCGAGCACCGCCCACCAACCAGAGCTGGCGTTTCCTGACGTGCCAGCCATAGAGGCCTGTCCTATTTAGACCAGGGAACGCCAGGTTTTAACACTTCAGACGTGTTCAGTTTAAGAAAGGGAAAATAGAATAAAGAATACAGCCCTGGACAGTGGACTTGCTGGCGTAGTCAGGACATCAGGGACAGCGCGCCCTCCTCGGCAGTGGCCCCCTTCTGCCCCGCACAGCCCAGGGGGACCCCAAGCAGCCATCTTCTGGGGCGAAAACACCGAGAAGGGAGGGGCCAGGCAGGGAAATGGCAGAGCACCCTGAGAGGGGATGTAGAGGGACTGCACTATCTCAGGATCCTCTCCACCCAACGCCCAAGCCTGGCTCCTGAGTGAAACCAGCTCAGCTCCCCGTCCTTCATGCTGGAGCACACCTCTGCCACCAGGGGGCGAGTCGACCGGCCCACGCAGCAGGGCTCTCCCGGTGAACTCCGCCCCCAGACCTGCCACACCGGCCGGAGGCTGGGGTTTTGTGCAGTTTGTTTGGTCCCATGTACTACAGGGTGCTACTCACTGTAGCCTAAAACCTTGGGAATTTCCGTTTAATGTGGCTTTTGTGACTTGGTCTCAGGGCCTCCTACACTTACTTCGACTTTTTCACTCAAGGCTGCTACTCTGCTACTTGAGCCATGCCTCCGTGCCCTTGGTTCAATATTTTGAAATGATTTCTGCTCCAAATTCTAAAGCAAGAACTTCCCCAGCCATGTTACAAGAACATTTCAGCAGAACCCTAAAGTTGACCTACAGGCCTGAGAGTAAATAAACCACGCAAAAGCGCCTGCCGGGGCAGCAGCCGGCTGCCAGGGGCTCGGATTCGGGCATCTGTGCAGAGGCAGGCAGGCAGCTTCTAGGGCCTGTTCACCTCCGAGAGGGGACCCACAGCCGCCCGACAGAGTGTGCCCAGAGGTCACGAGCGGCAAACCTTACCTCTGAGAGCCGCTCCATCCCAATGAGTAACTTGGAGTTGTCTTGGCAGGGGTGGGGCCGGGAGGGGCAGTGTGAGACACCGTGTGTCATATCACGCACCGCCCACAGGGGCCACCAAGCTCACTACTGCCTCCCGCTGGCCTCCGGGGCAGAGGGCTTCGTGTGCCCGCCCAATATGGGCTCCCAGGTTGGTGGGGGGTACCTGAACCACACAGAGTGCTGCGTAAGAAGCCTATGCTGTCACTGCAATGTCCACGGCAGGAAGCCATGCGACAGGGGACATGTCCACCAGATCATGCAGACCCCGCCAAGCCCACCGTCTAGGCCGCTCCTGACACAGCTCCTGTGGTCCTGCATGAGGCTTGGGGCTTAGCAATTTGTGGTTGGTTTCAAAAGCTTGGGTGAGCCAGGCACTGGCGACTCATGCTTGTAATGTGAGCTACTCAGCAAGCTGAGATCTGAGTGTCTGGGTTCAAAGCCAGCATGGGCAGCAAAGACTGTGAGACTTACCGCCAATTAACCAGTGAAAAGCTGAAAGTAGCGCCATGTCTGAAGTGGCAGAGCACCAGACTTGAGGGGAAAAAAAAACTAGGGACAGCACCCAGGCCCTGAGTTCAAGCCTCAACACACACACACACACACACAAAGCCTGGGTGACATAGTCTGGGGTGCTGGCCTTGACCACGGGAGGACGGGGTGCAGTCCTGACCCAACAGCTTCCTGAGTGTGGAGTGGTCCTCAGGACCCGTGAGCGCAGGGCCCACAGCACTCACACTGTGGTCGGGGAGACCTCGCTTGTGTCTGGTCACCACCAGGGGCTGTGTGGGAAGCTGACTGAATCCACGGTAACTCCTCAAAGGAGGCCGGGCATGGGACAGCCACGGCGGATGCTGCAGAGCAGGGGGTCCGGCCGGGCGCAGTCTGAGCAACCCATGCCAGGAGCCCTGGGGGGAGCCTGCCCTCCCCGGCAAGGCCCACGCATGCGCACCTCTTCGGCCTGCCCAGCTGCTCTGCCCTTCCAGCCGGCCGCTCTGCTCAGCATCCCCGGAGTGGAGGCTGCAGCTGTAGAGGCTCAGCTTGGTGCCCTGGGCCTGAGCCCAGTTTCTTTCCTCTGCCTGAACCTCTCCCACTCCACTGAGCTGGCTGAAAACAATCACGGTCCTGTGTGCCTGCAGCCGCTCTTCACCCTTGCCTAGCAGAGCTGGGGACAGCTTTAGGTTGGGGGAAAGGAGAAGGCGGGTATGCACAGAGGCTGGTAGAAATGCACGCGTGCACAAGCACACACCATGGACATGCCCTGGGGATACTCTGCTAGGGCTCAGAACACAGAACAGTGTCAGTGAGCAGCCTCGGGAGACACGGAGGTGAGGCGGCTTGAGTCTGGACTGGGCCAGCCCTGCTCTTAATCACCATCCGCTGAGGGTCCGTGCCCTGTTCACACAAGGAGGGTCTGTGCAGTCTCTGCCTTATCCGTGTGCAATTTGTCCTTATGGAAGGACAAACTCAGGAGAGGCTGGGATCTGAGGATCGCAGTTCAAGGCCAGCCCAAGCAGGACTCTTGTCCCCAATTAACTACCAAAATGCTGGAAGTGGTGCTGTGGCTCTAATGGTAGCGCATCAGCCTTGAGTGAAAAAGCTAAGGGACAATGCCCAGGGCCTCGGTTCAAGTCACCATATGAGAAAAAGAAAACAAAAACTCCCGACCTGTCTCAGGGCTGTAAGACGGAGGGTGAGCCACGTCACCGAGTGTCCAGGAAGGCCAAGGCCACAGCGGGCACATGGAGGCCTCCAGGACCTTTCCACTCTGTCATAGCTCTGCCTCGGCTGAGCGGCAGCCTGCAGCTGGGTCCTGTCCTCCTGGCAGAGCGAGGGGTGGAAGGGACATGGTGCCAGTGCCCTGCTTCTCTCCTCCCAATGGCACTGCTGCCACCAGCCTTCCCCAGCTCAGCCGGCTGCAGTGCTAGGACGAGAGTCCCACCCCAGACCGGCCCACGACGAGGAGGCCCCTCCTCCACGCCAGCCCATGCCCAGGGGCCCCTCCTCCACGCCAGCCCATGCCCAGGGGCCCCTCCTCCACGCCAGCCCATGACCAGGGGCCCCTCCTCCACGCCAGGTGTCTGGGGGGTCTTACCACAGGTGGGCACGTCCTCCTCGGCCGAGGAGGTCTGCTCGTCAGTGGATGGCTTCTTCTTCCCCAGCCCAATGATCTTGGTGATTTTTTTCCCGGTGACCTTGGAGACAGTTCCCTTGGCCTCCGCCTTGGAGCTCTTCTTCCTCTTCACTGTCAACAACAACAAGTTAGCTGTGGACGCTCGCTGACGGGGGACACGAGAGCGTATCAGCACCACGCGCTCTTCACTTTGGGTGCCATGCCGACAGGGGCTGCACTGGGACCCGGGAGCACGGGGCGATTGTGCGGGGACTGGCGCCTCCCTGGGACTCGTCCACGTGGACACTTGCTCCTCCCTGCACTGTCTGGTGCTCTTGGGCCAGCCCCTGACTTCCAGATGTGCTCAGCTGGGAATTAACAGGTGGTGTATAAACCTAGGAACGTCACGCACGGCGGTGCTCTGCTGAGCATCTGAAGACATGGTGAGCCTGACTGGGAGGATGCGCGTCGCGGGACGCACCCAGGTGGGCAGCGGGCTCACAGGAGCTCTGACCCAGCCACGAGGCGTGTCGCCGCCACGGTGCCCGGCCCTGGCTCAGCCCCTCGCGCCCCGTCCTGCCCTCAGGCTTCCTCTGCACCCAGTGGAGCGAGGACGCGGGCTGGGGCTGCGGTGTGGGGTGGAGGGGCACAGCTCCTCACCTGTGGACAAGGTGAGCTGGCCAGGCTCCTAGGGCCCGTGCTGTGGGACCCTCCTCGGCCACAGGGGCTCCCTGGGCTGCGACTGAATCCAAGTCAAGCCACGGTCACCCTCCCTTCTTCCCCCAGTACCCCAACCCTCCGTGGGCCAGCTTTGGGGCAACACAAACCCTTTGAGGAATTAGAGACCCTGAGCATACACGTTTCTTGGAAAATCTGGGAGAAGCTGCAGCCTCCTTGCTCCTGTCGGAACAGCATAGAGGCACAGCCGCTGTGCCCCCCTCCCCCCAGTCAGGACACAGGCACAGCCCCCCCCCAGTCAGGACACAGACACAGCCCCCCTCCCCCCAGTCAGGACACAGGCACAGTCCCCCCCAGTCAGGACACAGGCACAGCCCCCCTCAGTCAGGACACAGACACAGCCCCCCCCAGTCAGGACACAGGCACAGCCCCCCCCAGTCAGGACACAGGCACAGCACCCCTCAGTCAGGACACAGACACAGCCCCCCTCAGTCAGGACACAGGCACAGCCCCCCTCAGTCAGGACACAGGCACAGCACCCCTCAGTCAGGACACAAGCACAGCACCCCTCAGGACACAGACACAGCCCCCCTCAGTCAGGACACAGACACAGCCCCCCTCAGTCAGGACACAGACACAGCCCCCCTCAGTCAGGACACAAGCACAGCACCCCCTCAGGACACAGGTACAGCCCCCCTCAGTCAGGACACAGGCACAGCCCCCCTCAGTCAGGACACAGGCACAGCCCCCCAGTCAGGACACAGGCACAGCCCCCCTCAGTCAGGACACAGGCACAGCCCCCCTCAGTCAGGACACAGACACAGCCCCCCTCAGTCAGGACACAGGCACAGCCTCCCTCAGGACACAGACACAGCCCCCCTCAGTCAGGACACAGACACAGCCCCCCTCAGTCAGGACACAGGCACAGCCCCCCTCAGTCAGGACACAGGCACAGCCTCCCTCAGGACACAGACACAGCCCCCCTCAGTCAGGACACAGACACAGCCCCCCTCAGTCAGGACACAGGCACAGCCCCCCTCAGTCAGGACACAGGCACAGCCCCCCTCAGTCAGGACACAGGCACAGACCCCCAGTCAGGACACAGGCACAGCCCCCCTCAGTCAGGACACAGACACAGCCCCCGTCAGCCTGATCGTCCACTTGCAACCTCCATCCAGAAGCCCAGAGGCTGTCGCTCCTGTCTCAGGAGATGCTGTCCTCCACTCCCCACCTGTCCTGTGGGGTGGGGCTGAGACCCCAGGAGACCAGCTGAGGCCGGGCGGTCCTCGGGAGGGAGATGAGAGAAGGCGGTGTGTGAGGCGGGCGCAGCTGCAGGTCTGCGTTTGGGGCGGGAGGGATCTGCAGGTTCTCAAGGCCGCATGAGGACAGGACTGAGGGACATCTTTCTTCAAGGAGGAGGAGAGGCCTCAGCACACAGCCCTGCAGCCACCTGCTCTGCCCACCAGGACTCTGACCTCTGACCTCGGCAAGGAATGCCTCTGCTTCCCCGAGAGAGAGAACGCAGAACGGACAGGCGAAGGGACAGGAGAAGGAAGCACCCAGAACTTCTCAGGGCTATTTCACACATACTGTGGAACTCCACCACTCTCAGCTCGGCGAAGGTGCGCGACCGTCCACGCGGCAGGCGAGGTGGAAAGGAGCGGCGGGGGCGGCCGACACCGCGCACTGGGAACCCATAAGCACCCCACGAATACCTAAATATAACCCCGAGGCTCCTTATTCTCCACAGAGCGCGGGTGCCCATCTTCCAACGTCGGCTGGGAAGGACCCCCCCCCCCAGGCTACGCGCGGATCAGCTAGCACATGCGATTCTGCAGAGACACTCAGCACCCGGGGGGCTGGCGCCAGGACCTGACTCTGCACCGTGTCTGGGACACAGGATCCCCCTGAGGCAGGGAGAGGCTCACCCAGATCAGCCGCTACCTTCACCAGACACAGACATCAAACAAAACCAGGGTGCTCAGGCTTCCTCTGTGTGAGGCACGGATCAAGCAGGTACAGCTTGGAAGCTCAGCTAAGACCCCACCACGGAGGAGTGGCCTGGGGCGGACAGCCCGAAGGAAGCTGGGAGAAGTTAAGGTGCAATCGCTGTACGTGGGCCGCGGAGTCGAGAACACAGCCCTGGCCGGGGAAAGGTCTGAACCAGCTTGCCTCTAAGTCCCAAAGCACAGAGGGCATTCTCGTTAAAAGGGGGCACCAGTAAGGCTGGGTAAGTGCACAGCTACCTCAGAGGTAGCTGAGGTCTGAGGATCACGGTTCAAAGCCAGCCCACGCAGGAAAGTCTATGAAACTCTTATCTCCAAATAACCCACAAAAAGCCAGGAGAGCTGTGGCTCTGAGCATAAAAGAGCTTAGGAATAGCACTCGGGCCCTGAGTTCAAGCCCCAGGGGAGGAGTAGCAGGGAACAGGAAACTTCTAAGTGCAAATAATACGACAGGTGCACATTCAGACACTGTACTCCCACACAGATGTGCAGCGGTGAAATCACACAAGAGAACACAGCAACAAAGAAGTACCCACTCCACGCCCATGGCGAAGCAGGCCCAAGCATGGTGATGCACACATGCTATTCCAGCTACCTGGGAGCCCCCATTCAAGTGAGCAACACAGGGAGACCTCCACCTCAAAACAAAACAAGAGAACTCTAAACAAACAAAACAGCCAAGCAAGGACATGGAGATTGCATGTTATTTTACTGCAGGGCGAAACTCAGAAAGCACTTTCCTGTTTTGATTATACATAATTCACCCATGGAAGGCACAGATAATACCTTCCACTCAGTGCTTCTGGGCGACAGGACTAAAATACACTCAGGTCAGACAGAGCCGGAAAGCCGCAACCAGGGAGCAGACAGCGTGACCCCCCCCCCCAGCATGAACTCCAGCCCTGCCGGTCAGACTGTCTGCGCCGTGCTTTCCAGGTAGGGAGTTGAGGTCACAGGTCCAAGCAGAGCACAGAGGCCTGGTTTGTCAGGCACCGCGCCCTCCACCACCCACTGGGCACACTCAGAGGGAAGTCTAGCCACAGCCTAGAGATAATCTGTGCCAAACACACGTCTGATAAAGGACGTGCATTCAGTGACCTGACGTGGATGCAGTCAAGGGCCTCCGTTACCAAAACCTTGCAGGTGTGCAAGGTCACGAGTCGCCAGGGAAGCCTCAGGTGCAAGTCAACGGCTGAGGGGCAAGAACGGCGGAACAGAAGAGGCCGTCCTCACTGTGAATCTACGGGACCTTGCAATCCCACGCCTGCAGCTGGCTGGGGAACACGAGGACACACCACGTGCACATAAACAGAGGCATCACAACTGCCCAGACGCCCCCGGCCTGGCGCGAGGTACCCAGCGGGAGTCCTTGCACACAGGGGAGCCTGGCCCGGTGACAGGAGGGGCCATGCCAGAGCCCGCCCCGCCTGGCAATCCCTGCCCACTGCCACCACGGAGAGGCCACGCCCCTCAGTTCCGTGCAGCAGGGCCAGCTGGGCAGCTCTTAGGCCAGGGTGCTCAGAGGCAGAGGTCGTGACCATGGGGAACACGGGGACATTTGGGGCAGTAGTCCTGTGACCTGTACCATGTTAACTGTGCTGATGCTACAGGCCTACAAGTGCTACCCAAGATCACGAGGTAACAGGCCAAAAGAGGTAGATTCATGGTGCAGTTTGTAGTGCTACCCAGCCCAGTTTAAAACAGATGCTGGGTGGGAGGCTCATGGCTCCCGCCTATTCAGGAAGCTGAGATCTGAGGATCGCTGTCCAAAGCCAGCTGGGGCAGGAAAGTCTGCAAGAATCATTAGTTCCAATTAATCATCAGAAAACTAGAAATGGTACTATGGCTCCAAAGTGGTAGAGCTCAAGCCTTGAGCAAAAGAGCTCAGGGACAGCGCCCAGCTGGAGATCAAGCTCCACGGTTAGCATCAAAAACACAGACACTAGGGCTGGGAAGGTGGCTCAGTGGTAGAGCGCTTGCCTTGCATGCCTGAGGCCCTGGGTTCGATTCCTCAGCACCACATAAGCAAAAAGAAAAAAGCCGGAAGTGGCACTGTGGCTCAAGTGGTAGAGCGCTAGCCTTGAGCTGAAGAGCTGAGGGACAGCGCCCAGGCCCAGAGTTCAGGCCCCATGACCGGACCCAAAAAAAAAAAAAACAAAAAAACAAAAAAACAAAAAAAAAAACAAAAAAAAAAAAACACAGACACTGGCCAGGCTCCCACCTTCAAGTCTATCTACTCAGGAGGCTGAGATCTGAGGATCAAGGTTGGAAACCAGCCTGGGCAATAAAGTCTGTGAGATTCTTACCTCATTATCCACTAAAAATCCAGAAGTAGCTTGAGCACTAGACTTGAACAAAAAGCTCAAGCCCCAGGACCAGCACCCAAAAACAAATAAACAACAAAACTCAAAATCCCTACACTAGAGCTCATAAAACACAGGTAAGTCAGCAGGAAATAAAGTTGGCAGAGGGACTACCAGAGCTGTAAGTGGAAGAGAATCCCGGGATGCTGACCCAGGATGCAAATCCTGCTCAGTGGTGCTTTCCAGGCCAGCCTGAGCCTCCCTGAGAAGGCAAGTCTGACCCCGGCGACAGCACGTAGTCAGGGAAACAAGCAAGTCCCAAAAGGCCGTCCATCGCAACATCCACAGGGACATCTGGGGCGCCAGGGGCAAGGAGCAGGTGGTGTCAAGTCACTGGGAGCAGGGCCTGAGCAGGACTCAGGGACAACACAGCCCCTGGGGAGGAGTGAAGACCGCCAGGGTCCGGAATGGCAGGGGCAACCAGTGCTGTGTCGCGAGACACACAGGGGGCCCGTGGGGAGCCGGGCGCTGTGCCTGCGCAGAACCGTGTGTCTGTCCTCTGTGGCGGGGCAGACACTCACCTTGCTCCTTCCCGTTGCACGTGCCGACGCCACTCTCCACGACGCCCTCCCCGTCGGAGCTGGGTCTCTCGGAGGACAGTTTCTGTAAGGATGCGAGGGCCACGTTACCCCACAGTGGTCCCGTGGAGGGCGGGGCCGAGGCCCGGGCACACGGAGGGCCAGGAGCGCAGCTGGGTCCCAGGACTGCGGCTCAGAACGCTCCACCCAGTTCTGGAACAGTTAGGACTGTGAAAACGCTTCCCAGCTGCGGCAGTGAGTCACACATGACCCATGGAACTTCCTCCCTGTGCCCTGCAGCCCTTGGAATGAGCAGAGACTCGGAACCCCGGCCTTCCAGGACAGACCCCCATTTATCTCTCTCAGAACTTCCCGGGGTCTCCACAGTGAACAGGAAGAGGTTTTGTAGTCAGGGTCCATTGCTGCGATGGCTGGTTTTATGTGTCTGTCTGGTGACTAAAATCCAAGAATTGTGAACAAGCCCCTTCCCTCCGCGGTGTGGGTGTCTCCCCAACCTGGTGGAGGCCCGAGCTCCCCGGGCAGGAGGGATTCCCCAGCACAGGACGGCACCGTGCGCGCTCCCAGGTCCCGGCCCGTGGCCCACACTGCGGGGGCTGACCTGAATCTGCCCAAGTCTCCTCCTGCCCCGCACACGCCCAACACGCTCCACTGCTGAGGTCAAGGTGTGTGTGTATACTGTGTGTGTGTGTGTGTGTGTGTGTGTGTGTGTGTGTGTGGTGTGTGTGTAGAGAAGACTTCACATGGAAAGCCAGGTCCCCGGCTATAGGCAGACAAGCAGCAGCACTGGGCACAGGGCCCGGCTCGGGGCTCGGGTTCCACACCTCTGAGGCGGTGGGGCAGCAGCCCCGCCCGGTGCTCTGCCTCACAGTGGGAGCGAGCATGGAGCTGGGGCCTGCCAGGGACGAGCGTTGGGAAGGTGCATTTATGAAGCTCCTGCTGTGTTCTGTAAGGAACCAGTCTCGATCGGGGCCCACTGAGTAGCTACGTGACTTTGCAGGAGACCCTCACCCTCTCTGCCCACACCTGCCTGCATCGTGGGGAACAAAACAAGCAGCCCTGTGTGGGAGATGACTATAGGCCCTGAAGCGCATGGGGCCAGGGAGATAGAGGGTCGTGGCTTCCCTGCCAACAGCAGTATGGAAGCGTCCAGAGAACGGCGTTAACTCTGAGCAACATGAACGCTCTCAGTGCAATGAAACAGAAGCCCGAGGCCGGCGGTGTACAGAAACGTCACACTGCGGCTCTCGAATGTGCTCGATCACTAAGGATCAACGACCGAGGCAGAGATGAGCACCTTACCTTCTCCAGCTCCACCTTGTGCACGGGCGCGCCGGGCAGGGGGGCGCACTCTGGCTCTGAGGGGCCCCCGCAACCGCTGTAGGCTTCCTTGATCACCTGTGAGGAACAGAGGCCTACGCTGTGAGGAGAAAGGAGGGGGGCGGGGCCCACAACGAAGGTGGACCCTGTCCACTGGCTCATTTACTCGCCAGACCAGTGCTGCCCGGCCTCCTGCCGCCCCAGACTCCGGGGCCACGGTGGCAAATGCATGTGGGCTCCTGGGCTAGGCTCACAGAACACGGCAAGCAGGCACAAGAACCAACAAGAAGCCCAGGGTGAAAGAGGGGAAGACAGAGCGCCCGGGACTGCAGGAGAAAGCCGCAAGGTTGAGCAAGATGGCCAAGGAGAGGGCATGAGCAGGAGGGGCCCACAGGACGGGGGCGGGGGCGCCAGGGAGGAGGAGTCCCAGAGACAGCAGCCGGGAAGCAGACAGGGAGGGCCCGCAGCGGGAGGGAGGAGTGCGCAAAGGGCAGGATTCTGAGTTGTGCGTCCTGCTGAGGGCTCCGGTCACCCGGATGGCAGCTGAGTGCTGGGTGGGGGACCCTGGTGCAATGAGACTTGGGGAGCCTGGGCCTCAGGCCCTGTGGGATGTGAGGAGCCCCGGCCTCGGGCCCTGCCGGTGGCCTGGAGAACCTCCTTCCCCACTCTTGGCCATCATTTCCTCATTCGCAGAATCAGAAAGACCTGTCTGCAGGACTGTGGCTAAATGAAGTAGCACAAGAGCCTACAGGCACAGCGCCCGCGCTTGGATCTAGAATAGAGACAGCACGAGTCAACATGCACGGCACCTGGGCCTGAATCTAGAATGAAGATAGCCTAAGAACCTGCATGCACGGAGCCTGTGCCCAGTCAAGAACCACTCCTTCCAAACAGGAAGCACTGACCGCCACACCCGCCTGCCGAGACTGCCCTCGTGTGGAAGGAACGAACTCAGCAGAGCGCAGACGGGGTAGAGGAAGAAGCGCAGCTGCCTCAACAGGTAATGGGTGGGTGGGTGGGTGGATGGATGGACGGAAGGACAGATGACAGATAAAAGGATGTCTGGGTAATGGCCGGTGGATGGATAGATGGCTGGTGGATGGACGGAAGGATATATGAATACTGGATGCATAGATGATGGATAGAAGGATGGACGGACGGATGCAGGAAGGAGGAAGCTGGTTCTCTATGCTCCCACTTCCTTGCTGATTTCACTTTGGCCTCTTTGCAGTAGCTTTTTATTCCTCCTCGGCATTTTTATTTGATTGAAAGACCAGACTATCTTTTCTCCAGGGAAGGAGCAAGGTACAATGGGAAATGACTAAGCTTTCATGCCAGAGAAAGCTGGGTATGAGCCCCAGATGGCCTCCTTGCTACCTGAGCAGGCTGAGTCTTCCCCTCATCTAAACCACACACAAAATCGCACTGCAGGTGGCCTGGGGTAGACGGACTGGCGGCAAGTGTGGGCAGCCCGCCCACCCAGCGCCTCTCCACACCAGGCTGCTGCCCACAATTACAGCTCTAAATGGAGGAAATGTGTTTCAATTATACAAGCAAAACTGAATCTGCTGGGCTCCTTATTTTGCACTAAAGGAGTGTACCCCTAAACAGAGCTGGCCAAGAACTGTGGTCTCAGTAACAGAAATACCCATTCCAGAAAGTTGCTTCTTCCTGTTTCATTTCCGCTGGGGGAAAAATACACACCGTGTTGGCAGCTCTGACCCCCTTGTTCGTGCGTGCTGTGTGTGTGCGCGGGCATGCAGGCACATGTGCACACACACTGCCACTCCCATGCCCATAGCTAAACAGAGCTATACTTCAGCATCCAGCCCGGGCTCCCACCTCTTGGCCTCCTGCTCTGGATGGGTGGGTAGACGGTGGACAGATGGAAGGGTGCATGATAGATAAAAGATGTATGGATGATGGGTGATACGGATAGATAGACGGATGGTGGGTGGATGACAGATGGATGATTGGACATGATTTACATCCAGAATGTTCCCTAAAGGCCATGCATTGAGGGTTAGGGGCCAGCCTGTGGCATTACTGGGAGGCGGACCCTGAGGGGTGGAGCCTCCTGAGGGGAGGCCAGGTGACCGGGGTGTGCAGGGAGCTGGCGGAGGTGAGCAGCTCCACCACTGCCTGCCCTGCCAGGACAGGCAGCCTCGGCCTGAGCCCAGGGCAGGGCGGGGTGAGTGGGGGAGGGCGGGGTGAGTGAAGAGGCCATAAACAAAGGCTGAGTGGCCTTCAACAAGCTCTTTGCAGTCGGTTTCTGATGTTCTGCGAGAAGTTACATACTTAAGAGGCTTGTGTTCAAATTCAGTCACATGTCCTTCCCCAAACAAGTGGTTATGTGTGTGGTATTCTGCTTGCTTCTAACTTGAACCCTCCTCTCCAGAAACACAGTTTCTGCACATTTTTTTAAAGAAACCCAACCACACTGTTTCTGGGAATACTGGCTCTCGTCTTCTGTGTGACCTCTAAGGATGGCTCATGCTTGCCCCTTTTGTGTGACTACACAGACGGACAGACAGACACACTCAGTTCACTGCGGCCAGAGCTGGTGGCTGCGGCATCTTCAGGAGAACCTCCGGGTTGGTTAAGTCCTGCAGGGAGTCGCGTGCTGTTACCCATCATCATCCTCACATTTATCACACTGGGCAAAGGGATGTGTGTGTTTCCAATAAAGCATTTCAATCATTACACTAAAGTCGTGCTTCAAAATACCAAAATCCTCGATCAGAAGCTTTGAACAATGGGGCAACGGCAGTCTGTGTTTAAAACAAAAGACCATCACTGGTTTATGAGCCGGCCCCGCCATGCAGACAGTGCCACGCCTTTACTTCAGCTTCTTACCACAGGGTTCATTTTTAATGGGGGGGGGGGCGCAGGGGGGTAACTGAGGCTTGAACTCAGGAGCTCTTGCTTTTCAGTCAAGGCTGGCAGGCTACCACTTGAGACTCCTCCACTTCTGGCTTTTAATCAGAGTGCTAAGGATGCACTCAGCCTTTTCATTTTACCTCTTTGATAATTCTCTTTGACAGACAGATGGAGAAGACCGGGTCGATGAAAAACATCCGGAGTTCAAGGCACACAAGGACAACTCCGGATTTCCAGCGCCCTTGCTTCTCTCTCTCTCTCTCTCTCTCTCTCTCTCTCTCTCTCTCTCTCTCTCTCTCTCTCTCTCTATCTCTCTCTCCTCTTCTCTTCTTCCTGTCTCTGTCTCTCTCTCACTCTCTTCTCCCAGCTAGGAGAACTGCTTTGTTTTAATTTATTTTAATTTATCCCATTCATAAAGACGTGGACTCTGTAAGGTAAAGGCTGCGATGACAGCGCTGATTGACCTCCCATAAAACTGTCATTACTAACATTTTATGATATTTTGAGGAAACTGAAAAAATTACTAAGAATAGAGAGTAGAGGGGGCGCTCAGAGCCCGGGACGCGCAGTGCGGCCAGCGCCGGCCAGTGTGGCTTCGCGGCCACGGTGGGCGGCACACTTGGGAAGTGGGACACAGCGCCAGACAGAGGTCCCCACGCACAGGAGGCCTGGGTGGCACTGCACAGCACGGACAGCACGGAGAGCCAGAGCAGCGGGAGACCACACCAAAACCACGCAAGCCCACGGCCACCCCAGAGCTCCCGGGGCCACAGCGCAGGGCCGCTCCCTGCTCCCCGCAAGCTCCCCGACTCCTGCTGGGCAAAACTCCGGGTCCACCCCAGGGAGCACTGCAAAGGCAAGGCGGCAGCACAGGGAGCACTGTGAAGACAAGGAGGGAGCACAGCACAGGGAGCACTGTGAAGACGAGGAGACAGCACAGCACAGGGAGCACTGTGAAGACAAGGAGACAGCACAGCACAGGGAGCACTGTGAAGACGAGGAGGGAGCACAGCACAGGGAGCACTGTGAAGACAAGGAGACAGCACAGCACAGGGAGCACTGTGAAGACGAGGAGGGAGCACAGCACAGGGAGCACTGTGAAGACAAGGAGACAGCACAGCACAGGGAGCACTGTGAAGACAAGGAGGGAGCACAGCACAGGGAGCACTGTGAAGACGAGGAGGGAGCACAGCACAGGGAGCACTGTGAAGACAAGGAGACAGCACAGCACAGGGAGCACTGTGAAGACAAGGAGACAGCACAGGGAGCACTGTGAAGACAAGGAGAGACACAGCACAGGGAGCACTGTGAAGACAAGGAGACAGCACAGGGAGCACTGTGAAGACAAGGAGACAGCACAGCACAGGGAGCACTGTGAAGACAAGGAGGGAGCACAGCACAGGGAGCACTGTGAAGACGAGGCGGCAGGGAGGAGGGGCAGGGCCACAGAGATGAAACCTGACCGGTGGCCACATGCCCCATGACGCAGGAGGGGCCGCCACTGGGTTGCTCATTCACGTAACCATGGAAAGCCATACAATGCTCAGATACACACACAATCAAACCCAGAAGATGGCCCAGCTCTGAGACGCTCGGGGACTCAGCACCACCGTGAGGCAAACGCTCAAACCGCGGACATTTGAGAAGGTGGGTAGCTGGGGGAAGAGGGTTTCAGCCAGAATGGGAGGCACGAAGAGAAGAAGGTGTTCGGGTTACTGCGTTCTGCCGGTGCTAGAAGAACCCTACTCTGAATAGCAGCGGGGGGGGGGGGGGGGGGGGGCGCCTCAGGGATGGCCGTGAGAGGCGCCCGGCGGGACGGCGGGACACCTACCTTGAGCCACTGCTCCGCTTGCTCCCTGCTCTGCACGGCGAGCACCAGGGGGTCGGTGCCCTGCTGGGTGATCTTCAGCTCGTGCTGCTTCTTCTTGCTGTCTTTGGGGATGTAGGCGACGCTGCAGCCCTGCAGCGGCAGCTCCATCTGCGGCTGCTGGTCCTTGGAGCTCTTGTAGCACTGTGTTCAACACAAGCCAATGCGTCCTGTCGGGGAGTGGCACGGAGCCGGGCGCGTGGCTCCCGCCCCAGGATCACCGTTAAAGCCAGTCTGGGCAGCAACGTCTGGGAGACCTACTATCTCCAATTAACCAGCAAAAAGCCAGAAGTTCAAGTGTGGCTCAAGTGGAGAAGCACTCACTTTGAGCAAAACCACTAAGAGACAGAGCCCAGGCCCTGAGTTCAAGCCCCAGTACTAACTCAAAAAACACAGCAAAATAAAGCCTGGCATTGTGAAACTGTGGTGCCAGGCTTGGTCGTGGTTGGGAAGGGTCTGTGCACACACGCACGCACGCACGCATGCTCATTACCAAGAGTTCACTGAGCATCTGGACATGATAAAGCTGAGGTTCTAGATTCTGCGGGAGCCAGGGAGGCCCTGCTTGGATAAGGTGGAGGTTCTCAGGTGCTGCTTCACAACATGCAATTCTGTCTAAATAACGCATCAAATGCACTAGCGTTCACACGATCACTGTGGCCTGCCAGGCTCTCTCGGATTTGCTGAGGCTGCACAGCCTGCACTGCTTAGGGTCAGCAAATGTCACTTTTGTGCCCCCCCACCAGGTGCGCTTTCCTGTGTCCCCCAAAGCTCACGCTGCTCGGCAGGCCCGCCAGGTGCTCTAAGACGCCCAGCGATTGGCTCACAGCCGAGGTCTGCGTCCTGCAGCCCTGGTGTCTTATTATTTGGAACCAAAGACATCCTGTGTGGGGAACACCTGGTCCTGCTCAGTCACTGGTCCAAGCTGGGCCTGGGAGTTCAAGCTCACTGAGTCCGCTTCCTCATTAGCAAACTGGGCTTTGACACTGTTGATATTTTACTAATTGACACTAAAAATCACATGCTACCAAGTCCTGAGAGTCTACACAAGACTCTGCATGTGTGCCATTCAACCCCCCCAGGTGGAGCCTGGGTGGCTTAGTGCCGACCCCAGGCCACCTGCACAAGGCAGAGCCAGAAGGCAGCGCCGACAGCACGGGGCTGCGTCCTGCACGCTGCCCACCGGGGATGGGCAGTGCGGTGACCGTCACCCACTCTCTGTTCAGTCTGAAAAACACTTGGCTTTCCCACAGCTAATTTGCTTTATGTTAACAGAGTTGTCTGAGTAGCTAAACCATGAGCTCTTCTGAATGAAGCCAAAGTCGATGCTTTCTCCCCATGTTTCATTTTCTTTCCACTATTTGGAAGTATTCTAAGTGGGAGCTATATGGTTAGGATGTAGAGAGGAGAAACTCATTGAAGGCCAGAGGGGAGGAGGGAGAGAAGATGTAGAGGGGCGGGGGGAAGGGTTGCAGGCCTGGACCCCAAGGTGCTGCTCCCCGCCCACGGCCCAGGCTGTATGTGGGGTGTGTGTGCTTAAGACATCGTCTTCTAACCACATCTGCAGCCAGTACATGAGACCGTAAATGAGGGCTGTGTCCATGGAGTTCTTCAGACTTTAAAATCCCCAAGAGCATCATTTCTGGCATATTCTCAATGTGGGAGACATTCAGGCCACACATGTGGAGAAGCAATGTACCCCACTCTTCTAAAAGACACTGACAAAGACATTCATTTAAAAACATACGATGGTCTGTGACTCTAGGAAATTATGACTCCCACAAGTCAAAAAACTTGGTTTTAGCAACAACAACAACAAAAAAAAACCACCAAAAAACTATCATCTGTTCCATTAAAACATGACCAGTGAAAACAGAAAGGCTCAGTTTTGCTTTGTGACACACTTCTGAGCAATTACCAGCCAACTTGAAAGAAAAGCAGAAGGCAAAAATGTACTAGTAAGAGCCAGGCACCAGGCAGGAGGCTGAGATCTGAGGACTGCAGTTCAAACCCACCATGGGAGACAAAACTATGAGACTCTTATCTCCAATTAACCAGAAAAAAGCCAGAAGTGGAGCTGTGGCTCAAGAGGTAGAGCACCAGACTTGAGCGTAAATAGTTAAGAAACAGCACCCCGGTCCTAAGTTCATGCCCTAGTGTTGGCACATGTGTGCGTGAACACGAACTAACGAACATACATGAACAAACACACACAGGTTCTGTCGAGTTCATAACTGATGATCAGGCATGTTTTCCAGTGGGGAGGAGAGGGAGGACAGGGAGAGAAGAGGGTGGGGGATGGAGGCTCACCCCCTTCCCTCATTAGAGGCTTCTGGGAACAACCCCACAGCCCACTGCAGGCTACGGCTTCCACCCCCAGCTTCTGGTTCATTCTCTCCAACTTCCTATGTTGCCTCTTGGGTTAATTTCCAAAGAATTTCCTTCCCCCCAGCGCCTCCCCTCCCATGGTGACCTGGCTGGGAGGAATTCACTGACTCACGGTCCATCCTGCACCGCCAGGCAAGTTACAGCATTCGAGCATTTCCACTGACAGCAGCAGGCCCGGCAGGGCGGGGGGGCTCCAAGCCTGGCCTGGGATGCACAGCCTGGCTGGCCGCCCGCCCAGGCCCAGCCAGGGCTCGGCGGGGCTCAGTCCAGCTCAGCCTGTTCACTGAGCTGGGATGGCTCTGGCGTTCACCGTGCCCCCAGCACTCCAGGGCCCGGCTCCGGCGTTCAACGCAGCCCCAGCACTCCAGGGCCCGGCTCTGGCGTTCAATGCGGCCCCAGCACGGCTCCCTGCCACGCACGCCCGGCACTGCAATGCGCTTACCAGCAGCTTGGTGTCCTTGACAACGCACAGCAGCTTGGTCCACTGGCCGAACCGTTTCTTGCGCAGCAGGAAGGCGCAGATCTTGGCGTCCTTCACCAGATCCATGGAGGCCTCCTCCGACGGCCACTGGTGCCGCGTCTTCTTCCCCTTCCCATCCTCCTCCTCCTCGTCGTAGGACTCATAGGAGCTGCTCATGGCGTCCGAGTCATAATCTGCCAGGCAGGTGAGCACAGTTAGAGGAGCACAACACTGACTTTCTAATCTCTGAGGAAACCCAGTGAGAAAGGGGTGGCTGTGCTAACTCAATAAAATGCTCCCACAGGAAGTGACTAAACCCATCCCTAAGCTGGGTTCTGTGACTCCTGCCTGTAATCTGTTACTTGGGAGACTGAGATTGGGAAGATCAAGGTTTGAGGCCAACCCCTGGCAGAAAAGTCCTCAAGACTCCGTCTGCACAGAGGGAAGCCGGATGCAGCAGCGCACGCATATAATCCCAGAAACTGCAAGAAGCCTCAAGATGGACCGTGGCTCTCTCCTAAAAGTAACTGGTAAAAAACAAAAACAAACACAAAACTAGCCTCCTCTCTGCTTTTATCTAGCTCTTTTCTCTTTCTCAGCTCTCTCTTCTCTTTCCCAGCTCTCTCTTCTCTTTTCTAGCTCTTTTCTCTCTCTTTCCCAGCTCTCTTTTCCCCAGCAATTTCTCTTTCCCAGCTCTCTCTTCTTTTCTAGCTCTTTTCTCTCTCTTTCCCAGCTCTCTCTTTTCCCCAGCAATTTCTTTTTCCCAGCTCTCTCTTCTCTTTCCCAGCTCTTTCCCAGCAGGTCTATTGAATAAACCTACCCCTTACCTGAAAAAAAAAACTAGCCTGGAGGCTGTATCGGCAGTAGAGTGCCAGGGTGCCAACGTAGCGTGCGAGGGGCCGAGTTCAAACCCAAGGACCACCAAGAGGAAGAACCCCAAGCCATGGCTGTGTCCCATGCCCGCTGCAGCCCGCTCCGGGGACCCCACTCACTGGCTGTGATGTACTCTGGGGCCTTCCCGGGACTCAGTGGCACCGCTTCCTCATAGTAGCCCTCGGGGAGCGAGGCCGTGGGCAAGGGTGGAGGCCCGCTGTCAGGAGGCTGAGGAGAGGAAAACTCGGGGTTGGCTTGGGGTTGGGGGGCTTCACCCCACAGCACTTCCTCCTCACAGCCATCGCTGGACAAAAGCCCTCCACCCCCAGGCTGCAAGGCCAGCTCCTGTTCACACCACACCAGCCCTGCCCTGGTCGCAGCCATGGCCACGGCCACACCAGCCTACCAGTGAGACGCTGCACACAGCAGCGGGTCCTGGGCACAGCAGCCCTCCCCAGTGCAGCCGGGCTGGCTCGGACCGGCTCAGGCTGGCCTCTGGGCCTCTGACCCAGGGATGGGTCCTTGTTCCCTTGTCCTTGCAATCCCCGCGTAGACGCGCCCCATAAACTTCCCAATCTCTACCTCTGGAGTAGCTGGGATTATAGGCAAGAGCCACCATGTCCTTTGTGACTTTAAACTGTTGATCCTTCCTGGTGATCACACGCTGGGAACAACCTCATAGAGAAACACTCTTAGCTCAGTAATTCTACCTCTAAGAATGCATGCCGCGTCCATCAGTAATGTGAAAAAGGGGCGAATGGTGTTTAGGCAATCAGGTCAGCTTTGGCCTCTCTGCCAAAGTCAGGGAGAGCCGGCCCTGCCTTCACGGCAGGATGAATGTGGCTGAAGATGAGCGGCATGGCGTGTCTGGGCAGAGCAGGTTGGTGAAGGGGCCCTGGCTGTGCCCCGGGGCTCGCGCCGGGTGTGTGACATTTCAGCGGTCTTCACAGCAGAGCATGTGCAGCTCTGCCTGCGCCCTCGTACACCACCTACAACACACGCTGGCGAGCTCGGGGTCCAGACGCCGCCATCTTCCCATGCCATCCCTCACTGACGCTTGTGGCAGCGTGTCACTACGATCGTACTGTTTCCTCACTGGTCACCATCCCACGGTGCCCTCGTCACAAATCCAAACCCCTCATGAGGATGTGGAGACAGGAACTGCCGCCGATGGGGGCGTGGCCTTGGAGAGCTGGACGACACTGGGGTCTGGGAACATACCTCTCCCTCCCGCCACCCGTGGGTAAGGGCGTCACTGGTCTGGGGAGGCACCCGTGGGTAAGGGCGTCTGGTAAACGAGGAAGCAGCATGGCTCTGCGTGAGCCAGGCCCGCCACCGCCCCTCCCCCGCCGGGCTCCAGGGCTCTGCTGAGGACAGGTAAGGGGACATGGCCCCCGAGTCCCCCGTCGGCTGACCCCACTGACAGCAGGCGTAGAAAGTTGAGTGCCGGCGCGGCCCGCGCGGCCGCTTTCCCCGACTGAGCAGGTAGCAGGCCTGGAACTGCACAGGGCGGTACGCAGCGCCGGCGGCGCAGGCCCGTGCACGTGCAAAACTTGACTTAAACACAAAACCTCAAACGAAGCCACCGTGCTAGCATGTGCACACTTGGTCTCTCTTGAAGAAAATGACTCCTTAAGGGCAGAAGATTCCTGGTCACAGCCGGGGACCTCAGAGGTGACTCGAGAGCCCTGGGGCTCCCTGGCTTGGCTCTGCCTGCCCAACCTCTGCGTCTCTGTTCCTGAACCTGACCCAGGGCTCGGGCAGTCTCCCAACGCCACCTCTGAGCCAGGCCGCATCCCAGCCAGGCCGCATCCCAGCCAGGCCGCAGGCCTCCTGAGCTGGCTGGGCCTCGGGCGCCCGCGAGGGGCAGGGTACTCACTCACCAGCCACGGCTGAGGGATCTCCGGCAGAGGCAGCTGAGGGGGCGCTGGCAGGCCGCTGCTCTCCGGCCGCGGGGCGTGCTCCTTGGCTTCAAAGCCTGCAAAGCAAGCAGAGCACAGGGCTGGTGAGGGGCGCTGTGGGCAGGCTCCTTCTCCAGTGCTCCACAGCGATCTGCAAGGTGGGATCGTTATTCCCTGCTTTCCGAGTAACTAAGTACACGACAGGACTGCAGAGGGAGAGAGGAGAGGGAGAAGAGGAGGAGGAGAAGAGGAAAAGGGAAGGGCAAGGAAGGGGAGGCGGAAGTGGGGGGGGGGCGGGGAATAGAAATGGAAGCCAGTGCTTTAAAAAAAAAAAAAAAAACAAAACCATGTGGCTGGTGCTTTAGCATAGCAGGTGGTAAAGGAAGGCTTGGTGACCGGAAGCATCAGAGGAAGCATCAGAGGAAGTGCTCAGAGGCCCAGCGTGGGCATGAGGAGAAGCCTGAGAGGTGGGGTCAGGTGTGTCAGGTCCTCCGCCCACCCAGGCCCCCACACCACGGCACCCCAGTGGGCGTAGTCCAAGCCGCCACCATCTATCACCCAGACTGGGGCAGAATCCAGACAGCGCCGCGGGTCCCCTGCGGACCTGCTGCCCACGTGCCCTCCGCCTCTCTAACCTGGCCTAGAGTCCCCTCAGCCCTCTCCCAACACCACAGAGAGTGTGCAGCGACCGTCCCCCCTCGGCACGCACGAGGCCGGCGGGCATCTGGGAAAGTGGGTGCAGAAGTGACAGGGAAGGTGTTCGCGGGGCTACGCTGCTTGCGCAGAGGACGTGGGTGACGCAGAACCCGGCTCTTCCTGGCAGAGTCTGAAGATCAGAGACGTGCTAAAGAGCCTACAAGGCCCCCCCAGGAAGAGCTCCGGCAGGCGTCTGAGCTGCTTCTAGAAACAGAAACATGGCGCCAGGTTCTGACCCCTCCAGCTAACACTGGGGTGCTCTTGGGGGCCCCACAATTCTATTCACTCCTGGCAGATAGCCCAGCACTTGGCACAAGACAGGCTCTCAAGGACACTCGCCAAATAAACAGCTCCAATGACCATCAATGAATGGGCAAAACATCTTAGAAAGCAGGTGGAATCCAAGGCGGGCTGGAGGTGAAGGGGCTGGGAGAAGGGAGCCCCCTCTGGAGGACTGTACCCAGCCCACCTCTGGAGGGCTGTACCCCAGCCCACCTCTGCAAGGCTGTACCCCAGCCCGCCTCTGGAGGACTGTACCCAAGCCCACCTCTGGAGGACTGTACCCGAGCCCACCTCTGCAGGACTGTACCCGAGCCCACCTCTGCAGGGCTGTACCCGAGCCCACCTCTGGAGGACTGTACCCCAGCCCACCTCTGGAGGGCTGTACCCGAGCCCACCTCTGGAGGACTATACCCGAGCCCACCTCTGGAGGACTGTACCCCAGCCCACCTCTGGAGGACTGTACCCAAGCCCACCTCTGGAGGACTGTACCCCAGCCCACCTCTGGAGGACTGTACCCCAGCCCACCTCTGCAGGACTGTACCCCAGCCCACCTCTGCAGGGCTGTACCCCAGCCCACCTCTGCAGGGCTGTACCCCAGCCCACCTCTGGAGGACTGTACCCGAGCCCGCCTCTGGAGGACTGTACCCGAGCCCACCTCTGGAGGACTGTACCCGAGCCCACCTCTGCAGGACTGTACCCGAGCCCACCTCTGCAGGGCTGTACCCGAGCCCACCTCTGGAGGACTGTACCCCAGCCCACCTCTGGAGGGCTGTACCCGAGCCCACCTCTGGAGGACTATACCCGAGCCCACCTCTGGAGGACTGTACCCCAGCCCACCTCTGGAGGACTGTACCCCAGCCCACCTCTGGAGGACTGTACCCCAGCCCACCTCTGCAGGGCTGTACCCGAGCCCACCTCTGCAGGGCTGTACCCGAGCCCACCTCTGCAGGGCTGTACCCAAGCCCACCTCTGGAGGGCTGTACCCGAGCCCACCTCTGGAGGACTGTATCCGCAGCAGGATGTTGCTGAGCACTGCCTTCTTCTCCCTGACGGTGGTTGTGAGATACTCATGGTCAAGGAGTTCCAGGAAGAGGCGAAGTTCAACTATTAACTCTTCCATTGCTGAGAACAAAGGAGAGAGAAGGGAGGGGATTATGAGACTCCTTGGTATGTCGGTAATGTCACAATAAAAACCTAACCAAACATCACAGCATGAATGTACACCTCAACCTCCAAAGCCTTTCATTCCTAGCTTTTCCTCAAGTGCTCCCGCTTAGCAGATATCAGGTGTACAAGGCGTTTCACTGTGGTATTTTCATGCATGCACAATGTACCACGATCCAGCCCAGCCCCCGCTTACGCTCTTAGCCTCCCCGCGTCGGAAGACAATGTAAAACATTTCATTATTCTACTTTCATATATGCATAAAAAGTAATTCAACCGTATCACCCCGAGCCCACCCTCTCCTTCTGTCTTATACCCTCCCCTTCGCGTTTCTACCCACAGTCCCGGTTCCACGTTCCTGTCACTCAGGAACGACTGGATTTGAATAGGACAGCATGCAGTGCTTGTCTGCCAGCATGGTCTGTTTCACTTAACACGATGACCTCCAGTTCCATTCATTTTCCTGCAATAGGATAATTCCACTTTTCCTTAGTGCAGGCTAATACTATTGTGTATGTGCATGCGTATGCATGTGTGTGCATGCACACACACACCCATCGTATTTCTCTTTGTCCATTCAGGTGGAGAGCACTTGGGCTGAGTCCACAGTCGGGCTATTGTGAACACTGCTCTGCAAACCCAGGTGTGCGGGTATCTAGGTTGTGTTTTCACTTAAATTCCTTCAAATACAGCTGTAGGGTGGCATGACCGTCCGAAGGCAGATGCTTTTGATTGTGTGAGGAACTTCCACACGGACCCCCACGGTGCTCCCACCAACAGTGTCTGAGGGTCCGTTTCCCCATATCCTCGCCAGGATGTCTTCCTGATTCTGCCTGGGGCGAGATGGAATCTTAGTGGAGTTTGGCCCTGAATTTGTTTTATGGCTAAGGATTTTGAACATTTCTTCATGTATCAATTAGCTGTTTGTATTTCTTCTGAGAACAATTCAATTCACATATGTAATTTTTAATGGCAATCTTTGTACTATTGTTTAACTTTCGGAGCTCTTGGAGTATTTTGGCTATCTTCTTTATCTGATGACGAGCTAGCCAAGGTCCTATCCCAGCAACCACTGCAACCTTACTGAAAGACTACTGAAGACATGGATGTCCCTTCTGAACAAACATGGGTGTCCCTTCTGAACAAACACCTGGCTCCTTCACATTGTGTCAAAGCAGCAGATTTCAGCTAAAAGAAGCACCAGAGCCAGCTGCCAAAGATGATGTCATGCCCCAAAGCTGATGTCACCACTTAGTGTCAATGTACGATGCTGAATTCCAGTGTTAAGGGGAAGAAGGTCGGAGCCAGGTGCACTGACTTATCCCAGCTACTCAAGAAGCTGAGGTCAGGAGACTCACAGAGGCCAGCCTGGGCAAAAAGTATTAAGATCTCGTGTCAACTCTAATGGCGCACGCCTGTAATACCAGCCACATGGAGGCACATGTTAGAGAAGCGTGGCCCAGGCTGTTACAGATTTTTTAAAAGGAGGAGGTGATGGTGAAGGAAGAGGAGGGGGAGGAGGAGAAGGAGGAGGGGGAGGGGGAGGAGGGGGAGGAGGAGGAGGAGGAAGAGGAGGAAGAGGAGGAAGAGGAAGAGGGCAACGGCAGGGCAAGGGGAAGGAGAAGGAAAGAGGGAGTAGAAGGAAAGGGGGGAGGGGAGGCAGGAGGGATAGGGGAGAAGAAGGGAGAGGAAAGGAGGGAGGGAGGGAACCGCAGGAGTTGCAGCCTTGAATCCGAGCCAGAGGGGTCTGCAGGCATTCTCTTCTCTCCAAAATGTTACAGTGGTAGAAATGACATGAAACAGCGTGATGTGACTGGCCCAAAGATCTACCCCGAGGTAACAGGGGACTCATTCCCTGGAGGACTTCCGCTCATCCTAAGCCTCTGGCGCTCACGTGGCCCCTGCCGCGCTCCACTGCCCTTTACAAAGTCCAGGCAATGCTCATCAGCACACAGCTACAATCCCAGCTCCAGTTTTTCTTAGTCATGTAATACGATAAACAGTTCCCCAAGTCGTCTCCCTCTTGCTAAAGATAGGATGGGTGTTATGAACCCGTGGGCTAGTGTGCGGCAGAGCCCGCATCCATCCAGCAGGCCGCTCCTTGACCACACGCTTGCAGCATTATCAGAACTCAAAGATGGAGGACCCACGGTGGAGGCTGTTGGTCCCCGGAGCTCATCAACAGCCTCCCAGCACCAAACAGCGAGGAAGGCTGTTCTGTGAGACTCTGCACATCCAGCGGGAGCCGGGCAAAACAGATCATTGCTCAGAAGACCGCCATGTGGGGCTGGGAAGGTGGCTCAGTGGTAGAGCGCTTGCCTTGCATGCATGAGGCCCTGGGTTCGATTCCCCAGCACCACATAAGCAAAAAGAAAAAAAGCCGGAAGTGGCGCTGTGGCTCAAGTGGTAGAGCGCTAGCCTTGAGCTGAAGAGCTGAGGGACAGTGCCCAGGCCCAGAGTTCAGGCCCCATGACTGGACAAAAAAAAAAAAATTAAAAAAAAATAAAAAAGAAGACCGCCATGTGTCAGACTGTCATCAAGGGATCCCCCCAAAACAAGCCTCAACCCCGATGGCTGCACAGTGCGATTGGGCCAAAGCCTGAACGCCACACTGTGTATAAAGTGGTCCAGGAGATAGGATAAAACCTGACAATTCCCAAAGGCTTTGATTTATTGAAGCAGGTATAAAGTGATGTCTAAACCTAAAGGAACTGCACAAACGAGAAAACCAAAAGCCAGTCTCTCCTAGCAAAGCCCTGCCATAGGCTCCATCCCTGACTGCCACTTCCCTACTACCCCCACGGCAGGCTACACCACCACACCAGCTTCTCTCTGTTCAGAGCACGGCTCTTCTCTGCTCGAACTGTCCTGGAACAACATCCCTCCCTCTTGGCTAGGTTGACAGGCAGAAACCACCGTGCCCAGCTGTATTCAGAAGCAGTCTCTAGCATAATGCCCAGGCTGGCCTCCAACCTGAGATTCTCCTGCCCTCAGCCTCCGCAATAGCCTCCCTGACCTTCCCCACCAGTTTCTCCAAAGGCCATTTCGGGATCTTAGTTCTCTTCGTTTCCCAAATTCATCTCTTTTCACACCTGTTTCACACTTGTTTCTCACACAAGCAGCTCTCAGCAGCTCAAGTTCCCTCTGGCTCTGCCCGTGAGACTTTACACATGCTGCTAGTCCATGTCTGGTGTGTCTCACCCATCCCTAACGCGTGCATATGTGTGCATGCACACACACACACACGAGTGCACACACATACGTGCACACACACTATTCCGTCTCCCACCTGGTCGTCTCTCTCTGGCTGTCACCACCTCTGATCTGCCCTCAGCCCCTTCCCACGTTACACTGTTCAAGGCTCCTGTGTTGAGGTCCCCGGCTGAGCAGGTGGCGGGGACCACAGTGTGACTTCTCTGCCTGGGTGAGTTGTCCAGCACGATGCTGGCAAACAGCATGTGTGTGCGCTGAGTGCGAGTTCATGAACCGGCACCCAACTCCTGGAGGGCTGTGTTCAAGACAGAACTGCAGAGATGACGGCTCCTCCTCTGCTAGCAGGTGTCCTGGGTGGCATGCTCAGAACACACCTGGGACGTGGGGGGGACACACAGGCCATGCTCCCGGGCAGCAGGTGACCACGGGGCTGGGCCTTCCAAGGCACACACGCATTCCAGCTGCTGCAGGCATGAGATGTGGAGGCCCCTGCATACTTTCCCTTATAGGGCTACAGCTCACATCCTCTGCCTCCTCCTGATCCTTCCACAGCCTCCCAGAAAATCCAAACGGGCTGCTTAGAGCAACATCTCTGAGCAAGCAGCCTCCTTTTAGACGCTAACTGGGCAGAAAGCTTCCCTCCGCTCCACACAACATCTGAGACTCTCGAACTCAACACAGCCATGACTTCAAAGACTGGGGGACCCTGGATCCCAGCCACTGAGCTTCCTGACTTCCCATGCTCCATTCCATTCTGCCCCACAGGACTCCCCAAAGGACTGTAAACAAATGTCTCCCACCTCAGCTCAGCAGTTTCATCTGCAACTCACGCCTGGGGTCTCTCTCCAGGGGGCGCAGACCCGGTCAGCCTGCTGGGCTCCCTAGACAGCTGCAGCTCTGACTCACCAGGTCCCCAAGGAAAGCCAGGGCTTCTGAGAAGGGGTGCCCTCCCTCTGAGCTTCCTGTCTGGACTACCCGAGCCCGCAGAAGACCCCAGAGGAACCAGTCAAAATCCACAGCCATGTTCTTCTGGAAGATCACCGTGCTCCTTGAAAGGCCTATTCATTTGTTTGTGGATGATTTGAGTCATGGTGGAAAATGGCCTGCCATTCTTTTGTAGAAAACAGAAGACAGGCAAACGTTTGGACCTGGTGTACTTTTCCCCCACCACGTTAATACTGGGGCTTCAATTCAGGGCCTGGACATTGCCCTTAGCTTTTCACTCAAGGCCAGTGCACTACCAGCTGAGCCACACTCCACATCCAGCTTTTTCCTGATTAATCTGAGATAGACTTCCCTACCTAGGCTGGCATTGAACTGTGATTCTCAGATCTGTTTCATGAACAGCTTAGCATTTCAGGCATGAGCCACCACAGCCTGACTGAACATGCTTTCACTTTTAACTGATCATAACAGTACATGCCACCTGACACAGCCTCAGGACCGGCTGTCCAGATTCCCCAGCAGGGAGGAGACGGCTGACATGAACCACGCTAGCTGCTGAGAAAGCATTCAATGTGATCTTCAGTGTTTCCATTCCACTTAGCTCTATCTATCTGCTCAATTTCCTTCTGCTCAGCTCAATTACCAGGTTGTTAAAAACTGAAGGAAAGCTGGAGAGGGTACAGGTCAAGAGGAAGCCTGGGAGGAGCAGAAGAGCAGAGCCGGACAGGGACGTGTGTGCTGAACACACACAAGGACACCAAAACAACACACTCACGCACAGATACTTGGGTGTCCAAAAGTGTGGCATGAAGGCCGAAGAGGCAATCCCTTCAGTCCAAGTAAGGAAACAAGCAAATGACATGTAGGTAAATTAAAGGTCAGAGGTAGTAAGAGGCCAACAGGAAAAAGCACCTAGGTGAATGGAGGGTGTGGCTTAGTGGATCAAGCACCTGTCTAGGACATGAAAGGGCCTGGGTTCAAATCCAACGTTGCAAAAACAAAAGCCATCTAGCCGGCATTTCTATGTCAATTCTTTTTGTAATCTCTGGGGGCTTTTATTAAGTTAAAAAACAAAGCTGGAAGAAAGCCATCTACAGGAGGTCATGAATCCCATTCAAAACTCTAAGTAACCAATATGCCTGTGGCTAACGTTGTCATCCTAGCTACTCCCAGATGGAGACATGAGGGTTGTAATTCAAAACCAGCCAGGACATGAAAGCCTGTGAGATTCTTATCTTCAATAAATTACCCTCCCCCGCCCCCCCAAAAAAAGCCAGAAGCTGTGGCTCAAGTGTTAAAGTGCCAGCCTGGAGCAAACAAGCTCAGAGATAGCTCTCAGGCTCTCAGGAGTTCACACTCCATGTCCGGCATACACACACACATACACACACACACACAAACAGTACAAAGAAAAAGGAACATTACAAGTAAAACCAAATGGACTAAAAACAAGCCAATGACAGATCGTTTGCAGTGAGCACAGAAGCAGCGCTAACTCATGCACATATTTCTAGTTTGGGGACTCTTCCAGCCCCTCAGCCTCATACATAAAGCACACGCAAGCCCACACCCATGCACAGACCCTTCCTGCAACACAGGACATCTTGAAGACTGGCTGGAACACGGGACACAGGCCTGGAAATGTCACAGAACTCCCCCTCCTATAGCTAATGTATGCTAATAAGAAACAAAGTAACATCTTGGGCTTAGCTGTCAGGCCTGGCTCATGCAACTGTCTCACCCCATAAAGAAGTTACTAATTTCAGGAATAATTTGCTTGGATGGAAAAACTTGAATTTTCAAAAATGAAATTGTTCACTTATTTTAGAAAACCGAGCTGCTTGCCATAGAGAAAGAATTTACATTATGGGTCATCCAAATGCACCAAAGACTCGGACCACACAGCCTCTGGGCGACAGATCCGCCAGCAGCCCCTCCCCTACCCAGGCAGTGGCCAGTCCTTGCCCTGATGTGTGCTGGGGTCCCTCAGGAGAGAGGCCATGGGCGCCCAGTTCGCCGGGTCCCAGCAGGACGGAGAGGGAACACAAACCACTTCACATGTGGATGCTCAGCTGCTCAGATGAAGGGGGACAGCTCCCCCAGGAAGATGGGGACCAGAAGGCCCAAGCGACCTACACAGCGCTACACTGAAGAAAACCCCAGGACCTGGTTCATGAGTGAACTCCACCAAACATTTCAGGAGAAATACTAATAAATTATCCATCAAGCCTTGCAGAAAATTGAAGAAAAGCAAACAAATATTCAGAGGGGAAAAGACACTACCACAAGGACCCCAAACCAAGCCCTCGTGGGCATGGACTCAATTTTAGCAAATGGAAATAGCACGTTAGGAGCAGTGGGGTGCGTCCTTAGAAGGAGGTGGGCAAAACATCAGAAAATCAATCAATGTACCTCACAGACCCTTGAAGAGATATGACTATCTTATTTTTTTTATGGGGAGCGGGGTCCGGTCATGGGCCTGAACTCTGGGCCTGGGCACTGTCCCTCAGCTCTTCAGCTCAAGGCTAGCTCTCTACCACTTGAGCCACAGCGCCACTTCCGGCTTTTTATTTTTTTCTGCTTATGTGATGCTGAGGAATCGAACCCAGGGCTTCATGCATGCAAGGCAAGCGCTCTACCACTGAGCCACCTTCCCAGCCCCATGACTATCTTCATAGATAGAGGCATGTGATAAAATCCTAGTATCCATTCATGTTGGGGGAAGATCCCAGATAATGAGAAGTAAGCCAGGGACCGATGGCTCATTCCTGCAACCCTAGCTCCTCAGGAGGATGAGATATGAGGATCGCAGTGTGAAGCTGACCCAGTCAGAAATCTATAAGACTCCATCTCCATAACTAGCAGAGCATCTGACCGCGTGTGTGGCTCAAGTGGTGGAGTGCCAGCAAAAGCCGAGTGAGATCCACAGGACACCATGAACCCTGACCCCAGTGCCACTTCTAAGCGAGAGTGGCCCACAGAGAGCACTCAGCCTGGCCGCAGGAGCAGAAGAGGGCCCCGAACCATGACTCCGGGCCCAGCAGACCACGCGGGGCTGTGCAGCTACCCTGTGGGGTGATTCGGGGAGTGGGGACAAGGCCTCAGAGAAGCAGGCTGTCAGAACATCAGGGCCTCCGGCCTCCCAGCCAGCAACGACCCAACAGTACATCCAGGAAAGTCTCTTCGTGCGCCCGACGTGATGAGCTGATGTCTGGGCCACTACTTTGCCGCACACAGTGCCTGCTCTGGTGAAGCTACTGAAAGTCTAACTGGGGGTCTGGGGGTCCAACAGAGGCATCAGGACGCTGAGACTGCACAGACACCAGTGTTTCCCATCCTGTCTTATGCCCGCAGGACCCCAACTAGCTGGGGTGACCCCGCGGGCCCACCCTGAAATGAGAATGGGGCTGTGCAGAGGACAGGTACTGGAAGCACCCCCGTAGGGGCCAAAACACGGGGTCTCCTGCACCCACCAGGGCCACCACAGCATCGGTCCCAGACACCTGCATTGACACGCAGAGAACTATGGCGCCAGAGGACACGGGACTTCCCAGGCTCGCGGCCAGGTGTGGCAGACACCAGCGGTCTCTAGCCCGTCTAGCCTGCCTGCCCTGCTCTGCGGCGCCCTGGCTGTGGGGAAAACCACGTCCATGAGTGACGGTCACAGCTGCTCTCAGCCTGTGGTGAAGGCTTATGGAAGACCCCTTCTCCACAGGGCCCCTAAATCTGCACCTCCCAAACTGCCTCACCAGGGTCATCACCCCTGGTCCCGGTGTGGCCCGAGAGCCTGCATTTCCAACCAGCATGGGGTGAGGCCGGTCCTGCTGCCCAGGGGTCACCTGGAGAAGCCCCCCTACCACACCAACACTCACACCCTAGGAAAGGGCTCTCTGCATGTGGTGAGATCTGAAGAGCGTGTTCAGATTCACATGCACACACCCACGGCCTCAGCCCCTCCCCCAGCTCCACCTACACCAAGCATAGATTCCCAGGCAGGGAAGGACACTGGGGGCCGGGAACACGCAGGACGCCAGGGCCGGGCCGTGCTGGGCCTCTGGCAGCTCCGCTGTGCACGGCGGTGCTCAGGCAGCCGTGTAGAGAGAGGGTGGGCATCTTGGGTCCGTGCCAGCTCAGCCTCTCCTCCCACGTCAGGGGCGCCAGGGCTGGACCACAGCTGGAGCCGGCCCATGCCTGTCCCGGTGAGCGAGGCTTTGGTAACACAGCCCCTGCGTGGTTCCCTGGGCGCCCAGGGCTGCGCTAACAGGACAGCGGCACAGACCGTCCTGGGCCCAGCTGAACCGGGGAAACCATGGTGGCATGAGTCCCATCACCTCTGGGTGCTCACTCCGAGAAGAGGCTTCCTGGGGACAGCCAACGACAGACACCACAGCCTTAACACAGCTGACCACCACCAGGCCAGCGCTGCCCAACACAGACACCGCAGCCTTAACACAGCTGACCACCAGGCCAGCGCTGCCCAACCACAGACACCACAGCCTTAACGCAGCTGACCACCACCAGGCCAGCGCTGCCCAACCACAGACACCACAGCCTTAACGCAGCTGACCACCACCAGGCCAGCACTGCCCAACACAGACACCACAGCCTTAACACGGCTGACCATCGGGCCAGCGCTGCCCAACACAGACACCACAGCCTTAACACAGCTGACCACCACCAGGCCAGCGCTGACCAACACAGACACCACAGCCTTAACACAGCTGACCATCGGGCCAACGCTGCTCAACACAGACACCACAGCCTTAACGCAGCTGACCACCACCAGGCCAGCGCTGCCCAACCACAGACACCACAGCTGACCATCGGGCCAGTGCTGCCCAACACAGACACCACAGCCTTAACGCAGCTGACCACCACCAGGCCAGCGCTGCCCAACCACAGACACCACAGCTGACCACCAGACCAGCACTGCCCAACCACAGACACCACAGCTTTAACGCAGCTGACCACCACCAGGCCAGCGCTGCCCAACACAGACACCACAGCCTTAACACAGCTGACCACCAGGCCAGCGCTGCCCAACACAGACACCACAGCCTTAACACAGCTGACCACCAGGCCAGCGCTGGCCAAGGACAGACACCACAGCTGACCATCGGGCCAGCGCTGGCCAAGGACAGACACCACAGCTGACCATCGGGCCAGCGCTGGCCAAGGACAGACACCACAGCTGACCATCGGGCCAGCGCTGGCCAAGGACAGACACCACAGCTGACCATCGGGCCAGCGCTGGCCAAGGACAGACCACAGCTGACCATTGGGCCAGCGCTGGCCAAGGACAGACACCACAGCCTTAACACAGCTGACCACTAGGCCAGCGCTGCCCAACAACAGACACCACAGCCTTAACGCAGCTGACCATCGGGCCAGTGCTGGCCAACACAGACACCACAGCCTTAACACAGCTGACCACCACCAGGCCAGCGCTGCCCAACACAGACACCACAGCCTTAACACAGCTGACCACCAGGCCAGCGCTGGCCAACACAGACACCATAGCCTTAACACAGCTGACCACCAGGCCAGCGCTGCCCAACGACAGACACCACAGCCTTAACGCAGCTGACCATCGGGCCAGTGCTGGCCAAGGGGAGCAGCTCCACCTCGCTGGGGCACCAGGCTGGCCCTCCAGAGAATGCTGGACTCACTATAGTAATAAACACAGGCACGCACCCCTTGCTGGGCACCCGTGGTTCACGCCTGTAATCCTAGGTACTCAGGAGGCTGAGATCTGAGGATCATAGTTCAAGGGTAGCCCAGGAAAGAACATCTGTGAGACTCTTAGCTCCAAAGAATGAGGAAAAGCCAGCAGTAAAGCTGTGGCTCATGTGGTAGTGCCAGCCTTAAGCAAAAATGCTCAGAGACAGCACCCGGGCCCTGAGTTCAAGCCCCAAGACAGATACAAAGATACAACACACACACACACACACAGAGCTGTGCCATGACACACCAGGCTCTTAACAAATTAAAAGAGCCAGAGACGCAGGCCCTTGCAGTGGAAAGCTGTGATGAGAACAGGTGCCGACACCGAGAGCCAGCCTGGGAAAGCCCGGGCCTGCGCCTGTGGGCCCCTCCCTACTCCTCGCCCAGTGAGCAAAGCCTCCTGCCTGCTCCCACACACCTGCTCCACACCACGCTGGCCTTGACACAAGCTGGCTCCAAGTGCGCTCTGTGTGTTCAGGGAAATAGACTCTATGGAGGGAAATTGGAAGGCCAAGACAAAGGACCCCTTTCTAATCATAGTCTCCAGAGCCATGGGGAGAGCAGAGCGGTGTGGACAGGAAACTCATCTCAAGGCAGTCTGGAGAAAGCCAAGAGCAGGGAACCTACGAGGACCGGTCTGAAGGCGCTGAGCGTGGTCCTTTACACACGCCGAGTCTGCGCTGCAGGGGACAAAGGCCCGTCTTCCATGTCTCCTCTGTCCACCCCTCCTCCCACGCACAGGCCTGTGCCTGCCACCAGCTGGTCATCAGGGAGGCGGTGAGGGCCCCGGGTTCCCGGCCCATCACCTCTCCCCTGGGCTGCTGACAGCAGGCCGGGCTGGAGCCTCAGCCCCCGGAGAGGAGGCCCAAGGCTGCCCCCTGGGGAGGGGAGGCTGAGCGGCCTACATCTGTCTGCCTGGCGCTGCTGGCAGATGGTTCTTTCGGTGAGCGTGCGGGCACGGGGGTGGCGGTGGGCAAGGCGCTCTGGGTAACATATGCCGAAGTGCTAATAGAAGCACATTAGAGAAGACGGTTGTCTCACTCTGATTCGGGGCTTGGAGCTGGCGCGTGCGAGATGAACGAGCAGGGGCTCAGGCGGAGGGACCGGGTGGACATTCTGCTCTGCGCGTGATTCCCCCTCCCTCTGCAAAGCCAGCTGTGGGCTCGTCTGTGGTCAGGTAAACACGCAGAGCCCTCCTCAGGCCCGGAGCCCCGCCACGCCGCCTCCGAGCGCCTGTCCTCACCAGCACGACTCTATAAGGACCATCTGCACCCTAAAAGGCGGTGCCCAAGATGACAAAGCACACCCACCGGGCCCCGCCCCGGCACCCAGTGAGCGCCAGCAAAACTGCGGCGTGCGCTCTACCCTGCAGGGCAGGGTGGGATGCTCCCTTCACACCTCGGCCTCCGGAGGGAAGCTGGGGTCACCACAGCCCCTCACCGTCCACCGGTGCCAGGCGGGGACAGTGAGGGGAGGGCCGGCGAGGGGAGGGGATGACGAATTAGGAGAACGAACCTCGGGAGAAGCCAGGGAGAACAGGACTTCAGAGCAACTTCCAGGTTGCAGCCAACCAAAGTCAGTGTCGAGCACTGGTGGCACGGCAGACGGCACACAGGTATGGGCCGGGGCAGGACGGGGGAGAGCGACTGGGCTCCACTCCACGGACGCCTCTGCTGCTCTCCGGCCCTGTGCACACAGGTCTGCTCCGCTCATTCCTCACGGATGGCTGTGCTTCGTGGGGATTTTGCTTTTTCTTTCTCCAACATTTCTTGGCATCTCCACTGTGACCCCAAACTCAGCATTCCCCATCCTAATACAGCACCCCATTGTCTAGCTTCCAGTGACTCCAGCCAACATCTGTTTTGTCATCGCTACAACCTCGGTCCCTCTCATCACGAAAGCCAGTCTCCCAGGCTCTGTGTCTGAAGCGTGGCGGCCCCACCCCAGCACAGGTTACAGACCAGCCCTCTTCCCCTTCCCCCACCAGCCCACCCCACACGACTTCCCTCTTCCAGTTTTCACAGCTGTATGCCTTGCTTCCCCGACCCCCAGCTCCCTGCCAGCGGGAGCGAAGCAAGGGCCTGTCACGCTGGCCCCACACACGCCACCACGGCGGACGGCGGACAGCGAGGCCGCAATCGTCGGTCGGTTGGTATCGGATCACATGAGACGCCAATAGGGAAGCCATGTTTTTCTTCCTGAAGCAAAAACAGGGTAATGGATGGACTCATGAATAATCTTTCCTCAAAAAGGGCAAAGACCAAAACCATCCCTGTTGCACAGCACCTTCTCTGACCGTGATCTGTGAGTGAGCAGCGCCCTCCACACACACAGGCCTCCCACCCTGGGGCTGGGGAAGAGGAGGCGTGGGAAGCCGTGCTAGCGCTGTGCTGGTCCACTGGACTCATCTGGAGCCCTACAGGAGTTGAGGCAGAGAGCAGAAAGCAGGCTGTGGACCAGGTAACTGGACATAGCGAAGGATCCAGGGGCCTAGGCAGTGAGGTTTTCAACTGCCTGAAAACACCGAGTGACCTGTTGGCAGCGACCAGCTACAGGTCATGGTCTTTTTTTTTTTTAAATGTATTGGGGCCTGGCTGACTGATTCATCATTCATCATTTCATCAGTGATTAGTAACTGACTTGGTTGAATTTTGCTGCTAGTGATTCATAAACTCACACAGTTCCCTCTGGACCACACCACCACACACACCCGCAGCAGTCTTGCTGGGAGATCATCGATTTGTCTGCAAATATAGCCTCTGTAGCAAATTCACACTGAAGAAAGCCTGACTTTGTAGAACCTATCAGAACAATGTTCTCAGAAATCACAATTACCACCAAACCCCCTGATGGAGGGGAGAACAGGTCACAGGCAGCAGCCCTCAGATCACACCTATTAGCACTGTCTGGCTACGAGTCTGACAGGGCTGTTCTGTGTACAGCGTGAGCCATGAGTCAAAATGAAGCAGGAGAGGAAGGAAAGAAATGAAATGAGCAGGAAAGGAAGGAGGTCCCCACACACCAAACAGGCTGGAGAGCGTGGTCGGGACAGCGTCACCAGTGGACGCCCCCTCCGCCCCAGGCTGGCCGCTGCCACCAGCTACCGCCAGCCCCTCCCCCGACCCAGTGGCTCTACCTACGCCACTGCCTTCTGAAACAGAACCATGCAAGGAGTCCAGAAGCCCACCTCCTCAAACACCGCGAAAACCCTGGCACGTGAATAAATACAGCCGCCTTTAACACTCATGTGTCACTGGCATGGGCGCTGCAGTGCACTGATCAAAGGAGTGGACCGCAGAGCGCCCTCCCCAGCATCAGAACCTGACTTCCAGGTTAGAGAAACAGGGAACCAACTGGGAAACACTGAGTAGGCCTCCGGTCAGGTCGCCTCTCCCATCCCGGGCCTGTGCCCAACCCCCGGCTCGGCCTGGTGGTCCCTCCCGCCTTCCTGCTAAGTCCAGCCAGATTTTGGCACTGCTCTCCCCCTAGGCGGTGAAAGTGCTTTTGGAAGACCAAGAATGATTTCTGTGTGGAATGCAGCTGGAGGCATCAGCTTGAGCAAGAATTCAGCACTTAAGTGAAGGCTGATCACAAGAAAGATGGCCACTTGGGGGAGAGGGAATGAAACTAGGCCCCTGTCCCACTAGCTACTCAGGAGGCTGAGATCTGAGGATCTTGGGTCTGAAGCCAGTCGAGGCGATTAAAAGCGTGAAGTGGAGCTGTGTCTTAAGTGGTAGAGTCCTAGCCTTGAGCAAAAAGGCGCAAGGACAGCACCCAGGCCCCAAGTTCAAGCCTAGGGAAAAAAAGCTAAACTGTCAAAAGGCTAAAGGACAACACCAAGGCCCTGAGTTCAAGCCCCAGTACACACACACACACACACACACACACACACACACACACACACACACACACACACACGCACGCACGCACACACGCGCGCGCGCACACACACACACGCACACAGACTACCCTCAGCTGCACTCTCAATCCTCTGCCATCCTCAAACATCACAGTGTAGACACCACATGCCACATGTGTGCCCAGCTTTCCACCTGGGGTGGGAACACACCTCCCTGGGGCACCGCTTCCAGATCCCACTTGGTGCCACATGACTTTGATGCTGTCCAACCAAGACAGGAACTATCCCCATGGGGACAGCGGGCACCAGGGCAGAGCCACCCGCACCCCACGGGCTCAGGGGACAGCGGGCACTGAGTCAGAGCCACCAGCACCCCACGGTCTCAGGGAACAGTGGGCACCAGGGCAGAGCCACCCGCACCCCACAGGCTCAGGGGACAGCGGGCACCAGGGCAGAGCCACCCGCACCCCACAGGCTCAGGGGACAGCGGGCACTGAGTCAGAGCCACCCGCACCCCACGGTCTCAGGGGACAGCGGGCACTGAGTCAGAGTCACCCGCACCCCACGGTCTCAGGGGACAGTGGGCACCAGGACAGAGCCACCCGCACCCCACGGTCTCAGGGGACAGCAGGCACTGAGGCAGAGCCACCCGCACCCCACGGGCTCAGAGGACAGCGGGCACTGAGGCAGAGCCACCCACACCCCACGGGCTCAGGGGACAGCGGGCACCAGGGCAGAGCCACCCGCACCCCACGGTCTCAGGGAACAGTGGGCACCAGGGCAGAGCCACCCGCACCCCACGGGCTCAGGGGACAGCGGGCACCAGGGCAGAGCCACCCACACCCCACAGGCTCAGGGGACAGCGGGCACCAGGGCGGAGCCACCCGCACCCCACGGTCTCAGGGGACAGCGGGCACCAGGGCGGAGCTGCCCGTACCCCATAGTCTCAGCAGCCTCAGATCAGCAAGGAGAGGCCTGGGTGGGAAGGGGCAGGAAGAAGGAGGGAAGGGACAGGGCACGTGTGCAGCCGGGCAGGCGGGGAGGGAGGGCCTCCCCCTCCTGGCAGCTTCATGAAGTTTATGAAGATTCAGGGGGCTGGCGAGCGAGGTCCCGCCTCCCGATCTCAGCGCAGCACCCAAAGCCGAAAGCCTGAGATCTGACAAGACCTAAGACTCAGACTGCAAGGCCTCACGCAGCACCGCTACAGACCCCCACCGGGGCTGACTGGCCAGCAGATGGACGCCAGCCTTTCCAAGGCCAGCACCTGGACAGCAAGGTCCTTCTGCACCTTCAGCCTGGATCTATGTAAACTTGGGCTCAAGCCCTGCCTACACCCTCTGAACTCCTATTTATACTCCAAGTCTCACATCCTTCACAAACAGAGCCGCGCAGACCCTGCAGGAGAATGCACCGCTCGGTTCCATCATGAGCACACAACCATTCACAAAGAGGACCCGAATCTGTTCCGGACTTCTAAATCCACAGATTTGAAAGAGCTTTCTTTGGGCAGCTCTGCTTCCAAACGTTAGGTGGAATAGATAAAATGTGATGCTTTCACGCAAGGAACAATCCGTCTTTATGGACTGTAATAGGAGCAATCTTGGAGCCCAGGGGGAGGGCCCCAGCTGGCCTGGGGACAATTATGGCAGTTGATCGTGGGCTTCCCGGTCCCCAAATCCCAGCTCTATTAATACACTGGAGCAAAAAGCTATCAATGATCTAACATCTGACTATCACCTCACCCTGCCATCTGCTTCTCCATGCAAATTTAAAATTAATAAGGCCTCTCTTAAAACACACAGCTAGAAGCGCATCTGTCTAAAATTACAATTTCTACCTAAACCATGGGGCTGAAAATGTACCTTAAACAGAAGTCTGAAGTACCTCAATTCTAGACCCAGAATTGCACAGCAACTATAATACTCCAAATTGATTTTTTTTCTAAAATTGCCACTCCCAAATGCCTACTTTCTTGTATGTTTAATAAAACATGTGAGGAAATTGGAAATCGAAGACCTTTTCTACGTACCAAGACTTAGGACACAGGTGTGATCTACAGCCCACCCGAGGGCTTGAACTCAGGGCCTGGGTGGTGTTTCAGAGCTTTTACCCTCCAGACTAGTGCTCTGCCTTTTGAGTCCTACCTCCACATCTGGTTTTTTGATGGTTCATTGGAGATAAAAATCTCACAGGCTTTCCTGCCTAGACTGGCTTCAAATCATGATCCTCCGATCTCAGCCTCCTGGGTAGGTAGGATGACAGGTGTGAGCCACTGGAGCACATATGAGCCCTGGTTCCAAGTAAAGCGGACAGCGTAGCAGACATGAACTGTCTGAGAAGACTCAGGGGCTGGGGCCTGGCTCAGCATGCACAAGGCCCTGGGAGACACACACACACACACACACACACACACACACACACACACACACACACACACACACACACACACACACACACACACACACACACACACACACACACACACACACACACACGCAGGCACACACGCACGCACGCACGCACGCACGCACGCAGAACCTCACCCAGGACCTATACAATCCTGTGCCTCAGTTTTTCCTCTCCTGCCCCCCTCAGGGGCCTACGCTGGAATCCTGGGTGAAGGGCGGTGACCCGCAGCTCACCGCTTTCTCTTTCGCCACCTCTTTCACTTCCACACACCCAAACCTTCTTCCTCCCAGGTGCGTCTGGGCAAGGCGGGGCATCCACACAACCCTTAGGCCTCAGCATACAACGGTCCCTGCTCCTGTGGCCACTCCAGTCAGGCAGCCACAGAAGACCAAAGGAGGCTCTCTCAGCATTCACTCCCTCCACAGGCGTAGCTGTCTCTGCCCGGCCCTGGGGCTGCAGGGTTAGCACACATGTGTACGAGGTGGCCAGGGAAGGCGGTGGGAGAGGCAGGACGGCCAGAGCCCGCCCCGCACCTGGGTGATGCCAACATTGTAAGATGAATCAGGAACTAGGGCACCAAAGGGACAGCTTGAGCCTGCACTGACAAAAGCCTTTGTGATTCTTCTCCCGGTCTTCCGCGCCCCTTGAAGGGCGTCCGGAGCCAGGGCAGCCATGGCGCTGTTTCAAAGATGGCTTCGGATTTCAGATGTCTGATAGACACGCTCGTGCACGTCCAGGAAAAAGCTCTGCAAACCATCTGGCCGGTGACTAAATGCCTTTTTCTGTTGTTTCATTTTAAGTACGGGCAAATGAGCGTGTTTATTTCAATGCCGGCGTCCGGGCACGTGCAAGCTGTGCTAACAGATTTTCTCCGTGTTTTGCTGAATTGGCTAGCTTGCCATAAACAGGCCCCCATGCCTTCCTAATTATTTATAAATAGCACCAACACCCAAAATGCAAATCAGGACAAGCTGTGCCTGGCAAGGGCCGCTAAGATGACAGCAGATGACGATGGCAGGTCTGCGGGGCCTCAGCGGGGCCCAGGGCTCAGGAGGGGCGGACCCCGGGCGGCTCTGCTCTTTACGTTCTCTTCGTGCCCGTGTCCCTGTGTCCCCTAGCCCCACACCCGCAGCGCGAAAGTACCACGATGCCCACTCCATAAAAAGAAGAGAGAAGCCAAGCACCAAGAGCTTGCCCAAGCTCAGGCTCATGAGAGCCCCTCCAGAGCCCAGGCCGGAGAGGCTTTCTCCACACAACCCAAACCCCGTCCAGGGGCCCGGCATTGCACCCACGCACGCGTGGCCTGCTCTGAAGTGTGGGGAGACGAGCCCACCGCGGTGCCTAACCTCACCACAACTGAGGCACAGAAGTTCTCCCCACTCGCAGGTTTTACTATCATTTTTTCAAACTCTCAAAAGTAAACAGTGCTTTGATGACAAATGTCACACCAACTTAAAAATGACTAAGACTAGCCTAAGACTAGCTGGACACTGGTGGCTCAGGTCTGCAATCCTAACTACTCAGGAGGCTGAACTCTGAGGATCACAGTTCAAAGCCAGCCCGGGCAGGAAGTCTGTGAGTCTCTCATCTCCAATAAACCATGAGAAAACTGGAAGTGGCACTGTGGCTCAAGTGGTAGAGTGCTCGCCTTGAGCTGAAGAACTGAGGGACAGCGCCCAGGCCCAGAGTTCAAGCCCCACGACCGACTTAAAAAAAAAAAAAAAACATGACTAAGACTCACTAAATAATAAAACCACAATAATAAAAATTCAAACATCAGGAGCTGGGAAGGTGGCTCAGTGGTAGAGTGCTTGCCTCGAATGCCTGAGGCCCTGGGTTCAATTCCTCCACCCCACATAAGCAGAAAAAGCTGGAAGTGGCGCTGTGGCTCAAGAGGTAGAGTGCTTGCCTTGAGCTGAAGAGCTGAGAGACAGTGCCCAGGCCCAGAGTTCAAGCCCCACAACTGACCAAAAAAACCAAACATGCCTCTTCTGCAACTTCCTGCCCTCTTCTGAGTGAACACAAGAGCCTCAAGTTCCCAGGAGACTTTTCTACATGTTTAGAAATAATGGCACCCACAGAGGAAGGCGGTATTCTACAATGTCTTGTACCTTGCTGTTTTTCTGATCCAAGGGGGTCAGCTACAACAGCCCGTAACCAGCCAACCTCCCGCACCCCCCCCCACACCCTGAGGAGACCCCCACCCCCCCACACCCTGAGGAGACCCGCACCACCCCACACCCTGAGGAGACCCGCACCCCCCCACACCCTGAGGAGACCCGCACCACCCCACACCCTGAGGAGACCCGCCTCCATCATACATCTGGCTTCAGGAGGCAGCTCTGGTCCAGCAACTCTTGCCACCATCACAGATGAGCCTGCGCATGTCCACCAGAGACAAGCGGCCCCCGTGGTCAGCACAGGTGCATCCAGAGTCCTCTGCCAGGCTGCCTGTCATCCAGGTGGGGCTCAGTGGCCAACAGTGAGACCTTCCCACAGCCTGCAACATCCTGACCCTGAGTGATGCTGAGTGACACCTCCAGGGACCTCCAACACCTGCAACACCCTGACCCTGAGTGACCCCTCCCACACAACACCCTGACATGACACCGAGTGACCCCTTCCCACTGCCCCCAACACCTTGACCCTGAGTGACACCCTCCCACACAACACCCTGACATAACACTGAGTGACACCTCCAGGGGCCCCCAACACCCTGGCCCTGAGAGGCCCCTCCCACACCTGTAACACCCAGACACTGAACAAGGTGGCAAGGGGCAAAGACCAGGCCATGCTGGTCTGGAGGGGGCAGGCAGGCTCCAGCACAGGTTCTCAGGCACACCAGCATGGGGGAGGCCCCGTGAGGCCCACAGCCCAGCCTCTTCCCCAAAACATCGCCGGCTCTCCCTCCACCCCAGCAACTCCCCTCCCCCAGAGAGCCCCTCTCCCCGTGAGTCCCGGCGGCACCTCCCCCCGGGCTGCATCTATGCGGGGGTCAGCTCACTCACCGGGCTGTCAGGTGCTGAGGACCCCACCTCCCGTGGAGCGCACGGAAGCGCCGCAGCGAGCGGTAAGGGTGCAGAGGCTCCTGCTCCCATGCCCGCCGTCCCCACGGGAGCCTGCTGTCCCCACGGGAGCCATCGCTGCCACCGCCATCCACAGGACTTTGCAGGATGGGGGCCGTGGCAAATTGTCACCCTGGTGCAGGATCTTCTAAGGACACACCGATCCATGGGCCAAAGGCAGGTGGCTCTTATGCCAAGGACGCCCACCGCCTAGCACCGCACAGCCGAGGAGCGCATCCCGTCTCCGGGTGACACAATAGAATGGCCGGCCACCCTCACCGACTCCATGGTCACAGTCCCATACTCCACCACCAATGACTGGGACTCAACACAGAAGAGCCAAATCACACAGTGAACACATGGCAAATCACTTAACTCCACTAATGCTCAGAGATGCAAACTGAGCCCAGAACCAGCCATTCAAGCCTGTAATCCCAGCCCCTAGGAGTCAGAGATCCGAGGATCACGGTTCAAAGCCTACCCGAGTAGGAAAGTCTGTGAGTCGCTGAAGTGGAGCTGAGGCAGAGCATGAAAGCTTTTAGCAAAAAACAAAAAGCTCAAAGACAGAGCCCGCGCTCAAGACCAGTGCCGGCTCACAGGCGGTGCAAAGTAGAATGCAATCCTTCTTTTTGGGTGTCACCGCTTTTTAAGTGGTCATTGTTGGCGCTGGCAGTGACGTGGCAAGGACTCGTCTCACGAGTGTTGGGGGGACTGGGTGACAGCGGCGTCTCTGTGGACCCATGTGTGCCAGCCGCAGGGGGTTCAGCGGCGGAAGCGCATGCCGCTCTCCAGCCCCAGGCAGCTGCAAGGCAGGAGCCCAGGCCTGGGGCTGCCCTCCGAAGCAAAACAGTCGGCCACTGGCAGGTAATCTTTTGGGAGACAGTCCCATAAAATTAGTGTCACACTTCTCCAAGAGAAAGTGTGACTTTTATAGAAAAGTCTATTCCACTTGAGAGAGAGGTCTAATAAAACCACACAAGATTAATATCCTCATATAACAACAAATTAAATTCATCTGTCACAGGCCGAAACCCCAAAACCCTCTGGGCACACAGCTGTTTTTTCTGAGCTGGAATTTAACTCCACGGGAGAAACGGGGCAGGTTTTTCTAAAGAGATTTCTTTCGCAAATGTCTTCAATAAAAATTCCTTTAACCCGGCTGAATAGTGCTGTGGCCTCACAGGGCACGAAAACACAGCGCACGGCTATGCCACGGGCACCGAACGCACACCGGGAGCCCACAGCACCAGGAAGGGGCCAGCACCAGGCCAGTGCCCCCCCCGTGGGCTATCCCAGCACCAGGCCAGTGCCCCCGCTCCCCCACCATGGGCTATCCCAGCACCAGGCCAGTGCCCCCCCCCACCATGGGCTATCTATCCCAGCACCAGGCCAGTGCCCCCCCCGTGGGCTATCCCAGCACCAGGCCAGTGCCCCCCCCCCGTGGGCTATCCCAGCACCAGGCCAGTGCCCCCCCCCACCATGGGCTATCTATCCCAGCACCAGGCCAGTGCCCCCCCCACCATGGGCTATCCCAGCACCAGGCCGGCACCCCCACGCCGCAGGCTATCCCAGCACCATGCCGGCGCCAACCTTCCCCCCCTCCCCCATGGGCTATCCCAGCACCAGGCCGGTGCCCCCCCCCGTGGGCTATCCCAGCACCAGGCCAGTGCCCCCGCTCCCCCACCATGGGCTATCCCAGCACCAGGCCGGTGCCCCCCCCCACCATGGGCTATCTATCCCAGCACCAGGCCGGTGCCCCCCCACCATGGGCTATCCCAGCACCAGGCCGGCACCCCCACGCCGCAGGCTATCCCAGCACCATGCCGGCGCCAACCTTCCCCCCCCCTCCCCCATGGGCTATCCCAGCACCAGGCCTGTGCCTCAGACACCCATGAGCAAGCACATTGCTTCTGAGCGGCCCTCAGCCTCAGTCAGCTCTCAGAGAATGGCAGTGAACAGAAAACTCCCTCCACCTCTTTCCAGGCAGGCGTTAAGTCCCCCAAACCACCACACAGCTAAGCAAGAGGCAGCTTTCTACTGCTACACGCAAAAGCTGAGTTTTATATATTTCTATAGCATCGGTCAAAGGCACTCAACTGCCACTTGACAGCAATGAAGTTCCAAAGAACTCACCCAAAGTTGGAATCCGCTCCAAAAAGTAGAGCAATAAAGGGTGACTTCCGCTTCAAACACGCTCAGCGTGACCCACAGCAGGCGGCCTCCTCTTTCCAGCTCTCTACTCTGCCCAGTGGCCTTCACTGGGAAGGAAGCCAGGAAATGTCTACAGCTGCACAGCGCCATGGCTGACCCAGTACCACGGATGCTGTCCCCGTGCTCACGGAAGATAACCTGGCGGAAAGTTAGACTGCAGCGTGTAGTGTAGGCCATCAGGGTCTCCAAGTCAAAGGAGCAGCAGGAGGCCTACCCTGCACATAGCCAAGCCTTCTTCCACAGCCCAGAGCCAGAGCCAGAGCCCACCTGGCAGAAGGAATAGCCTGGCAGGGTAGCCACCAAACCACGCCAGAGATAGCCAGCTTCTGGTGCAAAGCCGTGAGCTGGCACTGCACCGTTTTCTAAAAAGGAAGGAGAGGCCTACGCACAGACCACTCATCACTCATCCATACCAAGGCCACTCACCAGGCTGCAAGGCAGCACTCACCACAGGGTCCTGTGGAGAGTGGCCTGTATTTGTATCCATGGCTCATGCTCATAATGCACAACTCGCCCAGTGTCCAGGTGCACACCAGGCAGCCAGCCCTGTATTCAGGTGCACACAGACAGCTGGCCCTGTATTCAGGTGCATACCAGACAACCAGCCCTGTATTCAGGTGCACACAGACAGCCGGCCCTGTATTCAGGTGCATACCAGACAACCAGCCCTGTATTCAGGTGCACACAGACAGACAGCCCTGTATTCAGGTGCATATGAGGCAGACAGCCCTGTATTCAGGTGCACACCAGACAGCCGGCCCTGTATCCCAGGGCAGCCCTTTAGCTGGACACTCACGCTGTCTTACGGGCATGGCCCCCAGATCTGTCCGACACAGGAGAGACAGGCATGCTGGGGAAGGCAGGAGTCATACATTATTTGCTGCCTGTCCCCAAAGCCGAGCCTCTCAGGCAATAAGGAGCCACCAAGCTGAGTTACTAAATTATTTTAGTTTGTATTAACAAAACGATCTAGAAAGTTCTGCCAACACAGAGTTCATAGCACACAGCTTGAATCTCAAGATCTGTCCTTATTCTGTACTCCACTGGCCTACCAAAGAGAGAATGCCTTACGTGCGTACTAGATAGTGCCAAGGGCAGGCCTCAGCCACGACAGTAGTCCTGGTTCAAAAAGAACTGCAAGTCTGAGAATCAGAGGGAGGACAGGAAACACTTGCAGACTGACAGAGAATTAAGGAAAGAAACCCCGGGGTGCCCTGGGAGGCGCCTGGCTGTGCCGGGCACAGCATAAATGACAGCATGGAGGCCAAGTCCCCAGGCAGGCTAAGGAAGCCAGGGCCCGCCGTGACTCCGCCCTCAGTCCCGGAAGTCACTGTAAAGGAATGCAAAGCCTCCTGCTTAGTTTGGGAGAATCAGCCAAAGAAATGAGCCAAGCCTGGGACTGTTCCCTCAGACAGCTCCAATTCTGCTTTTAGTGGCAAGGGCCCAAGTGTGAGATCCCTTGGCTGCATTCATTTGAAATTCAAGAAGCCAACGTTTAAGTGGTAAATTAACGACTGCTAATTAGAACTAAAGAAATGCATGGTTCAAGGACTAGGGACACATTCTCTTTACCAAATGGCTCTGAATACAGCAGGCCTGCCTCACCTGTGGATGTATCGCTTGCTGCCCAAGCAGTCAAAAAGTAACCATTAAACAATTCCAAAAACACACACGTCCTAAGTGCCAGGCACACAGGGGCGCTCAGTGGGTGTGGAGTTGCTCCGGCCAGAGGTACCCAAATCCTCCCCCGCCCTGGCCCTTTCTTATGTGAAGAAAGCAAGTGGTGCCCAAAGCAAGTTTGAAGCTGTGGTACCCTCCCAGTCGCAAAGTGAACTTGCAGAGAGGCGGCAAGTCTTTGTGGAAGGGGGCACATGGTGGGAAAAGGAGGCCCAGCTCAGCTTTTCCAAAATGGCATGCAGACCCTAACCGGGCACTGGTGGCTCACCCCCGAAATCCCAGCTACTTAGGAGTCTGAGATTTGAGGATCAAAGCTCAAGGCCAGCTGGGGAGGAAAGTCTGTGAGGTCATGATCTCCAATTAATCAGTAAGAAAAGCTGGAAGTGGCGCTGTGGCTCAAATGTTAGAGAACTAGCCTTGAACAAAAAAGCTCAAGGACAGCACCCAGCCCTGAGTTCAAGCCCCAAGATTAGCACCAAATAATAATAATAATAATAATTTTTAAATGGTGATGCTGATGTGTTGAAATGAAGAGGCTTCACCAGGCTCTTCAACGCCTCCAAACAATCCTGAGACACAGGGCCCCTGAAGTCAGCGGCAGGCCTGCGTGGCCCCGCCCAGACCTCCATGCCACTCAGCCACAGCAGCCTCTCCACAGTCCAGACCAACGCAGACCAACGCAGGCCAGGCCAACACAGGCGAGGTCTCCTCCACACACCCTGTGCAGCCAGGGCGGAGGAGTCAGGACTTTGTCCACATCTAAGCGGTGCTTAGATCGTCCGAGCTGGTGACGCCGGGCCAGATCTGTGGCGGCTCTGCTCTGTGAGTATCAATCACAAGCTGTCCTGGGAGAGGGGTGAGGACGGGTGAGTGAACCCACGGAAGACACTGCAGAGCGCAGTGCAAGCCATCTGTGGGCCAAGCCATCATCACCATGCCACCCCTGGTCCACTCCCCCTGAGACCACGCTGCAGTTCAGAAACACAGCAGCCTGGGCTCCAGTCCATCCTCTATTCCACCCCGGCTGTGTGTGCAAAATGCTTTCCACAGAACCCCCAGATGCGGCTGGGGTGGCAGCCCCCCACACACACACCTCCCCACCCTGGGAGCTGGCTGAGCAAGTCCCCAGTCTGCCGTGACTATGCTTCAGGATAAAGAAAACAATGCCGGAGCTCCTTCCAGTCCAAACCAAGTCAACTCCAGGCAAAGGGGTCTGGCGTGGGTTCCACCAAAGCAATGCCCAGTGTCCTCTGTGCTGTCCTCTGGGAGAGAACGCACGTGCAAGAGGGGCAGCCCACCCCCCACCCCACCTTGAGGGTGGGCTTGCCAAGTTAAAGATGGAAATCAGGAAACAGAGAGAAACAGAGAGAAACAGAGTACAGCTCAGCCAGGCCTGGAGGGGGGGGGGGGGGGGGACTCCAGCCCCAGCCTGGCTCCTGCCTGGGGCAGGAACAGAAGATGAGTCTAACAAAGAATACAGGGACCTGAGAGGAGCAGAGATGAAGCCCTTCTCCCTCTCCCGCAGATGGAAGGTGAAAGCAGAAATCCAGCGATGGGCACAATATGAGCCCAGGGCCCAGGATGCAGGGCCCAGGGCCCAGGCACTCCCACAAAAGACATCTCACTAGCGACAGGATGTTCCCACACCTCCCTACGCCGTGTCTGATCTAACCACCCTGGAAGCCTCTGCTGCCGGGACCCTGTGACAGACGAGCATCGCCAAAGTCCGTGGAGAATGTGACGGGTCCCGGGCAGCTCCCCTGGCCTCACCCAGACAGTCACTCGAGGGTGGGGCCTGGAGGCCGTCTTCCTGTGTCCAGTCCTTGGCTGGCCCAGCAGTCCTGAGCAAGCTGGCCAGCCCTGGCGGCTGTCATGGGCTATTGTAGGCCACAACGCTGTAAGCGTCCAGGGCTGACACAGCCCATCTGTCCCCAGCAGACGTGGGCTGTCACGCCCGCCACTTGTGCGCTGTGGGCAGGTGGCCAGGGCGTGATGCCCCTCCCGGACATGTGCGAGGAGGGGTGGCTCCCTTCCACACGACCTCTGACACAGGAGACAGGACCAAACACAGCCGGAGGGTGGAGCGGATGTTGAGGACGGGAGCTCCTCAGGAGACATAATTAAGAGCCTGAGCCGCCCTGCCTCCCTCTCCGGTGACAGGCAGGCAGCCTGTCCTGGGGTGATCAGACAGAAGCACGAAGGCACTGCTTGATGTTTCATTCAGTGACTCCAGACTTGGGGCAGGAGCGTGTCAACCCGGCCTGCAGCCCCGTTCACTCCGCTGCGGCCTGATAACCACTGCGGTTTTAGTTCATCTCTCCCCGGGGACTGAGAGGTGGGACATCCAGGCTCCTCTCTTCTAGAACCGAAACCACCACCCTTCTTAGCTTCCTTTGTCAGCTCTGCGTCTGATCTGGGTTTGTTTCTCTTCCAAATGCATTTTCTGTGTGCCTTGGCCACACCAGGCCTCCGGGAGGCACGCGGGTGGGTATGTTAGCCTGCTAGCCGCCCCCTTCCACTCAGGAATGCCCTCCACTCTTCCTTCTCCTTCGGCATCAGAACCATCTTCCAAAACATAAAACCTACAATCCTAGCTACTCAGGAGGTTGAGATCTGAGGATCATCATGGCTCAAAGCTAGACTAGGCAGAAAAGTCCATGAGATTCTCATCTTCAATTAACCAGCAAGAAGCTGGAAGTGGAGATATGTCTCAAGTGGTAGAGCACCAGCCTTTAATGAAAAAGAGACAGTGCCCAGGCCCTGAGTTCAAGCCCCAGAATGGACATGGACACACACACACACACAAAGACACTACATACTGTTTATGTAACCACCAACAACCAATACTGCCAACCCTGAACACATCCTAAGAACAGCAATTCACCTGATGCCTATTTACCAGAGCTCAGCGTGCAAAACTAATCATCAGTACTGAGAATCCAGTACTGAGAATCTAGTACTAAGAATCCAGCTGGGGCTAGACCAGGCCCCCCTCAGAAGTCTCCGCCCAAGGCTGGGACTTGATTCCCAGGGCTTCACAATTAAAAGGTATCAGACTGACAGGAAACCAGGGGCTTAGGAACAATCATCATCAGACAGGAAACCAGTGGCTTGGGGTCAATCATTATCAGACAGGAAATCAGTGACCTGGGTCAATCATTATCAGACAGGAAATCGGTGACCTAGGGTCAATCATTATGAGACAGGAAATGGCAGCTACCTCCTTCTCTCTGCTCCCTCCACTTCTCCACCAAGCTCCACCACAGTAGCTTAGCATCTCTGCGCCCCAGGCTGGGTCTTGGGGAAGGGGAGTCCTGTCTGGACAGCCAGTGTCTATGTGTGCCACTTCCTCACTACAGGGAGGGCAGGGCTTGAACCACTTGAGTCAGCGCGGCCTCTTCCCCCGGTGAACCTGAGGTGCAGGAGAATGTCTGCAAAGCTGGAAGGGGAAGGCGGGGACCAGCAAGGCTGTAAGAAGCTCCAGGAACACACCTCGCTTCCCTGAAGTCGCTGCACGTGCCATTCACAAAGAATATCAATGAAGGAACCAAGGTAGCTGTTCAATTTGTAGTGAGAAATGTGTCAAGGAGGAAGAGGGAGAAAAAAAGAGGGTGACGGTTTGGGTGAGGGGTTCACGCCTATTCTTCCAGCTACTCGGGAGGTGTCTCTAGGTGGCACCTCCGCTCCCCCAGGCTCCCTGAGCACCCCTCCCCGGCTGCCCCCCAGCTCTCCTGTGCGGAGGCCCCGGCGGCTCGGCCCCTGCAGACAGTGGGCAGCTCTGAGAAGCCTGGCTTTCTCACGTGAGTTGTTGCTGTTGATTTCCACAGGGTGAATCTTAAATGTGGGCGTCTCTCCATGTGGTCAGGCGGTATTTTGCAGAAGCCCTGCACGGCAGATTCTAAGCCAAGAGGGTTCAGTCACTCCCCAGCCGGCAGAGAAGACACCAGTGGCTAGCAAGTGTCCGAAGTGCTTCACTCCCCGGTAATAATTATGACACTGAGGCAACTTCTGTCACATCCGATGACTCTGACTGCATCATCATTCAACCGATGCCCACCTGCTCGGGTCCCTCCGGCAGCCTGCTGCATGCCGGGCACAGAGCCCGCACGCACATGGCTACCAAAGCACCGGGCTGGCAGAGGTGAGGCCCCACGCTCACGGGACACACGTGAACCATGACTGGGAGGTGAGCTCTCCACGCTCGCCTGCACCTCCATAGTTTGCAGACTTGGATGGCCACGTGATGTCCAGACACCCAGAAGTCATCAAAATCAAGAGCAAAACTGCAGTCTGCACCCAGTGTCAGCAGCCCCACGCAGGCCTCACCGCAGCTTTGCGCGGGATCACAGGGGCAAGCGGGGAACGCGCTGGTCACACAAGCTCCCCGCCACCTGCGCTGCGCCGCAGAGGAAGTGAACTCAGCCTCAGGTCATTGCAGAGCTCTTGCCGATGGGGAGGGCAGGGGAGGGAGGAGGAGGATGGGGGAGGGCAGGGGAGGGAGGAGGAGGATGGGGGAGGGCAGGGGAGGGAGGAGGAGGATGGGGGAGGGCAGGGGAGGGAGGGGAGGGAGGACAGGGTGGCCCAGGATGCCCACTTTGCCCTCCTCCTTCTACACTCCCACCCCCAAGGTCAAGGTTTTAAAGCGCTGCCCCGGGCGGCCTTCTGGCCTGGACAGCGCGGGGGGCTGTGGCGCAGGCCTGAGCGGCATCTGCCCAGGCTTCAGTGCGTCCCCCCAGGGTTTGGAGGGGTTCCAGAGCTGAGGCTGGGGCCTCAGTGCCCACCTGTGGGGCAGGTCATCTGCACAACCGTTAGAAGGTCTGAAGCCGGCCGGAGCACCTCCCCACAGTCTGCCTGTGTGACACCAGACAAGGGCTCTCTGTGCCTCAGTTTCCCCACTGTGAAATGGTCACAATCTTAAGCAAGTGACCACATGGAAAGCACTGAGTGCAGTACTGGGCACATGGGTGGACATGAATGAATAACTTTACACAATTGTTAAACATATCCATACTCTCACAGTGTGTATACAGTGCACAGAAAGTGAAATTCACATTTAACCAACAACCTTTAGAGAAAACAAATTCAAATTTCCACTTTTTACCTATTTCTACATTTCTGTATTACCTAAATTACTGTAACTGACTTGGAGATTCATTTGCTTCAAAACTGGCAGCTGGACCCCGTGACTTTTGCCAGAGCTAGCCTCACAGTGTGGCAAAGCACCTCGGATGTGTCCAGGAGCACTGTGTTTCTGGATTTGTCTCCCCCCTGCCCAGCCTTGGACTGGGCACAGCACCTCATCCTCCCCCTTTCCCCCACCCCAGAGGCTCTGTCAGACCTGCCGGCTGCTAGCTAGCAGAGCCACAGTGCCCAGGCAGGTCTTGGCCATGCCGCCGTACCTGGTGGCCACCACAAAGACAGAGGTAAGAGCGGGCCACCAGGGGGAGGTCAGAGCAAGCCCAGCCACCACGTTACAAAGGGTGGCTGTGTAACAAACCCCAGGGGCTTTGTGCAGTGGTCAGGCAGGTCAGACCAGGCAAGCCAGGTGCTGCCTCCGTGAGACGCTGCCTTCTCCACGTCCTCCCCAAACCGAGAGCCAGCGGTGGGGGGGAAGGGGGCGATCTCAAGCCCCGTTCAACAGGGGGGCGATCTCGACTCAAGCCCCCCGTTCAGCGGGGGTAGGGGAGGTAGAGGGGGGCGATCTCGACTCAAGCCCTGCTCAGCAGCGTCTGACCAGGCTGGGGACACACTGGGGGCTCATTCTCCACCCTAAATATGTAGACAGGGCTTTGTGGAGCACTGAGAGCATGCAGGACACTGCTCACTGGCTGGTGCACCCTGTCCCACACAGAACTGGAGGAAAGGCTCTTGTGAAGGCTGACAAGGCCCCGGAGTCCCCCTCCGTCCCCGGCAGGAATTCTCCGGTGCAGCCCGCACGCCCTCCAGTCCCTGCCACAGCCACAGCCCACAGCCCACTCCACACTCCTCCACGCCACCCCACCAGCCCGGAGAACTGAGGAGACGGCCGATCCCCAAGCTCCAGGAGCAGCAAGTGACTGCTCACCAAGTTCCCACGGCCAGCAAAATCTCCGGGGTGACAGCCCGTGGGCACGACGGTCCCAGCCCAAAGAGGCTGGACCACCACCAGAAAGCACAGCAAGTGAAGGGCAGCGGAGGCTGCGAGTCAGAAGCCTGGCTCTGGGGGCCAGTCTGGGTCCCACTTACCATGTGACAAAGCCACGTGGGGAGCTGATCGCACCGTCACCCCTACAACGGAGCCCTAGAGAAGAGGACGTGATGTCCCCGCTTCAGCAGCGGTGCTCTCCAGACTAAAGGAGAGGAGGGGCTGAGGGCGTGGCTAGGAGGTGGAGAGCCTAGAACACAGGACACAGTGCGGAGTGGAGATGGCGGTGAGGATGGCACTCCCCCCAGGCCCCCCTGCACAAGCACGAGGGTACACCCCCACCCAAGGACCTCTGCTTTGGAACTCCTGAGTCCCCTCCTGTGAACTGGCCCTTCAAGAACAGGAAAACTAAAACATCCGTCCATCTGCAGAAAAGCTCCAGCAAGGGCTGGGAAGGTGGCTCCGTGGTAGAGTGCTTGCCTTGCATGTATGAGTCCCTGGGTTCGACTCCCCAGCACCACATAAGCAGAAAAAGCTGGAAGTAGCACTGTGGCTCAAGTGGTAGAGCACTTGCCCTGGGCTGAAGAGCTGAGGGATGGTGCCCATGCCCAGAGTTCAAGCCCCACGACCAACCAAAAAGAAAAAGCTCCAGCAAGCTCTGACCCCCCCAACAAGCACACCTGAATTCATCAAGAAGCAAGGAGGCAGACAGCACTGGCCACACGTGGTCAGGCCCACCCTCTCCCGAGGGCCCCAGAGATGGACTCAGCACAAACAAGGCCCTGCAGAGATGCCGGGGGCTCCCCACACATGGCCCACACAATACACAATGCCCAGTGCCGCTCCTCGCTCCTCCAACCTCAGCAGCCACACCAGCAAACATCCCGGGGGCTGAGTCACACCATCAAGAAACCATTTCCGCTGGGTGCCGGTGACTCACACCTGTCATCCTAGCTACTCAGGAGGCTGAGATCTGAGGATCATGGTTCAAAGCCAGGAGGCTGAGATGTGAGTATCATGATTCAAAGCCAGCCCGGGCAGAAAAGTCTGTGAGACTCTTATCTCCAGTTAACCACCAGAAAACCAGAAGTGGCGCTGTGGCTCAAGTGATAGAGCACTAGCCTTGAGCTGAAGGACAGCACCCAGGCCCAGAGTTCAGGCCCCGAGACTGGACCAAAAAGAGAGAGAGAGAGAGAGAGAGAGAGAGAGAGAGAGACAGAGAGAGAGACAGAGAGAGAGAGAGACAGAGACAGAGACAGAGAGAGAGACAGAGAGAGAGAGAGAGAGAGAGAGAGAGAGAGAGAGTGTGTGTGTGTGTGTGTGTGTGTGTGTGTGTGTGTGTGTGTGTGTGTGTGTGTGTGTGTGTGTGTGTGTGTGTGTGTGTGTGTGTGTGTGTGTGTGTGTGTGTGTGTGTGTGTGTGTGTGTTGGGCTGGAGAGTGGGGCTGACATTTGCTCCCTGGTCTTCCTGACCCCCCCCAAGTCCAGACTGTCAGGGCCCACCTACTACTGTGCAAAAGGCATGCAATGCTCCAGTGATTAGAAGGGATTCCAGGGAGGAGCTGAGGACCAGACCAAGTCTTACATGGAAAGATGTTTCTGTCCCCCAGCACCAGGGAAGTTACAGGAGTTCTGAGGCTCTGGGTGGGCAAGCAGGGCAGGGTTCATATTCACTTCACACTCTATACAAAATCACAGAACTACGGAGGGGGACGGACAGACGGAGGAGGCAGGTCTCCCCCCAATCCTGTATCCCTCCCCTCTCCCCCTTCTCCCTCTCTCCCTCTCTCTCTCCTTCCCCCTCCAGACTTTACCAGGGAGGCCTCTGGGTCAGGGTAGGGTGGTGACTGCTATGTTTTTGTTCTAAGCCTAGAGAACTTTTGACTCCTAAAACTATGTGCCTGTTCAGCTATGTTAAAACTGAAACAAAATATATTTGACCAAAAAGAATATCATGTTAAGTAGCGAATTCTTAAACGTCTGGGGTCCAGCCACTTTGAAATGTATGGGAAGCCACAAACCTCCTCTGTAACAGAGACAGGCCATCCACGCAGAACTGTGCACACCTCCCCCTGTAACACACACACACACACACGCAGAACTGTGCGCACCTCCCCCTGTAATACACACGCACGATTTCCACGCAGAACTGTGCGCACCTCCCCCTGTAACACACACGCACGATGTCCACGCAGAACTGTGCGCACCTCCCCCTGTAATACACACGCACGATTTCCACGCAGAACTGTGCACACCTCCCCCGTAACACACATGCACACATGCACAATGTCCACGCAGAACTGTGCGCACCTCCCCCTGTAACACACACGCACACATGCACAATGTCCACGAACTGTGCGCACCTCCCCCTGTAACACACACGCACGATGTCCGCGCAGAACTGTGCACACCTCCCCCTGTAACACACACACACATAATGTCCACACAGAACTGTGCACACCTCTCCCTGTAACACACATACACACACACACGCACAATGTCCAGGCAGAACTGTGCGCACCTCCCCTTATAACACACACGCATGATGTCCACGCAGAACTGTGTTGCTGTGGAGGATATAAAACTCGTAAGTGTGTCTGGCAAGGGAAACGGCCCTGGAAGGGGTAGCAGGGACCCATGGGAAAAAGTAAAACTTGCTGATGAAGATGAGGAGGACAATGATGGAGAGAACGACAATTTTGATGACGAGGAAAAAGAAGTTCCAGTGAAGAAATCTAGACAAGATACTCCAGCCAAAAATGTACAAAAATCAAACCAGAATGGAAAAGACGCGAAACCAGTGACACCAAGATCAAAAGGTCAAGAACCCTTAAAAAAACAGGAAAAAGCTTCTAAAGCACCAAAAGGACCCAGTTCAAGTGGGAGACATTGAAGCACAACACAAGCAAGAAAAGGGTGGCTCACGCCCATAATTCTAGCTACTCAGGAGGCTGAGATCTGAGGATCACGGTTCAAAGCCAGCCCGGGCAGGAGAGACCATGAGACTCCTACCTCCAATAAACTACCAGAAAACCGGAAGTGGCGCTGTGGCTCAAGTGGTAGAGCGCTCGCCTTGAGCTGAAGAGCTGAGGGACAGCACCCAAGCCCAGAGTTCAAGCCCTAGGACCGACAAAAAAAAAAAAAGAAAGAAAAGGGTGGCTCTCTCACTAGCACAGGGGCAGGCTCGCACGGGGGCAGGCTGGCACGGGGGCAGGCTAGCACAGGGGCAGGCTAGCACGGGGGCAGGCTAGCACGGGGGCAGGCTCGCAGAGGGGCAGGCTCGCACGGGGGCAGGCTCGCAGAGGGGCAGGCTCGCACGGGGGCAGGCTCGCAGAGGGGCAGGCTCGCAGAGGGGCACGGGGGCAGGCTAGCACGGGGGCAGGCCCGCAGAGGGGCAGGCTCGCAGAGGGGCAGGCTAGCACGGGGGCAGGCTCACAGAGGGGCAGGCTCGCAGAGGGGCAGGCTAGCACGGGGGCAGGCTAGCACGGGGGCAGGCTCGCACAGGGGCAGGCTCGCACGGGGGCAGGCTCGCAGAGGGGCAGGCTAGCACAGGGGCAGGCTCGCACGGGGGCAGGCTCGCACAGGGGCAGGCTCGCACGGGGGCAGGCTCGCAGAGGGGCAGGCTCGCAGAGGGGCAGGCTCGCAGAGGGGCAGGCTCGCAGAGGGGCAGGCTAGCACGGGGGCAGGCTCGCAGAGGGGCAGGCTCGCAGAGGGGCAGGCTCGCAGAGGGGCAGGCTCGCAGAGGGGCAGGCTCGCAGAGGGGCAGGCTCGCACGGGGGCAGGCTGGCACGGGGGCAGGCTGGCACGGGGGCAGGCTCGCAGAGGGGCAGGCTCGCAGAGGGGCAGGCTCGCAGAGGGGCAGGCTAGCACAGGGGCAGGCTCGCACAGGGGCAGGCTCGCAGAGGGGCAGGCTGGCACGGGGGCAGGCTCGCAGAGGGGCAGGCTCGCAGAGGGGCAGGCTCGCAGAGGGGCAGGCTGGCACGGGGGCAGGCTCGCAGAGGGGCAGGCTTGCACGGGGGCAGGCTCGCACGGGGGCAGGCTCGCACGGGGGCAGGCTCGCACGGGGGCAGGCTGGCACGGGGGCAGGCTCGCACGGGGGCAGGCTCGCACGGGGGCAGGCTCGCACGGGGGCAGGCTCGCCAGTGAGGTGAAGTGCTGATTCCGGACCTCCAGCCATGGCGGCTACTCACTCATCTGCTCAGAGCTGTGGCAGGGAAGAAGGCTCTTCAAGCAGGTAAGTAGTTTGAATGGTTTGTTGAAATTTTCTGTATTACTCCGTTTCTGTAAGAGTTGCTGTCTGCTGCCCTTTTTACAACGCAAAGTGAGAACTTTCCCTGTGGCATTTGGTAAATGTGGTTCGGGCTCCACTGCCAAGAACGTGTTGTCTAAAATGCCCGTTTGTTGACAGAGCTCCGCCCTGTGCTGGCCTTCACTATGTATGGAATGCTCCGGCGGGGTGGGGCAGACGCAAGGGTCAGGCGTGGAATGGGTGGGGATTCAAAATACACACGTGAAATCCATTCAGTGATTTAATAAAGTAAAACAAACAAAAACGCCTGTGGGATCAACTCCTGGTCTTAATACTCGGTGACACCATCAGCTGTTCCGCTGCCGGGCACTGACTCCTACCCAGGACGGAACACTGTCTTCCTGTTAAGGGCCTCAGGCTGGCGAGGCTGGCCTCTGCCACGTGAGCCCCTCCAGACCTGTGTGAGGTAGGGTATCTCACTGCATGGGTTGAGTTGAACCACGATCCTGTTTCCTGTTTTCCCCAATGGCTGCTATGTGTTCCCCCACATACCCACCTTTTTCTGCAACAACCATAGGTGGCCTCCTGGATGCATGGACCAGCCCACCCTGGGACAAAGCAGAAACCGCCACCCCTAGCCCTCAGTCCAGCAGGCCTGCTCTCCCTCCAGACCGAGCCCCAGCCCTTTCCACCATAACCCGCATCTAGCACATGACAGGAAATCTGAACAATGTCTGTGGATGTCACGTAAAAAGGCCCGGCTCCACACGTGCATGTGTGCACAGCTTACTAGTGCAAGGCCAGTGCTTCCTGACCTTGACCTCTGATTGACCTTGGCCTTCCCCAGTGTGACTGTGAAGAAGGAAAGCACAAAGGCAGGTTCACAGGAGGTAAACGGGCAAAGGGACTGCTAGAGGCCCAGTGGTGAACATTCAGTAATTTTGCTTATAAAAGACCACGGCAGCCGGGCACCGTGCTTCACGCCTGTCATCCTAGCTACTCAGGAGGCTGAGATCTGAGGAAAGTGGCGCTGTGGCTCAAGTGGTAGGGCGTTAGCCTTGAGCTGAAGAGCTGAGGGGCAGCGCCCAGGCCGAGTTCAAGCCCCATGACAAAAAAAAAAAAAAAAAAAGACCATGACAACTAGGGGATGAACCTGGTGATTCCCAAAATATACAACAAACACCCAAACAACAGAAAAGCGAGCTAACACACACAACGTAAGCAAGCACAGAAAAGGCTGGCGCTTTCCCCAGCTCCGATGCCAGCGGCGCGCCAGCAGCTCTCACCAGTAATCCTAGCTACTCAGGAGGCTGAGATCTGAGAATGGCGATTCAAAGCCAGCCCAGGCAGGAAAGTTTGTTAGACTCTCATCTCCTACTAACCACCAGAAAACCAGAAGTGGCACTGGGGCTCAAGTGGTAGAGTGCTAGCCTTGAGCTGAAGAGTTAAGGGGCAGTACCCAGGCCCAGAGTTCAAGACCCACAACTGACAAAAAAGAAAAAAAAAGAAAAAGAGATGAGCCAGACACTGGTGGCTCTCACCTGTCATCCCAACTACTCAGGAGGCTGAGATCTGAGGATCGGGTTCAAAACCTGCCTGGGCAGGAAAGTCTGTGAGATTCTCATCTCCAACTAACCACTAGAAAACCAGAAGTAGCACTGGGGCTCAAGTGGTAGAGCGCTAGCCTTGAGCAAAAGTTGAGCCCATCCCTGAGTTCAACCCCAAGACCAACAAAAAGAAAAAAAAGAAAAAGCCCGATGAACGTCCCCCCTCCCCACCCCGGGTCCTCCTGCTCTGTAGGCCTGGGTTTTGCTGGTTTGTTTGTTTAGACCTCACACATCTTGGGTTTGCTTGTTTGTTTAGATCTCACATATCTTTTACTTATTTATTTATTTTTGGTCGTTGGGGCCTTTAACTGGGGGGGGAGGGGGGGAGCGGCTATCCCTGGGCTCTTCAGCTCAAGGCTAGCACTCTTTGAGCCACAACGCCACTTCTGGATTTCTGGTGTTTAATTAGAGATAAGAGTCTCATGGACTTTCCTGCCAGGGCTGGCTTTGAACCAAGATCCTCAGATCTCAGCTTCCTGAACAGCTAGGATTGCAGGCGTGAGCCACTGACACCGGCTGATCTCACACATTTTTAACCAGTCAAGCCTCAAATCAAAATCCTCCCACAGTTGCCTCCAGCACAGCTTGGATGAAAGGCAAGCCCTACCTCAACCAGCTTGTACGTGGAGGGTCTGGCCAGCTTCCCTCCCCCTCCCTTTTCTGGCCTGAAATCTCCGCCTCCCAATGAGCGGGCCTAACAGGCAGGAGCCACGCAAACCAAGCCTAATTCTTTTTTGTTTTTTTTGTTTTGTTTTGTTTTTTGTTTTTTGGTCGTTCATGGGGCTTGAACTCTGGGCCTGGGCGCTGTCCCTCAGCTCTTCAGCTCAAGGGAGCACTCTACCACTGAGTCACCTTCCCAGCCCCAACCCTAATTCTTAATGAAACATTCCTTTCAATGTTTTGGCAACACACTATTTTACAACTTAAAATCAATACCATTATATTCATAATGCTAAAAAAAAAATCTCTTGGGTAAGGAAGACAAGGTGTTACTCACGACCAACACCCTTTTATAAAAGAAGCAACTGAAGTTCCAAGAAATTCGACTTAAACAGAGCCTTGACAGAGCCAAATTTGAATCCAAGTGCCCTGCCCAGAACAACGAGAGAAAGCTATCCTTAGTGTCCGGCTCCTGTTTACATCCTTCGCTGGTAACCAGCCACAGCACCAGACACAAAGGGAGACTTAAAATGGAAAACAGAAAATCCCCAGAGAAGGTGGGGAGTGGGACACCAAAGACGAAGAAAAAGTACTCTGAGCTTTGAGGACACCAGATGATTTATAAAATCATCACAGTCTGGAAAAAGAAAGTGCACACCACGGCTGAAAACACTGGCAGAAGGCAGCCCACCTCGCCACCACCCAGGGGAGAGGCGTCTCTCCATCCCCTCCCCCCTTCCCCTGAGCCCTCAGGCAACTGCAGCAGAACAACAGTGAAGGAAAAGCTGTGTCAAAATCTGCCTCCCCCACCCCACCCCATCCCCCCCACACAGCCCCAGGGACCCTTCCACAACACACCCTTTTCCATTTAAACCTTACACAAATCAAACGTGCAACGAACAAAAAATATTCTCGGTGTAGCACAAGCATGAACTAGAGAAATTTCAGTTTAAATATTAATAAAAGGCTTTAAAAATAAAATCCAGTGGTTTGGAAGAGCCCTTCCCCCCAAGATAAGACGTCCTGACAAAACTATCTTCCTGCCACAATTTTTGTTTTTTTTCCCCCTTAATGAGAAAAAGAATGGAAATAAAAAAGGCACATCCTGAGTTAAATAAAAATTGCAACTCACTAGTGACCCTACTTGACCAAACAGCTATTGTCTTTTTTTTTGGGGGGGGGGCGCGGTTGTGAGGCTCAAACTTTGGCCTGGGCGCTGTCCCTGAACTTTTCAGCTCAAGGCTAGCACTTGAGCCACAGTGCCACTTCAGGTTTTCTGGTGGTTAATTGGAGGTAAGTCAAGGTAAGTCTCAGTTTCCTGCCCGGGCTGCCTTTGAACCGCAATCCTTAGAGCTCAGACTCCAGAGTAGTTAGGATTACAGGGGTGAGTCACTGGAACCTGGCTTCATCTGTTTTTAATACCTATCATCATCAAAGTAGCAGAGAAAACTGTGTCCTTCTACAAACTTAGATCTTGAAAAGAATCAAGCACACAAAATATCCCACCTTACCAAATGGACAAACTGAAAAAGGCCTTAAGATTTTTCAGGAACTGTTACTGTGTTCCTTAGAATCGGGTCCCTGCGGGGTCACTGTGATGCAGCTTTTTGAACGGTTAAAGCCACGTACCTCCAACTCAGGGCACTCTCGAAATTCCATTTACTTCAGACTCTCCAAACCAAAATCTCTATTATATATGGGGAGCAAGAGCGGCCTACAGTTGGCAGACTTCACAGACAGTTGAAAGATGACAAAATGCTCCAGAAAAAGGACGGCAGCTGATGACTTCACTGAGGAAAGAAGCCAAACCAACTTTATAGGACGCCCATGTTGCAAGTGAAAACAAATGTGAAGAATGTACAAGGCAATACCAGAAAGTTCCTTAAGGTCACACCACAGACACGGGTCCTCAACAACCACGGCAGTGGTCCACACAGCTATCGTTCCAAAAGGAAACTAGAAGGGTCGAAAGGAAGGTCCTCTTCTGAGCCCCTCTGCAAGCCTCTCCGCTGAGCCCCTCGGCAAGCCTCTCCCGAAGCTGGTAGCGCCACCAAGGGAACTCCACTAGAAAACCGGCCTCCGCTGTGTTCGGTGAAAAGAACGGAAGATGCAGGGCGGAGAAGGCTGGTAGGAAGGCTCGAGTTCAAGACACTTGGGGGTGAGGAAGTCCATAGAGTAACCATCCGGGAGCAACTGAAAACTAATTCCCAGCTCAATAGGTTCTAAATAAAGTACTCTGAACTGTGCGGCAAAGGCTAGGATGTAAAGTCGTCCGGTCATCTAAAACCCCTTGGAGAGTGGAGTGCTTTGCAGGGCTCAGGCAGGGGGACAGGCCCTCTGCTCCCCGCAGCCACCTGCCCCAGGTACAAAGTGTGACTGCAGACCAGAGCTCTTCCCGGGCATTCCAACACTCGGGTTAACCCCGTACTGCCCAAACCCACGCAGCGGAGAAGCCCAGAAGCTCCTGAAGGAAGAGGCCTAAGGCAGGGAGGGCTTCCGAGGGACCTGGCCACCACCAAGTGGAAACAGACAGACAGAAGAGGGAGAAAGGGAGCTCCCTGAGGAACTGGGTGTGGGCAGACGGAAAACACGGGGCCAATAAACCAGGTATGGACCTCAAAGGGTTTGCACCAGGGATGTAGACATCTCCTGGTTTAGAAGAAACTTCAGGCCACATGTTAAAAACGCCCCTTCCTACTGCTCTCAAGTGGGAAAAGCTGACCCGAAAAGGCTCCCATGGTTTACGCCTGTAACCCAGCCACCGGAGAGCCTGAGATCCGTGGATCAGAGAACCAAACCAGCAGGGGCAGGAAAGGCTGTGGGATTCACCGCCAAGTAACTACCAAGAAAAAGAAAGAAAAACAGGACAACAGTGGAGGTGTGTCACGGTCCTAGAGTGCCAGCCTGGAGTGGAGAAAGCCCCGAGACAGCCCCCAGGCCCGGAGTTCAAGCCCCAGTCCCAACACCCAGCCCCTGCAGCTGGGATCCCCCCAGCTCAGCCCCCAGCCCCCAGCCCAACCCCAGCCCCCTGCAGCTGGGATCCCCCCAGCCCCAGCCCCAGCCCCCAGCCCAGCCCCAGCCCCCTGCAGCTGGGATCCCCCCCAGCCCCAGCCCCCAGCCCAGCCCCAGCCCCCACCCCAGCCCCCAGCCCAACCCCCAGCCCAGCCCCAGCCCCCAGCCCAGCCCCAGCCCCCAGCCCAGCCCCAGCCCCCTGCAGCTGGGATCCCCCCCAGCCCCCAGCCCAGCCCCAGCCCCCAGCAGCTGGGATCCCCCCAGCCCCAGCCCAGCCCCAGCCCCCAGCCCAGCCCCCTGCAGCTGGGATCCCCCAGCCCAGTCCCAGCCCCCAGCCCCAGCCCAGCCCCAGCCCAGCCCCAGCCCCCAGCCCCCTGCAGCTGGGATCCCCCCAGCCCATTCCCAGCCCCCAGCCCCAGCCCAGCCCCAGCCCAGCCCCAGCCCAGCCCCAGCCCCCAGCCCCCTGCAGCTGGGATCCCCCCAGCCCATTCCCAGCCCCCAGCCCCCAGCCCCAGCCCAGCCCCAGCCCCCTGCCCAGCCCCCAGCCCCAGCCCAGCCCCAGCCCCCAGCCCAGCCCCAGCCCCCAGCAGCTGGGATCCCCCCAGCCCAGCCCCAGCCCCCAGCCCAGTCCCAGCCCCCTGCAGCTGGGATCCCCCCCAGCCCCAGCCCCGCCGGCGCGGCTCCCGGGAACCGGCCCTCCAGCTGCCGCTCCCCGCCCCGGGGCCAGGGCGGACGCGTGCGGGGCGCACGCGGGACACCCGGCGGGGACCCCGCGGCCGCCGCGGGCCACGAGGCCGGGCCCCCCCCGGCGCGGGGCTGGGAGCGGGCCCCGCACGCGGTCCTCGCCGCCGCGCCCGGGACGGTGACACCCAGGCCGCGGCCGGGCCCCGCGGCGCCGCGCCCCACGCGGGGGGACCGGGCGCCCCGCCCCGGCGCTGCGGCGGGCACGGAGCCCTCGGCGCCCGCCCCGGCCGGACAAAGCCGGGCGCCCGGGCGAGTCCCGGCCCGGCCCCTCGCCTTGGCCCCCAGCCGGCCGGGTCCCGGGACGCCCGGGCGCCCGGCGGACCCCAGACAGGGGCGCCCCGCCCTGCCCGGAGACCCGCCCGACACCGGACCCCGCCCGGCCCGGGGACTCCCGCCGCCTCACCTCGCGCCTCCGGCTCGACCTGCTCGCTCCAGCCCTGGGCGCCGGCACCGCGGCGGCCGCCTCAACAATGGAGCCCCGGGGCGGGGCCCTGCGCCGCTCGCCGAGCCGCCCTCCGCCGGGATCCGCGCGGAGATGCGCCCGGCGCCGGGCCGCGGCCGGAGGACACTGCGCAGGCGCGCGCCGGGCCCCGCCCGCCACGATCGCCCCGCCCCTCCCGCCGCCGGGCCACGCCCCCCGGCCAATGGGAGAGGGGCTGCCCGGAGGGGGCGGGACCTGGGGAAACAAAGGGAGGTTGGGCGGGGCCGCGGCGGGGGGCGCGGACCCGCGGGGAGTTGGGGTGCGGGTGGCCGGATTGGGGCCCCTGGACTGCCTGGCGTCGCGTGACGCCCACCTGGGCTTCGCAGCCAGGGCCCGTTCCTCACCCAGACCCAGGTTCGTAGGGCTGAGAGCCAGACACAGGCCTGCTTTACCGGGAGGGAAACTGAGGCTCGAGGCGTGACCCTCCCTCGGCCCGACCGGACCGGCCGCGAGCAGGTCGTCGCTGGGGTGCCGAGGAAACCAGTGGGGCCTCCCTGTGGAGGGGCCCAGAGCTGGACCCGCCCTGCCGGCCCTCCACCCGCCCTGGAGCCCCCTGGAGATGTCTGGACTGAGTCTCCCTCCCCACAGCTATTGCCCTGGCCACGTCCCCCCACCCCTCCCAGGGAGGGGCGGCACCTGCCCCCACCCCCCACCCTCTCACCCTCCCACCCCGACGCCCCAGGGGCTATGGAAACTGGAGCCAGTCCACCCCCCCTTTTTCTTTTGCCAGTCCTGGGGTTTGAACTGCAGGCCTGGGCGCTGTCCCTGGGCTTCTTTGCTCAAGGCCAGTGCTCTACTACTTGAGCCACAGCGCCACTTCCAGCTTTCTTGGTGGTTACTTGGAGTCTCAGGGAGGCTGGGAAGGTGGCTCAGTGGTAGAGTGCTCACCTAGCACGCATGAAGCCCTGGGTTCGATTCCTCAGCACCACATACACAGAAAAAGCCAGACATGGCGCTGTGGTTCAAGTGGCAGAGCGCTAGCCTTGAGCACAGAGAGGCCCAGGGACAGTGCCCAGGCCCTGAGTTCAGACCCCAGGACTGGCAAAAAAAAAAAAAAAAAGTCTCGCAGAGGGTTTCCTGCCGGGGCTGGCTTTGAACCAGACCCTCAGGTCTCAGCCTGCTGAGTAGCTAGGATTCTAAATATGAACCACCAGCACCAAGCCTGCTTCCTTTTTATTTATCCCCTCCCAAGAAATCTCAGTCTCCCTTGGGCTTCAAACACTATCTACATTATGTGAGCATCTGCTTCAGATCCCTTCCTAGCCCCTACTGCCTTCCGGGAGGCAGCTCAACCTCCTCCATCCCAGAAGGCTTTGCGTTCCACGCCAGACCTGCTCCTCCACATTCCTCACCTCTCCGTCCAGGTCAGGTTGACAAGAACGTAGACATACACGACGCTGGCTACACACACCACACCAGAGAGCAGAGCGTGCACCTGCGGCCCCTGCAAGCCAGCTGCTGGACAGGGAGCTGGCCCCTCTGTGAAGGCTAGACTTGAGGACAGCCCCCAGTGGGCAGCCCACCTCCCACCACCCCCCAGGGGAGCCCCCAGTGGGCGCCCCACCTCCTGTCATGTCCATGCAAGGAAATGAACTCTGCCAACAACCTGAAAAGTTGGAAACTAGATTCTTCCCTAAGTCAAGCTTCAGAGGAGAGCACGGCCCAGCCCAGCACAGCACACACAGAGTGGCTTTGGCAAGGCCCTAAATAGAGGATCTAGCTAAATATACTAACGTTCTGATGATAGAAGAAGACATGTGCCAAGGGACGCGTGGGCTGTTATTATTATTACTGTTTTGTTGTTGTTTGGTGGTCCTGGGCTTGAGCTCAGGCCTGGCTCTTCCTAGGCAGTTACTCTACCTCATGAGTCATGCCCCCAGCCCTTTGTGCTCTATTTTTGGGATGGGGTTTCACTTTTTCCCCAGCCTACCCTTGAACCAGGATCCTCTCCATCTCAGCCTTGTGAGCAGACAGGACGGCAGGCATGAGCCGCAGATCCTGGCTTGGTGCCTGGCCGCTCTCAGCCCCTAAGATTGCGGGCATTCATTAGAAGCAAGAAGCAGCAGGTATGAACCTTTTCTCCCGTACCCGCTCACGGATCCTACGCTTCTTCCTGGCATTCATCGCGATGCTACCTGCTCATTTAAAGCTCCTCTGTCTTCCTGTGCACAGGAAGGCCATGAGAGAGCAGGAAGGAACAAACTGGCTGGCTCCCGGCAGAGCTCCACAGGTCCTGGGAGGGCGAATGGAGGGCGGGAGAGGCAGAAGGGCCAGCTCAGCGCACCACCTCCATCACAGAGAGCCTCCCTGCCTCCTTGCCGGCCAGACTCCCTCCCTTCAGGGGCTGGCCTGGGAGGGAGATGAAGTGGAAGGTGACGCAGAGGGCTCTCGCCGCCCTGTCCGGCCGGCTTTGAACCGGGCCACCAGAGCTCACAGCCCATTCTCTGGGAACTTTGCAAGTTGACCGCTAAACAGACTCATTCCTCAAATATTACATGACAAAACCGTGCTGTTTTACACATATATATTTATATTTAAGACAATTGAATGCATCATCCCCTAGTGGTTTGCGATGGCTTTCTCCTCTATGCCGCTGCCTCAGAGGGTGGAAGCCCCAGGTAGTGCCGCTGCCTCAGTCTCTTCTCCTGTCTGCAGTCAGCAGGGTCAACATGGCGGCTTACAACCAGACCCAGGGGAGGAGGCGGACCACTGAACTGGCAAGTGCTAGAAATCAGAACTCTCCCCGTTTTTCCCAGGCCCCACGTGGCAAATTACTCCTAAGATAGCAGTAGCTACAGATTCCTGGCATATCCCTGGTGTCTAGGGAGGATGCCTCTCTCTTGGGAAAGAAACACAGCTAGTGTCCTTTCTCGGCAGCAGGGAGCACCACCTCAAGCACATGTATGATGGCTGGAGTTGCAGCAGCTACCGCACAGCCACGAGGAAAGAGGGAGAGGCATTCCAACTCTTCATATTTATCAGACTTTTCATGTGGGGGGAAAAAAACAACGACATAAAGGATAAAAGGTTTATCCTGGCTAATTGCTCAAGTCCTTGCTCCCGTGATGCCACGCTTGCGGTCCTGTAATGAGGAGCAAGGCCGTCCTCCAACAGTGAGTAGAAGCAGAGAGAAGCTGGAAGGAAGTGGGACCTTGCGCCACCTCGGCGGACAGGATTCGCGCGCTCGCCGCGTACAGGATTTGCACTCGCGCAGCCTGGCCCCCGGAGGGGTGCCGGCGCTCACACATGCTGTAATACACGACTGAGCCCATCTCTCAAACCCATCCCAGCAAGGCATGAGTTCTCCTCTGCGGAACCTGGAATGTTCCAGAAAACTCACACGAGACTCACCTTCTCCCCAACAGCTGTGGGTGGAGCACCACCCACTTCGGGACCAGAGGCAGCCGGCGTTGGCCGGGCCCCTTGTGGAGGCCCTGGTCTGATACTGAGAGGGACCGGTAGGTGAAGCTGGGGTCCAACACCCGGCCAGGTTTCCCCCTGGGCGCTCAAGGAAGCGCCCAGTCCTGAGCAGGGAATACGCCAAAGCCCCGCTGCGGGCTCCCGGACCCAGAATGGGGAATCCACGGCACGCGGGTGCTCGTGGGAGCTCCAGGCCCGGTTCAGGAAGTGACGTCAGCTCACCAGGGCGACCGGGCTCCCGGCTGCAGATGTGTGGCCCCCTGCCACACACCTTCACCCGTGGACCGGCCACGTGTCTCGGCTGGTTCTTTCTAAAATACAGGGTTGGTAGCCACGGGGAGTCTTCAACAGGCCAGTGGTGAAATGTAGGCCTGAGTGTCCTGCTTTCCTCCAGAAAGGACCCTGTCTCCCCAGCTCCGCGTGCTCCTTGCAGGCCGCTGGCAGGACCTGTGTCCGTCCGTGGGAAGGTGGAGGGGGGGGGAGGGGCGCGGCCCGGCTCACTCGGGCGGCCGCACCGTCGGCACCGCGAGCGCCTGAGCCCTGCTGCACAGAGAAGGAACGTGGCTTGGAGCCCAGCACCGGCGGCCCGCGCCTGTCCCCTTTGCTACTCAGGAGGCTGAGATCTGAGGATCGCGGTTCAAAGCCAGCCCAGGCAGGAAAGTCCGTGGGACTCTTCTCTCCAATGAACCACCAGAAAACCGGAAGTGGTGCTGTGGCTCAAGCGGTAGAGCGAGCGCTCGCCTTGAGCAAAGAAAGGGAGAGGAAGAGGTTCGTGCTGCTGGTCACGTTTTAGAGCAGGCATGCAATCCTAAGCCGGAAACCAGAGTTTAGCGTCCAGACGGGGTCTCCCGTGGCCACGTGTCAGGTCTAGCCGATGACCATAGCGTGCACTGGAAAGTCAGTAACTAAGAGTTACCGAGAGTTATCTGGCACCGGGTACGAGCGCGGCTGCCCGGCCCGGCCTCTGCGAAGGCACAGGCGTGAGCTGTGGGTTTAAATAGACAAAGAATTTGGGCAGGGATGGAAGATGCCGATGGTTACGCGGTCCTGCGTGAGGGATGGCCTGGATTGGGTATTTCAGGCCTGGTCTGGGGAAGATGCCGTAGAAGGTACTATGGCTGCAAGTCGCGGTTCCCGGCCAGTGCCTGACCTGAGAGGGCTCGGGTGTTCCTCGGGGGTGACCCCCACCCCAAAGGTCATCTTCAGCCTCGCCCTTCCTGGACTGCAGGGCGACTGTGGGGTGAATGGCTTGGCGCCGAGAACACGTCTGAACACGCCTCCCGCCACACCTGCAGCACTTGGCGAGACGGGTTCCCGGGCGGGGAGCGGTGTTGGGGATGCCAGTGGAGATGGGGTCGCCGTCCACGGCTAAGCCGGGAACCAGCCTGGGCCCCACGTCAGCGCCCCGCTCTGCGGCGGCCCGAAGCAGAGGGGACCCGGCAGGGTTCCATTGTGTCCTGCGTGGCGGGAGCTGCTCTGCCCCCCGCGCTGATGAGAAGAAATCCAACCGCACCGCATCTGTCTGTGAGCCCAGCCGGAGCCTCCGCTGGGCCGGGGGACGCACAGCTGGGCTCCGAGTTAGAGAGAACCTCTGGCGATGGTGACCAGGAGCCCGCGCCTGCCGCCCAGACAAGCGCGTCTGCTCACAGCGGCCGCAGGCACAGAAGAGCTGAGCGAGCACGAGCACGTGCCCCAGCTAACACATTCTACAAGAATGCTTATAGAAAGAAAAGAAGCTCGCCTAGCCTGTAGACACCTCATCTCAGTAGAATGTCTCCTAAAATCTCTTCCAACAAAGTAAGTTTCCCCCCTCCTGCTTTACTTTTCTCCCTCCCTTCCTCCCTCCCTACCTTCCTTCCTTCCTCCCTTCCTTCCTCCCTCCCTTCCTTCCTTCCTCCCTTTCTTTCCTTTCTAGATGGGGTCTGCCGTGTAGCCAGGCAGGCCCTGGATGGCCACCTCCTGCTTGCACCTTTGCCTCTTGAGCACTGAAACTGCAGGCTCGCACCACCACCTCCAGACAACATAATCTCTGTAAGATGGGATTCTCACTTCTGGTTCTTTTCAGATTCCGATGCAATGTGCACATTGTTTGTCTCGAGTTACATTTTATATGAAACACCCACCAATCCCAGCGAGACTCTGGTCAATAGGGTAAAAACATGACATCATGCCCCAGCGCTCCCAGGAACGATGGGAGACGATGTCTGTTGCACTAATTTAAACAACATGTGTATGTTGAGTTCATTTGTGTAAGTTCACTTCCCATGTCTTATAGTTTAACGATTTCCCCACAGTGCATGGATGATGTCAGCCTCCCTTCAGGGACTGCTGTGTGAGACATCTTCCAATTGGTCTCAACATAAATAAAATAAAATAGCAGTAAGGAAATGTAAAAGAAAAAAATGTAGTAAGATAGTTTGTCACTGCACCCGGGATCATCTTTATGTGATCAAAGGGAGCGGCAGGTTCGAGCCAGATGGAGTTTACCTCAGGAATGCAAAGATGGTTTGATATTATGAAACCCAATACTATAGGAGGTCTTCCAAAGAGAAAACCATATGATTATATTGGGGAATTGTGCAAACACCTCCCACCTACCCTTGCTCTGTGTGTATGTGTGAATAAGTGTCTGTCTGTCTGTGTGGCTCTGGGGTTTGAGCTCAGGGCCTTGTTCTTGCTAGGTAGGCACAAGGTTGCATCAGATCTCAGCCTTTTTCCTCTGGTTAGTTTTGAGACAGTGTCTCACTTGTACACCTTGCCTGGGTAGCATGGAGATCTTCTTATGACCCACACAGACCATCAGTGCCACCAGGGCCCGGGCTTAACTGCCAGCCCAGTCCTGGTGGAGATAAGAATGTGGAGCTGGCAGTGCATGTGCGTGTGCTGAGGCTGCTTGCACTCCCATGGATGCAGGTCCTCAGGAACATTCTCCATCCCCAAAAACCCAGAGCCCCTGACCACGCCCTGAATGACAGGAAGTCACGGTGAGGGGGAAGGCCCAAGCATCACCGGCCTCTCAGCTGTGGTCTGCAGACGGCTAACTGAATACATATTCGTACACACATTTTTAAAAGTTTGTCTGGGGTGGGGGCTGGGAGTTAGCACCTGCATGCTCAGTCAGCAGGGCCAGGGCCTTGGTGTGGGGCGTGCCCACCGGAGGGAGCCCCTGGGCCGTCCTGGCCTGGTGTCCCACACAGCTAGGAACAAAGCCAGGTGACACAAAGCCATTCCTTAGACATAGTGAAAGGGACCCCTGCACCTTGGGGGTGACACAGGTCCTGCATCCTGTGAATGAGTGTTTGTCCTCTGGGCAGGCGAGGCTGGCCGACATGTAGGTGTCTGAGACCAGAGAAGACCCTGATGCCAGGCTTTGAGCACAGTGGCCTGGAGTGAAGGTGACCCCCTTATGGTGGCACCGCAGGGGTGGGTCTGGGGTCACTGCTGGGCATTGTGGGCCATGTTGCTACCTCTTGGCAGGGATCCCCTCAGACCTGAGCCCCACACACAAAGGGGGGCCTCATAACCGAAGCAGCCCTGACCCATGCTCTCCAGCCTGCCACGCCCTAGACACAGGCATCTGCCAAAGCAGCTCAGATGACCGGGGAGCGCAAAAGCAGGGGCCCAGCAGCAGGGGGGAACAGGCCGAGCTGACAGGGAGGACTTCCCCAGACGCAGGCCGGGCCTCATGGGAAGGGTCTGCCTCCCGCCCCGCCGCCCTTCCCCGGCTCCTGGATGCCCTCCACAGCCTCCGGTCCTCGTCAGCCCTGCTGCTTCCTTTGCCTGGAAGGTGCCGCCCTTGCCTGGCTGACCTCGCTCACCTCGCTGGACTGGGCTCCGGGGGAAGCGCTAGGGGGCTGGGGGTGGGGGGAAGCAGGGGTGGAGGGAGGGAGCCTCGCAGCCCTGCTGGGCTCCGCCCGCTGTGCTGTGCCCCTCACCACACCAGGGTTTGCTTCTCTGGGTTGCAGAGTGTCTCACTGGCTGCTCACAGGTTTGGGGTCGGCCCTTGAGCTCAAGGAGCGTCTCCTATTTGTCTCTGTCGATGGCCAGATGATGAACTGAGCTATTTGGGTTACAACAGTTGGGGAAGGAAGAGATGCTTTGTGAAAAGTCTTCAGAGAAGAGGGTGTGTTTGCTGGGTATTGAAGGATGAATAGGAGTTTGCCAGACGGGCAGTCCCAGTAGGAGAAAGCCTTTGCAAAGGATACAGTGTGGGTGGTAAGAAAGAGGCCTGAGGGCGGCTGGGGGGGGGCCTGGGCCTCTCAGGGAACCAGCCCCCAGGTCTCCTCTAGGCCAAGCTCAGTCTCTGCTTCAGACAGCCAGTGCTGGCTGGGGGGGGGCACTGGTGCGGGCCCGCCTGGGGCCTGCCGAGGGCAGTGCGGCCCGAGTGTGCAGCTTGCAGGGAGGGGTGAGGAGGTGCTCCTCGCGCCTTGGTCTCCCCTGGAGGGGGGCGGGGCCCGGCGACCGCTGGGGAAGCCTGCTGGTTGGTGGCTCAGTCACCCGCCCCCTTCCCCTCTTGCCTCCCCTGTCCCTCCTCCTCCCCCCTCCCCCGCCCGCTGGTGCAGGGCTTCTGCCCAGAGCCCCGTTCTTCCTCACCCTGTGAGGAGCGTGGTCTCCGGGCTTCTAGGGAGGCCTGCCCTGCAGTGGCTTTCCGTGACAACCAACCAGCGACATCTCCCGGGGCAGGCGGCCTCCACCGGCCACCCCGCGTCCTCTCCCCAGAGGCCGGGCGTCCTCGGGGGCGCAGGGTGGGTGCGGAGGGGCCGGCTCCGGCCAGGGGCAGGTCTGCATGGGGGCGGGGCTGAGTCCTGCCTCCGGCCCTCGCCGCCTTGGGTTGGGTGGGTCTTTTTCTTTTTGCTGGGATTTGATCTCAGGGCCTTAAGCTCTTCTTAGCTTTCTTTCTCACAGCCAGCATTCGACCACTTGAGCCGTGCCTCTAGTCTGGCTTTTTGTCGGGTCATTGGAGATCGGATCTCAAGTTTTCTCTCTTGAGCAGGTTTGACAGCTTGACCCTCCAGATCTCCATTTCCCGCTTGGCTGGGATCCCATGTTGAAGCACTGGCGCCCACCCTGGTCTAGTTACTTTTGAGGTAGGGTCCTGCGGGTTTGCCTGGGGGGGACTCACGCCATGGTGCTCCCACTTACACCTCTCTAGTGCCTGGGACTAGAGTCATTTCTGAGGCGAAGACCAAGACCTGTCGTGGGCTTCCCCTGCTCTCTGGACCAATAGGCTCTGAAGCTGGTTCCAGGTTAAGCAGCTGGGGGGAGGGGGGGAAGGGGGGCGGGAAGGAGACCCTCCCCCTTTCTCCCAGGGTTTCCCACACAGGCTCCAGGGGCTGCTGACTCGGGACACGCAGCCGACCCAGAAGACAGCACCGCGCTTGGCCGTGGACGGGGGTGGGCGGCGGGCTGTTGTGAAATATACATTTGGTCTCGTCCGCTTCCTGGCATGTACGTTCCGGACACCCTCGGAATCAGCTGCGTGATTTGTTTTGTAGGCAAATGGACAGACAGATGGCCGGAAGCCGGTAGCGGGCTGCAGGCCCGCAGCGGGGGACGTGACCAAGAGTGGAAGGCCAGGAGGACGGGCTGGGGGCTTCGGGAGAGCCGTCCATGGGAGGTCCCCGAGGGCCAGCCCCACCCCCCTCCCCCTGCTCCCCTCCCCCACCCTCTCCACTGCTCCTCTCCTCATCCGGGTCCTTTGAGATCCGCCAGGAAACACAGGCGTGTCCCTGGAAAATTCATCAACCCAAGGGCGGGGCTGGGACCTCCAGTTTGTAGCAGGCGGGTCGGCAGCTGGGGGGCCCCAGGCGTCTGTGCTGGCAGGGAAGCCGGGTGCGGGCTGGGCTGGGAACTTCCCGCCCCGTCCCGCGTGGCTGGTCTCTGGGCTGGGCTGCCTCTGGAGCACCGATGGTATCTGCACAGTGCGGGGGGGGGGGGGGGCCGGGAACCCCACACAATTCTTGGTGGGGGCCCACAGGTTGACTGTGAAGACAGAGGAAACAGTGGGGGTTCTCTACACAGCAGGGCCTCGAACCTGGGAAGGCAGATTCAGCGCTTCTGGGCCTGGCCTGGCCTTACACCCCTCCCTGCCCCTGGCCAGGCCGGTCCTCCCACAGGCCTGGCCTGGAGCCAGGCGTCCCAGGAGCCTCTCCACAGGGCGGCCTGGTCCCATGCGGTCAGCGCCCGGTAAGCGTGGAGCCTCTGCCCTGGGAGCCGCCTGGCCACGAAGTCACGCGTGGCCCGAGACGGAGGCCCCAGTCCCGCGGGCCAGACCTCCCCTCCGCTGCTGAGACAGCGCCGAAGCTCCTGTAGCTCGGGGGGGGGCTGCGGGGCGGGGTGTCAGGGAAGGGGGGATGGCTGCCGCCACGCCAGCCGGGGCTCCATCCGACCCAACTGCAGCCTCTGGGAGTGGGGGGCCCGTCTCCGGGGGCCCTGCCCCGCGCACCCCTCCCCGGAGCTTCCCCAGACTCCAGAGACCCCCCCCCACACACGGAAGAATGCCGTTCTTCCACGGCCACGGCGTGTCACTTTTTATTTTCTCGGGGTTCTCTGTGGTCAGACAGGACACAGTGCACATGGGGAAAGGGGGTTCCGGTCGCTAAATGGCAGGAAGCAGATTTGGTGCCAGCTCCCCCTCCAGGGCCCAGCCGGGCTGGCGAGCAGCGAGTGCCGAGCGGGTGTTCGGTGTGGAGCGGTTGAGGAGACGCACAGGCGTGATTCGCGCGGGGACAGATGGGGCACACGGGGGCTCGGGGAGCCGGCTCGGGGTGCAGGCCCGGCGGTGCGTCGGCATCCTGGCCGGCACGCGCCTCCCCCACTCCCCACGACCGAAGCCGGGGCGGGGGTGGGGGCGCGGAACGCGGGGGGGGGGGGTTGGCCTTCTGCTCCGTGTCGGGGGCCCCACCTTCTCTGGAGGCAGAGACGGGGAGCAGTGGCGTCTCCGCCCTGCTCCACCCGTGTGGTGGGCGCCCCCCCCCATGGGGCGCACAGGAGCAGGGAGCCGGACCCCGCGGGCACCCTTTCTTCCAGGACCTCGGCCACGGGGGCAGGTTTTCTCTCCAGACTTAAAAAGTACCAGCGCAGGAGCCACGACGTCATCACGCGTGTTTGCCCACAGCACTAGCTGGGCACTCCTTCCAGGCCGTCCCTTGTGACACAGAGGAAGGAAGAGAGGTGAAGGGGGTGGGGAGCCCCAGGCCGCGGGGCAGACGCTGCGCACGCACACGCACACGCGTGGGGGTAAGGCGGGCCGCTCCCCGTGGGGGATGCGCCCAGAACTAAACGCTGCACGTGGGCTGTGGTGGGCGTGAGGAAGCTAGACTTCTTAGTAAAATAAAAACCTCTGTGCTGTTGACAGCTGTCACTTAGGTGTCTAGGGGGGTCACACGCGGGCACGGGCTGGGGCACCCTGTCTGGTTGATGTTCAGCCCCCCCCCCAAAAATAGAAGAGACCCGTCACAGACGGCTGGAACAGTGACTGCCGCTGCTTGGCACCGCGCTGCGCTCCGGCTGCGCGCGGCGGCGTCTGTGGCTGGCGGGTCCCAGCCATCGCCCGACCCAGAGCCTCACGCGGGGCCGGGGCACTGCAGGGGCCGGGAAGGGGCTCCGGGATGACCCGGCCGAGCCGAGGAGGGGGTGTGTGGGTCAAGCTGGCCCCCTGGCCCTAAACTACAGGCAGTGTGGGGGCTCTCCCCCTGCCCCCCATGTCCCCAGGGCCGCCCCCGCCGCCGGCCCCCGCCAGCCAGGCCGAGGCTCGGGGGCGTTCATGACACCGGGGCCAGGCGCTGGCTGGCGGCCGTCAGAAGAGCAAGGCCTTTTTCTTGAGGTCGTTCCGCTTCCACAGGGCCAGGCGGTCGAACTCCTCCACGCTCATGCCGAACACCTGCTGGAACTCGTCAGCAGACAGGTGTCTCTTCAAGCAAGGAGAAGGGGGGGAGTGGTGAGCAGCCGGGCCGGCCTCGGCCGCCGCGGTGGACGCGCCCTCCTGTGCCCGGCCCCTGCCGGCCTCGGCCCCACAGGAGCGGAGCTCTGAGGCTGGGGGCTCGGCTGGGGCTCCCCCCCACGCACAGCGCACAGCGGGCTCCTCCACTCCACCCAGACTGGCCTTCCCCGTGGGCCTGCACCCCCCCCCCCCCCGTGTCTGGGACTGAGCCGCCTCAGGTGGCCGCATTGTCACCTCTCCTGTCACAGCTGCTGGCTATGGACACCAGGCGGGCCGCACGGTGCCCTGCTACCCCGTGTTCCCACAGTGGAGGCTGTGAGGCCCCAGGACAGAGAGGCCCCGGCACAGGTCTCTGCCCCCCCCCCCCCCACCGTCCCGGACGCCAGAGCCGCCCGCCTGCCTGCCTTCTGCACCAGGCAGCCTGGCTGGGCTGAGCCGGCGCCGGGGCTCAGCCCCCAACCTCGGCTGGCAGCCCTCTCCACCGGCTCCCAGAAACCCCCACTGCTCCCGCCCACTCACGCCCTCCCGCAGGAGCCGCCCCAAGATTCCGGGGCTTTCCAGAGTGTGTACTGCCCCGCACAGCCCCGCCTGCCCGGCCGGCCGGAGACCCAGTGGCGGCAGCCAGCCCGGCCCGAGTCCGAGTCTTCCCAGGCTGCCACAGTGGGGACGGCGGGCGGGGAACGGGGGTCGGCGAGGGGCAGGTGTGGTTCCTTTTGTGCTGCTGAAAGTGTTTTGGAACTGGTTGGTGGTGGTGGGCACTGGTGAGCCGCGACCTTCACCACGGTGGACAGTTCTCACCCCAGATGGCGCCGTGCGCGTCCTCAGCCTTGAGGCAGGGCTGCGCCAGGCTGGAGGGGGAGCGGCGGCCCACGCGATCGGCCGCGGCCGAAGGACCCGAGACGCGGGTCCTGGAATCTGCGTGGCGTGCAGGGCGGGAGCCAAGTTCCCCAGCACACACACATGCCCAAGGCACACACACAAGCACAGATGTGCACACTCATACACACACACGAACAGAAGCACGCACAACATACAACAAAGCACACGTGTGCGCTCCTCTGTGGGTCATACGTGCACACAACGCATACACAAATATACACATAACGTGTGTACAGTGCACACACAGGATCAGTGTTCACATCTGTGCACATATGTGTGAACACACATGGTGTCACTTGCCACACACGAGCACACATGCAGGCGTGTGAACACCCGTACCCAGGCACACAGTGGTCACAGAAGCACGGATTCACATGGCACAGGAGCACACACAGGACACAGCCGGACGAGGCCTGGCCTTCAAGCCCCGGGACGAGGCCTGGCCAGCAAGCCCCGGGACGAGGCCTGGCCGCCCGCCGGCTGTCGTTAGAACGGCGCTCCTGACAGCGAGTGAGCCTGGACACATCAGATGCTGAGGTGTCACTGGAGACCACGGCCGGGCTCCCACCATTGCCCCAGCGCCCATCCGCTGCCCCGTCCCCAGGGAGCGAGAAGAGGGCAAGGCGTGAACAGCTCTCTAACCCACAGTCACACAGCCTGCGATGAACAGGCCCGCCCGACACCCAGGATGCTCGAATTCGGGGCCCCAACGGGGCAAGGAGGAGTGTGTAACAAGGAAAGGCCAGAGACTGAGGTGTGCTCCTGAGAGCCGGTGCTCCCGGCTGGTGAGGGGAGGAGGGGGAGGGCTGAGGACAGGGGGGGAGGTCAGTGGGGGTGGGGGATGGGGTGGGTGCTGAGGGGGAGGGGGAGAAGGGGGGCCAGTCACCGGTGGGCTGGCAGGGTAGCCTCGTGTGACCTGTGATGGTGTGATTAATGGGGAACACGCCAGGCTGGAGGTGGGGAGCCCCCCATAAGCTAGGGAAGGGGGGTGAGGGTGAAGCCCACACTTGGCTGCAGGCAGCTGCCGGGACATCAGTGGCGTCGTGTGTGCGGCGGCCGTGCGCGTTCAGGGATGGCGTCACCCTCCTCCCCAGGTCCTTGTGCCCGCCGCGTCCACCGTGTCCGCGGCCTGGACTTGGGTCTCGGGCCTCCAGGAGGCCCTGCTACGGCCCTCACCTGGGCTAGGGAAGCCCTGTGGCTGCTAGCCCCTGGCAGGACCCAGGGAGGCCTGGGGGGCCGTTATGGGGCCCCGTCTGTGGGGCCGCGGGGACAAAGGCTTTCCCCATGCACATGCCGTGCACTCAGGCCCACTCCGGCCCAGCAAACCCCGGCGTGCCCGTGCCCTCCCACCCCAGAAAACCACAGCACGCCTGCCGCAGCCCGGCTCTGCCCGGACCTCCTGCCCCGGAGCCATGGCCCCGAGGGCCTCCCCACAGCCTCCAGCCCTCCAGGAGCCTCCTGGGAGACACCAGCACAGCCTCCAGAACGCCCTGCCCGGATTGCAGGGCGCTCAAATCTGACGCATCAGGGCGCAGCCCTAGGGCCCTGTCTGTCAGACACTAGGCATTAGGTAGGCACAGGCACCGGCGGGCCCGCCTGTCGCCCCAGCTACTCAGGAGGCTGAGACTTGAGACTCCTAGTTTGAAGCCAGCTTAGGAAGAAAAGACTCTCACCTCCAATTACCTACTCAAGCACTCGCCTTGAGCTGAAGAGCGCAGGGACAACGCCCAATTCCTGAATTCAAGCCCTACCGCCACCACCACCAACAAAATCATGGACAAACATCTGGTTTTGGGTGAAGCCGATTAACCGTGAAGAGATGGGGGTGCACCCGGGACTTGGACGCTGCTCCACGACTTGAAGGCTGCGCGAGCAGCACCCACAGCCACCCTTGACCAGCCCCGCCCCATCCCGATGCCTGGCGCCCTCTCCCCACCTCAGGAGGCCGGCCTCAGAAACGAGCCCCCCTCGAGAAGATCTACGCGTGAGCCAGCACAGAAAGCGCAGTCAGGAGATGGGAGACACCGCCAGCCCTGGATCAAGCCAGCCGGAGGCCGCAGATCCCCGTTGTGAAGTCCCTCACACCTGACACCTAGGAGTTACCGCAAAGCCAGGCGGATGCGCCTCCCTCCGGCGCGGTGTCCTTGTCACCTGGCCAGGGTCACGGCCTGCTGAGGCCGGGTGAAGGCCGTCTCTGCTGCCCGCAGTCACTCACTCGTGACTCTCAGCGTCTGCCTCTGCACGGTGCAGACAGGAAGGCTAAGGACGGGGGCTGGCCCAGAGCCAGGGCGCCCCCTGCAGGCCTGCTCGGCAGACTACACTCACCGGCCCCAGAGGTGCGCACAGGCCTCTGCTGTGAAGGGCCTGGGCATTCTCCTCCCCAGCGGCCCCCCTTCCGCTGCCTCCTCAGGACCAGCTTGGGTGCCCCCAGCACGGGTGTCCTCTGTCCCCTGCGGCCTTCCGCCCCACCGCAGAGGCCGAGCCTCTGGATCCGCTCAGTCTCCACCCGAGTACAGAGCCCGGCCCGGTGTCCGTCCATCCCACACCCTTCCCCTGACACCGCACAGACTCCTGGCCTCCTGAGGCTCCGAGTCCCAGCCAGAGGCCGGACAGGGCCTGGCCCATTCACCGAGTCCTCGCATGTCAGCCCTGGTGCATACATAGTAGGTGCTCAGCGAAGTTTCTTCTTCCACTGCCATGCTGACTGAGCCAGCCCTCCTCCCACGACCACGGCCCACACCCGCAGGGGCAGCATGGCCGCAGCCTCGTCGCCCTTCCTTCTCCTTCCTCCAAAACCCGTGGGGGCTGGGCCATAACCACGTTCCTGAGCCTCACCCCTGGGCCCAGCCCCTCCCCACTGTCCACCCCTCCCCCTGGGCCCAGTCCCTCCCCGCTGTCCACCCCTCCCCCTGGGCCATCCCTCCCCGCTGTCCACCCTTCCCCTGGGCCCAGCCCCTCCCCACTGTCCACCCCTCCCCCTGGGCCCAATCCCTCACTGCTGTCCACTCCTCCCCCTGGGCCCAGCCCCTCCCCGCTGTCCACCCCTCCCCCTGGACCGTCCCTCCCCGCTGTCCACCCTTCCCCTGGGCCCAGCCCCTCCCCGCTGTCCACCCCTCCCCCTGGGCACAGCCCCTCCCCGCTGTCCACCCCTCCCCCTGGGCCATCCCTCCCCGCTGTCCACCCTTCCCCTGGGCCCAGCCCCTCCCCGCTGTCCACCCCTCCCCCTGGGCCCAGTCCCTCACTGCTGTCCAGCCCTCCCCCTGGGCCCAGCCCCTCCCCGCTGTCCACCCCTCCCCCTGGACTGTCCCTCCCCGCTGTCCACCCTTCCCCTGGGCCCAGCCCCTCCCCGCTGTCCACCCCTCCCCCTGGACCGTCCCTCCTCGCTGTCCACCCCTCCCCCTGGGCCATCCCTCCCCGCTGTCCACCCTTCCCCATGGGCCCAGCCCCTCCCCACTGTCTACCTCTTCCCCTGGGCCCAGCCCCTCTCCACTGTCCACCCTTCCTCCGGCCCAGCCCCTCCCCACTGTCCACCCTTCCTCCGGCCCAGCCCCTCCCTGCTGTCCACCCCTCCCCCTGGGCCCAGCCCCTCCCCGCTGTCTGATGTCATGGCGGGGCCTCTGCGGGACCCCTTTCCAGGAGTGAAGCCCCGCCCTGCTCACCTCCAGCCGTGTCCTGTCCACGTCCTTGGGCAGCTTCACGCGGATTCGGTTGGTCACGATGAGGGAGTCATAAGGGTAGACCTGCGGGAGGGAGCGGAGGTCACAGCGCCCGCGCAGCGGCCGGAGCGGGCGGGGCAGGGGAGCCCCCAAGAGCAAAACAAGGCAACTCTGAACCTGGGCAGTGGCCGGCGGGGAGAGACGGAAGGACAGACGCCGGGGAGGCCCTTACCTTGTACTCTGTAAGAGAAAGAGCAGAGGCACGGGTGGTTAGGAAGCACAGGCTCCAGCTGGAGGTGAAGCCACCCCCAGGAGCCGCCCGACCCCCGCCGCCTGCCTCAGGGGCCCCGTGGGACGTGGGAGGCCCGGTCGGGGACCCCGTGGGCACATGGGGGCATGGTCAGGGGGCTTCAGCCCAGACGGGAAGCTGGGAGATGGCACTGTGCCCCTTGGTGGACACATATCCTCTCTGGTGGTCTGGGACACCCTGAGAAGGATGTTGCCTCAGTTTACCTACCTGCACAGTGGCTACTGGAGGACAGACCTTTCTGGGGGTGGGGGGCGTCTGACACTTGCACTGGCCTCTGACCACAGCCACAGGCTCCTCCTCCCCCCGCCTCTCGGGTGGTACTGGAGACCCGCACGGGGCCCTGTTCTGACTGGGCAGGTGTTCTACCGCTGGAGCCACGCCTCCAGCCCCGCTTGCATTGGTTAGTTTTGAAGTAGGGGTCTCGCTTCACACCCTGGCCGGCATGCATTGCCTTCCTCCAACTGTGTTCCTGTGTCACTGGGGACGGCCGGCGATCACACCATGGCGATCACACCACGGCGATCACACCACAGCACGAGCCACGGCGCCTCTTGGCCGGGTGACAGGCGTGAACGGCCCTGCCCCGCCACTGGTTTGAGATAGGGTCTCACAACTTCTTTTTGCCTAGGCTGGCTTCCACGGTGACACCTGCCACCCAGATCTCTGCCTCCCAGGGAGCCGGTGACAGGCCTGAGCACGGTCCCCTTCCCACCCAGCGCACCCCAGCTCTCCAAAGTGTTTTCCTTCCAGACCGGAAGCCTTGATTAGACACAGACTCATTTAGCGCACGTGTGGGGTCTGTGCACACAGAGGCCAGGGACTCAGCCCGTGAGGAATGCCGGCGGCTGCCATGGGCTGTGAACCAGCCCCGGAGAGCCCCGGGGGCTTCGCCTGCCACTCTGACCCCTAGAGACAGACGTCTAATAGTCCAGACTGCCACACCCGCACAGGAGAGGGGCATTGGCGTGGTAGGAGTGGCACAAAGGCCACCGAGCCACCCCCAAGGACCCTGCCCGCCAGCAGGCCTTGGAATGAGCCTGGGGGACGTGGGCTATGACCCCTGCCCAGCCAGAGACCCACGGGGTGCCCGCCCTGTGTACCTCGCGTGCCCCAGCTGGCATCCAGGTCTGCTCCACAAGGGGCCAGGTTGGCGTTCTGGAAGAGAGAGAGAGCGCGCGAAGGCAAGTTGCAGGGCGCAGGCAGCAGGGGGCGGCAGGGCCCCGGCACCTTTGTGTCCATACAGCCCCGAGAGCCGTCCCCGGGGGCTGCAGCCGTCCAGGCCGCCTTCAGCAGCCCCCGAGCCCTGCCTGTCTGGTGCTGGGCCCCTGGCCTGAGGTGAGCATGGACCATGGCAGGTGGCTCAGCACCGTCGCCTGTCATCCTAGCTACTCAGGAGGCTGAGATCTGAGGATCGTGGTTCAAAGCCAGCCCGGGCAATTAACCAGTTAAAAACAAAGCCAGAAGTAGAACTGTGGCTAAAGTTGTAGAGAACAAGAGCTAGCCATGAACGCAAGAGCTCAGGGACAGTGCCCAGACCCTGCGTTCAAGCCCCACGACCAGCAAAAAAGAAAAAGCCCCCGGTATCGGGAAGCGGCCGTGACTCACAAGGCGTCTCAGCATCCGTCCATCTGCCAACACTGCCGTCTTAAGGCATCACCACCATGCTCACTCACCTCAACCCCTCCCCAGGACCTGTCCATCAGACAGCCCCTGGGCCCTAACAGCAAGCAACCAACCAGCCTTAGCCGGCCTGGCCAGGCTGACGCAAAGGGGCACTGCCGCCCCCTAGTGCCCGGGGATGGGCATGGCAGGCTGTCAGGAGGTCCTGGCCACCCCGTCGGTCCATCACCTCCACCCACCGTGGACACACATTAGAACCAGCCTTTCAGACGGATGAGATGGGACTTCAGGGTGGGCAGGGGGGTGGACAGGAGAGCAGAGCAAGCAGGGCACCAGCCCCAGGCCGGCCGGCCCCCAGGTTCCAACGGAGCTGCAGGGGGTTTCAAGGCAGCAGATGCTCTTCCTGTCTCCCTTGTGGCGCTCATTACGCCCCCACCACCCTGTGGATACATCCTCTAGTCCTGCTGCAACCTCTGGTCAGCCTCGAGAGCCACAGCAACACAGAGGAGGGAGAAACGTAGGCCTGTCCTGAATCCTAAGCCCTGGAATCACCAAGAAGGATGAGATGGTGGCCACAGACCACCTCCTGTTTGTACCAAGGCCCACGCTGGAGTGAGCCTCCTCACGCCACAGCGGCTGGGGGAAGCAGATATTGTTTTTAGTGTCCTGGGATTTGAACTCAGGGTCTTGTACTTGCTCAGCTCGCTTGCTCGGTGGGGGCTCTACCACTTGAGCTAAGTCTGCTGTTTGTTTTTTGTTTTTGTTTTTAGAGATGGGATCTCATAGACTTACTGTCCAGGTCTCCCGAGTAGCTAGGATTAGGTGTGTGAGCTTTGAGGTTTCCGTAATGATTCAAAGGAAACACATTGCACAGCGCACGGGAAGATCTCACAAACACGCTGTCATTGATTCTCATGATAACTTTAAGAGATAAGGATCATCATTATTATTATTTTTGCCTTAATTCTAGGAAACAGAGACTCAGAAATGTAAACAACTTGCCCACAGTTATTGCTGGGAGTTGAACTCGGGGCGAGGATTCTAATTCACAGGTTGCTTCTAATTCACAGGCTCATTCTGGCAATACAGCTGGGAATGTCAGCCTTCTTTAACTTACTAAGATTTTGTTTGCGATCACGTAAAAAAGCGTTTTGGCAAATGTTTTATGAACCCGTGAAAACTGGATTAGAAAGATATATTTTTCCCATCTATCTATGAGATGAAGTTTGTGACTTAAACTGTTCAGTTACTCTGTGTACTTTTAAATGATTCTTTTTCCTTTATTGGACCCATGTCTTATTGCAAAAGAGCCAATTCAAATTATCTGCATTGCTGTATTTTTTCCACAGTGACTGGCATTTTCCTGTTGTTGGGTGCATTTAAGTTGATGAATGCCATAACTGTCTTGTGACACTGGGTCTTTATCGTGATTGCTGTATTCCCTTCAGCTGTTACTTTCTTTGAACTTCAATTTCCTTCCACTTGAATCGGCACACACATGGCTTCTACCTTCCTTCTCCTTGTGATTTTTAGCATCGTTGTTATTTTTCTACTAATTGATTGAAAGCTACTTTCAGCCTCTGTCTGCACTATCTTTTCTAACCTGACGATCTTGGCCTTTTAACACTGGAATATAGTTGCAGGTAGCAACAGAGTTTTTCAAAATTGACCTCCCAGGGAGCTGCTCCAAGGATCTGCGGGCGGCCAGAGACCATTCTTGTAATAGCAGACCAGGGGCACACATCAGAATCGCCGCTGCCTCCTGCGGCAGGTGGCGGCTGCCCTGTGCGGGGCGGGCGGTGAATGCATGCGTCCTGTGGCCCGCCTGGCCAGCACACGGCCATGGCGGCACTATCACGATCTCTGGGACACGGGGGCTCTGGATCACAGGGACTGGGAACAAATTCCTCTTGGAACAAGAGCAGTGGGCTTTCCCTCTCCCCACTCGGCCAGCGGATGAGGAGATGCACACAGCTGGGCGAGGTTATGGAAGAAAGCCTTCTCCTGCCGCAGCGGGATTGGGTCTGACTGACTGCATCTGTGCTTTTAATTAGGCTCCAGAATCTCTTCAAGGAGAAGGAGAAGGAGGAGAAGAAGGAGGAGAAGGAGAAGGAGGAGAAGGAAAAGGAAGAAGGAGAAGGAGAAGAAGAGAAGAGGAGAAAGAAGAGGAGGAGAAGGAAAAGAAGAGGAAGAGGAGGAGAGGAGAAGAAGAAGAAGAAGAGGAGTAGGAAGAGGAGGAGGAGGGGGAGGAAACAATCAAGAGGCCACCTAATAAATGGATCTGGCCATGGGGGATAAGGTCAGGAAAAGGTCATTGGCCATTGGGGAGAAGGTCATTGGCCTGGGGGAGGTCAGGAGGTCATTGGCCTGGGGGAGAAGGTCATCGGCCATTGGGGAGAAGGTCAGGAGAAGGTCATCAGCCTGGGGGAGAAGATCAGGAGAAGGTCATCAGCCTGGGGGAGAAGGTCAAGAAAAGGTCATAGGCCTGGGAAGGTCAGGAGAAGGTCATCGGCCTAGGGGAGAAGGTCAGGAGGTTATTGGCCTAGGGGAGGAGAAGGTTATTGGCCTGGGGGAGGTCAGGAGGTCATTGGCTTGAGGGAGAAGGTCAGGAGAAGGTCATCGGCCGGGGGGGGGGGGAGAAGGTCAGGAGAAGGTTATTGGCCTAGGGGAGGTCAGGAGGTCATCAGCTTAGGGGAGAAGGTCAGGAGAAGGTCATCGGCCTGGGGGAGGTCAGGAGAAGGTCATTGGCCTGGGGGAGGTCAGAAGGTCATTGGCTTAGGGGAGAAGGTCAGGAGAAGGTCATCAGCCTGGGGGAGAAGGTCAGGAGAAGGTCATCAGCCTGGGGGAGAAGGTCAGGAGGTCATCGGCCTGGGGGAGAAGGTCAGGAGAAGGTCAGCGGCCTGGGGGAGAAGGTCCAGCGCTCAGGCTCTGGGCTCGGCTGAACTGTAAGATGCGGGCCACACTGCAGACGTGTGTCTGGCCTTCCCTCCCGCCGAGCAGAGGCAGGAGAGAACATGAAAGTCTCAGAGAAAAGGAACAAGGAATCAATTTGGAAGGGAGTTCTTAGAGAAGAGCAACCCTGGATCCTGCGCTGGGCGTGGCCACAGGACCCCGGCGGTGGGCCAGAGTGCCGCGCACGCGCCCTGGTTCCCCAGGAGGATGGACTACCGGCTCTGGGGCGGGAAGGGCACCCGCTCGCTCGCGCTCTCCTCCACCCTCTGGGCTGGCAGCAGGACCGTGCCCAGGCCCGGCTCTCCTGTAAAGCCAAAGCGTGTGCCCGCAGCCGTCCTGAGGGTTGGACGCCTGGCCTCCCAGGCAGAGGCTCCACACGCCAGGACGCTGCAGACGAGGAGGCGGTGGAAGGCCCCGCCATGGCCCTGAGCACAGACTGTCCCGCGGGTGCCCAGCCTCGAGCAGAGCGCCGTCCCTCATCCCCCCCCCCCCCGCCTCCCCCTGCGACCGAGCGGACCCCAGATCCTGACATGAGCACACAGAGCACGCTGCGCACCACCAGTCCCTGGGCCAGACAGCAGCCGTTCTAGGCAAGAAGAGAACATTCTAGAAGGTGTTCCCACTGTCCCGGGGCCTCTGACCCCAAGGGGAGGGGGCTGCAGAGTCCGGGCAGTGTCTTGTCCCCTGCGTCCCGCGAGATAGAGGGGACCTAGGTCCTTTGGAGGGCACAGGAGCATGCTGCATGCGCGGGTCATTCCGGAATGGGAAGCGCAGGGAGTGGGGGGAGGGGCTGGGGTCCACTGGCTTCCCACCGTGCTGCGATGCTGAGGTGGGGTGGGAGGGGTCCTGGGCTGGGACCCCAGCAGCCAACAGCAGATCTGACCGGGCCGGGGAAGATGAGAGACGGAAGTGCCCTGCATCCTCACGCCAGGGAGATGCCCGGGGCTGCGCTTGTAGGGACAAAAACTGGGAAGAGGCTGCGGGGCGGTGGAGGGCCTGGGGGCGGGGGGGCTCAGAGCAGCGAGGCCGGCTCTGGAAGTTTAGATCTGGCTGCTACAAGGGTGGGAGCAGTGCGGAGGGGAAGGGGGGGAGGGCGAAGCAGCCAGGAGCAGGGGCGGGGCCTGGGCACAGGTCAGCGGGGTCACGGGTCAGCCCAGCCCTGCAGGGGCCGGCACCCAGTCACAGGACACCACTCCTAGCCACCTTGCTACCGGGCAGCCGCCCTGTAGGGGCTGTGGCCGGCTCAGGCACCCAGAAACCTTTTCTGGGCCTTACTGGACCCTGCATCCCAGGGGAGAAACCCCAGGAGCCCATCGCTGTGGCCGTCTGCCTCTCCCTTCCCCCCCATCCTGGGGTCAGCCTGGGGGCGCAGAGGGGAGGAGTCGGGTGGCCAGATCACACCCGGGTATGGGAGGCTCTGTGTGTGTAGGGGGGCAGAGGTGGGCGGGCGCCGCTGCTCCGCCTGGCTGCGGGGAGGGAGGCTGCGGGGAGGGGAGGCCAGGGCAGCGGGGAGGGCCGAGTACCTACCCGGAGGTCCAGGCCATCCTTCCCGGGTCCTGGGAGAGAGTCAGGTTTGGAATAGGGGAAGCCTGCAACACACACAGCACAGCTCCGTCACGCACGCCCCCGGCCAGGCCAGGGTGTGCGGGGGTCTCCCCTGACTCCAGTGTGACCTCGGGCATGGGCTGGGAATAAGCCGGGTCCGGGAACTCCCCCTCTCCCACCCTCAGAGCCCCAAGGACGCTGCCACTGGCTGGTCCATCATGTCACCCAAGCCAGCTTCTCATTCTCCAGGTGGAGCCCGGACTGGAGGGTCCCCGGGGGCGAGCAAGGGGTCCCCATCCCATGCCAAGAGCACCACCAGCCAACGGGGCTGTAGGCAGACACACTCCAAGCTCCTCCTGAATGTGGGACTCTGAGCCCTTGGCCCTCCCCGCCGGCCTCTTCCAAGGCGCCGGAGAGGCGGCTCACAGGAGGCCAGGGCATCTCCTGAAGGGACGCAACAGGGCTCCTCCCACCCCATGTGGCAGGTTCCCTACCCCAGGAAGTGCCCTTGTGTCCACTAGACCAGGGCCTTGGCCTGGTCTGGCCCCGCCCCAGGCCCCGCCCCAGGCCCCGCCCACCCAGCAGCACAGGCCAGCTGAGCTAGTGTCCTAGGACTCGGGGAAGGAGGGTCCTGTCCCTCTGTGCTCATGGGGTGCCTGGTCCGGGGGCAGGGGGAGCTCACTTCTGAGCAGAGCTGCTGGACCAGGCCCCTTGTGTGTGGGGTCCACACGGAGCAGGAAGGAGGCAGTGGCTTGCTTCCTGTGGACACAGGGTCTGAAGAGGTCTTCAGCTGGGGACCGGCTTGGGGGTCCCACCAGGTGGCCTGTGGGAAGGCTCTGGAGGTAGGTCGGGGGTGGGGGGAAGGGCAGATCTCTAACATCAAGGCCAGGGTCCAAACTTCCCTTGGCAGAGGAGGGGACCTGCCCTGCAGTCGTAGGTGAGCGGTGACCCTCTGGAGGGAGGGGAGGGCAGCGGTGGGGAGGGGAGGCTCTGCCGGGCAGATCCGCTCCCCCCAGCCTCTGCGGCCCCTCGAGGGTACACAGCTTAGCCTACTTCTCACATTGCACAGAAAGGAATGGAGGCCCAGAGATGGGCAGGCCTCGCCCTGAGGCTGCCCAGCAGGGCCGAGAGGCCTCCTGACCGGCAGGCTGGAGCCGTTCCCACCGCACACACGCAGCCAGGGACACACCAGGGTCCGAGGGACCCGCCCGGCTGGACGGAGAAGCCGGACGCTAGACAACGGTTGTCAAGGTGGGTGCTGGCCAGCGGCATCATCCTCTCCACAGAGCTCGCAGAGACACAGACGGTCCCCCGCCCTGCTCAGCCAGAGCGGGGTGGAGAGCACCCATGAGCCACCACCGAGTCACACAACCTCACAGGGCACCGGACCACGCACTCCGTTCCGGGAACCATTGCTTTCACCCCCAGGTCACCGGCACGTGCCTCCGGGGATGAACCCACCGCGGCGAGGCTGGCTCCGGCGCGGCAACCTTCACATTTCAGAAACTGAAGAAGAGGACGGTCTAGGGCATCACTCCCTCACTACCCACGCCAGGTCCTTTCCTTCGGAAGCTCCAGACCTCCTCCCGTGACTGAGAGCCCGTCAGCCACGGCCGGAGGGCTGCCGGGGACAACACCTTCACCCAGCTTTCCAGAGCCCCAGGACATGCCCACCTCCCCCTCCCCCTGAAGAACATCTGCCCTCTTTTCTTTTCTTAAATTCATTATCCTTAAGTATTTGTACAAAGGGGTTTCCAGTCAAGATAATAATTTATAAGTCGTATCTTTTTTCCCCTTTTTCCCCAGTCGTGGGGCTTGAACTCTGGGCCTGGGTGCTGCCCTTCAGCTCTTCAGCTCCAGGCGAGCGCTCTACCACTTGAGCCACAGCGCCACTTCCAGTTTTCTGGTGGTTCATTGGAGAGAAGAGTCTCACAGACTTTCCTGACTGGGCTGGCTTTGAACTTCAGATCTCAGCCTCCTGAGTAGCTGGGATTACAGGTGTGAGCCACGGGGCGCAGCTATGAGTAGCATCTTGACCCATGTCACGCTGAAGGATATTTTCATAGCCTGCAGAACATACCAGGGGAGCGTTCCTTTCAGCCCCAGAAACAGGAAAAGCGGACCCCTCCCTCTGGTCTCCACAGTTTCTGACGAGAAATCTGCAGTCATCCAACTTGGGGGAGTTTTCCTTTCCTGACGCCTCTATTCCCACTTTCCAAGATTATTTTTGTGTTTGTCTGCCTCCAGCTCCCAGACGTTTAATAGCGACCCGTGCTGACACAGATGTGTGGTTGTTGCTGTTGACTCTGAGTCTCTTGAACTTGAAGGTTTGTGTCTTTGCAAAGTTCAGCACGTGGTTAGCTATGATTTCTGACTATTTTTCAAGCCCATTCTCTCTCCTCTCCTGAGAATCCGTCCCTGAGTGTCTGTTCTTTTCCTCTGCTGTCTGCGTTGCTCAGGCCCAGCCGCTCTCCTCTGTCTGCAGACTGGTCCCTGGGCCAGGACGCAGACCAGCTGTTCTGTTCTCAGACTCACCCAGCAGAATTGTCCATTTTGGCTATCTTCCTGTTTCATTTTTATAGTTTCCATTTGATTCTTCTTTTCTTCTTCTTCTTTTGTAATGGACCCTGGGGCCTGAACTCAGGGCCTGGGCACCATCTCTGAGCCCTTTTGTGCTCAAGGCTAGCGCTCTACCACTCGAGCCACAGCACCACATCTGGCTTTTCCTGAGTTGGTTAATTGGAGATAAGAGTCTCACAGACTTTTTTGCCTTTGAACTGTGATCCTCAGATCTCAGTCTCCTGAGAAGCTAGGATTACAGGTGTGAACCTGGCTTGCATATAATTCTTTAAAAAAGTATTTTTTTTCCTTTTATAGGTTTTCGGAACCAGAACTGCTCGCTGAACTACTTTGCGATAGCGCTCTTCAAATCCTCACAGGGTAACGCAGCGTCCCGCTTCCCCTTGGTGCTGTCGGTTAACTGTCATTCCTCATCCCGATGGTTCCTCTCAGAGTTCTTGCTGTGAGGAGTCATTTTTCTATTGCACCCCAGGTACCGTGGACCTTAAGTCGGAAGACGAGGCCTGACTTCAGTCTTCCCTCAGGTGGCTGCGTTCTGTGGGGGTCACAGGGCCCGCTGTGTTACGGGCAGAGGTTCCAAGGATGATTTCATTCTCTGAACACTTGGCACCGTTCTGCTCTGGTCCGTTGGGCCCGCCTGGTGCTGCCCGCATGCCAATTCCTTCGCTGCTGTGGCTGCCCGTGGGCAGGAGTTCCTCTGTGCCTTCCGGTGGAGGTGGACGGAGACCACCCAGAGTCCTGCGGGGCCCTGGCTTCCGTCCCAGACACCGCTGGCGCTCTGCACACGCCCGAGGCCTCGGCCCTCCCCACTCCACAGGAAGGGAGGCGTGGTCTCTGCTGACCCAGCTGTCCCCAGACCCGGAATGCTCCTGGGTGACCCGGTAGTACACCCGCCCCACCTCCTGGGCTGCTTCACTGCTAGAGTGTGGGGAGTCGGCCCCCACGCCCCCAGGCCTGACACCTGCCCGGTTCCCCACGGGCCGCGGTCATGGCCGGGTCGGGCAGTGACCACAGCCGTGAGATGACAGGCAGCAAAGAGGGCTGTGTCCCGGGAGGGCACAGCCTCCCTGTGTCAGGGAGTCCTTCCCGCCCTGAGCCCAGGGGAGTCAGAGAGGAGGAGGCTGCAACCGGCCCGCCCGCTCGCTGGCTGGCACGGAGGGCAGCGGCGGCCCTGGGCCTGGGCAGGCAGCGGGTGTGGATGCGGGCTTCCCGGGGAAGGGACATGCAGGGACAGGGTCAGCGGGGCGAGAGGCTCCTCTGTGCCGTACCCTCTGCTCTCCAGAGCTTTTCCCCAGGCCTCCCCCTCACGTCTCCCCTGCTGCTCCCGCGTAAGCACTGCGGTCTTGTGGGGACCCGAGTCCCCCCGCTAGCCAGCGGCGTATGCTGTGCTGACACATTCCAGCCATGATGGGCGTGGATGTGGCGTGCGCGCGCACAGGTGTGTGTGGTGTGTACACAGGTGTGCACCTATGCGTGTGTGCCTGCAGGGGACCTCAGAAGAGAAGAGGGGCCCTCAGCGGTCAGGGACGTGGGACCCGCGGACGCAACGGTCCCAGGCCGCCTCCTGCGCTTCCCAGGGGGCGGGGGGGCTCATCCCGGAAGACCGTCTTCACAAGAAGGGAGCCCCCGCGCCTGCAGAAGCCAGGCCTCTGCAGAGGAAGGATGGTTTTGAGTCTGAGGGCACCCGCGTAAAGTTAGATCGTACCCCCAAATCCAACTGTCAGGGAAGGGAACAGGAGTGTGGCTCAGGGGCCAGGAGCCCCCCAGGCCCGCAAGGGGCTCCAGGGTTCCTCCCCGAGACTGCGAGACGAAAACTCCCCAAGCAGAAAGACCTTTCTCCAGACAGCGTGGGCCTCCCCCTGCTTCCCTCTCCGCCTGTGCCACCGGCATGTGGTAGCTACTCAGTAGACACTGGGTGGAGGGACAGATGACAGACTGACTGAAGGATGACTTCGGTGCGGGTGGGAGGAGGCCAGGAGGCCGAAGGGCAGCAGCTTCTCCCGCCGGCCTCCGCCCCGCCCAGCTCCCGAGGGGGGCCGTGGGCACTCAGCCTCTGGAGTGGGTACTCCAGAAGTACCTGCTGAGCGTCACGCATCTCAATTCAGCCAGCACTGGCGGGCCCTGGCGGCGTTGGGTGGTGCGATCTCCCCCCAGGTGGATGTTGGGGTGCAGGCGGGCACGCTGGCTGCGTGCACACACTATCGGGGGTAAAGGCTGGCGGATGGGGGCGAGAGGGGGGATGATGGATGTGCCCCTCCCACTCAGACTGCTCACGAGGCTCATGGAGGATGAGGTGGGCCTCAGCCGGGTCCACGCTGCCGATGCCCTCCGCCCGGGGAGGGACGGCTTCAGAGACCTGCTGCAGATCTCAGATGGGGCGGGCTTCCTGCTCGGAGGACCCGGTGGGGGGACATGAGGAGAAACAGAGGGGCAGGTCGCAGAGTCACAACCCCAGGTCTGTACCCGCACCGCAGGGCCGGACCTGTCCCTCAGGAGGTCAGAGACAACCCCGGCCGATTTAGGCCTGCCTGTCCGGCCGGGGAAGGCTGGGCGCTGGGGAGGTCACCTGGACATCGTTGCCTGCTCTGCTGGATCCCAGGCGGAGGTCTGGCTGTGTCCCGACCGCCGTGCTGGAGCCTCCATTCCACGCGTGGGGACCACGGGGACCGTGCGTGCCCGGCAGGAAGGCCCAGGCGACAGGGCCTCGGCCACACACTGCCCTGCGCCACCCGGGGCTTTAGGGGCGTGCGGAGCTCCCCCGGAGGCGCAGGCGGGCGGGCCGGACAAGCGCCCCTCCCGGCCTGTCTGCCACGAGGTTCGGGGCCCAGACTGCTCCAGGCTCCCACGCGGCCCCGTGCGTGCATTCGGGACCCCAGGGCCGGCATTCACCCGTGAGTGGAGACGGCACAGAGAACACGACGCCTTTGTTGGTTTCAATTGTTCTTTAACACGCGGCGGGCCCTGCCGGGCACACCGTGCCTCACGCACCCACGGGCACCTGGGCCTTGCAGAGGTCAGACTCGCGGCTCCCCACGGGGAGGATGCGGCCTGTTTACTGAGCATCTACGGCGGCCGGCCGGGAAGGGGTCTCCTAATGACCCACGAGGCTGCCGTGCACATGGCGTGGCCCACGGCTGCCAGTGTGGTCTCAGGGAGCCTGGACTTAAACTAGGGCCTAGGTCACCGAGGAGCCGGGAGCCCTCCCACCTCCCACCCGCCCCCGTGGCCTCTGCCTCCTCCTCCCTCCAGTCCTGTGCCAGAACCCCCCCCACCTGGTATAGACCCAAGGCTGCTTCCAGGTACCCCCGTTTGTGGTGCAATGCACACTGGGAAAGCCGCCTAGGCCATCCCTCTCTACACCCCAGGGGTAGACGGGTGCCAGCTGTCCCCAGGATCTGCGGTGGCATGCCTGGGACTCAGCAGGGCCTGGTGGAGGGGCCACGGGGGACAGTGCCTGTCACCAGTGCCAGGTCTGGCCTCGGCCCGGACCATGCCCACGCCTGCCCACGCCTGGGCCCTCAGGGCCATTCGTCTCCAGTGCCCAAGGGCGCCTCCGTGTCTGCTTTCCTGTATCCCGAGGCTGGTGCCAGGCCCGCGGTGGGGCAGGGGCGGGCGTGCTGGGCGCTGCTCTCTGTGGGTCCTTACGTCTGTGGGCTTTGTGGAGGGAGGCGGCGGGGAGGCGGCGGGGAGGCGGCGGGGAGGCGGCCCCGGCTCAGAAGAACCACTCACGTGCGTAGAAGCTGTCCGCGGGCGGCCTGTGCGGAGGGTCTCGCTCCGGCCCGCTGCTGAGGGACAGGGACTGGCTGTCCAGGTCTGGAGAGTTAGTCCTGGTGTCCACGCCGCCCTTGAGCAGCGGCCAGCCGGTCTGCGGAGGGGAGGGACGTCGAGTGAATGCGGCGGCCGTAGGTAACGTGAAACACCCCGCCCCTCCTTCTAGCAGCTTCCTTACTCCCAATGCCCTGGCCTAGCCCTCTGGGAGATAAAACTTCCAGCTCTTCACACAGATCTCCCTGCGTAGCGGTGCTGCTGGGGGTGTGGCTGTCCTCGCTCACGGGGAGGGGGTGCAGGCTAGAATGGAGCCACACGGAGGAGGGGGAGCAGGTGCAGCTGAGGCCTTCCCCCCTCCCGGCTGTCCTGCCTCACGGACTGGTGAGGGGGCCTGGGCTGGAGAGCACACACCCACGCAGCCCACGCCACGCCATGCAGCCTGCCGTCGTGAGCAGGTGCAGGCTGCGCCTGTGCACGCCTGGCCGCGCTTGTGGATGTTGGTCACACCGGTGCTCTCTGGCAGCTTCTGAGAGCTGCGTGGCGGCGTCAGAGAGCAGGGGCGGCTGGAAATGTTCACCTGCAGCCTTTCCCAGAAAACATCGCCACACCGCTCCCAAAGCAGCCTTCGTGCCCCGCAGCCCACGCGGCTGCTGCCCCGTCCTGGGCCCTGAGCCTCAGACCCACAGCCCACGCGGCTGCTGCCCCGTCCTGGGCCCTGAGCCTCAGACCCACAGCAGGCAGTGCCTCCAGAGCCAGGGGCCCTTCTTGGTCCCACCTTTGGTCCTGCAGGACCCCAAAGAACAGAGGAGGTGGAGGAAGAGGAGGAGGAGGAAGAGAAGGAGGAAGAGGAAGAGGAGGTGGAAGAAGAGGAAGAAGAGGAGGAGGAGGAAGAGGAGGAGGAGGAAGAGGAAGAGGAGGTGGAGGAGGAGGTAGAGGAAGAGGAGGAGGAGGAGGAAGAGGAAGAGGAAGAAGAGGAGGAGGAGGAAGAGGAGAAGGAGGAAGAGGCACGGGCTCGGGCCCCGCTGGCCCCACAATTACCTTCCTGCTGTCCTGGTCGGAGCTCTCCTCCTCTCCGTCTAAGCGCCTCATGGCTGCGAGGGAAGATCGTGTGTGAGGCCGATGTGTCTGTGCCCCACACACACCTGTGTGAGGACAACACGCCTGCATTGCACACACAAGCGCCTTTTCAGGGACACGAACAAGGCGGGCAGGCGTGCGGGCCGCAGCCTGGGGGAGGCGCGTGCACACCCTGAGCGTGAATGGCTGGAGCGGCACCGACGCCACCTCAATTCTGGCCTCTGCCCCGCTTCCCCAGGGAACAGCCACAGTGGGGCCCAGCACCTGGCATCCGAAGGCCACGTTTTCTACTTTGCTCATGGGATGCTGAGGAACGGAAGGCCTTATTCACAGAGTTCCCAAGCCGGAGCCTCGCATCCATCACGGCCCCCTGCCTTCCCCAGGAAAGGGGGCCTGGCACCATTTCACAGATTGGCAGACTGAGGCTGGGTGGGGGCTGTGGAGAAGGCCAGGCACTGGCTGCCTGTGTCATCTGCGCAGTGCTGGCTGGGATCCAAGCAGGCTGAGTCCCAGGCCCCCCTTGTCTGTCCCCCACTCACCAACACGGTGAGAAGCCCATGAGGAGCAGTAGTGACAAATGCACGCATGCAAAATACCCCTCTGAGTGGCTCGGTCAGAGCGCCCTGAGCATTCACCTACAGGCTGTTTGCCGAGGTGCACGCTACCTGCAGTATTTTAGGGGTGCCGTCCCCAGCGGGACTGACATGTCTTCAACTAAGACAGGCACTGGGTGAGAGACCTGCCATGCACATCCTCCGACGACACACACGCCACGCGCACGCATGCAGCCAGTGAACCGAGACCCGCACGTGCCTGCCCGGCCCGTGCCCGGAGCCAGCAGCCCGGACGACGTGCCAGCTGGCCGGCTTCTTACCTGCAGCCAGCGGCGGGCTGGAGCCGGCCCGTCTTTTGGAACGCCCTGCCTCCTGCACCACCAAGGACAAGGCTGACACCAGGCCTGAGAGCTTGGACACTGGGGACTGGGCTACAGGACCTTGACGAGACAGGGCCAAAAGCCAAGACTGAGCGCTTCCGGTCAGGACGCACGGACGTCCAGGTTCCCCTGACTACGGCCGGCTCTGCCTCCTCGGGAGAGACGGAAAGATACACGTCCTTGCGTCCTCCATTCTCAAGGCTGAGCTGTCGCAGGACCCCGGGGCCGAGGGTAGCTATCAGTGGGGCTCATTTCTGGAAAGCCAGGAGGCTGGAAAATGGCGGCCAATGCCAGAACAGCTACGTGCGACACAGGGCGGGGCTTCAGGCGGAGCGTCAGCCGTGGCTGCCAGGGGCTCGCTGCCCACGGTGGACAGGCCGACCCCACACTGCGGGGACTTCACCAGGATTGGCATTCTGCCTGTCCCTCTGCTCACGCTGATGCCCACACCGGGGGAGGGGGGCAGTCAGCCAGGCTGCCGGAGCCCAGATCACCAGAGGGCAGGGGCGTCACGGGTTCTCCTGAGAATTACAGATGCTCAGGCAAGAACTTGGCACTGCGCATTCTTGGAGGGTTGCTTCCTTATCACCTCTGAGCCTCAGTTTCCTGATCTGTGAAATGGGCCCATGGCACCTCTCCCAGTTGTAGAAATCAAGTGAGATGGCAAATCCCAGCAAAGCCCGGAGTCGTGGGGCGGCCAGCTCACAGGTTCGAAGAGCGAGGGATGAGTGGGGGCCTCGGCAGGGCAAATTGCTAGCCGCTGGCTGCGCTCTCAGGAAACTTTGGAAATCCCATCAGGACGATCGGAGAAAGAGTGTTTCTTGTGTGTCACGAGGCCGTCCATCCCCACCCCCTTTTGTCCCAAGGGACTTTCTGGGGTAAGGATCACTTACTGCTTCCTGCCCCTTGTCAAGGCATCCCAAGGAAAGGGCCTCTTTGATTTCCCTTTGGATGGAGGATGGGCCGGCTTTCCCTCCTTCCCCGCTCTGTCTCATCATGTCTCCATATGTGAGCACACATGAGGCATATCTATATCTATATCTATATATGTCCATTTACCGAGACATTTACTGATTCCTATCTACTCATCTATTCTTTTTTTTTTTTTTTTGGGTCTGGTCATGGGGCCTGAACTCTGGGCCTGGGCACTGTCCCTCAGCTCTTCAGCTCAAGGCTAGCACTCTACCACTTGAGCCACAGCACCACTTCCGGCTTTTTTCTTTTTGCTTAATGTGGTGCTGAGGAATCGAACCCAGGGCCTCAGGCATGCAAGGCAAGCACTCTACCACTGAGCCACCTTCCCAGCCCCTCATCTATTCTTTTAACCTTCTATCTTCTTACCGGTCTACTCATCCACCTACCATCCATCTACCCACACGCATGCTTCCCTTCTGTTGTCCCTTCCCTCTTTACCATCCATCCATCCATCCATCCATCCATCCATCCATCCATCCTCTCATTCATACATCCAGCTGCCTGCTCTTCCCTGCATCCATTCATCTATCCCTCCCTTCCTTCATCCCTTTCTCCTCCTCTTAGCCATCCATCCAGCCAGCCAGCCAGCCTTATCCATCCATCTTATCCTTTCCTCCCTTCATCCCTCTCTTTTTATCCATCCATCCACACATCCCTCCCCACATCTACTCACCAGCTAGCCGCCTGCTCACTTGACCACCCATCCACCATGCCTCTCTCTGCCCACTTCAGTGCAGTCCTCTGCCCAGGTTCACCCACCCATCCCTGCAGTGTGCTCTCCACCTATCCTTCCCCCTGGACCATGCGTTTTGTGCTTAGCCCTGCAGCCTCTGTCTCCCTCCCTTCACCAAGTGCGCAGCAGGGACCTGTGCTGTCCTGAGCGGGGGAGGGGGGGGAGGGTGCAGAGAGCCTCAGACACAACCCCGTCCCCCAGAGGCTCACAGTCCAGAGAATGGAGGCCCATAGGGGTATGGGAGGTTTCTAGACAGCGTAGCAAGAGCAAAGTCAGCACACAGGTGCTGCTCAGGACATGCGTGGATGAGCACTTGCTGGATACAGGCAGGCCTGCATGTGGTCCGATAAAGACCTGCTAAGGGAGCTGAGGGACTGAATTCCTGCCCTCCCCTCCCTCACAGAGACAACGCTCTCTGCCCCGCTGCCAGAGAGTTCTTATGCTCTAGAACACCAGAGCTGAATTCTTTGCTTTTGGGTTAGAGAAAGCAATGTGCAAAGCCCAAGGCCTGTGGCCATTGTGGAGGAAATAAAAAAAAAAAAAAAATCAAGCATTGTAACTAGAGCACTGATTGGCAGCCAGACCCAGGAAGCGGCTGAAGTGTTGTAACTAGAGCGCTGATTGGCAGCCAGACCCAGGAAGCGGCTCAAGTGTTGTAACTAGAGCACTGATTGGCAGCCAGACCCAGGAAGCGGCTGAAGCCCAAAGAACCTGTCCTGCTTCTGGTGCCTGCCGTTTCCCGTTTAAACCTGCCTCCAACCCATCATCTCACCAGGGAGAGCAGGGCTCTGTGGATGAGGAAACAGGCTCAGGACCCTCATTACCCGAGATTCCCTTCTGGTTCCTTCTAATTCCCGCTTCATGCCCCCAGCCATGAGGCCCAGACACACACCATCCCAGGTAGGCTCATGTGGCCACTAGGTGGGGGAGGGTATCAAAGGGCCAAGCCGTGCCCCCCATCACCCAGGCCACGCCTTCACCCTAGCAAGCCACACCCCCACACCCAGGCCACGCCCTCACTGCAACCAGGCCACGCCCCCACCCAGGCCCTCACCTTAACCAAGCCACACCCCCACATCCAGGCCACGCCCTCACTGCAACCAGGCCACGCCCCCACCCAGCGCTCACCTTAACCAAGCCACACCCCCACGTCCAGGCCACGCCCTCACTGCAACCAGGCCACGCCCCCACCCAGCCCTCACCTTAACCAAGCCACACCCCCACATCCAGGCCACACCCTCATGGCCAGCAGGAAACCCTGTGAACCTGGGGCAGGTTCAGTTTATCCACAGACACCCTCAAGCCACAGGGCTTAGGTTCTCACTAAGGAGTAAGTGACTGAGAGCATTGTTTCCCAAAGCCCAGGGGCATAGACAGAGACTCTCTGTCACCCAGCAGCTCAGGTGGGGTCCATCGGACAATTCCCCCCACAGCAGCCTCATGGAAGCCGTCCAAACCGGACCCCAGCCTAGCCCCACCTGCCTGGGCTCAGCTCCAGGTCATCACACACACACACACACACACACACACACACACACACACACACACACACACACACACACACACACACACACACACACACACACACACACACACACACACACACACACACACACACACACACACACACACACACCGCCTCCCAGTGAGCATGCACAGAAGCTCACACCGCAGCAGCGCCCAGGACCTGTGCACAGCACAGGGCACATGCAGAAGCAAGCGGGCAGCGGGGCATGCAGGTTCAACAGAGCAGCGGCGCCCACTGTACCGTGCTGCTTGTAGATTGGGGGCCTCCTGTAGATGTTATCTTTTACGCCAGTGTCTGCGGAGAAGGAGAAGAAGGTGAGGCACAGGAGGGGTCTTCCTTCACCCACACGTCGCTGGCCCCCGAGGGTCAGCCAGTTCCACGGTCAGCAGAGAGACATGGGCAGCGGGAGGCAACTGACGTAGAAGCCCCACGCCCGTCAGGCACCCCACGCCAGATGCCACCCCCGTCTGCAGGGCAGGGAGAAGAGGAGGCCGGGGAAGGAGACCATGGAGAGCCCCGGGGTCACTGGGGTGCGGCAGCTCGGATGGTGCTCCTGCCGCCCAGCTCCCCTCCCCCCCGGTTTAGGGGGGCTTCTGGAGGACCTCAAACACACTCGTCATTGGATGAGTTTAAGCAGCTCAGCGTGTGGGGAGCGACGCAGAGGCTGGCGGGTCACGTGACGGGGTGGCAGGTGCGGGAGCCGGCCTACCTGGGACGTGGAAGTGGCGAGGAGCCTGCTGGTAGGTGGAGGAGGGCGGCCTGCTGTCGGAGAGCACCGAGAGGCTGGGCGTGCTGCGGCCGCTTTCGCTGCCTCCAGTGGGGAGGGCAGACGGCACAGGCGGGGAGGGAAGAGCAGGACAGGAAGTTCAGCCAAGAGGCTGGTCCGCAGCGCCCCTGGCCCCAGCCCCTCCCGCGGCGGGGCCCCTGAACCCAGGCCACCTCTCCAAGTATGCAACCCTGCAAGGGAGCCGGCGCCGTGGCCCAGAGCAGGAGCAAGGTCTGGACAAAGCGTGCCAGGGCCCGCTGGGTGGGGCCCGCTGCCCAGGAGGGGCCGGCCAAGCCCGGTGTCCCGGGGTGCGTGCCCAGCTCCTGTGCAGGTATAGTGCATATTCACACTGGGTCTGCCTTTCCACTGTCCCGTGTCTATACGAGGCCCACGTACCCACCGCCTTTGTGTGTGAAGGTGCAGTGTTGAGAATCCACACAATAACCCTGAGAATAGGCCTGGAGGCTAGACTGGGTTGAAGACACCTCTTCAAAGTCTTGGAGCAGCCCACGAGAAAGCTGTCAGTCACCCGCCACTGACGTGGGAAATGCCCTCCGACCCTAGCGCCATCTCCCCTCTGGAGCTGTGCCTTCCGCTCTGGGAAGGAGGCGGGATTATCAGGTCCCTGGTTAGCCGTGGCGGGCGCTGGGTGGCTGACCCTGCCCTCCACCTATTCAAGAATACGGGATGGACGGAATGTGTCAGACACCAGGCGCTCGAGGAGGAATGCGGCTGATGGCAAGACACCCCAGGCTGACCTCGCCTCTCCCGCCAGCCCCAGCCTGCCGGGCATCACAGGAGGGCTGCAGGGGAGGGTGCCCTGGCCTGGAGAGCCTGCTACCGGGCCGCGGGCCGCCTCCCACGATGGGACCGGCCCGGCTCAGAGTGGACTGGTGATGGATGGCACCCCGGGCAGGCACCGCCCATGCGGGGAGCTGCTGCAGGTGAAGCGCACCCAGGCAGAGGTGCCGGCAGAGCCCAACCAGCACCCACGCCGAGCCGAGACTGCCCATGCCACTCTGACTCTGAGCATCTTTTCCTGTTGACGCGCCTGGTCATGCAGGTGGAACTTGGAGGAACACAGCCCCGGTGAAGCCCTGAAGCTTCCAGCTTTACTCCGGCGCCCCCTGGTGGCAGTGGGGAGGCCTCACCCAGGGAGACGCAGCCTCATCGGGGTAGGAACGGAGTCCTTGCTGCCCATCATGGCCAGGGAAGGCCGGTCCCCAAGGGGAGCAAAGCACAACAGAAGCAGGGGCCTTAAAAACGCATCTGCACAGACTCCGCAAGGGGCTGAAGGGCTCATGGCGGTTTGCTAGGGGGCAGGGCTGGCGCGCTGCAGAATGGCTGACCTCAGGACGCAGCAGCCTGTCCCTTCTACCCAGAACTAGGGCCCTCATTGCAGCCCCACCAGGTGGCCTAGGATAGTGACACTCCTGCGCCCCTTCAGAGAGCAGTGTCCCCCAGGATGACAAGCCGCATTTCCACACAGACAGGACCATCTCAGGAGGGCCCACGGCACACCGGCCCCGGGCCCTCTGCCACCTTAGTCCCCCGCCTCTCCTGCCGGCCTGCCAGGCCCTTCTTTGAGCCACCCTCTGGCCTCCGCCCTCCTGGAAGCGGCCCAGCTGAAAGCTTCTGCCATCCACAGCAGAGGCCCCAGCGGCCTCCAGCCTGGGAGGAGGCCGCGCCTGAGCGCTGGAGGGGCTTTCTCTGACTTTTTTTTCTCACTTCTTAACTTTATCCACTGCATTCATTTCCCATCCGACTCCACATGTACCTAAAGACCAGCTCCTGCACTGGGCTTCCTCCCCTACACAAATCATCTCTGTGCTGGTCAGTCTTCCTATAGGTTTCAAGGTTTGACGCATTTCCTGGTGAAGCGCCAACGGCCTTGCTCTTCCTGAAGCACCCACGAGCCGTGCGCGGTCACGTTCTCCCCTCCACAGCAGCAGCTCCTCCATCCCCGAGTTCCAACGCATCACTGTGCGCCCGCGCAGCGGCCAACAGCTGTGTGATGCCTGCTAGCTGGAGGTCTGACTCCTGTCTGGGGTGACTTTGCTGCGAGGCTCGATGGGCAGTTTTCTGCCCGCCGTTGCTTGAGCACATCCACAGCGGAAGTGGGGAAGACGCCTTGGCCGGCGCTCGGCTCCCGCATCCTCCCTCCATCCCGGTCCTGTCCACCGCGGACGCAGCGTGATCCTCTCACCTTTCCATTAAAGTTAAACCTGCACTGGCGTTGTCATCGTCCAGCATCTGCACGGATGTCAACCTTTCGGGCTGAGCCTTTTCAGCCGGAAGTAGACCCGGTTCAGATGGATCTGCTTTTAACTGTCACTCCCCCCCTGCCCCGCAGGGAAGCCTCCCCACCCCATGTCTGAGCTTTAAAGTCAATTTTGGCTCTGGCTGGTCTCAACCCTTTATCACCACAACATCCTGGAATCAATTCTTCTGTTGCTTCCAAGTCATCCTCGGCTGCCAAGTGCCCTGGTGATTCTGAATCTTTCGTAGATGCTGAGCTGGGGGTCTCTTGAGCCCCTCGGGCTCTGAAGAGGGTGTACCACCTTCCAAGACACTAATATAAGTCTGCCCCCCAAGCTAGCGAGGTCCCCGGAGGATGGACACATCCAGGGGCTCTGGGGAGAGGTCGTCACTCGGCCCTTCCTGTTCTCCTCTGTGCGGTAGGCGCACCGTGGTGGGGCTGGCCATTGTAGGCCGGGGATGGCTTGAGGTTGGTGGAAAGGCTTGGGAATAATCAGTTCCAGTGTGAAAAGAAGAACCTCCACTTCAGCGAGGCCCGGGAGCCGTGGGCTTGTCTGCGAGAGGCCCGTGGTGGCAGGTGAGGAGGGCTGGGCGTGCCCGGGGCTCAGCGCTGCACAGGCCTCCGCGTGCCTGGCTGGCTTTCACCTTGCGGAGCTCCCGGACTCGCAGGCGGCCGCGGGCTCTCCCTGGGGGAGGAGGAGGCGGGGCGAGTCACCACGCCTTTCCCCCGGCAGTTTCCCGGGATCCGTGTCTTTGTCTTGCCCGTGGCTGCTGGATGCCACGCCGTGCACGGCAGCCTTAGAAGTATCACTGCCACGCAGAGCTCACGGGCCACCATCACGCCCGGCGCTCACGCCGTGTCCGGGCCAGCCGTGGCTGAAGGAGGTGGGAGGGACACTGGGCCCAGAGCTCTAGGCAGAGAGAGGCTGTCACAGATTGCTCCGTGGATGTCTCCACTCCTGGGAGAACTTTCCCTGCAGGACCTGAGGTTCCACCAGGCAGACAAGGAGAGATGGTTCGGTCCTGGGAGCCACGGTTGTCTGTGACCACGAGATGCTCCAGGGCATGGAGGGGGCCCCGAGTCCCTCCAACAGCTGGCCCTCAGAGTGTGGAACACAGGCGCCGCTGGGGGGCGGGGCTCTGGCTTGGTGCATGCCACCGGCGCCTCCCAGGTGCAGGTGCCATCACCAGCTTCCGACCCACTGTGGCCCCAGGGCCCTCTGCTGAGTTCTCATCGGACCGTCCAGCACAGCACAGCTCTGCCACCGCGTCCACGGACCAGACGGTCCCTGCCGGAGGGGGCGGAAGGCTCCCCAGCCCCCGCTGGTGCCCCCTCAGCCAGGGAGCCTGGCTCCCGGAAGCCACGGGGTCCCGGGGGACAGCTGGCCTGGCTACTGCCCTCACAGGGCGCCATCCGTCCACAGGACCTGTGGGGCTGGTGGACGCGTGCATGCGCAGGCCGCCACCCTGTCCTTCCCACACTGGCCCCGTGGGAGGGGCCCTCGGGCCGTGCTGGGCCACGTCTGCTCCCTGAGCCCAGCCTCTCCACGTGGCATCGGAGCTCCGCGTGGGGTGCGTCTCGGTTACTGGCCCAGCCCTTTATGTGCACCAGTGTGGACTCGAAACCATCAGCGCCACATAGGCGGACACCCACGCGGCCTCCAGAACCGGTGGCCTTCTCCTCGGTGGGCCTCCGCTGCCTCCTGCTGGCCCAGCGGGCAGCGCGGGCCCCCTGAGGACCATCACCGGACACAGGCACGTGGGCAGTGACCACAGCCCCCCACGCGCCCGAGGGCCGGGGGTTAACGCCCCATTTTAGACCAAGGGAGGTGACGCGCGGCTGGGGGTTTCACCGTCACGCCTGGAGTGGGGAAGGCAGGCCTCAACTGGAGGCTCCAACATCGGAGGCCCTCTGCCTCCCGCCCTGCGATCCATGTCCTTTGGAGGGCAGGTGCAGGGTCAGGGACTTCTGTCCGGGGCTCTGTTCTCTGCGGGAAGCCCGTGGCATAGGGCGGAGCGGCGTCTCCCTGCGCGGACCGCCTGACTCCTGAGCACACGGGTTCTCTTGGAGCTTGGGAGCGACTCCTGCAGACCCCCCCACAGGCACCGGGCCGGGCAGACACCGGTGGGGACGGCGGGACTCACCCTGGGCTGGGCTCAGCTGCAACTGCCCCACCGTTACTCCCTCTGGGACCGGGCTTCCAGAACCTTCCCGAGGCACAGCTGCAACACTGGGGACTGGCAGGGGGCCTCAGTGCTGCGCTCTGGTGCCCGTGTCTGCACTCAACATGGCGTTGGCTTTCCCCCACAGCAGAGGTGCACACGGGGCCTGGCGGAGCGCCGCGTGTCCAGAGGCCTCCACCCTGTCCTCATGCGGCCTCTCTGTACTGTGCCGAGAGCGAAAACACCCAAGGCTGCTGCACCTCCTCTCCTCCTCCTCCTCCTCTTCCTCCTCCTCCTCCTCCTCTTCCTCCTCCTCCTCCTCCTCCTCCTCCTCCTCCTCCTCTTCCTCCTCTTCATGCCAATCCTGGGGCTTGAACTCAGGGCCTGGGCACTGTTGCAAAGCTTTTTTTTTTTTTTTTTTTTTTTTTTTTTGCCAGTCCTGGAGCTTGAACTCAGGGCCTGGCCTCTGTCCCCGAGCCTCTATGGGCTCAAGGCTAGCGCTCTACCACTTGAGCCACAGCGCCACTTCCAGCCTTTTCTGGGAGTGTGGTACTGAGGAATGGAATCCAGGACTTCATGCGTGCTGGGCGAGCCCTCTGCCCCTACGCCGCCTTCCCAGCTCTCAAGGCTGGCACTCTGCCACCTGAGCCACGGCACCACTTTTGCCTTTTGTTCACCAATGAAGAGTCACTGCCCAGATTGGCGGTGAACAATGACCTCAGGTCTCCGTCTCCTAAGTGTTAGGCCTGCCATGAAAAACAGCTCTTTCCCCTTTCTTCTTCCTGGTACACGTGTGGCCCCTTCCCTGGAGCCCCCACCTGGCCTCCCAAACCCAGGTAACTGGCACACCCTTTCTCTGAGGTCAGGTCTGGGACCGCCCCACACCTCCTGCGGCCCCTGGGAGGCTCCCAGACTCCGAGGTCATGTCTGCATCCCACCTCTCCCTTCCTTCACCCCAATCCCGCCAGAGCCATCCCTTCCCCTCCCCTCCCCTCCCCTCCCTTCTCCACACCCCTCCGTCTCATGATCTCCCCCCCAAAAAACAGCCCACTCTTTTCAGTAAACTCTTTGCTGTCTGAATCACATGGTGGTTTCTTTTCGGTTAAATCTTACACTGAGTCATAGGATTACAGGCATGAGCACCAGCACCCCGCTTCAGGGCCTCTTCCTTACAAGTCTGTCAGCCTTGGTGGCCAGCCCCCCCCCGCCCCGCCCCCCGTGACCTCATTGAACCTTGACCATCTCCCTACAGGCTCCCAGGTGGTCATGGGGGACCGAGGCTTCACGATGAGAGGCTGGGATGGGAGACACAACCAGCACAGAGACACGAGGGCAGGGTCACGAACACGTGTCCACAAGGAACCGGGGACAGGGACAGCCCGTCCTGGGCTGGCTCGGGGCTGGCGCCACGCGGGCTGTGAGTCCCGGCCTGCCACCACGTGTCGAAGGCTCTGGCGTCACAGTCCGCTCTGCGCCCGGCCCTCAAACCGGCTTCTGCCGGGGATGCGTGGCCCTGCCCAGGCCAGGCCCCACGGCCCTGTCCTTCCTGGAACACAGACACACGGACAAGACGCAGCCACCGCACGAGACACACACAGCGCGGCACAGGTGGGAGACGGCCTGAAGCCATGCGGGAACACAGACGGCGCCCAGCACCGCGCCTTACCTCGGAAGTAAGGGATGTAATGATGTCTGAACGCGGAGGTAGGGCTCGGGTGCTGGGACAGGGACAGGCAGCTACTGGTACCAACGCTGCCAGTACCAGCTGCGGGCGACAGAGGGCAGTCAGTGACCCGGGCTCCTGACCAATGCCGCCAAACATTCCTCGTGCCCCCGGGCTAGGGACATCTGTGCGTCCTCTCCGGGAAGGCACTCCCCTCTGGGCACCCAAGGCGGGGCACCTCGCGGCCCAGCCCAGCTCCGCTCCAGGGCCGGCACAAGGGGTGCAGGGCCCAGCCTGTCCCGTTGGGGGCACCGTGGGGTCAAGGGCAGTGGGCGGGGAGCTGCCACTACCATCTGCACAGGTCTCGCTGATGGGTCGCGGGCCAAGCGGGTGGCAGACAGGTCACCATTACGTCTACCCACGGAGGCCCCAGCCTGCCTGCCTGCCATCAGCCACTCACCACCTGCTCCGCCGCTCCTTCACGCAGACACCCCCCTCCCCCTCCCTTCTTCCCTCACACACTCACTCCTGCTCACACCCACTTTCTTCCTCAGCCACAGGGCAAGCGGTCAAGGAACATGACTTTGCAAATGAAATGTTTCGATTTTTCCACAAAGTGTGCGAGGGTGAGAGCCTCGGGCCGTGGGGTGTGGACAGGGGGTCAGGTGTGAACAGGGGTCATGCACGGCCGGCCAGGGAGGAAGCAGTTTGGAAAAATCCCTTGGAGGGCAGCGTCCGTCCGTGTGCATTGTTGCTGTGGCTTTGACACCCTCAGGGGGCTGAGGGCTTCAAAGTGGAGAAAGCAATGCACAGCACAGCTGGGTGCAGGCGGGGTGAGGAGACACGCGGGCAGAGAGGACCCTGCAGGGGCTCTCTCCTGGGCCTCGGCCTGGGCGCGCTCACCAACTTTCCCGTGAGGACGGCCATCTCCTGGGTGATTGCTGGAACAGCTAACTGACCCGTGAGCAGACCGCTGCTGCCCCCTGCTGGCAGGGCTGGGCCTCGCACAGACACACAGCCTGGGGCTGGTTCCGTTCTGCCCCGCTGTCTCCCATCTCCTGACACTTGAGTTTGCTCTACCTGGATGCACACTACGGGTGGTTCCTTAACCCACAGGGAGCCGCTGCCTCTCACCCCGCCACGGGGCCATCTTTTCCTGTCCGTCACTGGAGTGACCCGGCGCCCCGTCACACACCCGTCCCCCGTGTTTCTAGGCCCCATGATGAAGTCCTTCGACGTCAGCAGGAACGAGATGTAGTGTCACCAGGGGGTTACCCGGGCTGGGGACTGAGTACCTGGACGGCTGTAGTGTTGGGGTGACCGTGAGGTTGGGGTGTAGCGCCCGAGGCTGACAGAGCCGGCGGAGCTGGGGCTGGAGGTCCGGCACTGCTTGTAGGACCGGTCATCCTGGTCCCCCTGTGGGGGAAAACATGGCTGTGAGCGCGTGAGGAGCCCTCCCGACGCCCCGGGTCCCGCGATCGAGGCCTGCGACCCCACGATGGAGCCAGGCCTCCGTCAGGTGCCTCAGGAGGACCAGGCGGGGCCGGCCACAGTGCCGATGCACCCTGGCCTGAGTGTGGTCCGGTGCTCGTCACATGACCCCCTGAGGTGGGACCCCGGTTCCTCCTGCCCGACTCTCTGGCACCCAAGGCTACAGGGAACAGCTCCAGAACCATTGAGATGTCCCTCAGTGTCCCTGGGGCCCCCACACATGTGGGCTGGCATCTCCACATGCTCGGGCACCCTCGGAGGGACACAGGCACCCCGGGGCTCCCCCCAAAGCCCAGCCGATGAGAGCCAGAAGCACCCACAACGCAGCCCCCCACCCGAGCAGGAGAGGGGCTGCTGGGGACAGCCAGAGCAGGCCACAGAGGCATGAGATGGCAGGGCACCGCGGCGCGGGAGCAGGCTCTCTGGGGGGTGGCCAGGGGCCTGCCCAGCCTCCTGCTGAGGGCCGGCAGCCCAGCTCTGCCCTTGCTGGCACTGCTGGGATGAGCAGGGTGGGCCTGGCCCGGCATCGTGGCGGCCCTGGTCTGTCTGGGCTGACCTCTGACCCTCAGGACTGCCCGCACCGCAGCCTTCTCTGTGCACTTATTTTGGGGCTCTAGCTGCACTTCTCCAAGCACCCTGGGGGGGCCCCGCCCAGCTTGGAGGCTCTCTCCTGGACCACTGAGAACCCCGGGGGGGGGGGGCGTTCTCTGCAGGGCCTGCCGGTCAGCACAGGCCTCCGTGCCCCGTCTCCTGGCCCTGCCACTTGCAGACTGAGCGTGTCCACGTGGGTCTCAGGGTGTGACGCCCAGGGACAGCTGGTGGCAATGCAGGGCAGGGCCTTCCCACACAGCAGCAACAGCAGGATGCGCGGGTCCGCCCGAGCGCCCCGCGGCGGTGGAGGAAGCAGGAGATTCTGACTGAGAAGCCACCGGATGGGGGAGGCCCTGGCGGTTCTCCAGGAAGCATGGGGCTGCACGGAGAAGAGCCCTCACTGTGAGCGCGGCTCTCCAGAGGCTGCGTCCCCCACCGAGCCCCGGCACCAGGCCTGCAGGGCTCCTAGGCAGAAGTGCTGAGGAGCCTGGCCTCCTGGGCCATCAGCCACCCCCCCCCCCACAGGGATAGGAGCACCCGCCCTGCCAGGGATGGGCGTTCTGGAGGGAGGGGCCGGGAGCCCCGGGGTGGGAACAGCGCTGAACCAACAGTGTGTGTGTGTGTGTGGGGGGGGATCCTGAGTCCTCTGTCTCTTTCTATAGCTGGGACCCTGGGGAAGCCCTTTGCCTGCCCCGGGCCTCATCCTCCACTGACACAATGGATTTTACAGAAGCTACCTCTGGCGTAACTGTGGGGTAAATGAACCCCTAAATATAGGGTGTTCGTGGCAGTTTTGAGCTCTGAGTGTGCACTCAGGCGTGTGCGGTAGCCACTATTCTCTACCCCTGGCTGACAGGGGTAGGATGCCTTAGAGCGTGATGCCATGGGGTATGGTGTTGTGGGCCATGACATCACTGGGGGTGATGCAATGGGTTGTGACGGGAAATGACATCACGGGGAATGGCATGTGGTGTGACATCACATGGCACTATTGGATGTGACGTAGTGGGGCATTGTGGGATATGCTGTCATGGGGTATGACATCACTGGGGTGTGACATCATGGGGTGTGGTGGGGCATGGCCTCACGGTGCATGATGTGGTATGCCTGTGGGATATGACATCTCGTGTATGGTGGCCTTCACCGAGTCTGCCTGATTCCCTGATGTAGATAGAGCTGGTCAGGAACAAAGATCTCTAATTCTGAGGAGCAAGAAAAGGCCCTAGGTTGCGAGTAAGAAAGGTTTTTGACCGAGTCTCTTTCGGGGAGCTCTTCTGAGGCCTGGGTGTAGCCCACAGTCTTCTGAGGGCGCGAGGCAAACCTCAGCCAACGCAGGGAGGCCAGGACCCGGGCCACAGGGTGACCCCGGCTTGGCGACCCCTATCTGGGCATCCGCAGAGGGCAGGCAGACACACAGGAGCATGCGGGTGACATATGAACACAGCCAGCGCTGGGCACATGCCCTCCTCACGGCCAAGGCCGAGCCCTTCCCTCCCAGGCTGGCTGTCTTTATAGCCACGCGGGTGCAGACGGACAGCAGGACCGGAGATCACGGGCCGCAGGCACCGGTAGGGTTACCTCAGTCGGCGTTGGCGAGAGCCACTGAGGTGACTGTGAACACAACACACAGGGCTGTCAGCACCATGGGGGGGCGTGCACACACACACACAACACAACACACACACACACAGGGCTGTCAGCACCATGGGGGAGGGCGTGCACACACAGACACACACACACCACACACCACACAGGGCTGTCAGCACCATGGGGGGCGTGCACGCACACACACAACACAACACACACACACACAGGGCTGTCAGCACCATGGGGGGCGTGCACACACACACAACACACACAGACACACACCACACACACACACACACACAGGGCTGTCAGCACTGGGGGGATTGCACACACACACACACACAACACACACACATGGCGGTCAGTCAGCAGGATGCCCGGAGCAGGGCAGGGCGGGTGTCACACACACACACACACACACACACACACACACACACACACACACACGGCGGTCAGTCAGCAGGATGCCCGGAGCAGGGCAGGGCGGGTCAGTGTCAGGGAGGGGAGGTGGGCGCCCATGCTCGCAGGAAGGCAGCCCGTGTGAGACACAACAGGCCACCTTCTTCTTGGAGGAGCACACCGAGCCCCGGGGGAGGTGTTGAGGGAGTCCTTGGCGCCGGGGCCCTGCTCCGGCTTGCACCAGGCTCCCCTCTGTGCCCACCATTCTCTGTGGAAAGCTAGTTTTTCCAGAAGGAAGGCTGCTGGTGGTTTGAGGCCCAGCCCTTTGGTTTTCTCTGGGAGGCTGGGCGGGGGACCGGGGAAGGTGAGCTCACTGTGACCCCAGGCCTGGAGGGGCAGCCGCGGACCCTACCGAGAAAGGGTGCTGGGGCAGTGGGCACCGCAGCCCAGTGTGGCCACATCCTGGAGACCACGGCCACTTTAGGGGAGCCCTGGCTGAAGTGGGAGGTGGAAGGGGCAGAGGCGTGGGGCCGGCCACGCTCTCAGGAAAGAGCGCCTGTGAATGCATCTCCAGTGCGTGTGGGCAGCAGGGGTGTGGAGGGGGAGGGGCTGGGCAGGGGTGAGGCTGAGGGGCTCTAGAAGGCCCGAGCCCCTCCTTAGGACGGAGGGAGAGAACCTGCCCACCTTCTGGTTGCACAGAGCTAAGACAGGCAACACGGGTCTCGTGCCCACCCACGGCCTCTCCTCCGCGGGCTCCCTCCTTGGTAATGAGTCTGGAAGGCAGTGGTCCTGCAGCCTGGCTCCAAGGCCAGCGTCTACCCAGAAGGCCCCACAGCGATCACCACCGCTGGGCACAGCAAGGCCAGCAGAGGGGGAAGGAGAATGACCGTGGGGGCTCTGGATGGGGCCGGAAGGGACCCCCGGGGAGCCAGGGAGCGGAAGCAGGGCACCTGGGCCGCGTCAGCCCTAGCGGCACCCTTCAGTCCTGCCTTTCGTGCCCCACCGGGGGACGTGAGCCCCCAAGGCGCCCGGCGTGGCTGGGGGTGAACACCGGCTTGACGGGCAGAGGCAGGAGCTCCAGTCAGGCCCGGCCTGTCAGGGGGGGCGTGCGGGTGCTGAGGGGCGCCTGGGGGCCGCGTGGGACCCCGTGCCCACCTGCACGCCGTGCTCGGTGTTGTTTGCGAGCTTGGTGCCCAGCCGGTGACCTGGGCTCATGTACAGTGTCCCGGGCTGTCGGCCTTTGTCCCCCCCAAGGCCCTGGCTGAAGCCACAGACTGAGCAGGGCAAGAGGAACAGGCTTGGGGGGGGCTGGGTTTTCCTGCCCAGGTACCCCAATGCCCAGCCACACACAGGCCAACGTGCAGCCACGGTCACACGGGCATCTCACAACCACAAGGAAAGCAAACACCAACAGACACAAAAGGAGAAAGGCAGCCTCGAACTTGAGAACAGTGAGGAACGCTGTCCATAGAAACACCAGGAAGTTGTGATCTGAGGGACAACTGCGCCCGGAGCTCACGGGAGTGGAGCCTGGAAGGGTGGCGTGTGGCAAATGCCCTCCACGGGGAAAACCACACAGAGCACTGTGCACACGCTACCTCCCGCTCCGAGTGAGCAGACCTGCGCTCACTCCTGGGAGTTATTCCCATCCACAGGCCAGGAGCCCGGGAGCCCTCATCTGCCCCAGGGCTCTCCCCTGGGTTCTGGCGTCCAGCCCAGGGAAAGCCATACCTCGCCGCAGCTCTGCCTGTCCCCCGCAGCATGGCTGACGTAGGGGGAGTAGGAGATCATGTCGGGGCGGTCGATGTCATAGATGGCCTTGTTTTTGGGAAGAGCTGCCAGGTCCCTGTAGTCAAGGATCTCATCACCAAGCTTTGCCTGAGAGAGGAGAGAGCAGAGAGTGGACTGTGGGGTCCCTTGCCAGGGGCCGGCACTGGGCTGAGGACCGCTGGGGCTGCGGGGCTCCAGGCAGCGTCTGAGTGTGCCCAGCCCACCCGGGGGACGAGGCTGGGACTCAGATCTGCAGCCGGCCTCCAAGGGAGGCTTTGAACACTGGTCTTGCATGAGTTTCCTTCTCTATGAATTACAAGGAGAAAGTGGCTTCTCAGTCAGAGGCCAGGGTCAGAGGTCACACCTGTAATTTGTCAGTGCAGAGCCTGCAGATGGTGAGACTCAATTGGTAGTATAAACACACACACACACACACACACAGGTGCGTGCATACATGGATACACCCCAGCACACACATACATACTTACACATGCTCCCCCACACATTAGCACACTTGCTTATATACCAGGACTCATAGAAAACTTACACATGCACACACACTTGCACACTCAGAACTTTTTTTTTTTCTTTTAGGTCCGGTCGTGGGGCTTGAACTCTGGGCCTGGACGCTGTCCCTCAGCTCTTCAGTTCAAGGCTAGCGCTCCACCACTTGAGCCACAGCACCACTTCCGGCTTTTTTTCTTTTTGCTTATGTGGTGCTGAGGAGTCGAACCCAGGGCCTCAGGCATGCAAGGCAAGAGCTCTACCACTGAGCCACCTTCCCAGCCCCTCACTCAGAACTTTTGAACACATAAAACGCAACAGCAAGATTCCTGGCATCTGAGAACCAGGGCATGACTTCAGGGTTTGTGGACCCACATCTGGCCCACACTGGTCCACGCTGGCCTGCCCTGGCCCACACACCCACTGAATGAGCAAGGGATCGGGTGCATCTTTGCATTTCTCATGTGCTGGACTGAGTCTCTGTATTTCTCAGGTGACGCCCGCCTGGCCAGCCTGGCTCCGGCTCCCGGCTCTGCCGTCAACCCCCAGCCTCCTCCTGCATTACCCCATAGCTACAGATCTGTGTTGTGGGCACACACATGCACACGCATGCACACACGTATATACAGACACACACAGAGTCTTTGATGAGTACAGGATCACAGGGGCTACAGCATCCCCCATGGGAGATGCTCTCTGCTCACGAGGACGCTGCCCTCCCCTCCTCCCCCCACCCTGCATCCACACAGAGCTGTGCTGGGCTTCTCTGGCTGGTCCGCCCCGCTGTGGCTGTGGGTGACAGCCCTGCGCTGGACTCTCATGGGTGGCTGGATGGCTGGGAGGGGAAGCCCAGGTCAGCAGGCATCCATCTTCCCCGGGTTTGAATCCCCTTTGCTGTCCGCCCATTCCTCTGCCCGTCCTCGGTGGCCCTAGCTCAGTGTCCCCCCCCCTGCGGTGTTCCCCTCCCCCTGTGCCCACTCACATAGATCACGCGGCTCGGGGACCCCGAGGTGCTGGAGGCAGGCGCGGAGATGACGCTCTCCGAGGAAGTCCTGGTCTCCTGGAACAGAGGGTGGAGACTGAGCCAGAGTCTCAGCATTAGAAACCTTCCAGAAGCAACTATCACGTTCCAACAGAAATGCCAGCTAGAGTGGTTCTACTCGTTTATTCTCAGGATAGACACACAGGCTTGGACGAAGGGCAGGGAACTACACCCAGACAGCACGGCGGGCAACACAGTGATGGGCAAAGGGCAGTGCCAGGGCCAGATGGCAGCACCGGGATGGCATGTCTCTAGGAAAGAGGCACCTGGCCCCCACTGGCTGGACGGAAGGGCACCCTGCATCTTCTATCTGGACGGAAGGGCACCCTGCGTCTTCTATCTGGACGGAAGGGCACCCTGCCCCTGTCCTACTGCAGAGGCTCAAGCGCAGCTGCACCTCCAGATCTCAACCTGAGGTCCCCACACTGCCCACAGCCAGGAATGGCTGCTCCAGTCCGCACACGCCTGGACTCGGCCCTCTGGCACTGGACACCTCCACAGTCCTGCCCCAGCCTGGTCCTGGCCTCTGTGCGGCAGCCTGGGGCTGGCCTAGGCCCCTCAGATGCCCTTACTGTCTGCCCTGCAGCGGTTCCCGACCCTCTCCCCCACCACAGGCCCACACGCTTCTCCTGAGCTCCCCCATGGCTATACCCGCTGTCCCTCCCCCCAGGACAGGGCAGGCCTTCATCCCGGCCCAGCCGCACCCAGGGCCACGCACCTGCCTGGTTCCCTTGCTTCCTGCCATATAAGGACACTCCACTGGGGCAGCCGCGAACGCGGACCCCTTCAGTGGCCCATGTCCTCCACTGTGCCTCACGCCCCTCCCCCTCCCTCACCAGCCCCCTTCCGCTCCCCCCGGCGAGTCCTTCCAGCTTGGGGTCCCTGGCCTGCAGCCGTGCCAAGTCCGAGTGGCTGAGTTGGGACCCATTTATGCCTAGGTTGAGGCCCCAGGACCTCCGGTGTGACTGCGGTGACAGGGTCTCCACAGCGGCCTTCACACAAGACAGGGCCTGCGGGAGGTCTCCTCCAGTGCCCGTGTCTTCCTAAGGGGAGGCCAGGACGCAGGCGCACACAGGACACGGGGGAGGCTGGGGGGACCCAGCCTGGTGGCCCTGGGTCTCATCCTGCAGCCTATGAGAGTTCAGCTCTGCCGTCCACGGCCCCAGCCTGTGGGCCGGTGTCCCGCAGCCAGGAGCTGAGCGGGGCTGTGTCTGGAGCCTCCGCCCAGCAGGACTCTAGCAGGGGCGGGTGGACACGAGGACCAGACCAGACGTAGCCACACGTGGCAGGGGAGGCACAAACCTGTAGGGCCCAGGGCGTGGCCCCCGGGCAGGCCTGACTGGAGATTGGGGTCTGCATCTAGAAGGGAGAGAGGAGGAACGGGTCTTCACTCGCATGCTCCACACCGGCCGCTCCTCCGACCCCGTCAGCTCAGGAGCTCGGGCCTGGCTGCTCTGAGCAGCGGTGACCACTGCTGAGTCAGCTCCCAGCTTTGTGGGGTGCGGGGGTGCAGGGCCCACTTCGTGGTCAGTGAGGGAAGGGGGTGGAGTTGGGGTGAGGAGGCTGGAGCTGCTCTGACTTCCTGACCTGTAGCTTCCAAGGGGAACCCAGCATCCAGCTGCTCCCAGAGGACCAGGCTCAGCCTGGACCCCACCCTGACAGCGCAGGCCCGGGCTGGGCAGCCCTGCCAGAAGCAGCGGCCCCCTCAGTGCGGGTGCCTGGCTCTCAGAAAGGCCGCACGGGAGCAGCAGCGACTCTGGTGCCCGGTCATCCTCAGGTAAGGTGGAGGGCTGAGGTGACTGGCTCCAGGTCCCATAGCTGCCGGGAGGAGGCAGGGCTGGACCCCAATGCCCAGGCCGGCTCTACCTGCTCGGCTGGGCCGGGAGCTCTGACACATTCTCACGCAGACTAAGCCCCGTGCACATCCCTGGGGTCAGAGTTCCTGGGTGGTCTCAGAGGCCTGTCACCCCTGTCCAGGGCCCCCACCCCCACCCCCCATGTCCTTGGGGCCAGGTGGAAATCCCTGTGTGCCCAGCCATCCCCCAGGACTGCCCTTGCCCCCAGCCTCCCGCAGCACCTCCCTTCCCATGGCCTCCTCCTGTCCCGGCTTCGAGCCCAGGCCTGGGTCCCCGAAGCTCCTTCCTGGAGGCCCTCCACGTGCTTCTGCCTTAGCTCCTTCAGCGGCCCCGGCATGGGGTCAGGCCCCAGCCTCTTCTCAGTGCCCAGGGCAGGGCCCTGGCGAAGGGCGTAGAACGGATCATAGCCCAATTCAGCCATGGGAGATGAGGCAAAATTCACAATGTAGCCAGGCACCAGTGGCTCACGCCTGTCATCCTAGCTACTCAGGAGGCTGAGATCTGAGTTCAAAGCCAGCCGGGCAGGAAAGTCCGTGAGACTCTGATCTCCAGTGAACCACCAGAAAACTAGAAGTGGCACTGTGGCTCAAGTGGTGGAGCGCTCACCTTGAGCTGAAGAACTGAGGGACAGCGCCCAGGCCCAGAGTTCAAGCCCCACAACCAACAAAAAGAAATTCACAATGCCTGGCCGCCTTCTGGCCTCCTGGCTGTGGAAAACACAAGTGGAAAACCTAATAAGATGATGGCGCTGAGATTCCGAGAGGCAGAAGGAGGCTGTCCACGGCGCTGCCCTCCGGTCTCACCGCCTGCTGCGGGGCTGCCGGGCGGGAGCTCACAGCCCGGAGGCCCCTCACCGAGGCCTGCCCGTCTTACAGTCCCTCTGGTCGGCTGACCTCTTCTCCTCTTTCTGCCTCTCCTCCTGTTTCTCTCCTCTTACTCTTCCTGCTCCTTCCCCTCCTCCTCCTCATCTTCTTTTTCCTCCTCATCTTCCTCTCACTTTTCCTTTCATCCTTCTCTTCTTCCTGTTCTTCTTTCTCTACAGCTGTCCTGGGGATCCCCCCCCCCCGCCCTTCCCCGTCCCCTTCCCCTCTGTCCAGTTAAGAAGAAGCCACCTTGTTGACCAGTGCTGCAGTGCTCCAGAGACCTGTCCAACCTGCCGTCCAACTGTGGTGGCCTCACACCAGCAGGGGGGGGCTGAGGGAGGGTGGTCCCGGGCACCTCCAATGTCACTGCTGTCCCTAGTGCTGACCTCTGCCCCCAGCACTGATCACTGTCCCCAGCACTGACTGCCGCCCCTAGCACTGATCGCTGTCCCCCATTACTGACTGCTGCCCCTAGCACTGACCGCTGTCCCCAGTACTGACCACTGTCCCAGCACTGACCGCTATCCCCCAGACCGCTACCCCCAGCACTGACCACTGTCCCCAGCACTGACCGCTGTCCCCAGTACTGACCACTGTCCCAGCACTGACCGCTATCCCCCAGACCTCTACCCCCAGCACTGACCACTGTCCCCCAGCACTGACCTCGGTCCCCAGTACTGACCACTGTCCCCAGAACCGACCGCTGTTCCCCAGCACTGAATACTGCCCCCAGCACTGACTGCTGCCCCCAGCACTGACCGTTGCCCCAGTACTGACCGCTGCCCCCAGCACTGACCACTGTCCCCCAGCACTGACTGCTACCCCCAGCATTGAACACTGCCCCCAGTACTGACCGCTACCCCCAGTACTGACCACTACCCCCAGCACTGACCGCTGCCCCCAGCCCTGAACACTGCCCCCAGCACTGAACACTGCCTCCGGCACTGACCATTGCCCCAGCACTGACCGCTGCCCCCAGCACTGACCGCTACCCCCAGCACTGACCGCTGCCCCCAGCCCTGAACACTGCCCCCAGCACTGAACACTGCCTCCGGCACTGACCATTGCCCCCAGCACTGACCGCTACCCCCAGTACTGACCGCTACCCCCAGCACTGACCGCTGCCCCCAGCCCTGAACACTGCCCCCAGCCCTGAACACTGCCCCCAGCCCTGAACACTGCCTCCGGCACTGACCATTGCCCCAGCACTGACTGCTGCCCCCAGCACTGACCGCTGCCCCCAGCCCTGAACACTGCCCCCAGCTCTGAACACTGCCCTCAGCACTGAACACTGCCTACTGCCCCAGCACTGACCGCTGCCCCCAGCACTGACTGCTGCCTCCGGCACTGACCATTGCCCCAGCACTGACCGCTGCCCCCAGCACTGACCGCTGCCCCCAGCCCTGAACACTGCCCCCAGCACTGAACACTGCCTCCGGCACTGACCATTGCCCCAGCACTGACCGCTGCCCCCAGTACTGACCGCTACCCCCAGCACTGACCGCTGCCCCCAGCCCTGAACACTGCCCCCAGCCCTGAACACTGCCCCCAGCACTGAACACTGCCTCTGGCACTGACCATTGCCCCAGCACTGACCGCTGCCCCCAGCACTGACTGCTGCCTCCGGCACTGACCATTGCCCCAGCACTGACCGCTGCCCCCAGCACTGACCGCTGCCCCCAGCACTGACAGCTGTCTATCCCCGCTGAGTGGATGAGGCCGAGGGGCCTGTGTGCGAGCCCCCTGGGCACTTTGTGTGAGACCCACATTATTGCTCGCCCACCCCGCCTGCTCACACCCCTCCGCTCTCCCCTGCCTGGCGTCTCTGCCACGGGCGGCGGCAGCCGGCAGCCCCTCTGTGTGCCGTGACAGCCGCGGGGCGGGCACGGTGAAGGGAAGGAGCACCCACCTTGCTTTTGTCTTCAGTCCTGGCTGCCTGCCGGCAGGCCGGGTGCCAGATGGAGGAACCTGTGGACACATCCAGGAGGAAGGGCTTAGAGCTGTGTTCCCACCCTTGGGCCTGTGTGCAAAGCCAGAGGAAGGAGCTGCGGGCCCAGGGTGGACGCCGGGCCCTTCCTGGGGCAGACAGAGGGGGCTGCCTGGAGCCTGCCAGGGCGGACGGAGGGCTCCTCAGAGGGCTTTGGGCTCACGGTGGCTATGAAGAAGGGCCGTGGGGCAGGCATCAGCTGCTGTGTGGAGGGCAGCCACGGCCCAACTGCGGGGACACTGGGGCAAAAGCCAGGGTGGCCCGCCTCAGGAGGAGGGCTGCGGTGTCCGGCCTCTCGGCTGGGCACTGGTCTATTCCACAGCGTGTGAAGCGGAAGCGGGCATGAGGCTGCAGCACTGGGCCAACCCTGTGCCCAACCTGCTCAGCACTGGAGGCTTCCTGTGCCTCCCCCGCCATCAGCTCTGCCCCACCATCATAGCCACCATCCGCAGCAGGACCGCCAGGCTCCGAGTGCCCCACGTCCTGGGTGTCTGCTGTTTCCTAACTCAGCCCCCACCCACCCCAGGTCCCCGGATCTCTCCCCAACACCAAGGGCGTGAAGGCATTCTGTGAGCTGCGTGCACATGATGTAGGCACGATGTCCCTACTTTCTGTGTGTGCAGGGCGGGGTTGGGGCAGGCCGGCCCCAGCACCTACACCCCTGCCCCTACAGCCCCTGACCCTCCCCTCCACCACAGAGCAGGGCACCTGGGAGGGGCCTCTCCTCACTGCCTGCTCAGGGATGGTGGCCAGATGTGCGTGTGTGCGTGCATGTCTGTGCACACATGTGCACAAATGCATGTGTGCCTTGTGTGCATACCTGTGCCTGTGTGTGCCTGTGTGTGTCTGTGTGCATACATGTGCCTGTGTGTGCATGCATGCATGTGTGTCTGTGTGCATACCTGTGCCTGTGTGTGCATGCATGCATGTGTGTGCATACCTGTGTCTCTGTGTGCATGCATGCATGTGTCTGTGAGTACATACCTATGCTTGTGTGCATGCGTGTGTCCGTGTGTATACCTGTGCCTGTGTGTGCATGCATGTGTGTGCATACCTGTGTCTCTGTGTGCATGCATGCATGTGTCTGTGAGTACATACCTATGCCTGTGTGCATGCATGTGTGTGTCTGTGTGTATACCTGTGTCTCTGTGTGCATGCATGTGTGTATCTGTGAGTACATACCTGTGCCTGTGTGCATGCATGTATGTGTGTCTGTGAGTGTATACCTGTGCCTGTGTGTGCATGCATGTATGTGTGTCTGTGTGCATACCTGTGCCTGTGTGTGCATGCATGTATGTGTGTCTGTGAGTGTATACCTGTGCCTGTGTGTGCATGCATGTGTGTGTCTGTGTGTGCATACCTGTGCCTGTGTGTGCATGCATGTGTGTGTCTGTGTGTGCATACCTGTGCCTTGTGTGCATGCATGTGTGTGTCTGTGAGTACATACCTGTGCCTGTGTGCATGCATGTATGTGTGTCTGTGAGTGTATACCTGTGCATGTGTGTGCATGCATGTATGTGTGTCTGTGAGTGTATACCTGTGCCTGTGTGCATGCATGTGTGTGTCTGTGAGTGCATACCTGTGCCTGTGTGTGCATGCATGTGTGTGTCTGTGTGTGCATACCTGTGCCTGTGTGTGCATGCATGTATGTGTGTCTGTGAGTGTATACCTGTGCCTGTGTGTGCATGCATGTGTGTGTCTGTGTGTGCATACCTGTGCCTGTGTGTGCATGCATGTGTGTGTCTGTGTGTGCATACCTGTGCCTGTGTGTGCATGCATGTGTGTGTCTGTGAGTACATACCTGTGCCTGTGTGCATGCATGTATGTGTGTCTGTGAGTGTATACCTGTGCCTGTGTGTGCATGCATGTATGTGTGTCTGTGAGTGTATACCTGTGCCTGTGTGCATGCATGTGTGTGTCTGTGAGTGCATACCTGTGCCTGTGTGTGCATGCATGTGTGTGTCTGTGAGTGCATACCTGTGCCTGTGTGTGCATGCATGTGTGTGTCTGTGTGTATACCTGTGCCTGTGTGTGCATGCATGCATGTGTGTGTCTGTGAGTGCATACCTGTGCTTGTGTGCATGCATGTATGTGTGTCTGTGAGTGTATACCTGTGCCTGTGTGTGCATGCATGTGTGTGTCCGTGTGTATACCTGTGCCTGTGTGTACATGCATGCATGTGTGTGCATACCTGTGTCTCTGTGTGCCTGCCTGCATGTGTGTGTCTGTGAGTACATACCTGTGCTTGTGTGCATGCATGTGTGTGTCTGTGTGTATACCTGTGCCTGTGTGTGCATGCATGTGTGTGTCTGTGTGTGCATACCTGTGCCTGTGTGTGCATGCATGCATGTGTGTGCATACCTGTGTCTCTGTGTGCCTGCCTGCATGTGTGTGTCTGTGAGTGCATACCTGTGCTTGTGTGCATGCATGTGTGTGTCTGTGTGTGCATACCTGTGCCTGTGTGTGCATGCATGCGTGTGTCTGTGTGTGCATACCTGTGCCTGTGTGTGCATGAATGTATGTGTGTCTGTGTGTGCATACCTGTGCCTGTGTGTGCCTGTATGTGGGCAACATGGTTATGGTTTCTAAATTTTTTATGATTATAAAGATAATAGATCTGTTTCTTAACTAGAAGTTACAGTGGCCTAAAAGAAAAAGTACAAGTAAGAAAGCTGCAGCTGCTGGGCGCTGGTGGCTCATGCCTGTAATCCTAGTTACTCAGGAGGCTGAGATCTGAGGATTGTGGTTCAAAGCCAGCCCAGGCAGGAAAGTCCAATGAACCACCAGAAAACCAAAAGTGGTGTTGTGTGCCTTGAGCTGAAGAGCACAGGGACAGAATCCAGGCCCAGAGTTCAAGCCCTACGACCGACAAAAGAAAAAAGAAAAAAAAAAAAGCAAGCTGCGGCCATCTGCCACCTGTCACAGGACAGTGCACGGGTGACGTCACCCTGCAGCTTTGGGTGACAAGAGTCTCGAGTCCCCCTTAGTGTGACATCACAGGATGTCACTCAGAGGTCAGAACACAGCCCACCATGTGGCGGACCCCCCCCCCAGGTCCAGGTTTATTTCCAAGCCACCCCTCAGGATCCCCTGCGGTGGACACATGGCCTCCGGAGCCCAATATGAGGACACCTCTGGGGCCCGTGGGGTGTGGGGCAGCCCCCAATGTCTGCCCTCACCAGATAACAAGAGGCCTGCTCCTGTAACTCTCCCTGGACCTCCTCCTCTCCCGTCACCCCAAGAGGAAGGGGGTATCTGGTCATGTTCTAAACCGGGACCCCTGAGGGGAGCTGGCCTCCCTGGGTTCATCAGCAGAGGCTCTGGGGGAAAAGTTGATGGAGCCCACGGGGGACATGCCACGGGGGGGGACCCCGAGCCCCTGCCGGCCAGAGCTCTGATGGCAGTGGGGGTGCCTGCAAAGACGTCCTCACGGGGCTTGGCACCCAGGGAGCGCAGGCGCGGGCCTCAGGGCGGTCCAGCAAGGCGGGCCCACAGAGGCCCCGGCTCCAGGGCTCCCCGGCGCAGCTCAGGCCCTGCCTCAACATACGGCGTGGAAACCCCGGGTCTGAGAGGGGCAGGCCTGGCTTTGCACCAGGCAGCCCTGCACGGCCCCGCGTCCTCGGGGTGCCGCCAGAGACAGGGGCTGGGGATGAAGAACATCTTTGTCCCCAGGACAAGGTCGCCCCTGATGCCAGCCGACGTCTCCCAGCTCCCGTGCTCCCTGCCGTGGTGCCTGGTGTTGACTGGCCTCATTCACAGGCCGGCGGCGCGGCGGGCCAGGCCCACGGATCCCCTCCCCAAGCCTCCGCGGACAGCAGGCGGCGGCGGGGGAATGAGGCCGTCCTCTGACATCACCCTCCAGGCGGACGACCCACCCCGGGACACGCCTCACCGCGGGGATCTCCCCCTCCACAGCCCAGCCCGCCGGCCACCTGCGGACTCCAGGAGACTAAATCGCTCAAAGGAAGCAGCAGCTGACCAGGGGCAGTGTCAACGTGACCCCCGCCCGGCCTGGCCCCCGGCCCCCAGCCCACCCATCGCTGGTCCTGAGCTGCTGCTCAGAGTCACCTGCTCAGAGAGCAGGCTGAGCCCACCCTCAGCCGCCTCCGCCAGGGCAGCTCTTCCTGCCAGCCCGCCCCCCACTCCCACAGCTCCCCCCTCAGGGGACAGGAAACGCCGCACCTCCTCTGTCCCTCCTCCCCTGGCCAGTCCAGGCAAGGTACGGGCCCACCTTGACAATAACCAACACAAACACAGGCTGGAGGCACAGCTCGAGTGGTAGAGCACCCGCCTAGCAAGCACGAGGCCCTTGGCTCAATCCCTCGCATCACAAAAATTTAAAAAAAGATAAAAGTTCCCCTTTCCTGTGCTTTTTGCTGTCTCTCAATACATCTAGTCAACCTCCCACTGGCAGAACCTTTTAGGTCTGAGGTGGGGATGTGAACTTGGTACTGCTGCGTCCACTCACTGGCAGGCGCTCTACCAACGAGCCACGTCTCCACCCCCTCCATCTGCATCCTTGTTACTGTTCACGGGGTTCCCACGAAAACCAGCTTTCATCAGAAAGCCGGCTCTTCCCCTTGCTGCTGCCTGGCTGTGGTGCACGTGTTGTGGTGGAGGCCCGGCACCCTCGTCTGTGCCACAGGACAGCGCTGAGTGAGAAACAGCTCTGAATATGAGCCCCCTGGGAGGGACGCCCCGGCCCGAGGCAGCGAGGGACACCTCACAGTCTTCCTGTGGGCTCTGCCGGCACGTCCGGGGCCTTACCCATCCCGTTGGCTCACCTCAGGCTGCCCGCCACTCTTGGAGAGAGACTCGGCCTTGGCCAGGTGGCCCCAGTGGTCCCTCTGCCACCCCGCCCGCCCCACAGCCCCCAGGCAGCGGCACCTGGCCAAGGTCACGCCCAGCACGTGGTGTGGACCGGCCGCGGCGGTGGCAGCCTTTACCTTGCAGGTACATCTCCTCGCCTTCGGCGAACATCTGGCCGCACCTGACGCATAGCGCACAGGAAGGGTGGTAGTGCTTCTCCCCGGCCTGCAAGGAAGCAGAGCAGAGGGTCACGGCTGCACGCAGGGGCCCGGCCTGCCGGTGGCTGTCACCTGAGTGCAGGCTTGGGGACCTGGCAGAGGCCCAGCAACCCCCAGAACGGAAGGTTCTGTGGGCTGGTGAGCACCCCCAGGCCTCCCGGAACCCTGTAGAAAGCAGGAGAGCCAGCTGCGCAGGCCCATCATCCGGTCTAGGTGTGCAGCTGGCCCATCGTGGCGCTGGACAGGTCAGCAGGCAGGGAGGGCCTCACCCCTCCCCTGGGGGAGGAGGAGGGGCAGGCAGTGAGGAGGGGAGAGGAGGAGGAGGGAGAATCTTACAGGAGAGTCTCCCCATGTACAGAGACCATAGGGATGGCATTTTTTTTTTTTAAGTGACTTTTCTTTTTGTATCTCTGTGGCCTTCAGTTAGTTCAGGGAGTATTTTCCATCTTAGAAATCCCTTTTTAATTTCTTGGTGGTTTATGAGTTTGGACTCGGGGCTTCGTGCCTGCGAGGCTTGTGCACCTGTTACAGGATTTCTTTCTTTTTTTTTTTTTTGGGTCTGGTCGTGGGGCCTGAACTCTGGGCCTGGGCGCTGTCCCTCAGCTCTTCAGCTCAAGGCTAGCGCTCTACCACTCGAGTCACAGCGCCACTTCCGGCTTTTTTCTTTTTGCTTTTGTGGTGCTGAGGAATCGCACCCAGGGCCTCAGGCATGCAAGGCAAGCGCTCTACCACTGAGCCACCTTCCCAGCCCCTGTTACAGGATTTCTGTCCGCGCATGTGCCACTATGTCAGCTTCCCTTCTGTGGAGAGGGACTCTCTTGGATTTTTCTTTTTTTTTTCTTTCTTTTTTTTGTCGGTCGTGGGGCTTGAACTCTGGGCCTGGGCGCTGTCCCTCAGCTCTTCAGCTCAAGGCGAGCGCTCTACCACTTGAGCTACAGTGCCACTTCCAGTTTTCTGGTGGTTTATTGGAGATAGGAGTCTCACAGTCTCTCCTGCCTGGGCTGGCTTTGAACTGCGATCCTCAGATCTCAGCCTCTTGAGTAGCTAGGATTACAGGCGTGAGCCACCAGCGCCTGGCTACTCTTGGATTTTTCTATCCAGGATATCTGGGCCTCCAGGTCCTCCCCGTCTTAGCTTCCCAGGTAGACTGGGGATGACAACTACAGGCTGAGAAGGGAGTCTCATGAACTTTTCTGCCTGAGCTGACCTCAAGTTGTGATCCTCCTGTGTTCAGCCTCTCAAGTATGTAAGATGACAGGTGTGAGTCACACACCCGGCTCCCTTTGATAATTATTTTAAGGCCTGGGAATACGGCTTAGTAGGGGGGCATTGCCTAGTGAGCCCCGGCTCTGGGCTCGGTCCTCTAGTACTACAAAAAAAGAACAGAAAAACCTTCAAAACCATCCGGTTAGATTACAAACATTTATATGGAAACGACCTAAACAAACTACGTGAACTGGCTTATTCCTGTGTGGCATCAAATCACTAGGGAGTAATTGAGAATGGATTCAATGACTCCCTAGTTCATACCAGCTCACTGGGAGGGGTGAGGTGGGGAGGGGGCTGTGGCTAACGATGGAGGTGCAGGACCAGAGTTTCTCTCCTTCCTAAGATGGGCAGAAGTGTGGCACTTGTTCCCTGCATCTGAGCGATAACGGGTGTGCCCCGCCCCGGAAGTGGGGGACACCTTCACAGTCCCCTCGCCTCTCACCTCTCTCTGGCGCCTGTCAGCATGGAGCCAGAGATGCTCCATACGCAGGGGTTGAACCCACCGATCAACGGGGCCCGCTCACAACTTGGGCATAGGGGTTCCTGGGGGGTGAGTGGAGGGGACCCAGACACCCTCTCCTTCACCGACTGCCCTCCCTCTCCCAGCCACGCCCTGAGCGGTCTCCTCTCGTCCCAGAGCCACCTCCTCCTGGGAGTCGCCCCGATTCCACCATAACTGGGCCTCTCTGGCTCGTCTCTAACTCCTTAACAACCATCTGGGTTTGTGGGGACAGTGAGCCTTGCCCTTGCGCCTGCCCCCAGTCCTGATGCTCTGGACAGACAAGATGGAGAATTCAGGGAGACTCACTCCATATTAAGCAAACGGAGCCAGGCGCAAAGCAGGAGGATGGATTCACCAGGGTTGGGTGAGGACTCAACGTGGCTGGACGGGTGGGCACTGTTTGGGGGGGCTTGAGGAGCATCGAGGGGCTGAGGGAGTCTTCTATCCTGATCTGGTATGACTACACGGGTGTGTCCAGTTTGTGAAAACTTACCACAGTGCCCGTGTGTGATTCTCACCCTCCTGTGAGTGCTAAATACCAGAGAATTTCCCAATAAAACAGATCAAGGACCTGTGAGAAATGAAATGGTGGACCTCTTCGAAGAAGACCTAAAACTGAATGGGCACAAGTCCAGATTTGATGGATAAAAACACAACAACAGAAGAACACAAAGCCGGGCACCAGTGGCTCATGCCTGTAATCCTAGCTACTCTGGAGGCTGAGACCTGATGATCATACTATGAAGCCAGCCCGGGCAGGAAAGTCCCCGAGACTCTTATCTCCAATAAGCTATTCAGAAAAAGCTTGAAGTGTCCCTGTGGCTCAACTGGGAGAGGGAGAGAGAGAGAGAGAGAGAGAGAGAGAGAGAGAGAGAGAGAGAGAGAGAGAGAGAGAGAGAGAGAAACATAAACTGCATAAACTTCAACAACATTATACTCTAATCATCAAAGGAAACTGCAGTGAAAATAAAACCAAAGAATGGTAGAAAACAGAAAAGAATCACATATTTGATAAGGATGTGGCATCCAGAATAAAAAGACAATCATCTCGGCCAATTAGGAGTTGGGCAAAAGATGTGACTGGACCGTTTCCAAGAAAGACGGTGGTGCAGGAAAAGATGTCTTCATGAAATGCAAATCCACCCTCAGCAGGCCAGCTCTGACAACCACAGCAGAAAGGGAACTCAGCACCGGACAGCCCAGGGGACAGGACCCCCGCCCACGACACCGGTGGGGCACTGGGAACACGGCCTGCCAGCTCCTCAGAATCACACACAGAATCAGCTACAACAGCAATGCACTCCTCCACGTTTAAGAGAAATGGAGAAGAAACAAACTGTCCACACAGAAACCCACACGCGAACGGCCACCGCAGTGTGACCCCCTCCGACAAAAGGGGCAACAAGTGAGGGCCCACATGGACACATCACCCCACACAGTGGTGTGACCTTTAGAACGTGGGGGAGTCTCACCCCGAGACCTCAAAAGGAGAGAAAATGTCCAGAATGGGTGCATGCTCAAAGGATGTGGGTGGGTGGGGGAAACGGAGGGAGTAATCAGCTCTGGGGTGATGGGTAGGTTTGGAACTGCAGAGAGGAGGTGATTTGAAGACACAGAACATCAGACAGTGGGTGGCCCACAAGCCTCAGAACTCTACCCTACATTTTGTTTTGGTAGCCCTGGGTTTTGAACTCAGGTCTTCATGCTTGCCAGGTAAGCGCTCTGCTACTGGAGCCCTACCTCTAGCCCAAATTGCGCATTTTAAACCATTGGCCCTACGCTCTGAGAGTTCAAACCTGCGGTGTGAGGAGCAGGGCTGGCCCCCGGCCACACTCAGAAGCTGCTCCTACTCGGGCTGGGATGGACAACTGGGCTCTATGACACTTGGGGTCAGAGATTGTCCCCCTGTCCTACCCGCAGTCTCTGCTGGGGACAGGGGAAGTTCAGAGCCAGGGAAGAGAGACAAGGTCCAACCCGAGGGTCATCACTGCTGGAGACACGACCCTGGGAACCGCGTCTGTCACACAGAAGAGGCTGCCGCCCCAGTGCTCCCGGGAAAGGCCTAACCCACAAGCCGAATACCTGTGCCGTCACCCCAAGCTCCCACAGACAGAGGGCCCAGGGCTCAGGACGGCAGGGATCAGAAAAGCACTTTGCAGGGCCTGGCTCAGCTCAGTGTGGAAAAGTGACTGTCACCTTCCGAGGCGGGAGGGCTGAGTGCAGCCCTGGCCCCCAGCAGCCCCCGCGCCCTGGCCGGGGTGCCCCCACCCCGGAGGGCAGAGCCGGGCCTGCAGACTGCCATCAGCAGCTCCGGTGGGCATGCACCAGACCATTCACGGGTCAGGGCCGGGGACTGCTCTCCGAGCTTTCGACCTGAATTCAGATGAGTGTAAGTCCTAATCACCACGGTGCACAGAGAAAATGAAACGTGCTGAGAGGAGCCAAGACCCTGAGCAAGGGTCACACCACCCTGTACCCCAAAAAGGAGCCCACTTCCTCATGCCCACAAAGCCCCGCCTCCATTGTCCTGTGTCCCTCCTGGCTGACCCTCTGTGGCTCTTCTCCAGGAGCATGCCCAGCCTGCCCCGCCTGTCACCCCCTTCCCCCTCTCTCCTGTCCTCAACTCCATCTAGAAACCCAGATACACAAAGCGGCCACTGTCCGCCCTTTCTTTACAACCCCAGTGGTGCCCTAGCCGGAGAGGTGGCCATTAAAGGTGCTCTAAGATGAGTGACACGGACTGAGTCACCCAGAGAGCTCTGGAGGTCGCATGTGTGTGTACCTGTGTAGTACGTGTGCCTGTGCACGCCTGTGTATATGCACTCATGCATGTATGCATGCCTGTGTGTGTACCCATGTGTGTATGCGTGTCTGTGTGTGCACCTGTGTATATGTGTGCTTGTGTGTGCAGCCTATGTGTGTGTGACCTACATGTGTGCAAAGTTGATGAGGATCATTTCTATGTGCTAAGTGTAAAAGCCTGATCAGTGGCCTCCATTATGTGTGACTTTGCTTATTCTGATAAGCAAGTAGTCCTGAGTGTGCTTTAAATAAATACATTTATTTTGAGAGAGAGAGAGAGGCAGCTTGTGAAGTTGACTTCTCTGTCCTCGGGAAATGAGTGAATCTGTTTGGAAGCACGGCTATTTTCTGCCAAGGATAAAGGTGCGCGTGGTTAAGGGGGGGGCAGTGCTCCGAGGAAGGTGGGAGGGAGTAAAGAAGCCCCCTGCCCTCACAGGAGGTGAGACGCCTCCGGCAGTCCAGCGAGGGTCCTGCGGCGAGCAGGTTAAGAAGGAAGGTGAGCATGGACCAAGGGAAGAAGCAAGCAAGGAAGGAATTAGGTCCCCAGGGGATGCTGGACTTCTTGTTGCCATGGAGACGGCCCGTGCCGGAAGGAGGCCTGACCTCAGCACGACCAGGGTAAACAGCCGGCAGAGCTGGTAAAGATCTCCGCCCACCCCCACGCGCGTCCACCCCGTCTCCGGGAGCGGGCAGTCAGGCGCAGGGCACCTGCAGGGTGAGCCTGGCTGCCCTGGCCTTCCGCGCCTGTCCCCGCTCGGCTCCCACAGCGGCGCAGGCAGCAGAGATGCGCGTGTTCATCAGCAGGCTACAGCTCTGCGCCACGACTCCAATCCACCCAGAGCCAGCTCTGCCGCCCGCAGCAGCCCCCTCCCTCCCACCGTCCAGCCCAGCCCACCTGGAGCGCACCCACAGAGTGGGCTCCTCACGGAGGGAGGGGGGCTCAAGGAACAGCAGACAGCTGAGGGGTGAGCGAGAAGGGGGGGCCTTCCCGGGGGAGCCCTCCTTCCCCAAGCACGCACATGTCACAGACGGGCGCTGCTGCTGGCACCCAGTGCCCACGGTGGCACTGTGCCTACCCCACAGGCCTGGCGCAGATGGGAGCCCGGGGAACACTCCCACCCAGGCACCAGAGACATCCAGGGGCTGTCGGGGACAGAGGGAGAGCGTGGGGTCCTCACGGCCAGGGCCTGTCCCACTGCCTGCGGAAAGCCCCGCAGCCTCGCCAGGCTTCCTACCTGCACGGCGCCCGGGCCGGGCCCACTCCAGTCGCCGGGCGGCGGCCCCCTCCGGCGTGTGAGCCTGGAGCGCCAGCCCCAGGAGGACGCCCTGGCCCTCAGCCAGGGCCCAGACTGTGTTTTTCCCCTTTCAAATCTGCCACTTGCTCCTGCTGCTCCCCCAACCCGCGGCCCGCAGCTGGAGGGCGGCTTCCTCCTGCGCAGCCAGCTCCTCCCCGCCTCGCCTTGCCTCGCCTCAGGAGGAGGCTCAGCTCCGCAGCACCCGCAGCACGACTCAGCTCAGGAGCCGCCACCGCAGCACACTTGGCTGCTGGCAGAGGCAAAAACAAACGCCGGGAGCTTCCCACCAGGCCCTTCACGCCCCACCGCACACCGCAGGGAAAACCCAGGCTGCTCAGCTCCCTGCAGCCCAAGCGGCCCCGGCCAAAGACCCCGGGGTGCACCCGAGGGGCTGTGCTCGACATCGGACCCCCATTCGGCGTTTGCCAGGGACTGCGGCCATGGGGTACCCTTGCCTCTGTAACCCACCCAAGGGCTCGATGCTGGCCCCACACGGGGGCCCCTCCCACGTGCCCAGGGCCACTCTGGGCAGGGCCGGGATGTCAGGAATGCAGTTAGACCCCTGCAGGAGCACGCATGCAGCCGCCTGTGCCCCATGCCACCGTGCCCGACTCTGACATCGCAATGTGGAGGTCAGGTTCAGTCAACACGCAAGCCTACAGCTCTTCCTGGCAGAGGCTGGGCTGCTGGGGTCTGCTAGGGGCCAAGGCCGGGTGCGCCTGCTGCTTACACATCCATGTGCATGCACACGTGTGTGTGCACGCGTGCGCACACACACACACACACATGGGTATGGCCCACCACACACAGGGAGATCCTGTTCATCATGGAGCTTTACAGACACCTTCTCAGAGCAGCAACTTCTCAAGGGGCAGCTGGCTGCATCACAGCCGTGCATGAGAGAAGGTGCGGGGTGGGGAGATGGAGGAGGAAAGGCAGGTGGGGACCGGCGGGGCCTTGTCAGTAAGGGGAGGCCTGTCAGAAGAAGGCGAAGGCCAGCGGGGTGCGCCAAGGCGGGGACAGGGCTCAGGTGCAGGTCGGGCTGTGGAGCCGGGACGGGGCAGGTTGTCTGTCCACATCCACCACCACTTAGGAAAATACAGATAGGACATGTGGCAGAGGGAATATCTCAATCTTCCTACATGACCCCCAACCCCAGAGAACCCAGTGCATTCGCAGACACAGTGGACGGAAGGTGGAGGAGCAGAGGAAAGGCACAGCAACCAAGAGCCTGAGCTGTCGTCAGCAAGTCTGCAGAGGCCATGGTGGACAGTTGTATTCTGTAAGTCAGGAGACCCCATCTGGACAGTGGCTTACAACAGCCAGACCTACCCAAGGGGAGGGGAGGAACACACACACATCAGGATGTAAAGAAGTGACCGTCACGGTGTCTTCTCCACGGTATAAAGATCTGGAGTGCCGGGGCGGGCAGCTCACACCCGAAGTCCTCGCTACTCAGGAGGCTGAGATTGTTGAGATGGAAGTTCAAGGCCAGCCTGGGCAGAAATGTTCCAGAAGGCCCTACTTGATAAAGAAGTGGACTCAGGAGTACCTCCTAACCCATCTACCAGGAAGCCTAAGGCCAGTGGATTGTTCCAGGCAGGAAGCAAGACCAATGCTCAAAACTCAGCAAAAATCAGGGCTGGAGACCAAGCCCAGAAGGGAGAGCCTCTGCAGCAAACCCAGGATCGCCACAAAGAAAGACCTGGAAAAGCTGTGACCAGCCATAAGTGACTGTTCTAGAAAATTCCGTTATGGCCAGATGATGAAGCCAAGGCCATGTTAAAATTGTGCTGGTGAGCTGGGCACCGAAGGCTCATGCCTTCACCTCTAGCTACTCAGGAAGCTAAGATGTGAGAGTCAAGGTTCAAAGGCCACACAGGTTAGAAAGTCTGTGAGAGTCTTCTCCCCAACTAACCAGCAAAAAGTTAGAAGTGTGGCTGTGGCTCAAGCGGTAGAGTGCCAACCTTGAGTGAAAAAGCTAAGAGACAGGGCCCAGCCCTGAGTTCAAAGCCCAGTACCCAGATAGGGGGTTGGGAGAGAAGGAAAGAAAGGAAGAAAGAAAAAACAGCATTTGGAGGACTCAGTACTTAAAGAGGATCTAGAGAGAATCCAGCCCAGAAAGGACCTAGTACTCAGAGGACCCAGCACTCAGGGAACCCAGCACTCAGGGACCTAGCACTCAGTGACCTAGTACTCAGGGGTCCCAGCACTCAGGAGGACTCAGCACTCAGGGGACCCAGTACTCAGGAGGACCCAGTACTCAGGAGGACTCAGAACTCAGGAGGACCCAGTGCTCAGGAGGACCCAGCACCCAGGGGACCCAGTGCTCAGGAGGACCCAGCACTCAAGAGACCCAGTACTCAGGAGGACCCAGTACTCAGGAGGACCCAGCGCTCAGGAAGACCCAGCACTCAGGGGACCCAGTACTCAGGAGGACCCAGCACTCAGGGGCCCAGCTCTCGGAGGACCCTGCCCAGGGCCCCTGGGTCCAGCCTGGCCGCTTACCTCCAGTGTGCGCCCAGTGATGTACTGCTCACAGCCATCACAGCGGATGCCGAACTCGGAGTGGTAGTCGGCCTCACAGTAGGGCAGCCCGTCTCTGCAAGGAGACAGGTGGTCAGGCGGGGCGGGGTCTCCCTGAGGTCATGGCATGGGACCCCCCAGATGCACAGGGCTTGCAGACAGGCCTGCGGTCATTGTGGGGTGTGCAGGCTCCTCCTACTCCAAGGACCCCTCCCCCCCCCCACTTTGCATAGGTAGAGTTCACCGGGGGCATTACAAAGAGCACCTGTGTTCCAGAGGGAGATGCTGAGGCACAGGGCTCAGAGGGTGGTGAGGGGGGGGGTGACTGAGCCAGCCACAGGGAGGCGCTGGGAAACGCAAGCCAGGGGGGGTTCACGGGCACCATCTTGGGACAGGCCCAGGGAAGGCAAGGGGAGGGGCCAGGGCTGAGGAGGCCAGGCTGGTCCTGCAGGGAGGGGAGTCAGGCACGGGCACCGCCAGCGGGAGGGGCAGGCAGTGGTGTGAGCCCCTCACTGGGGGCGGGGACAGCACAACTGGCGTCCCATGGCCGCAGCTGCACACGGGCAGGCGGCAGGGGAGGGAGGCGCCAAGCTCACTGAGCTCCAGTGGCCATGCTCCTGCTGGGCTCAGGTGCTGAGCCCCACTGGGGGCCACCCCGCCCTGAGGGCGGCTTAACCTCTCTGAGCCTCTGTTTCCCCACCGGTCAAACAGGAGGAGTGAGGACCACAGGAGAGGAGGTGTAGCCCCAGACGCAGGCTCCCAGCCAGAAGGCAAAGGGGCCACGAGAGAAGACACTGGCGGGGTCCTCAAGACCCACTTCCACACGCACCAACCTCAGGCCCCGTTCCCCACAGAAACCCACCCACGAGGCGTGCAGATAACGTCTCCACGGCAACGCCAGCACGCCCTCCCCCTCAATTCTGGGATGGCTGTGGAGGCTGCTAAGTAACAGGCAGAACCCCCAACGCCCCCGGGGCCTCGTGGGTGCCAGAGCTGTCACTCTGTGCTGGGCCCCACCTGCCGGGCTGTGATGATGGAGGCCCCGCCTGCGATGATGGAGGCCGGGCTGCGATGGAGCCTGGGCTGTGATGGAGGCTGGGCTGTCAGCCTCCGTGTGGAGTGTGTCTTGGCGTGGGGATGTTTTGTTTTGAAGGCAGGTTCCTGTGTCCCTCACCTGGTCTCTCTGGTGCATCCCAAGAGCGCAAGGCCAGGTGCACATGGACAGGGGCACAGGCTGGGGCCCTGCTGAGATTCTATGTCTACACTTTGTGTGCACAGATGTGTGTGCACATGTGCATGTGTGCGTGAGCACAGTGTTCGTGTGTGCACATGCCTGTTGTGTGCTCGTGTGTATGCATGTGTGCATGCATGTATTGTGTGTGTACACGTGTGTGTACACGCGTGTGCTCTGTTCTTCGCAGTTCTGTCCTGTCGATCTCCTTCAGGGGAGAAGGTCTCCCTCGCTGAGGCCTGCCATCTTCCACCAGTTGCCGCAAGGCTGCCCCCGAGGAAGCCAGGTGTCTGCTCGAGCCGCTCTCCCAGCTTTTCCATTAGCTCACCTCGCCCTCTGTGTACAGGGCTGCCTGCCTAGGTTCCTGGGCCTAGGGTTAACACTCCCCCAGATCCTGGCATGTGCTGGCTTTCATCCAGCTCAAAGCCACGATCACCACACAAGGCTCCTATGTGGCCTCTGATAAAATCACGTTCTCCCTCCCAGACCTGCTGCCCGGCTCAACCACACATTCAAGGAGCACCATGCCAGCTGGGGGGAGGGGTAGTCCTCTGTGAGCCGCAGCGTCCCCTCCCCGAGCCCCGGCACGGCTCACCCTCCCCGCCATGTCCCTGTGGCTGGTATCTGAGGAGTGCTCGGCTCTCTGCGGGACTCCCAGTGCTAGAATGCCCAGACACCGGGCAGGGGGAGCTGACGGCCAGGATGGAGAGCAGAGGGTCAGACACAGGCAGAGCTGAAAGCCTGGCGCCTTCGCTCCTAGCCAACATCAGGCACTAGACATGGAACCACGTAGGGCTGGGAAGGTGGCTCAGTGGTAGAGCGCTCGCCTTGTGGTGGAACCACGCCACGTGGGCCTGGCGGAGAGGAAGATGCGGTCTGTGGGACAAGCCCACAGGTCCTGCCCCGTCTCCTCCCCAAACAGCAGAACCGGACCAGTTGCCCAGGCATGGAAGCCATGTGGGAGGTGGCACTTGGCACCGGCTCCTCCGTCGCCCCAGGCTGGTGCACGGTGCGAGGTCCCCGGCCCGGAGGCCCCCGGCTGCACTTACTTGCTGATGTACTCGGCGTTCAGGAGCTTGCCACAGGTCTTGCACTTAAAACAGCCCAAGTGCCAGTGCTTGTCCAAGGCCACCAGAGCCTGGCCGTTGGTGATCTCTAAGCCGCAGCCCCCACAGCCTGAGGAGAGAGCACAGGGCGGCCATGTCCTCTCTGAGAGCCAGGGGAGGCCCTGGGGCTGCACGCGGGCCTCAGAGACCCCATCAAGGGCAGCTGGGAGCCTGTGCCCCGGAGGTGGGCCTGTCCTGGCTGCTGCAGCCCATGACCCGGGCTGAGTGGCCGCCATGGTGAGGCTGGTCTCCTCGTGTGTGAAGCGCACGGCCTGGCCTGAGCGTGGGCACGCAGAGGTGAAGACCCTGTCCAGAGGTGGACAGTTTCCCCCAGCTCAGGGGCATGAACTCGGACAAGGGGGGCGCTGGGGTGGGGCTGGTCTGAGGGGGGGCGGCGGCGGGTCCCCTGAGAGCAGCTGGTCAGGGCCACCCACCTGCCCTGGGCTGAGCCTGGTTCCCCTGCCACTGACGAAGGGGAAACACGCAGCCCGGGGGGCTCGGTGCCCCTCCTCACCCCTCACCCCCTGCTCCTTCTCCATCCACGGTCCAGCCTGCCCGGCACCCACTCCCTCAAACCCACAGCTCCTCCAAGACCCTCACACGCAAGACTGTCCCTTCAAGGGGCCCAGTCAGGTCTTGGGGCTCCCTCCCTCTGCACCCCAAGTCTGGTCAGCCCCATCTTCTCTCATCATGGCTCTTCCTCCGGCTGCCCACTGCCTGCTCTGGCCTCGCCAGCCTCCCGTGACCTCTCCCCTCACAGCCGTGCCCGAACTGCTCCCCCAGGTCCTACCCACAATCCCCCACAGCGAGCTGCTGCTTCACTGCCATTCCCTTGCTCAGGGCTGAGTGGGAGCCTTTGCAGAGGAGGGGGGAGGCGGGGCGCAAGGAGACAGCTCTGGCAACAGGGCCCGCGTGGGGAGTACAGGGTGAGCAGATGGTGTGTGTGACTGTGCACATGTGTGTGCATGCATGTGTGTAAGGATGTGTAGCTGAGTGCTGTGGCGTTGCATGTGGCCCCAGCCACGCCTCAGTATCCTCCTCGCTTTGGCTGCCAGGAAGCTCTAGATGAATGGTTCACACCGACTTCTTGCTGAGAGCTCGGGCCTGGGACTTCAGATGCAATTAGAAAAGCACCATTGCGGGTGACACCCACGTTCCAAGATTCCATCCCCCCCCTCCCCCTCCCCACAGGCCCACCCTCACCCCAACCCCTCCCTCCCTCCCTCCCTCAGCGCCTCCCTCATTCTTCCCACTTACTCCGAAGGCCCGGGGACAGGTGGGCGCCACCTGCCGTCTGGGGGGAGCACTTCTGACACATGCACTCCTTCCCATTGAAGGTCACACGGTCCCCAGGAGGAAAGGGAAGCCTGAAAGGAGAGAGCTGGTCACCCGCGGGACACCTGCAGCCATCACACAATACCAGGGGCAAACCGAGGGTCCCTCAGGGAGTGTCCCCTCCCTCGGTGCCAGGAGCCAGGGACTGTGACAGAGAGCCAGTGATCTGCAGAATAACCAGCCAGGAGCGTTCCACCCCTTCCCCCACCCCACGCCTGCAATACTGTACATGCCCAGAGTGTGGGTAGATGGGTGGACAATGATGGATGATGAATAGATAGATAACAGATGAATCGATGGATGGGTGATTAATGTATGCATTGATGATGGATAGATAATGGATGATGGATAGATGATAGAGGATGGAGGATGAATGGAGAATAAATGATGGGTGTGATGGATGGATGGATGATAAATGTATAGAGAATAGATAAAGAGATGGATGGATAGATAATAGATGATGTGTGATGAATGGATAGATGGAGTATGGAGGATGGGTAGATGGGGGACAGAGGATGGATGGATGATGGATGATGATGGATGGATGATGGCTGGCTGGCTGATGGATGGATGGATGATGGATGATGACGGATGATGGATGATGATGGCTGGCTGGCTGATGGATGGATGGATAGATGGATGGATGTTGGATGGATGGGTGATGGCTGGATGATGAATGGATGGATGATGATGGATGATGGCTGGCTGGCTGATGGATGGATGGATGATGGTTGGCTGGCTGATGAATGATGATGGCTGGCTGATGGATGGATGGATGGATGGATGGATGGATGATGGATGGATGGGTGATGGATAGATGATGGATGGATGGATGGATGGATGATGGATGGATGGGTGATGGATAGATGATGGATGGATGGATGGATGGATGGATGGATGATGGTTGGCTGGCTGATGGATGAATGATGATGGCTGGCTGATGGATGGATGGATGATGGATGGCTGATGGATGGATGGATGATGATGGATGGATGATGATGGATGGATGGATGGATGATGATGGATGGATGAATGATGATGGCTGGCTGATGGATAGATGGATGATGATGGATGGATGATGGATAGATGGATGATGATGGATGGATGATGGCTGGCTGATGGATGGATGGGTGATGGATGGATGGGTGATGGATAGATGATGGATGGATGGATGGATGGATGGATGATGGATGGATGGGTGATGGATAGATGATGGATGGATGGATGGATGGATGGATGGATGATGGTTGGCTGGCTGATAGATGGATGGATGATGGATGGATGGATGATGATGGATGGATGATGGATGGATGGATGATGATGGATGGATGAGGGATGAAGAGCTGCTGGCTGGCTGAACAAGGGAAGGATGGAGGCCCCTAGGAGCACAGCCTTGCCTAGCTTCTCCACAGCTGCCCCCACACCCTGGCCCAGTCCTGGGGCAGGTGGAGGACGCCCCAGCTCGGCCCGCATGCTCAGAGCCGGCGGTTCCCTGAGCAGAAGTGTCCTGGCTGCATCTGGCCAGATCCACTTCTTCAGGACGGAGGAACAACGCCCGCTGACGGAACCCAGGACCCTGCCCTGCAGGGTGAGAGGCCCGCGGCCTCTCACTGTGCTGGTGCATGGTGGGCTCCCCTCGGCGTCCTGCAGGGCAGCATCCCGCAGCTCCACCACAGCGGGGGAGCGGGGTCCCTCACAGTCGCGCGATGGCTGAGCGAATTTCCCACTGTGTAACTACAACAGTCACTCGCCTGTGTGTGCTCCTGTTTCCTACTTGCATCCAGAGGCCATACAGCCTGGAGCCCCTAGCACGCCGGTTGGTGGGTCCTGGGTGTCGAGTAACTGTCCCTGTTCAGGTCATTGCCTGGCGAGTCTTTCTGCAGACATCAGCCTCGAAAGGTTTTTCTGGGATGGGGGTAGTGGTGGTATGCTATTGTTCAGTAGGTGTTTCTTTTTATTTTCCTTTCAGCACTCAGAGACGCTATCATGCTGTTCTCTGGCATGCGGGAGTTTCTGGTAGAAGCCTGCAGTCCCGCCTTCTGTCTGTCTGTCTGTCTTCTCTTTATTGTGTTTATGATTTCTTGTTTTCATTGGGTATCAACAATTTAATGATTAAGTTGGTGGGGGTTTTGAGAGCATATTCTATTCAGGGTTCATTGAGATTGTTGGACCTATGGATTTGTAGTTTTAATCCGTTTTGGAAACTTTTCATTCATTTTTTTCCTGCAAGAATATTTTAGTCTCTCCATTGTCCAGCAGGGAAATGGAAGGCCAGACAGGAAGAGCCTCATCTTCACCCACAGATCCCTAACGCTCTTGCACGCAGTTCAGTTTCTTTCTCTCCCTCCCTCCCGCCCTTCCTCCGGCCCTTCCTCCATCCCTCCCTCCCTCCCTCTCTCTCCCCATCCCCCCTATAGCTTGAAGGTTTCTATTGTTAATGTTCTCAAGTTGATGATCTTTTCTTCCGTGGTACCTAAGTTACTGTTAATTCCTTCCGGAGGACTCTCCATTTCAGGAACTGCACTTTTCACTTCCTAGCATTCCCATCCATATTTTCTTTTCTTTCCTTTTGTTTTCTTTTTGGTGGTACTGGGGCTTGAACTCAGGGACTTGTATGTGACTGGCAAGTGCTCTACCACTACAGCCATGCCTCCAGTCCCCACATGATCTTTCTGAGGCCCATCTTCATGTTTGATGAGTAACACATTATTGTCTCAGTTCTTGTCCTATTAGAAAGGGATGGCGCCTGGGCTGTCACTGCTGCATGTCCGGGGAGTGGATGGTCCACACTGCTCAGAGATGGCATCCTGGTGCTAGGTGTGGATGGTCCACGCTGCTCAGAGATGGCATCCTGGTGCTAGGTGTGGATGGTCCACGCTGCTCAGAGATGGCATCCTGATCCTGGGTATGGATTGTCCACACTGCTCCGAGATGGCATCCTGATCTTGGGTATGGATTGTCCATTCTGCTCAGAAATGGCATCCTGGTCCTGGGTGTGGACCGTCCACACTGCTCAGAGATGGTGTCTGGTCCTGGGTGTGGATTGTCCACTCTGCTCAGAGATGGGGTCCTGGTCCTGGGTGTGGATTGTTCATTCTGCTCAGAGATGGGGTCCTAGTCCTGGGTGTGGATTGTCCATTCTGCTCAGAGATGGTGTCTGGTCCTGGGTGTGGACCGTCCATGCTACTCAGAGATGGTGTCTGGTCCTGGGTGTGGATTGTCCGTGCTACTCAGAGATGGTGTCTGGTTCTGGGTGTGGACTGTCAACTCTGCTCAGAGATGGTGTCTGGTCCTGGGTGTGGACCGTCCATGCTACTCAGAGATGGTGTCTGGTTCTGGGTGTGGATTGTCCACTCTGCTCAGAGATGGTGTCTGGTCCTGGGTGTGGACCGTCCGTGCTACTCAGAGACCCCTTTTTTCCCAGGGATTATGAGGCATGTGCTGCTGCCTGGTGAGAGGCACCCCTGATTGTTATCCTGGAGGGAGGGGGGCTTCTGGATTAGTGAAGCCCATCTCTGGATGTGTCTGGATCCATTTCTAGAGAGGATTAACAAGAAGGAAAACTGCCCTGGACGTGGGCAGCCCCATCCATTGACAGAGGCCCAGGGGGGACGGGGGGGGCGGGTAGAGGAGGCCTCTAGCACAGCCACTCTCTTTTGGCCACTTCTCACCTTTCTGTGAAGATGCCCTACCGTGCCACAGCCCAGAGACGAGGGAGCAACCCCTTCCTCCTTCCAAACTGTTTCTCAGCTTGCTATAGAGAGGAGTCTCTCGCCCCGCCTGTGATGTCCCCTTCATGTCCACACGGCTTTGAAATACGGCCCCAGACTCCGGGGCGCCCCTGCGGGCCTCCAAAGCCTCCCACAGCCTCTGGCTTCCAACCCCGAGTCCAGCCCAGGAGATGCCACGTTCTGGTGGTTGTGCTGTCCTTCGAAACAGCGGGGCGCCAGGGCCAGCGCGGCCTGCTGCTTTCCTGTCCTCAGACCTGGGCCAGGACTCACACATGCGTCCAGTCTTCTGGTTGTTCATGGCGGCTGGATAAACCTAGCACGAGTCACTTCACACAAGCAGCGATGCAAGATGGTGGTCACCAGAGGTGGCCGCTGGGACAGGATGGGTCTGTGGCAACCTCACCGCTGGTGACCCCCCCACTAGGGACCCTCCGCTAGGGACCCTCCCGTGCAACCCCGGGAGACTCTGACTGCGCGCCATTGCTCTTTCACCGGAACCCTCCTTCCCCATGTCCCTGGACCCTGGGTACCAGCCCTGGGTACACACTGTACCCACAGACGGTCGCTTAGGAACAGCACGAAGGGTGTGGCAAGCAGGGGACAACAGGACAGGAAATAGCTGGTTTTATTTTTACTCTTTGTTGAGCCCTGGAAGAAGGGATGTGTTGGAGCTGTGAGGGGAGGGAGTGAGGAAGGAAGGGGTGGGGAGAGGCCCGGGAGGGCTGCCTGCTGGCGGCGTGCCCCGCCCTGGGGAGGACAGGCAGTGGGGGCCGAGGCCCGGCGCTTGGGACATCCGGCCTGTCTGTGGTGACCGCCTGCCCAGGGCCGGCAGGGGCCAGCACAGAGGCAGCACCAGGGCCTGCGCCTGCCCTACTCTGCGGCCACAGTCAGGAGTGGAGAGGGGCGTCTGGAGTGGGGCTGTGGGGCGGGAAGGAGGCTGCCCATGTGGGAGGAGCAGCGCGGGACCACCGAAGATTCCCAGCCTGCACGGCTCGGAGCCTGGCCACATCGTGTTGACCAAATGAACCAGCGAATGAATGAGGACCACTAGGGGCTCACACCTGTGATCTTAGCTACTCAGGAGGAGATCTGGAGGATCATGGTTCAAAGCCAGCCTAGACTATCTCCAAAATAATCAGCAAAAAGCTGGGCGTGGATCAAGTGGTAGAGCATCAGACTAGTAAACAAGCCAAACAAGGGGAAAGCCCTGAATTCAAAGGAGGAGGTAGAGAAGGAAGAGGAGGAGGTGGCAGAGGAGGAGGAGGTGGCGGCAGAGAGCAGTTGCTAGGGTCTGAGCCTGGCCCAGGACACAGACTTGGGGGCTGGTTGGAGCGGGGAGGAGGCTGGGCAGTCGGGGGGGGGGCAGGGAGGGGGGGACTCACCGGCAGACGGCGCACACAAAGCAGTTGGGGTGGTAGGTCTTGCCGAGTGCCGACACCACCTCGCCCTCGATGAAGCAGTCGCAGCGGAAGCAGCGGGTGCCGTAGAGCCGCTGGTAGTCCTGGGTGCAGATGTGCTCGCCCTGCCGCACGAAGAAGCCGCCCTCCGCCAGGTCACAGCCACAGGCTGGGGAGACGGAGGCCGCGCTGGCGTGGAAGTGCCCGTCTGCGCCCCTCAGCTGACGCCCGAGGGCCCTCTCCATGCCTGGCCGCCGTGCCCAGCGCTGGATGGGGCGGGGGTGCGGAGGGAGGGAACCTCAACCCCGCGATGAGCCCCGAAAACCCTGAGCTGGCGGTGACGCTGGGCCCTGTGGCTTTGCCACACCTCCCTTGTCCCCATGAAACCTCCACCCCGGACCCTGAGCCCTGCGCGTGCCAGTGCCAGGCCTGGGCAGGAGGCAGAGAGCACGCGGGACCCTGACGGGGTTATTTTGCCTCCTTCCCGCCGCATCTCCAGGAAGCTGGAGCTGAGGAGCCCTAGGAGAGACTGGGGTGAGCTGGGGCGCCCCGTCTCAGGACAGCACTGGGGACATGGCGCTCACTTCCCACGCACGGGGAGCCCCACGCAGTCTCAGGGACTACAGCCTACAACGGTGCACCCGGCTGGCCCTGGTCCCCAAGCCCTGCGGCCCACCGTCCACGCCCGCTGCGGCCCTGCTGTCACTCACCGAGAGGCGGGCAGCTGGGATGCGCGGGCCCCGTGCCCCACTGTCCACACCCACCCTGGGAATGACCCCCATGTGTGCTCTCCCCAGCCTGGCCCGTGCCCAGCAGCGCGGTCCTGATCAGGACAACAGGCCGCAGGGCTGCAGGTTTAGGCGCGGGTGCGTGGGCCTGGGCGCAGGCCGGGTACTTGGAGGAGGAGGGAGGTGACCGCCCCCCACCCCCCCACCGTGGGCTGCGGAGGTCACGCGAAGAGGTGCACACACACAGCTGTCCGGCCCCGACGGCCGAGCCTGTCCCGGCGCCCAGCCCGGGGCTGCCTCAGCTGCTGGTCAGGCTCTGCCCGCCCCAAGGGCACCGAGGGCACCGGCGGGCGGCAGCGAGAACCCAGACCGCAGCCTCCTAAAAATAAAAAGTCCAAACTCACAGCAACCCGAGCCCTCCTGGAGATAATGCACGGCTTCGGGTTACAGCCCGCCCCGTATCAAGTTGACTAATGGGGGGGGTTCACTGGTGAGAAACCACAGAGGGGAGGCAGCCGGGGGCCGGAGGGACGCGCCAGCCCTGGCCCCGGGGCTCCATTCCGCTCTCGCTCTGAGGAACCTAACACAGCTCCTGCCCTTTGACCCGAGGTCCCTCTTCTGGGCCTCTAACCCACCGAATGCCAGGGAGGTGGCAGGCGCTCCCGCCGCACAGCCTGGCCCCCGCCGCCAGCGACTCCGTCAGCTCACCCTTGACGGTGACCTCTTCTCTCATCATGACCCCAGGACTTGAGGGATCACACAGCAAAAACGTCCCCAGAGCACAGAACCCTGGCCCACTGGGATCACGAGACCGCGCGCCTGTGTTTTCCCAGGCAATTTCAGGCACTAGGACCTACTCTGTGCTGTTCCTGTCCATCTCTCTTCTGCAATGTGAGGAAGGAGCCAGCTCAGGGCCACCAGGGCCACACGCCTCCTCCACCTCGAGCTGGGCTCTCGGTCCCCCTCCCCTGCCCCAGTGGCCCCTCGACAGTATGGCCCGGCCATATGGGGGACCCTAAGGCCCTCACACACCCTCAGATCAAAGCCCAGGCCTCTCTTCCTCTCCCTGCCTCTCTCTCTCTCTCCCCCCTTCCCGGCTCTGCTACCCCCCCAACCTGCAAGGCCCTGGCTGGAATTCTGTCCCCCACACGTCACCAACCCTCCCCCCACTCAGGCTTCACTCAGAGGCCCACCCGGCCGGCACACATCGGTGCCGAGTCCATTTACAGCAGGGAAGCTGGGCGAAGAGCCACAGGAGCTGTGGATGGCAGAGGTGGGGTCTGAACCTGGAACTTCTGAAGTCAAAGCCGAGACTGGGGCAGTCACGGGCAGAGCACAAAGCTCTCCCAGGTAAACTGAGGCACCTCAAGCACGTGCCTGGGGCAGGAACGAGGCACAAGTGGACAGTGGCACGTTGCACCCCACGCCAGTGGTCCTGGCTTCGGCCCCCGGGGATGGCCCTGACCGGCTATGTCCATCCCGACCCCCATGAACTCTTTGTCAGTGGGGGGGGGGGCTTGGCCATGAGTCTCTAGGGAAATCCGTGGGGAGAGGAGAGGATTCTGCTTGTACAAGTCTCCACCAGCTCCTCCTGCGCCACTGCACCCCGAGAGGCTGTGGTGTGCAGCTGCGGCAACCATCAGAGCAGGCAGTGGTACAGACCTGAGCAGGAAGAACTGCCCAGGCCACGGATCCAGCCACGGATCCCCTCTAAAACCCCAGACAGCCACACCCTGAGCCAGCCACCGCGGTGGTGCCCCCCCGCCCCAGCCGGAGCCCATGCCCACAGCAAGGGGACCTGAGCCAAGAAGGGCCCCGCACAGGTGTGTGCACAGTCATCAAACCATTTGGGGGGGGGCACCATGGAAGGGCCCTGGTTCCAGGCTCCCTAGCAACCCCACCCACGTAGGCCGAACTCCAGGCCCTGATGGCTTCCAGTCTGAACTGCTCGCCTCAGCCTCCAGGTGCAAAGCCCCTGTGCCAGGCAAGTACCGACTCTCCGCCACCTCCCTGCCCTTCACCGTCCTGCTGTTCCCTCCAGCAGCATCCTGACCTTGGCTTTGGCTTCTGCACCCAGGGACGGCTGGGTCAGCTCAACCACTGGGGACGTTCCTGCCCCCTGGGGCTGGGCATTGCAGAGATGGAGAATGAAGGCAGTTCCGTGACCCTGCTAGGTTGTTAAGTCTCCTGGGGTGCTGGGGGAGGGACTTCAAGTTAAGGTGACAAATGTCTGCTGTTAAGACACCGCCAAGCTGGTCTTCTTGTCATTCAAGCAGAAGCACCTGGACACGTCCTAACTTGCGTTTTCCTGAGCACTGGGTTGGGGGTGAGCCCGCGGGAGGGCTGAGGCCAAGTCGCCCTGCCACAGAGACACGGGGCCACCCACGGAGGCCGAGCCACAGGGCCACCAGGGCTCAGCCCCACCCACCTACACCTGGGTGACCTCGTGTGACCGCAGACCCACGCAGAGCTTTAGAGAAAATCCTTTTAAACAAAGCCTGTGTTCCCGCTGTCTTTTCAAGCACGCGCTTGGAAAGCAATCAGTGGATTTTGCTTTTCATAAATGGGGCAAATGTCTTTGGGGAGAGTCGGGGAAATTAAGCCAGGCAAATCTCAAGAGGACACTGGGGCAGAGGCCGGAGGAAGGCAGGGGACAGGGACAGGAGGGCAGCTGCCCTCTTCTCCCCAGGAACCCCCCCCACACACACTCAGAGTCCTTCTGGGCCTGTGCCACACGGGGCGGGGGTACAGCAGCCTCCACAACCTCCTCACCAGGAACAAACTTCGGGTACTACGGGTCAGGGCGTCTTCTCCCTGTTCTTCAAACAGCTCCCTAGCCACTGTCCGGGTGGGGCGGGGGGCGGTGGCCCTGCCCCTAACACGGAGACACTGGCTGCCACTGTTGGACATGTAATGGGGTCTGCGGGAGAACAGGTGCAATGTAGAGGGTCACGGGGGGGGGGGGCGCTGACGAGGTGACTGGGATGTGTGTGTGACCCCTCCCTCCGGGTGACGTCCCTGGCAGTGACCCACAAGCCAAGAGGGGGCCTTGGAGGGGGGGAGAGGGGGTCGGCCCTGCACGAGACCAGGGTTCCTGTCCCTGAAGAAGACACGCAGCCCCCAGAGGGCACGCTGCAGTCCCTCGGCCCCAGCTCATCTGGCCATGGTGCCAGGTGACTGAGGGATCTGAAGTCTGTGATGCAGACATGGAGCCTTGTCCTGCCGCGCTCCCCACGCACGAAGCTCCCGAACGCAGACCTAACCAGGGCTCCCTGGACACCGTGTGGGTGCCGGTGGGCAGCGGGAGGCCGCCGTGGCGCCCGGGCTGGGTCTGCGGGGGCCGGGTCTGCGGGGGCCGGGTCTGCGGGGGCCGGGTCTGCGGGGGCCGGGTCTGCGTGGGCCGGGTCTGCGGGGGCCGGGTCTGCGGGGGCCGGGTCTGCGGGGGCCGGGTCTGCGGCTGCTCCTCCAGGCCCGGGCTGCGCGCGGCCACACGTACTCACCCTTGCAGACGAAACACTTGATGTGGAAGTACGTGTTTTGCACGCGCAGCACCTCCCCCCGGCACACGTTCCCACACGTGTGGCACAGGATCGCCGTGCTGGGCGGCTGTTCCGGGGGGCTGCAAGCAGCCTGGGGCTGCGACACTGTGGGGAGAAAGCAGCCGGGTTACAGGGGACGCGTTCCGGGCCGGGAGAAAGCCCACCCGCGCCCCGCCAGCGCCGGTCCACAGCTCACTGCGCTCTGCGGCTGCTCCCCACACAGCGGTCCTGCCCCTGGCGTGTGAGGGACACCCCAGATCCGGAGCTCCACCCCTCCTCGGCTCGTGTCACGGGAACACGAGGCCAGGGCTGTGGGTCTGGCCGCAGCCGCACGCACGGGGAGAGCACTGCTCTGAGAGCTCACACATGCACACGACACCAGGGTCACACTCACAACATCACACACCAGCACCGCTGCAGCCCCAGGCCCGGGGGGGGGTCTGCCCCTCACCCCGCCACAGCTGCTCAGCCAGGAGACCATGCCCGTCCCGTGCCCGCCTCTACCAAGCCCTGCATCCAGCCAGGATGGGTGGGGCTTCTGTCCTCCTCTGCCAGGAGGCCACAGTGGGAAGATTAGAGGGGGGACGGGTACCATCCGGGACAGAAGGCCTGCCCAGGCCCAGGACTCAGGATAGCTCAGGTACTGAGCATGGGCCGTCCGGGAGAACGGTGGGGATCGGTCTGCAGAAACAGAGGCAGGATGGGACCTCAGGAAACGGGACAGCAAACAGGACGGTGCAGAGGCAGCCAGGGTCCCTGGGAGCAACGGTGACATTTTCCTCCCTCACCCACTGCTACCCTCCCCGGGGGAGGGGAGACGTGGGTCACCTGGTCCAGAACGCTGCCCTAGCTCGACTTCCTAAAGGTCACAGCCTTTGGGGGGGGTTCTTGAAAGTCCCTCTGTCAGTCCTTCTGTCTGACCTGTCCATCCACCCACCCACCTTCTGCTGTCATTGCTCAGCCCTGTGGGCATGGAACCACAGGCTCTGCCTAGCTACCAGTCCACCACACACCATAAACAATGACATTGCTATTTGCAAGGACAGATAGGCTCCAGGGATGAGACCCGGATGCGGCACTGGTCTGCAATGCACAGGGCCCTTGACTCCGTCCCAGCCCCCAGAACAAGACCAGAAAACACCAACCATGACAGTTCACAGATTACTGGAAGTACATTTGATCTGGGGTAGAATATTATCAGAGTGTGTGTGTGTGTGTATGCTAGTGTCCTGAGTCTTGAACTCAGTGCCTAGGTGCTATCCCTGAGCTCTTTCGCTGAGGGCCAGCACAGCCACAGCTCCACTATTGGCTTTTCTGGTGGTTAACTGGCAATAAGAGTCATAGACTTTCCTGGGTAGGCTGGCTTCAAACCGAGATCCTTGGATCTCAGCTTCCTGAGCAGCTGGGATGACAGGTGTGAGCACCAGCGCCCGGCTGGTGGGGGAGAGCTATTTTAGGCGGTTCATTTGTCCAGTGGCGCCTGCCCCACCTGGGGCCCCTACAGCCCCTGCACCCCGCCTGCAGGCCAGTGGCAGGTGCTGCCCCCTGGTGCTGGGAAGTGATACTGCACCACGTGGACCACACCTGGCAGCCCAGGGCAGGGAGTTGGCTCAGCAGCTCAGGCCCGATTAGCACAGGCTGGCAAACCTCAGCGCGCTGGAGATGAGGGGTGGACTGACCGACACCTCCCCCCAGACGGTGGTGACACACACTGCGGTGGCTCCCGGAGGGGACTGTCCCCTTCAGGGCAGCAGGCAGCAGGCTGGCCGCTGCCACCAGGGCTCACAGAGACGCTCCGCCCATGCACGTCAGCACCGGGCCACACGCAGCAGTGCCTAGGGTTTGTCTCTGTGGCCCCGGAACAGGGTAAGTCCATCACAGCCAGCTGCCCTGGGATGCCTGGGCCCGGCGCTGTGCACGGGAAGCCGTGGTCACTGCCCACGCTGAGGGGAGGGTGCGTGAAGGCTGGACGCTGGCAGGGCCCAGGGGACCCAGGGCCTGGGGACTGTGTGAGCCTCACCCATGACTGGTCTTTCTGAATCCGCTCCAAAGCCGGGACTCGGGAGCCAGCTGGCACGCTCCGCTCTGGAAGGCCAGGGGTGGCCTGGCGGCCGGACAGTGCAAGCACAGTGGCCGGCAGGGAGCAGGCCTCCCGACAAAGGCACAGCGCCTCCCAGGGTGGGCCGGCTCCTCCCAGGGTGGGCCGGCTCCTGCCCCCCCCCCCCCGGCTCAGAGGCTCTGCCAGCGGCGGGCAACCGCGGGCAGCGTCTGGGGGGGAGGGGGCAGCACATAATTTAAAAATGGTTTTGTGTGCTGGTATGAAGGCCTGAACTCAGGACCAGGACTCTCTCCCTTGGCTTTTCATTCAAGGCTGACATTCTGGTATTTGAGACACACAGCTCCATTTCTGGCCTTTTCACAGAGGGGCGAGACTCCTGCACTTTTCTGCCCAAGGCTGGCTTCAGAAAACCTCAGTCCTCAGAGCTCAGCCTCCCAAGTGGCTGGGATGACAGGAGTGAGCTCAGGCTCAGCTTTTCTCCGGCCCCACGGTGCTTTGGCTCCATCGGGGGGGGGGGGCAGGCGTTTGCTGTGCCCGCTGGATGCCCCCCTGCCCCTGCCCCCCCACCCCCCGAGGCCAGCACGGTGGCCCACTTCACAGGCGAGCAGCTAAGTGGTGCAGGGAAGCCGGAGTTCAAGGTACTCGGGACCCCGCATGTTCGTTTTCTGTGTGTGCCAGGGCTGAGCCTTGAACTCAGGGCCTCAGCACCGCCCCGGTAGCTTTTTCACTCAAAGCTAGCACTCCTGAACCCTAGCTCTACTTCCAGCTTTTTGGTCATTCGAGTCTCACTGACTTTCCTGTGCAGGCTGGCTTTGAACCATGATCCTCAGATCTCAGCCTCCTGAGGGGCGGGGATGGCAGGTGAGAGCCACCGGCGCCCGGCCCAGCCATGTTGTCTTACCAATGCCTTCAGTGGTGATGCAGACACCCTAACTCAGCAAGGCCTGCCCAGCCTGTGGCGCCACGGCTGCCTCGTCCCGAAGGCCGGGCTGGGTGCATGCCAGGGACAGAGGAGACTGCGCCCCGCACGGCCAGCCACCACGGGACGCTTCCGCATGGAACAGAGGCTCTTAGTGCCCCTCCCCCAGCAGGCGACAGGGGCACAAACTACGGGCACTCAGGTGGGACAACAGTGTACGCCCACTACAGAGAAATGCCCCCCAAGGCAGGAAGGGAAACAGGCCCGTGGGGAAGAGCTCTTGCTGCCAGGGAGGAAAGGAGAACCCCGCCCGTAGTAAGAAGGGGAGGGGCGGGGGTGGGGCTGAACACGCAGGGCGCAGAGGATCTGGGGGCGCTGACACGGCTCTGTACCACTTCTGCAGGGGTGGACACAGGCCACAACATCTGTCCACACTCGGAACCCACAGCACCAAGCATGGAGCCTGGCATACGCCGTCCCTCTGGTTCAAAACAGCAAATCAGCCAGGCACCGGCGGCTCACGCCTGTCATCCTAGCTGCTCAGGAGGCTGAGATCTGAGGATCACGGATCAATGCCCGCCTAGCCAGGAAAGTCCGTGAGACTCCAATTAACCACTAGAAAACTGGAAGTGGTACTGTGGCTAAAGTGGTAGAGAGCTCTCCTTGAGCTGAAATGCTCAGGGACAGTGCCCGGGCCCTGAGTTCAAGCCCCATGACTGACACAAACAAACAAAAATAACATCCAGTCAGCACTGGCTCTTGTTCTTCACATACATGACACAGTGCCAGGCACCCCATGGGGGAAAGCCGGGGCAGCGTGGGGAACACACACGTGGGAAGTCTCTGAGCTTCCTGCAAACTAAAAACTGATCAATAATGCCTGAAAAAAACTGAAACATTGAGCCAAAGGGTAGAATATGCCAAAGGTGCTGAACCACCAATGGAATGAATGGATAAAGAAAAGACATTGTTTGGATAGGGGAATAGTACTCAACCGTAAAGAAGATGAAATTAGGTTATTAATTGGAAAAATGGATGGAATTAGAGATCATGTTGAACAAAATAAGATAATCTCATAAAAGACAAATAGCACATATGTTCCCATATCTGTGGTATAAACAGCTAAGAAATATAAGTAGGTATATACATACTTTTATATATACACTTATATAATATATAATATTATATATAGATTATATATATATGGAGAGAGAAGGGCGGGCGAGTGTGTGTGTAGCTGTGACTATGGCTGGGGATTTTAGGGAGAGAGAAGAGAACAGGAGCAGTGGACGGTGTTGGAATAGTCTAGGTACGCAGACGGCATAAGGAACTCACTGCCAGCTGTTGAACGAAGAGGTTGGAGAACAGGGAGAGAGAGCAAGAATCTGGCTAGATCATAATCTATGCGTGTGTGAAATACCAAGGTGGAGTTACTTTGTACAATTAATACACTTTCTTTTTTGTTGATCATGGGGCTTGAACTCTGGGCCTGGGCGCTGTCCCTCAGCTCTTCAGCTCAAGGCTAGCGCTCTACCATTAGAGCCACAGCGCCACTTCCTGTTTTTTGGTGGTTAGTTGGAGACACGAGTTTCATGGACTTTCCTGCCCCAGCTGGCCTAGAGCCATGATCCTCGGATCTTAGCCTCCAGGACAGCTACAGGTGTGAGGCACGAGGGCCTGAAATGCTTTGAAGGAGAGGGAGGGCGAGGGGGAAGGGGGGGAGTATAGTGTCAACGTGTGTGGAAATGGACAGTAACGCCCCTTGTACGATTCAGAGGTGCTAATAAAAGCCTTTTTAAAAGTGTAAACACTGGAGAGGGAGCGACAATACCTGGCGACCTTGGCACACGCGCGCAGCCCAGCTGTGCTGTAATTTCCAGATGGGCTTTCGTGTTAGGCGGCGGCCGCCCGCTGGGGTCATGACAGGAAGCAGACTGCAGAGCACTGGGAGCTCTGACCATGAGCCTTGCAGCCACGGATGCCCCGTTCCTTCACTGGGGGGGGGGGCTCCCTCAGGGCGGGGCCCGCGGCCCTACCTCCAGCCCCCCAGCCCCCAGCGGGCTTCCTGCCCCCTGCCGGCCCAGGCCCACTGGATGGGGTCAGAGCTGAGGAGTTTGGATGGGGGAGACACTGGGCGACGGTGGGGCCGGCGCCTCTGCAGCCGTGAGCACCCATGCTCTGCCCCGGTGGCGTGTCCTCACCCCCGGCAGCCCTCTGGTGGAGCTACTGTCCCCCGGGGGTCCCGCAGTGCAGCGCCCTCATCCACCCCCGGGGGGCAGCGCAGGAGGGGGACCTCACCCCTGCTCCCCCCTCCCCACGTCAGAGCGCACAGTCTTCCTTCTAACCTACTTAGAGGCCGGCTGCTAATTATAACCACCAGCCCGGAAGCCGTTCCCCCGAGCCCCACGCTCGCGAAGCTGCACTGCCTGGTCCAGCCGGCAGGCCCTGCGGGGCTGGCCCCGCCGCCCCTCGGTCCTCCGCGGGGCCTGCTCCCCTGCCCGGCTCGGCTGGTGTGGGGCCTGCGTGGGAGGCAGACTTCCCGCACCGCCGGATGACGGACATGCCCCGTCACGCCTGCCTAGCCTCGGCTGGCTGAGATGGAGTCTCATGAACTTGTAGCCCGGGTTGGCCTCAAACTGTGTGGCTGGAATTACAGGCATGAGCTGTCTCACCCCATCATAAGTAACTCTTGGAGGCGGAGACAGCTAGAGAGGCGCTGGGGAAGGGGCGTGAAGGGACACGGTACCAGCTGGCAGACCATCCCTGCTGGCCATGCCACGCCTGGCCCTTGGACTTCCGACCTGCAGCACTGCAAGACAACTCAGCGGCCACGATGGCTCCAGCCGCCCGCCTGTGTCCCAGCCGCTGGCCACCTGCACCTCAGGCACACACCGAGGCCGGCGGTGCACTGCTCATGTTGGACCCTGGGTGGGGACCCGTCCTGGCCCACCCTGGGTGGGGTGTTTGTAGGGGGGAGGGCACCCTGGCAGCCCTCCCCAGGCCAGCAGCAGGTCTGTGACTCCCGTCCAGTGCCCATCCCCTGACATCACTGCCCTACGCTTCCTCCCGGTCTCCAACGACCGCAGATGCCCGTAAACATCCCTCAAATCTAATGGAAAACAGGAAGCGCGTCCGTGCCTGCACAGAATCATCTGTCCACCGCGTCTGGTTCTGGCTCGTCCAGACCAGCACCGCACTTGGCAGCTCCCTGCGACCAGGGTCACGGGGCCGGGAATCCCAGCTCCTTCCGTGTGGGGCCTGGGGACAGCGGTCTCTCCTCCACTGGACACACTTCCTGCCTGGCGGGAAATGGCTGGCCTACTGTGTACCTTGGTGCCAAGCGCAGGTGAACCCTTGGCGTCCGGCTGGCACCGAGCCTCGAGGCTCCATTCCCCAGGCGACGCGCCTGCGCAGAGCCCGAGCAGCGGCCACAGCCTGGGCTTAAACACAGACGTGCGTATGCCAGTAGCTGGCGCCAGGACGCCCCGCCTGCTTCAACGGGCCTAGGGCACGAAGCCCACGGGAGGGCATTTGAGAACACACCAGCCACAGCACCCCCAGGCCGTGGCTGCGTCCCGGGGCGTCTCATTCCACTAGAACTTCTCCCCCGAGGGGAGAGACGGGTGAGCTCTCTGTGCACACACTCTCCTCTGCCGAGGCGCAAGGTGGAGGTGCCCGCTCCACGGGGCTGGTCTGCAGGTCACGGGCAGCATGGTGGCCCCAGGGGATGCTGGCTTGGGGTAAAGGACACCTCTGATTTCTAGTTCCCTCCTCGAGTGAGTATGGGGGGGGGCTCAGCAGCCACACCCACAGTCCAACCAATAGGACATGCTGCCATGGGGAACCAAGGCTCAGAGAGGCTCAGTAACCTGACAATAACACACAGCCAAAGGGCAGGTGGGGACCAGGCCCTGGGCCCTGGCTCAGCCTCCCTCCTCTCTCTCTCACCCTTGACCTCCCTGCTCTTCTCATGTTCTCCTGCCGCTGCGGGCCAAGCAAGGATGGCACTGGAAAGCACTTCCTGGGCATCCAGTTAGAACTGGGCATCAGAAGTGCTGGCCAGGAGTCGGGAAAGCTGATCTGCCGTGTGTGATGACAGGAGGCCCGTCTGCCACCTTGGCAAACCGGATGCGCAGCAGGCCCTGCCTGCGACACCCCCAGCCCATGACACCCCACTTCCAGGAGCCTGGCGCCCACGCCGCACACACTGGCCACGGGCAGGCAGGGTGCGCTGACATCCGGTCAGTCATGACCAGCACTCACGCAGCGCAGACAGGCGGGGGGGGGGGCGGGGAAGCAGGATGCCGGCCCGACCGGAACCACCAGCAGCCTCCAGAAACACTGGGGCCCTGGGCTTCCATAACAAAAATAGCTGCTGTGTGACTTGGAAGGGATTGCCACTCCCTGGGGAAGCCTGAGAAGGACCAGACACTTGAAGCTCGAAAACCCCTCTGTCCCCAGCCTCGCGGGTCCCTGGCCCTTCTACCTGCGACCCCGCAGGTCATCGGCGCATGATAAAACAGGACACGATGTGTGATGGGGCACAGTAACGTGTCTGCTCGCGAGGCTGAGCCTCCGCGGGGCGTCTGGGACGGGCTGTCTTCAGACGCGGACCAGGCACGCCGCTGGCTGAGGCAGAACCCACAAAACCTACCATTCACCTGGTAAAAAAAAATCTACCATCCACTGTCTGTCAGTACCATCATGATTGTCTGCTCATCAACGTACTCGATTTTCATCACCCCAACAAGAAGCCTGGCCCCCTTTCCTTTACCCTCCCCGGCTCCCCACCCTCGGCCTCCGGCTCTGGATTGCCTGTCCTGGGCACATCGTCACACAATGGAATCACCAGCACGTGGCCTCCGACGTCACGTCCGCTTCTGTCCCTTAGCGTCCTGTTCTCGGGGTTTACTGGCAATGTGGCAAGTTCTCAGAATGCCTCTCCTTTGTGCGTTGTAGACATGGCTTATATGTGTTCGTTACCAGAGGGTGGGCTTGGGGGCTATCATGATCGAGACTGCTGCTCACATTTGTGGCACGTTTCTGTGTGGACACGTTTTCCATTCTTCGGGGACTATCCTGGGAGCGGAATTGCTGGGTCACGTGGTCGCTGTTTGACATTCTGAGGGGGCCTCAGCCTGTTCCCCTCCCCCCCCCGCCCCCAGCCCTCATCTCTCCACATCCTCACCCTCAGCTCTGGGCACACAGGACCTGGCTCTCTGGCCACCCACATGGGAGCGCCGCGCTGTCTCACTGTGATTTGCATCTCCCTGAGGGCCTGTGATGCCGGCCATCTTCCCGTGTGCTCACGGATGTATCTCCCTGGGCCATTTGTCCACTCAGATTCTCGGCCCACACGGTGAGCTGGCTGCATTTTCATGAATGAGTCCTAAGAACTGATTACGTTCTACACATGGCTTCTCTCAGACCTCAGGCCTGGAAAGGCTCTGCCCTGGTCTGAGCTGCATTTCACTTTCTTCTGTAAACTTGGATGCACCAATGGTTTTCTTTCAGCTGAAATCCTGCTCACATAGTTTTTCTTTTCATGGCTTGTGTCCTTAGTGTCATTTCTAAGAAGCTGTGGTCTGGCTGGGAAGGTGGCTTCGTGGTACAGTGCTTGCCTAGCATGCATGAAACCCTGGGTTCGATTCCTCAGCACCACATACACAGAAAAAGCCGGAAAGTGGTGCTGTGGCTCAAGTGGTAGAGTGCTAGCCTTGAGCAAAAAGAAGCTCAGGGATAGTGCCCAGGCCCTGAGTTCAAACCCAGGACTGGAAAAAAAAAAAAAAAGCAGTGGTCTAGCCCGAGACAGTGAATGTATTTGCCCTGGCTTTCTCCTCTGAGATTCACGCTGTGACTCGCTGTGCAGCGACCTTGCTGCTGCCTCGGAGGTTTCCGTGAGACGCGGTTTTCTGACAGCCAGGAGCAGCAGGCTGCGGCAGGCCTCTGCGGCCCTGCTCTGTTGTTCCCGTTCCCTCTCACCGGCGTTACGCATCGCCAGAGCTCACAGGCGGGGTGGGACAAGAGGGAGGAGGTCCCTACACATCCGGCCTGGAAGTTCCACTGGGGAATGGACACTGTCCCAGGTCCCAACTCTGGATTGGGCCGCCTGCCCCGTGCTCCCCGAGGCTGGCCTGCGGGTGGGAAGCCACCGCCTCTCCGTGTGGGAAACATCAGGCATAGTATGCTCGCACAAATGTGTAATGGAGACCCCCAATAACCCACCCCCTCAATCACCCTCTTCTACAGCACTTGGGGGAAAGAGGAGCAATCAAGGGGAGGGGACATTGCAGGGGGAGTGGGGGAGCAGGACCCCGGAGCTGCTGCTGGGCTCAGAGCCCTACACAACTGCAGGCCTACAGAGCTGGGGTCCAGGCTCCATCCGCCCTCCTCTCCCACCTCCCCCTGACTTCCGTCCCCTGTCACCGTCACCACACAGGCCGGAGTGCAGCACTGGAGCCCCACAGAGCCTCCTTGCTTTCACCCCAGTACCTGAGGAGGCCTGCTCCCACACAAGCACCCGAGGCCGGCCGAGGACGGCTCCGGCGCGGCGTCCCTGGGGCTGTGGGTGCACTGCAGGGCATCCTAGAGCAGCCCTGGCCTCTGCCGTGCTCTGGCTGACAGTGGTCCCCTCCCTAGCTGTGACCATCACCTCTGTTCCCTGGAGACCCACTGCCTGACAGAATAAAGGGACTGGGAAGGTGGCTCAGTGGCAGAGCACTTGCCTCGCATGCACGAAGCCCTGGGTTCGAGTCCTCAGCACCACATACACAGAAAAGCTGGAAAGTGATGCTAAAGCAAAAGACTCAGGGACGGTGCCCAGAGTTCAAGCCCCAGGACTGGCAAAAAAACAAAAACAAAAACAAACAAAACCAAAAAGAGGAAGGAAAGAGAGAGAAGAAAGGTCAGGCATGTGGAGGGCACCATAGCCGGGCCTGGCTGTGATACCGTCCAGTTGCTGTAGGCCCGGCCTGTTCTCCGCCCCCCGCCCCGCCCCCCGCCCGTCCCAGCCTGTTCATCTATAAGGTGGAGGTCCTTCCCCTGTGCAGTCTGTAGGAGAGAGTCATTCAGCCCTCCAGACAGCTGCCCTCCATGCTGGCCCTCACTCCCATCAGAGCTAGACTGGACCCCTCTCAGGTCAGACCCTCAGTGCTTCCCCGAGGGGCTCTGAATGTTACATAGACAGCGAGCTCTCTGCCGGGTGCTGGTGGCTGATCCCTATAATCCTAGCTACTCCGGAGGCTGAGTCCCGAGGATCACAGTTCGAAGTTAAGCCCAGGGAAGGAAAGTCTATTGAGACTCTTAACTCTAATTAATCATCAGAAAATGGGAAGTACAGTGGTGGTTCAAAATGGTAGAGGACTAGCCTTGAGCAAAAGAACTCAGGGATAGTGCCCTGACCCTGAGTTCAAGCCCTACCACCACCACCAGCAGTAACAACAAAAAAGAGCTCTCCTGCCTGGCCAGGGCTGGTCAGGCCTTTACCTGTCCCTCCTCCACGCACGCCCATGGCGGAGCCTCCTCCCGAGTGACCGGCGGCTGGCTCTCCCTCCGAAGCTGGACCCTGCAGTGCCGAGCCCTCGGGCAGCAGCTGGGTGAGTGAAGGCTGGCATCTCTACCGAGGAGAAGCCAAAGGGTCACATGGAAATACCACCCGGGCGCCAGGGGCAGGGCCAGGCCAGGCCCTTCCCAGAACACTGAAATAAACTCGCACCACGCAGCCAGTCCAGAGAAGCACCTGTTTCCTAGACATCCGGGAAAGAGACTGAAAACATGCCAGGGTGGGGTGTGGGGGGTGGACAGCGTGCGCAAGCGCACAGTTCCCATAGCCCTGTGCCAGGGAAGCCCAACCAGAGTCACCGGCGGAGAACCCCAGCAGACATCTTTCTCCCCAGTTCTAGGACTAGAAGTCTAGAATGGCTCAGGACCGTGGTCGCCAAGGCCGGGGGTGGGGTGTCTCCCCTCCTCCGAGAGCTCCTGGCAGCCCCCAGCCTCCTGTCCTGTCTGTCCCCACGGCTGTCTTCCGTGTGTGGTGCTGTCTGTGACTCTCACAAGGACACCAGTGTCCGGGTGTAGGACCCGTGCTGCCCACCATGACCTGGTCTCCAGCCTTCCACTAAGTACCTGGGCAAAGACCCACAGCAGGCCATGTTCTGAGTTCCAGGTGGATGTGAATTTGGTGAGGGTGCCATTTAATCTCCGAGAGAGCTCCAATGTGCCATGAGGAAACTGAGGCTTGGGAAGTTCAGGCAACCTGCAGGAGGACCCTAGGAGTGAAAGCAGCACTGAAGTCTGCCCCAGGCCCGGATGGTGTGGAGCTCCCAAGGTCCAGTGAGGGAGCATTAAGGGGGCCTTGGACCCCCAAGAGGCAGCTGCAGAGCCTGAGGTCGGCGTCCTGGCTAATGACGGGGTGGTGTTGGGAGGTTTAGGTGCCCCCAGAGTCACAAGGCGGCCCTGGACTGGCCGGAGGCCTCTGTAACAGCGCCAGACCAAATCACTGTGCTCGATGGGTGCCAGCAGCTTCTCTGCCCACAGGCCGGGTCTGTCTACCAGTCACGCCACGGGAACCCCTGCACCTCCAGAGACGCGAGGGCCCCCCAAACCTACAAATCTACAGCCCGTGTGTCCAAGATGAAGACCTAGCCCCTCTCAGCCCAAGTCTACAAATCCACAACTCATGTGTCCAAAAAGAAGGCCCTTTTCCAGCATTGATTTCCCTTTCCACTGATTCTGCCACCACCTGGGAAGGGTGCTGTGGCTCGGACCAATGTGGTCAGGAACAGAGGTCAAGGGGGCCACCGGCACGTCACCTGGTCCCCTCCGGGAACTTTGCTGGGTCCCCTGTGGAGCTGGGGATGGGAGATCACACACCCTCTCCCCTGGGAGTGGACTGGACCTGTCAATCTGCAGTTTCACCAACAGATTCCTCAGGAGAAACCACCTGCTGCCTGATTGGATGGGGCAGGCCCCACCCTCAGGCCCAGGCCAAGCCCTGGTTGGTTTAATATAAAACCTGCATATCCCATAGTGGGGCTCTGCCTGTGGGAGGGATGAGGCATCTTGGCTGGGAATTCTGGGATAGACCATGGCATTTAGGACTCATTCTGGTAATACAGAACAATGTCCCCATCTCGACACCCTGTTCAGAACCCCAAACCGCAAGTTCCCTCACTCCCCATCCCTGCATTCCCAGGAAGCAGGGGGGAGGCAGCCATCTATTATGGGGCCTACCGTATCCACAATCATTTTCCTAATATAATATGCAAATACGTAACAGGTTTTTCTTCTTTCCAAAGCAATGCTTACCCTCACGGCTCTGAGGAGCTCTACTATTTTCTATTCAGTTCAGCTTCTTATGTAACGAACACTGCCTTGTCCCACTAAACTGATTTTGTGTCCTGGAGTAGGTCACCTGATGGGTGCAGAAGGTCCTCTCCCACTCCACGCAGTCCTGATGGTGGGGACATGCAGACCACCAGGCTGGCCAGAAGACAGGTAAGGCAGCCCCCCCACAGCCCCCTCCCCCTGCCGGGCCCCGCCCTGCTTCACCCTGACTCCATCCCCTCCACACACAACTCATCCCTTTACTTCTCTGCTCTGCTGTGACACAGCCAGGGGCTTCTGCCAGAAGCAGGCGCCAGGCTGCCGGGCCACTGCAGCCACCAGCGTTGTGAACCTCCTGCTGTCTTAATTCCCTGGCCTCCGCTACTTTACTCGGCGAATGAGACCTGTGGACACTCCATCGGTGATGTTTCCAGTGAGTGTGTCAGAAGTGTTAGGGGGAAGGGGTACACTCTGCGGCAACATATTAAAATGTCCATAACTGGCAAACCAACTCTCCAACTTTTCTGCACTTATTTTTCCAAAAAATGAAATGTGCACGTGTGTGTGTATTTTTAATGGAGGTAAACTGACCCAGAAGGAAACAATTCCGCCATGAACAGGACAGAGTCTGGCTTATTTTCTTTCCCTGCAAAGACCCTGGGAAACAGGCGGCAGCAAGAGATAGGCCTGAGGCCCCAAACGAGCTCTACAACACACAGTCCATCTTTTCTCCATTTACAGCCTCATTTGTAGCCACAGTTGGCAACTCTGGTTTGTGCTCTACCCTCCCTGTCTGCCACCTTTGGCATCTGTGGCAGACATGGTGAGCTGATCGCCTATCTTTGCCTCTGTGCCAGTCAGTCCTCCTCCATAGTCCGTGAGTCCCTAGAGGTGTCTCTGGGCCACACAGGCCAGCAGCTTGGCTCAGCACAAGGGTGCACTGTGGACCTGGTCAGTCTTGGGTGTGCTCATCAGCAGCTGGATCATACAACCAGGTGTAACACAACCAGAGATGAAGAGCCCAGAGCCCAGCCCCCAGCTCAAAGGCTGGCATCTCAGACACACGGTTCGACCCCTGGCCTCGGTTTCCTCATCTGCACATCTGGACAGTGGGAGAGCCCCGAAGGGACAGAGGAGGTGGGCTTTAACCAGCTGTGTCTGCACCTCCCTCTGGCAGCCGAGGGCCTGAATGAACAAGGCATGCCCGTTCATACCACGCAGCAGTGCGCAGCCTAGAAAGGGAAGGGCTTTCCAATACATGTCACCAGTCACAAAAGGACAAACACGGCGTGAATCCACTCTCATGAGGTCTCAAGAGTAAAAGTCAGCCGGGTGCCGGTGGCTCACGCCTGTCATCCTAGCTACTCAGGAGGCTGAGATCTGAGGATCGAGGTTCAAAGCCAGCCTGGGCAGGAAAGTCCGTGAGATTCATCTCCAATAAACCACTAGAAAACTGGAAGTGGTGCTGTGGCTCAAGTGGGAAAGAGCTGAACTGAAGAGCTGAGGGACAGTGCCCAGGAGTTCAAGCCCCACAACCAAAAAGAAGAGTTAAAAAGTCTCAGTGGAGAAGGGGGGACAGCTCTGGGGAAGGGGAATGGGTTAGTTTAATGGGAATGGAATTCCGCTTTTGCAAAAGAATACTGGGGGGGGGTTGATACAGGCCAGGCAGCGCTGTGGCTGTGAGGAAAGCCACTGACCCTCCCTCCTAAGACCAGCGGCCAGCTCCCATCCTTCCCGTCCTCAGAGCCCCACTGGGGTGGAGGGCAGGAAGGACCCCCAAGAGGCCCTCTGGGAGCTGGATTAACAGTTCTGCCGGATATGCAGGCAGAGCCTTTACAAACTTCTGGTTATCCATGCAACGCTGCTGCCCGGCCCATTCCACGCGCACCCAACCTGCCTCCAAGTCGGGCCTCAGCCCCAAGTGCAGCTACGTGTGCGCCCCAGTTCCTCCTCAGCAGCCCGCAGCCAGCGGCCTGGTCGGGGCTGACCTTTGCTTCCTCTCTGCCCACCGGAAGCCTGCGGGCACAGGGACATGGCCTGGGTCAGACACACGAGTGCAATTTGGGTCAGGAAATCGATGTCGGGATGATCTGACTCCCGAAGCCGGGAGAGAGGGAGGCAAAGCCTATTGCTCACTGGTTCCACTTGGCACAGACAGGGTGGCCTGGCTCTAAGTGGGGTGCTGGGCTCCCCGTCGGCCCCTGTAGGTTCCATCTTGGCTGGGGGCCAAGTCCGGTGGAGGATGGGAATGGGGCCCGGGCCGGGCTGCTCACGATGCCAGCTGGGGGCCGGGCCCCCTCCCCAGCCCAGGGTCTGGGAGGGCACCCGGGAGGGCCCCCCTGCTGGGCAGAGGGGGATAAGCCGCTGTCACTGTCCCCAGGCGGGCCAGGTGCCAGCCATGGACCCAACTCCCTCCAGCGCTGGTGTCGGCCTCCGGCCCTCCGTGTGGGAGGCAGCAGCCCCCAGAGCCCGGCAGTTCTCAGCACCCAGAAGCTTCTATTCCTGGCATCGCTGACCCTCTTTCCCAGAACTGGGGCAGTGAGGGCCGGGCAGCTGCCAGGGTCTCTGTGCTGGCCAGGCCCCTTCCTGCGGCCCCAGTGCCCGCCGCTGGGCCTGCTCCCAGCCGGGCTCCACCACTGTGCCTTCCTCCCCCGCCCCGGGCACGGCCAGGGCCGAGGGTGCTCAAGGCAGGCTTGTTTACAGCGACCCAATCAGTGCCCTGCCTTTGCAGAGACCCCCGCTGCCCCTGATTCTGACGCCCGGAAGCCGCACTCCTCCAGGAAGCCTGCCGGGACCTCTCTCAAGCCGGCTCCTCAGCCGCCTGCTCGCCATCCCACCGTCCCCCGAGAAGTGTCTTCTCGACGCACATGGCCACACCTGTCTGCCCTCTTGTTGGGGAGCCCCTGGGGGCCTGCCTCAGAGCGCCTCTGAGCCGAGGACTCGGGGCTGGGGAGTCCCCTGCGGTTGCCTTTTGGGGCTCCCAGGACAACACCAAGGAGGTGCCCGCTGCAGAGAGCAGACCGAGGCCCAGCTGAGCTGCTGGCTCTTACGGGAAACCACGGCAGTGGGGAAGAAAGGAGGAAGCCCCCAAAGCCTCTGATGTGGGGACAAAAGTGACCCCCAAAGACCTCAGTTTCTACTAAGAAGTTCTGAGTTGCCAGACTTGGGGAGAGAAGGAAGGCCCTCCCCCCAGCCCACCCTCATCTCTCCTCATGACCACCACCTCTCTGCCCCATGACCCCCTCTTCTCCTCCGTAACCCCTACCTCTCACTCATGAACCCCTCTTCTCCCTGGTGATCGGGTCCTGGAGCAGAGGCCCTGGTTGATTGGCAGCTGGGAAGGAGGATCTGGGGGAGGCACCTGCTCTGAGGCTGACCCACACTGACACAGACTGTGTGTGCACGCGTGTGCGTGCGTGTGTGTGTGTGTGTGTGTGTGTGTGTGTGTAAGGCTCCCTCCCACTCACCAGCTGGGTGATTCAGGGCTCTGCCTCAGCATTCCTGTCTGTACAATGGACGTGGGGCTAGACCAGAACCCAGCACCGTGGCTGCCCCTCTGGGAGCGCAGCAGGGTGGGTCTGGCCGAGGGAAGCACCCCTGGGGGACATGCCCTGCCCACGGGGACCCCAACTGGGAAAAACCCGTGGAGAGACACAGGATCTCAGGGCACAGCAGGGTGGGTGCTCCGGAAGCCGGGCAATGGGTTTAACTAACCGTAGGCCCATCTCTGCAAACCAAGCCACACCCTGCCGTATCTGCCAACAGGGGCGGTGTGCAGGGCGTGGGCTGCTCTGTCCCATGCCCAGCCTCTCGGAGCTCTGACCCGGCAGGCATGGATCCTCACAAGCTAAGCTGAAGGCTCCCTGTAGGCTCCATTCTGGTCCCGGTGGCCGGGGGATCCTGAGGCTGCCAGCACACACCCACAGGGTAAATTTAGCACTTGGCTGGGGCCCTGCCGTGGGGAAACATCTTGGCCAGGACGCCGCATCACAGCAGCTCCGAGCTGCTCATCGACAACAGCGGAGTTTGCTACGCAGCAGAGCTGTCTCTTATCTATAACCCTGGACCGAGCCACCGTGATCTCACACGCAGCCTGGGCACCTGTGGACGCCACTCAACCCAGCTCTGCGTGAGAATACAAGACCCAGACCAGGCCGGGCCAGGCACCAGGGAGTCCTGCCACCGCACTCTGGGGGACTGTCCTCGACAGCCACGACTGAGCAAAGCCCTGTCACTGACACCTGTCGATGGACTGGCTCCAGAAAATAAAACAGCGCACCCGGGTAGATAGGACACGCCAGGATGCCCACCTCAGGGTGTTTCCTTCTGCTGTGTGCTGTGCATGCTCTTCAGAGATCCGACTGTGTATAAAACTTGCGTTTCATCTATCCCCAGCACCGACACGCACATTTTAAAATCCTTTGTTGCCGGGTGCCAGTGGCTCACAACTGTCCTCCTAACTAGTCAGGAGGCTGAGATCTGAGGATCGCGGTTCAAAACCAGCCCAGGCAGGAAAGTCTGTGAGACTCTTATCCAATAAACCACTAGAAAAGTGGCGCTGTGGTTCAAGTGGTAGAGTGCTCGCCTTGAGCTGAAGAGCTGAGGGATAGCACCCAAGCCCAGAGTTCAAGTCCCACGACTGACAAAAATAAAATAAAATCCTAACTACTGCCTAATACTCCATCCTCTATGATAAGTTCTCCAAGTGTGGCCCCGGGGTCCCCTGCTGGCCCACAAAGCCCTATAGGTGTTTGGCAGGGCCATAGCTATTTTCATAGGACTCAAATACTATTTTCCTGACAGGCGCCAAGGGCTCACGCCTGGAATCCCAGCTACACAGGGGGCTGACATCTGAGGATCGTGGTTCAAAGCTAAACTGGGCAGGAAGGCCATGCCACTCTTACCGCCAATTAACCAGCATGAAGCTGGTGTGGAGCAGTAGCTCAAGTGGGAGAACACCAGATGTGAACAAAAACATTAAAGGACAGCACCCAGGCCCCGAGTTCAACCCCTAGTTACGGGCACACACACGCATGTGCACAGAAAAGATACTATTTCCCTTTATCACGGCTAGTTTGTGCTCCCAATGCTCAGGGGTTGGAGCATGGTCTCTCCAGAGGCACAATGATTGGAGGGAGGGCCTCACAGCACTGGGGGCATGACCTCGAGAGGGTCGTGAGACACCAGCCCCCCCTCCTCACCTCCTAGCCATGGCGTGAGTAGCTCTGCTCAAAGACCAGAGCCCCTCAAACCACGAAGTAACTGTTTTCTCCTTATCGGTATGTGATCCCGGGCACTCCTTGACGGCAGAAGACACAGCAGATCGGTCCTGAGACGTTCCAAGAGCCATGGGCTGTGGCTGGGTGTGGATGGTGGAGGAGTTGGTGTGGGAGGACAGGATGAAGGACAGGCCAGCAATGGCCTACAAGGTTATAACCAGCTGGCCAGAGATTGATGGGCGTGTGGACTGGACAGTGCACTGAGGTGTCAGGTGGGAATGGGGGCGGCTCTGGGAACGCTGCAGCCTTGTTCAGCATGGCACCGGACGGGGGTGTCTTCTCCATGCCCCGACCCCTTGTGCCGGTCATCCAGCGAGGGCATCTCAACGCAGCACCGCCCTCGGCAGTGGCACGGGTCGGGAAGCAGCAGAGGTGGAGGCCGGGCGGGGACACGGCGTCTAGCTCTGAGCCCCGGAGGAGCATGCTCAGGGGCATCCGGAGCTTCGGAGGAGCAGGAATCGCAAACTTGTTCAGACTTTCCAGGGCAGAGCTCTTTTGGGAGAGCCTCGGGGAGTACCAAGTACTCAAAACCACGCAGGAACCCACTTTCCCCAGCAAGGCACCCAGAGGCCGGGCCGGGCCAGGCCGCTGCGTGTGGTTCAAGCCGCAGAAGCACAGCTCACGCCGGCAGATCTTGGAGTCGCCCACACCGGGCTGTTTTATAGGCTGCAGAATGCACGAGCAGAGGTCACGGAGGCGACCTCTGAGATTTCAAAGGAAGGCTCAAGGCCAGCACCCTCCTCTCCCTCTCCCATTCTCTGCGTATGAGGCGAGCAGTTTGACTCTGACACATCCCCACTGTTGTCAACCGCACCCCAGCCAGACCTCCAAAAGCAAAACAATCTGCCGGATCACAGTCTGGAGCCTGCAGGACTCAGCGCAAGCAAACCCCTCGGCAAGCCCACTACCTCGGGTATTTCGCCCTGCTGATGGGTGAGGGCTGACGCTACTCTCTCCTTCTCTGTACTGTGTGGGGAGTTTTGCAGCCACCATAGGACAAGTGACATCAGGACACACTAGTGTCCAGCCGCCTCCAAGCCAGATGTCAACCAACGGATGAGATTTACAAAACTGCCAAGCTGTGCCGCTAGGCTCCGCAGGTTCTAAAACAGGAGAAAGGGAATCCACCAGCGAGGATCTCTGTGATGCTGAAGGTATTTGTGACCGCCTCTCAGCTTCCCCAGACCAGGCACAACCCCTCCCCGGGGGCAAGGGTCCTGCTGGACACACCTTCTGTCAGAGGGACAGGCCATGAACACAAGCCAGACCACACAAGATGTAAGACGAGGCTTTGGGCAGAAGCCAGCCCTGGGCTGCACAGTGTCCAGAACCCAACACACCTGCAGCCAAAGAGCCCGGGATCACAAGGTGGAGGATGCGAAGGTGAGAGAGAGCTGGACAGCCTCATGGCCACCATAAAGCTCTGGAAAAACCAGAGGGGAGAGGAGGAAAGGGCAAGGGAGGGGCTGAGGAGGGAAGAGGGGAGAGAAAGGGAGGAGGAGGAGGACAGTGGGGAGGGGAAGGCCATTGTGGAGAGTAGTAAGCACTTGTCTGGGCACATGGAAGGTGCTGGAGAAGTCATGTGGAGGCTGTGGTGGCTGGAAACGGAATGCTGGGCTGTTCTAGAATCCACTGGGTGTGCCGCTTCCCAGTGAACCAGGCTCTTCCCATGTCAGCCGAGTGCGGCTTGGGCGTCCTCAGCACGGGGCCATGGCTTACGGCAAGCAGGCGTCCACCCTGAATGGGGGAATGGTCCGTGTTCACAGAACCAGTCCCTCACCAGCGAGCGTGGGGTCCAGGGCCACCCTCCCCTCTGGAGTGACAGCTAGGACACAGGCCCTCTGGCCACAGTCAGACTGAGTCCTGGTTACCATGACGACACACACCGCTGCCTTCCCCCAGCCCCCCCCATCTCCCCCTCACACCTCCTGGGGTCCCTTCCAAAGGGAACCCCTGAACCACATCCTACCTGAGGAACCCAAACCAAGTGCAGTGTGGACCAAGGGCCGGGATGTCAGGAAGACATCTGAACTGGGCCACCAATGCGTCCTCTGATATCCTTGTTAATGTCCTTGCAGCAGTGGGGGTGGGGGGGAGAGAGGAGGAGGGGAAGGGCTGGGGCCGGTGGGGGGAATGTCATCTCCCATGTCAGGTTCTAGGGACCATGGAAAAGCAGGAAGTGAAAGAAAGGTTGTGTCTCCTGGACCCAAAGTGTCAGCGACAGGGGAGAAGGTGGAAGGTTAGTTGAGGTGTGGGAGACACCTCCCTGGTGGGGTGGCCCACGCGGCTCTCCCAGGGGAGCTCGTCTGAGGACAGACAGCAGCAGGGACCGCAGCCAGCAGCTCACGCTGCTGCGAGGACCAAGTGCGGGGCCCTCCAGCGCAGGGTCGCGCTGCCAGTCCCCGCCCCGGCTCCCGCACAGGCCAACAATCTGATGCCCAGAGAGCTGCGTGTGCCCGGCTGCTACCCGAGGAAGCTCCCCCCGGGAGTCTTAAGCCTTGGGGGACAGGTCACTGCCACCCTGCCACCCACGTCCTGAAGCTGGAGCTCTCGCGAGACAAGGGCCGCCAGCAGGGCCGCCGGAGGGCCCCGGGCCGGGAGGGAGGGGGCTGCTCACCAGCTTAGGTGGTAAAGCTGATGCCAAGTCTAGCTGGCATCAGCCTGGCTCCCAGACGGCAGGGGAGGGCCCAGGAGCCAGCAGGGCCCAGAGCTCCAGGCTGGGCCTGCCCCTGCAGACTGGCACACGGAGACTCAGGGACGGAAGATGGGCTGGACAGAGATCCAGGGAGGGACAGAGAGTCCTACAGACACCGGGAAGCTGGACTGTGATCCAGAGTGGCCATCACAGGCACCCAGACCTGCCCTCCCGTCTACCAGGGGTGCGGAGGGCTGAAGCCCCCTGGGGGGAGGGCGCCCGAGAAAGCTGGCATGGAAGAGCACTGTGACAGAGAGGCTCATCTTGGCTCGACTCTGCGGTGACGCCCGCTGACTTGGGGTATACCCTTGGCCTGTGATGACCTGGGCCGAGTCCCACGGCAGGCACAGTAGGGAACAAGATCTGCTCTGGCTCTGCCGTCCTGCCTGTGTGACACTGGTGCCAGGCCTGGAAGACGGTCAGGTGACCCCCACCAGGAAGCGCCAATAGAGCTGAGCCTGTCATACCTCAGGGGAGCCTGCTGACTCGGGCCCACTGGGGTTCGGATCACAGCTGCGCCACTTAGAACTCATGGTACCAGTCACCTGCTGGGCGTGCCCGGGCACGTCACTGCAGGAGGCCCACAGTGCCCACAGCCCGAGAGCCATCACGAGAACCCCAGGAGAAAATGATCCGAGGCCTGGCCTGGAGCCAGAGGACGCACGGCGTGAGTCACGCCGCCGTGACATTTAAGCCTGCCCTACCCGACACCCTAGATCACCTGAGCTCCTGGGCCTCCGCGGTGGAAACATTCTTGGAGTAAACCAAGACGCTGGGGCACTGGGGCTGCTCTGTGGGGCACTAGCAGAAGCCTCCACGCGTCCCCCAGGACCCCGGGCGGCCAGTGTCAAGGCTGGAGCCTGCTGGGCCCTCGAGGGCTCGAAGACCCACGGGACCACCACCAAAACCCACGAGCTGCTGCCCACATCGCCATGTGTTCCCTCTGTGGTTGTTTTAGCGGCCAGCGCTGCCCACTGAACACTGGGCACCCGCGGGCCTCCCAGGGCCCTGGGGAAGATGGCAATGGAGAGACACGCAGAGGGGTGGACCAGCAGGAGGTGGACTGCCAGCCTGGGAGACCTGGCCTCAGGGAGGGCCTTTGCAAGTCCCAAGGAGGAAGGGCCTGAGCTGTCTCTTCAGAGAGGGCCCGGACCCCAGAACAGGGTGGGCGCTGGCCTGCAGCCCTGAATCCCAGTGACCAGCCAGCAACTGTGGCCCTGCCTGGCCCTGAGGACAGGTGGTGCCCACTTAAAGGGCCAGTGACAGGACAAGTACCTTCCCAGAGCCCGCCCTCCTTCCCTGTCCTCCCTGCCCGCCTCGGCCCCGGCCTCCCACCGGCTCTCAGAGCCTCCTGTGCCCGTGAGATCTCTGGGAGCGAGGCTGCCGGACAGGTGATGTCTACACGTATCCGAGGACAGTCAGACTACTTCCCAAGAGGCCGTCAAACTCAACACTCGATTCTAGAAAATACCAAACTGCCTCGCTGACACAAACAGTAAATAATGGAAGGATAGTGAGAGACCAGTTAGGAATTCGTCCAGAAGCCCCAGGAAAGTGGGTCAGGGCCTGGGGTGAGGAGCCTGGCCCACCAGGCTGTGTCCAGCTCACAGTCCCACCCAGAATCCTCTCCAGAGGTGAGGTGGGTGAATTTGAAGGTCAGGGGGTTCTTCTCCACCGTACCTCACCTGGCTGGAGCCAAGGCATGAAGACAGTGCAGCCACCTGTGCCCAGCTCCTCTGAGCCGCAGGCAGGGACATGCCGCCTCTGCTCCAGAATCACCCAGACCTCTCCCTAGGTCATGGCATCCCTGCCCACGCCCTTCTCCAAGCTAGAAACAAGCTTTGTTCTCTGCTTTTCACTTGACAGTCATTGCAAAGAAGAGCCAGCCAACGGGAGTGCTTCCACCATCCCCGCCAGCACATGAGCTGCAAGACCGTGACGTTCATGTGTTCTTGTCCAGTGCGAATCACAGGGCTTGGAGCCATGCAGGTGTTGAGACTGGTGAGTGTTGACTGAATGGCTGATTGGCTAACACCCACTTCCTAACTGTGTGCGGTTATGATAACACCGGATTGGACATCTTTCACCGTGTAATGTCATATGGTGCCCACTCCCAGGTTAAGTGAAGTGGGTGTCTCTGTTCCAGATGAGTCTCAGGCAGCGCTGCACCCTCTCCTTGATCCTGGACAGTTGCTTTGCCCTATCTAGGCCTCAGTTTCCCTTCTGTGAGGGTGAGTGGCTTCTGCACCCTCAGGTCCCTTCCTTCCCCTGACATGGCCGCCTTGGGAGAAGGCAGCTAGGCTGGCTAACCCTACCCCTCACCCCCACCATGCCTCTGGAGAAGCTGAGTGCCACCCTGATGTCCTAAGCCCTGGCACTTAGAACAGATGTGCAGGCAGGCCCACAAGGTCACCAGTGGACACTACCACCAAGACGAAGTCAGGACACACACGGAGGGTGGGCTGTGTGAGGACACAGGGCAAAGACGCCATCTACCCACCGGGAGAGAAACCAGTCTGGGGCCTTGGTCCCAGACTCCGCATTGCTGGGAAATAAATCCTGTGGCGGCCCTGGCCTCCAGCCCTGGGTTACAGAAGCAAAGGCTTCACGAGCCCTGCCAAGGGAGGGGACAATGCCAGCCAGCCCTGCAGCCACTAGGAGGGACATGTGGGGTGACCTGACCACCACACTCATCGCCATGCACAGGGTCCATATGTGGGGGCCGGTGCTATGCCCAGAACTGCAGACATTCCCTCTCTAAAACTGGGGAAACTGAGGCCTGGGGAGTCCAGTGACACATGAATTCAAGCCAGCCTGTCTGACATCAAGGCGCTATCTCTCAACATCCTCTTGGGCCCTAGAAATCAACAAGGAGCCAGAGCTACAGGGAAGGTGTGCCCCATGCCCCAGGGCCACGCCCAGGCCAGCTTGGAGATGCCCTTCACAGTCAAACCTGACAGGCTGATGGTATAAAGGGAGAGAGCCTGTGACCCAGGAGCAGGCAGAGGCTTCCTTAGGCTCCACTAATCCAGTCCATCTGGGCAGCTGGATGGGACCAAGCGATGCCCAGCACACACCTGCCAGTGCCCAGCTCCAGAAAGACGCCGGCTGCCTGTGGAGTGGGCAAGAGAGGCCCTTGCTGACCATGGAAGATCCTGACGTACCAAACGTGTCATACCAGGCAGAGGGCCCACACTGTCCACACACACCGCTCACTATGGGTGGAGGTGAAAATGCTTGCCGTGCATATAACAGGCCAGAGCAACAGGTGGATGTGCACAGGTGAGCACCGCCCTCCTGTTCTTGAGAGAATGCACATGGGCTGAAGGGAGCCTGGCCAGCCTGCCAAGTCCACCCCAAGCTCCGGGGGACACCCTGCGGGGGGGGTGCCTTGCCCCTTCCTAGCCAACACCAGTACCAACACCTTCCAGAGAGACCAGCACGGGAGAAGCCCCCGGGGCCGAGACCACGGGACACACACACCGCTCAAACCCAGCCTCCTGGCCCCCACGCCCTAGCCACCTTCCTCTGCAGATAGCCTCCCTAAAGGGAGGGGAGGAGAGGAAAGGACCGGCACAGGGTCGGTCTGAGGGCTCCTGATTACAGGAGGGGCCGCGGGTATCAATTATAATTGCAGAGAGCTCGGAATTACCAGGTGCACACCCTGCCATTATCCCCACCTGCCGTCAGCCAAGTGTCTGTAAGTCCTGCCAGGCCTCAGGGGGGCCTCCTCCCCAGCCAGGTCAGATGCCCTCTCCCATCGGGTCCCCCCTTCTGCTGCCTGCCCCAGACGCTCCCCGGAACCCGCTGCGAGGGAGGGGACAGGCTCCCCGGGGAGGGGAGAGCGGGGTCCCCACGGGCCTCTGACGCGCGGCCCCCGGACCCGGGGCGCGCCTGGGCGCTCAGGGGGACGGTGGGGAGAGGCCCTGCCCGCGCCCTCAGGCGGCACCCCGGGTGCTGCGCGTCCGCGCCTCAGTTTCCCCCGCAGCACCGGCGGGCCGGGGCGCCGCTCAGCGGGATTTCCCAGCGCCGCACCGAGGCTGTCAGCTCCCGGGCGCGCGGAGGCCCGGCCGGGCCGACTCACCTACGGGCTCGGGGCCCCACGTCGGCCTCGCCGGCGAGCCTGGGGCGCTCGGATCCGCCAGGCGCCCCGCACTCGGGCGCTGCGGGAGCTGCGCAGGGCGGCGGCGCCCGCGGCCGTCAGCACCGCTGGCTGGGCCGGGCCCTGCCCGGGACGCCGGCCGGGGACCCCGAGGGCGCCGCGGGCTTCGGGGGGCTGGGGGCGCGCGGGAGGAGGACCCCCGGGGCTCCGCGGCCAGGCGCGGGAACGGGGACGACGTGCCGGCCCCGCGGGGTCCCGGCGCCCCGCGAACTCGGGTGGAGCCGCGGGGCGGTCTCCCCGCGTCGCAGGTGCAGCCGCTCGATGCCAGCCCCGGCGGAGCCTGGATGCAGCCCGGGCCCCCGCCGGCCCCTCGGCCCCCGGCACTCACCGAGGCTCATCCCGACGGCTGCGCGGACGCGGCGTCCCCGGCGCTGCCGCAGCCCGACGCCGGGGCCCGCGGGTGCGGCGCCCGCGCGGTGCAGCGCGCGCCGGTCCGCTCGCTCGGCGCCCGCCCTGCCTGCAGCGGCGCCGCAGCCTCGGGCGCGAGGCCCCGCCCCGCCGGCCCCGCCCCGCCCCGCCGGCCCCGCCCCGCCCGCGCGGTGCACCCTGGGACGTGTAGGCGCCGCCTCGCCGCCGCGGGACGCGCGGACCACAAGTCTCGGCGGGCCGTGCGCGCGCGCAGGCGCAGGCCGGAGACGCCCGCCGCAGCCTCCCGGGCGCCGCCGGGGCTCTGCAGAGCTGTCACCGCGGCGCAGGGCGCCGGGAGGGCGGCGCGTGGGGAAGCGAGGTCGCGGAGGCTGTCTGGAGCCACGGAAGGCCTTCGGCCAGAGGGGGCACCGCGGCGGGGCGCGGACCACATGCGCCGACCCCCTCCCCGCCCCACGATCACGCTAGGCCCGCGCAGCTCGCGGACTCCGAGGCCGGGCTGGCGTGGCCCCGCCGGCGGGCGCCTTGTGCGGGGCGGGGCGCGGGGAGGCGCGTGGCCGTGCGCACGGAGGCGCGGTCCTCCCTGCGCCCTCCCGGGGCGCGGTGACCAGCCCCTCCCGTCATGGATGTCAGGCACCGGGAGGCGCGGAGAGGCGCGGTGCGCACGGAGGCGCGGTGCGGTGCGCACGGAGGCGCGGGGATGCGCGTGGCGCAGGGGGGCACGGGGAGGCGCGTGGCGGTGCGCACGGAGGCCCGGTCCTCCCTGCGCTCTCCCGGGCTGCGGTGACCAGCCCCTCCCGCCATGGACGTCAGGCTGCGGGGCGGGCCGTGGATCCGGTGGCGGGAGGGCGACCACAGGTGGGGAGACGGGAGACGGCGCCGCGGGCCGGGCGGGGAGCGCCCGTCACCCCGCCCTGCGTGCAGAGCCCCGACCGACCCACCCGCTAGGCCTGGAGATGCTGCCTGGAAACGAAGGCGGACACCGGGAGTTCGGACTCCCTGGGCCGTCCCCATCTCCCTCCCGTAGGCTGGAGCCCCGCCGCGCACGAGGCCGGCGCAGGCGCCCTGGTCCTGGGATGGAGGTGCCCTCTCCATGGCTCCTCCACCCTGTGGGCGGCAGGGCCCTGGCGGTGGAAGGCCTGAGCCAGGGACCGGGAGCACCGCGCGGGAGCCCAGGGGGCGGCCGGGGGCCTGCCTGCTTCTGCCTCCACCTTCATCCTCAGCCCCTGGCTGTGAGGACAGGTCTGCCGAGGGGTGACCTCAGGCTGGAGTGCTGCGGGTGAGCTGAGACTGCATCATGTCCGCTGTTAGTACACCGTGGTCTCCATTCCCAGTGCCTAACCCAAGGACATCGCAGGCAGCCCACAACAAGAAAGGGAGAGTATTGTACCTGCAGGAAGCAGGCTGAGGGCCCCCTTAGAGAACCGTCATCCACCTTGGGTCCCTCCCACCCAAGGCCCCTCCCACCCAAGGCCCCTCCCACCCAAGGCCCCGCCCACCCAAGGCCCCGCCCACCCAAGGCTGGAGCAGCAATCCCCCGGGCCCCTAAAAGCTCCTAAGGCCCCTTGGGCCCTATGGTTTCCTCCTCCCAGACTTGGGAGCACCTTGTGGAGGCCGCCGGCCCCTCTCAGCAGAATCCTTGTGAGTAGGGGTGGCTGTGCTGTGGGCTGCCCAAATGTATGTGTGGGGGAGGGGGCGTGTCACTGCAGTTCTCAATCTGGAAAGATCCCTGAAAAGTCTCCTTGTGAGGACAGAAACGGGGGCCCACAGAGGTCCCAAAGTCAGCCAGCAAGTTGGTAGTATCCAGGGAGCAGCTGACCCACGCCTTGTCCCGCCCTGGGCTGCCCCAGTCCGGGTGGACCTCAGGGCATTTGACTTGAGTCCAATCAGCTGATTTGAGTGGATTGACCTTGGATCTGAGCCTCCAGGGCTTCAAACCAGGTGCAACTCAGCCTCTTGCCCTCCTTCTCTGGGCCTTAGTTTCCTCATCAGGTCACAATGCATGTACCTGAGAAATCACTGGTAACATCAATAGAACATTTCAAAGTTCTTGCCACTGTGTTGGAGCTCACCGAATAGTGGTTATGGCGATGCAGTCATTATTGAAGCAGACCAGAAAGCAGTGCGTCAGGGCCATGGCTATTCTCACACCTGTGCCCTTCACCATGCCCCCCCCCCCCCCCCCCGTGACAGGGATTCAAGGGAAAACAGATGGGAGCCATCACAGAAAAACGCTGCGGGCTGCTTTCCGAGCTGCCTGATGGGAAGGAGGTGTTTTGTCAGAGGCTTTCCGGAGACACGGGGCTATGGATGGCCTAACTGTGAGGCCTGGACTCTTCACTGTCCAGAGAAAGATCTGGGCCTCGGTGGAGCCTAGCCCTCCCTGCCCAGCTTAGCCCTGCCCCACTCGGGGCACCAGCCGTGTGGGGGCCTTCCAGTGATTATCATGTTTCCCAGGGGACTCCCAGCTCCTCCTGGGAATCTTTCCCAGACACAGGCCTCCTCGCCGCACAAGCCTGCCCCGCTGCTCCCGCTAGAGGCCCTGCTGCGTCCACCTCCCCCCCCCCCGCAGCCCCCCCTCCCCCGCGTCCTCAAGCAGGGCCACGGTCTCCTGGGCTGGCTTGGAGAGGGTGCTGCGGCAGGAGTGTGCCCCTAGATTCCAGTGGGGATGGTGCTGCAGGGGCCGGGGGAGGGGAGGGGAGTTCAGAGGGTGGCCCCGTGCTGAGCCAGCAGCCCGCTGTGTCCTGCCTGGGACATCCTGTGCCAAGGCCCCCACAGGTGCCAACACCATGCTCTTGGTTTTTCCGCCCTCTGGAGCCAGGAGCCAAGTGAACCTTGCTTCTGCCAGGCCCACCCAGTGTGGTGGTGTCATCGCGATGAGAGGGGGCTAGGAGAGGGAAGTGTGAGAGGAAGAGTATGAGCTGGGGGGGGGAGGGAGGGCGTGGCCCCCAGTGCTGGGCTGGCTGTGGGGGAGGAGGGCCTGGGGTGGTACGGTGGGGGAGGAGCCGGTTCCGTGGAGGGAGCAGAGGATGGCCATGAAGCTGTACCCAAGAGGACTGCTAGGGACCACACCAGCTAAAGCAGTCACAACAGGGCAGCTGTGTCCTTAGATTGTTCTGTGCCCTATCCCACAGGCTGGAAATGCCATTCCAGCGGATCCTACAGTCGCTATAGTATCACTACCCTCATCACCATTACCATCAACACTGCCGCCATCTCTACCACCATTACCATCACCACCACCATCAACATCACTACCACCATCTTTACCACCACCACCATCAACATCACTATCACCACCTTCACCACCACCATCCACATCACTACCACCATCAACATCACCACCACCATCAACATCACTATCACCACCTTCACCACCACCATCCACATCACTACCACCATCAACATCACCACCATCATCAACATCACTATCACCACCTTCACCACCACCTTCAACATCACCACCACCATCAACATCACTATCACCATCTTCACTACCACCATCATCATCATCATGCCCGTTTTAGTTTCTCCTGAGGCCTAGCAAACTGTCACACAATGAGGCATCTGGAATTGTGCCCCCTCCTAATCAATCAGTCCAGGGACTGAGCATAAAGTACCCAGACAAGAGGTAGTGCCCCGTAGTGCCAGTACAATATGCGGGGCCTCTTCTGGATGGCGGAGGCCTGGCCCCTGGGCTTTGTGTGGTATTCCTCCTTGGAGAAGCTGCCCCAGTACCCCGCTGGGTCCTGGCCCCTCTCTCCCTCCGGCCGTGTCTGTCATCCTGCGATCACCTTGTGTCTTGGTTTCTAGAGCACCCTGGGGCTCTCCGTGTCCATGGTGCTCTGGGGGTCCCTGTGGCACAGAGGGAGACCCGCTGGACAGGGGCATTTGTGTGGACCCCCCATTCTGCAGAGGAAAGAGGCCAGGCCTGTGTGAGCCCCCTTCAGGCACTGCAGAGCTCCCACACATTGCTTCTGTGGAGGCCCCCCCGGGGCCTGGACTAGAAAGGAGGTGTTTGCCCTGGAAACCTAGCTGTGCGGAAGCCCCGCGGGCAGCGGGCAGCGGTGCAGCAGCGCGGCCGCGGAGGCCCGGGCAGCGTCTCGAGCTGAGTGCCTGCCCGCTCGCTATGGGAGAGCCCGGGCACCCTCCGCTCCGTCCTCCGCTCCAAATGCAGCCCAGGAATTGATTTGCCTCTCAGTTAACGGAGAAAGAGATGAAATACGATTTCATTGTGGATTCTCTCCGACCGCTCAGTCACTTACAACCACGCCACGTGAAACCCACAGGGGAAAAAAACAGCTCGAGACTCACAGTTTGGAGCCTCGCTCCAAGGCGGGTCCGTGCACCTGCGGGTCACCTTTGGCTAACCCCAGTCCTGCAGATGGGCTGCCCAGGCCACAGGTGCGGGAGGGGATTGCGGAAGACGCGTGCATGATGGTCCCATCGAGTCATGTAAAAGAGTAGGCATTCTGGGAATGCCTCACACAGAACAAAGCGTGGACCAGGCTGAGCTGCTGTTACACTTGGGCCTGTGCAGTAGAAATAGGAGAAGGGAAGGAAGGAGAAAGGAGAGGGAGGAAGAATGCCAAGCTCTAAGGTTCCAAGGTGCTTGCATTTATCGAGCACCCACCGCACACCGGCCTCTGTGCTGGCATTTATCGAGCACCTACTCCTCACGCCGCATCCTTCTGCATGTACTGATTTCCCCTCGTGAGGACACAGCTTCGAGCAGCGCGTTGCGTGGCGCTCGCCCGCCACCGCGTCCTGACTGGGAGCCGTAGTTACGATGCTGTTTCCATGTCCACTTCTCAGATCCTCTGTGTCTGAATTGGGGAGGGGGGAGGCCCCGTTCAGACACAGCTGAGCTCGAGCCGGGGTCACAGACACCAAGAAAGGACTTTCCGGCCACACTGACAGCGCAGAGGCCCACGTACCTGGCCACGTCACCAGCCCACCTGATCTACGGAAAAGGCTGTGGGTGAGCGCCCCAGACCCTGCACAGCTGCAGGAAAGGGGTTCTGTCCAGGGGGAGGGGCAGAGGAGGTGGGGTCCTCAGCTCAGCCAGGAGATGCCCCATGGCGACCAGAGGGGACACGCTGTCTTTCTTTGGTTGTCAGCCTGGAGCTCGGGGTGGCCGGGTCAGGCTCGGGGTCCCCCCGGGTCTGGCTGTCAGGGAGAAGGTCTGACCCCCAGGCTGGGCCATGGGAACACATCCTGGCAGCGATATAACTCAGACTGGGGCACCGGGCGCATGTCTGGGAGGCGCCAGTGGAATCTGGCCTCAGGGCCTGGTTCGAGGTGGCCTTGTCTGTCTGGCTTCTTTCCTTGCTCAGGACAGTGTCCTGCTGCTCCAGGGAGCACAGTGGCCCTGGACAGTCCCTTTCTGCTGAACCCGTGTGGCGGCTGAGTGTGAAGTCCTGGCCTGGCGCTGTCCCAGGTCCTGCTGCCCTGCTCCCCTGCAGCCCTACTCCAGCAACACAAAGCTGGCTGTGTCCCGGCCCTTGTCCCAGCTCAAAGCCTTGAGGTCTCCACCCTGAGGAGAATTGCTGCTCTTTCCCGTGAGCTCAGCCTCCCCCTCCCCCAGCTGGAGAAGAGGTAGCGCTAGTGCTCTGGCGCCTGGAGTCCCAGGAGCTTCCCTCCCACAGACCAGCTCCACTTCCGCCGTCTCTGGGTCTGCTCTGCTTCCCTCTGGTCACCTGTCCCCTTGGCTCCACTCCTCACCTCCCAACCCATTTAATGAGAGCCAGAGACATCTGCTAAGTCCAGGAAAACCAGAAATGGGGCACGGGTGGCTCACACCTGTCATCCCAGCTACTTATGAGGCTGAGATCTGGAGGATCACAGTTCAAAGCCAGCCTGGGTAGGAAAGTCCATAACACCCTCATCTCCAATGACCCACCAAAAAACCGGAAGTGATGCTGCGGTTCAAAGTGGTAGAGGGCTAGCCTTGCATGAAAGAGCTCAGGGGGAGCATCCTGGGAGCCCTGAGTTCAGGCTCCAGGACAGACAGACAGACAGACAGACAGACAGACACACACACACACGCACACACATACACACACACACACACACACACACACACACACACACACACACACACACACACACACACACACACACACACACACACACACACACTGCTGCATTCCCACTTCCCTGGATTCTCGATTCTTGCTCATGGGAAATCACTGTTTCAAAGCTAACCTGTTTCTTTACTGCCCCCTGGTGGCAGAGGCCCTGCCTCCCTCTCCCTCTCTTTCCCTCTCTCTCTCTCTCTCTCTCTGTGTGTGTAAGAGAGAGCGAGAGAATTGACTTTACTACCAGTCCCTGGGGGAGCTAGTGATACCTGTTCACAAGGAGGCCAGAAGACACAGGTAGTCTGGCATCTGGAAGCTTCCCCAGGCCTTCCCCGCTTCTGTGCCGGCCCCTGAGTGCCCAGAGGACTGCGGCCTCTGTCCAGTGAGCGATGGGCGACCGAGGCCTCTGGCCCCCGGCAGGCCCAGCAGCCATGCCGCCTGCAGGCTGGGCACCGACATTCCCGTAGTAACCATCCTGCCATCCTGTCATCGGTCCTCTGCCTCTAGGCCTCAGAAACCTCGTCTGCAAAATGGGCAGCTCTCGCTGAGCAGGTGAGGCCCCCCACACCCGTGGTCTTCTGCCTCTCCAGCTCTGCCAAGTGGTACGCATCCCCTAACCTCCTGCCAGGGTCAACAGGAGGCCATGCCCCCCCCCGCCCCGGCTCGGGGCCTGGCCCCAAGGAGGGCAGCAGGAGCTCATGAAGAGCAGTTCTGGGGCACTGTGAGGGATTCCAGCATCACCCACACAGACCAGAGCCGACCAGGCCACGCCCGAGCCCAGCCAGCTCCACCATGGTCAGTGAGAACATCTGCGGGGTGGGCTTTTATGATTGCAAAGGTCATTGTATGGCCCAGTGTATGTGTTAAAACTCAGAGGGCTGGGAAGGTGGCTCAATGGTAGAGCGCTTGCCTTGCATGCATGAGGCCCTGGGTTCGATTCCTCAGCACCACATAAGCAAAAAAAAAAGAAAAAAGCCGGAAGTGGCGCTGTGGCTCAAGTGGTAGAGCTCTAACTTTGAGCTGAAGAGCTGAGGGACAGTGCCCAGGCCCAGAGTTCAGGCCCCACGACCGGACCCTAAATAAATAAATAAATAAATAAAACTCACTCAGAGAATTCATCTAGCATAGTAGTACCCTCCTATAGTCTGAGGCAGGAGGCTGAGGCAGGAGGATTGCTGGAGCCCAGGGGGTGAAGGCCAGCCTGGAAACATAGTGAGACCCGTTGCTAAAAATGTTAAATTGGCCAGTGCTGGAGGCTCACACCCAGCTACTCAGGAGCTGAAAGCTGAGGATCAGGGCTCGAAGCAGCCTGGGCAAGGATGTCCATGAGAGTCTTATCTCCAATTAACCACCCCAAAATCGGAAGTAGAGCTGTGGCTCAAAGTGGTAGAGTGTTAGCCGTGAGCAAAAGCACTCAGTGATAGTGCCCAGACCTGAGTTCAAGCCCCAGGATGGGCACAAAAAGAAAAAAAAGTATGGGCTAGGAAGGTGGCTCAGTGGTAGAGTGCTTGCCTAGCATATATGAAGCCCGGGGTTTTATTCCCCAGTACCACATACACAGGAGCGGCTGGAAATGGGACTGTGGCTCAAGAGGTAGAGTGTTGGCTTTGAGCAAAAGAAACTCAGGGACAGTGCCCAGGACTTGAGTTCAAGCCCCAGGACTAGGAAAAAAAAAGGAATTTTAAAAAAACTAACAAAACAAAAAGAGGCGTGAATTACATTTCACATACACCTGTCCCTGCCATGGGCTGTACTGCACACACATGGTTTGGAGTCACCTGTCCCCCTGTGCTGTTTGCTCTCCTGGAGTGTGGCCACAGACTCTGGAGTTGTTTCCGCTGTGTCTGATCTGATGGCCGCACCAGTCCTCCCTGAGTCCAGACCCGGCCCCAGGAGAAATTGTGGCATAGCAGATGCCCCACCCCGGGGCCAGGCGCAGCCAGCAAGTGGCAGAGCCAAGTGAGCCCCTGCCCCTGCGCGGGCCCCTGCCCCTGCCCCTGCGTGGGCCCCTGCCCCTGCGTGGGCCCCTGCCCCTGTCCCTGCGCGGGCCCCTGCCCCTGCCCCTGCCCCTGTCCCTGCACAGGCCCCTGCCCCTGCGCGGGCCCCTGCCCCTGTCCCTGCGCGGGCCCCTGCCCCTGTGCGGGCCCCTGTCCCTGCACAGGCCCCTGCCCCTGTCCCTGCACAGGCCCCTGCCCCTGTGTGGGCCCCTGCCCCTGCCCCTGCGCGGGCCCCTGCCCCTGTCCCTGCGCGGGCCCCTGTCCCTGTCCCTGCCCCTGCCCCTGCCCCTGCCCCTGTCCCTGTCCCTTCCCCTGTCCCTGCCCTTGCCCCTGTCCCTGTCCCTGTCCCTGCCCCTGCCCCTGCCCCTGCCCCTGTCCCTGCCCCTGCCCCTGCCCCTGCCCCTGTCCCTGCCCCTGCCCCTGTCCCTGCCCCTGCCCCTGTCCCTGTCCCTGCGCGGGCCCCTGTCCCTGCACAGGCCCCTGCCCCTGCGTGGGCCCCTGCCCCTGTCCCTGCGCGGGCCCCTGCCCCTGTCCCTGTCCCTGTCCCTGCCCCTGCCCCTGCCCCTGCCCCTGCCCCTGCCCCTGTCCCTGCGCGGGCCCCTGTCCCTGTCCCTGCCCCTGCCCCGTCCCTGTCCCTGCCCCAGTCCCTGCCCTGTCCCTGTCCCTGTCCCTGTCCCTGCCCCTGCCCCTGCCCCTGTCCCTGCGCAGGCCCCTTCCCCTGCACGGGCCCCTGTCCCTGTCCCTGCCCCTGCCTCTGCCCCTGTCCCTGCCCCTGTCCCTGTCCCTGCCCCTGTCCCTGTCCCTGCCCCGTCCCTGTCCCTGCCCCTGCCCCTGTCCCTGCGCAGGCCCCTTCCCCTGCACGGGCCCCTGTCCCTGCCCCTGCACGGGCCCCGGCCCCTGTGTCCTCTTTTGCCTCAGTCCTTCCTTGGGGGCAGGGCTCGGCCTGGTGCAGGGCAGAGGTGTTAAACCGATTTTCGCGGTATATGTGTGGGTACCGGGTGGGAGCCTCTGGCTGGGCGCGTTGGCGGGGCTGTGGCACCTCTGGAGGTTCGGTGGGGGGGGGCTGCGCTCGAGGCTGGTCCTGGGTGTGGGCCCATCAGCGGTGAGGTGTGGCAAGGTTGAACTCTGGCTCTAGAAAGCTCAGCCTGAGGGTGGTGCCAGGCAGCAGCTCCATGCCAGTGACCAAGCAGTCTCCATGCAGGTGACCCAGGCAGGGGCCCCAGCCTGCCAGCTGTCCCGGGGAGCAGGGGGCTGCGACACAGTCTGTGATGACCCTGGGACCCTCCTGAGCCTGCCTGGGGCTGCTCTCCTGCTCCGTCCTGGTCCTCAGACGTTCCCTGGGCTGAGAACACCTGCCGAGGTGTGTGGGCGGTGGGATCTGAGCCGGGCCTGGCGGCTGAGATCTCTGCTGCTGCCTTGTGTGCAGGGTGAGGGCTGGGCCTGGCTTCGACCTCATGCAGGACTGTCAAGTTGACATAACGAGGGGGTGACCCGGCCTCAGGACTGGTGGCGGGCGCTGCTGTGGGGCTGGGCACCGACCCGGCCGGCCCCTCTCACCAGCCCTGGCACCGGCCATTCTGCCTTGCACTGGTGACCAGATGGGGCAGCCCAGGGCAGCCTCAGGTTCAGGAGCACGGGCTGGGACGAGGCTGTGGCACCAGGACGGAGCCAGGGCAGCCCTGGCGCCGCTCTGGGAAGAAGGGCTCTTTGTAGGAAGCGCTCCACCGGTCTGCGTCCAGCTGCACAGGCACGCTGTCTTCTCGACTTCCGCTAGATGGCGGCAGTGGCCAGGGCCGACTGCTCCAGGCTGGGACCCAGGCAGAGACTGGACAGTGTCATGTCCCTTGGAAGACCTTTAGGAGGCGAGCCTGACTAGAAAAGGGGAGACGGAGGTGGCAGTGGGGAGAGGGGAACTTGCACAAGACCATCAGAGAGCCTGTGGGCTCTGGGGCGTGGGTACACAGGGGTTCACAGTGCAGGTGTGTGTGTGGGGGGGTGTTGCACCTGGCCCGTGAGGACACCTTGAAGCCTGCCCCCCCCCGCATCTGCATGGCCAGACAGGCCCCAGAAGTGAGGAGGCTGCTTCCTGTCTGAACTTGCACAGAAACACCTGAATTCAACCCCCAACCGTGTCCATCTAGCTTTTCCCCTCTAAAGAGTGTGTGTGCGTGTGTGCACACGCACTCTCGCAAGCCCGCGCTTGTGTGCAAATTCTGAGGCTTGAACTCAGGTCTGGGTGTTGTCTCTGAGCTTTGTGCTCCAGACTAGTGGTCTACCGCTTGAGCCACAGCTCCACTTCCGGCTTGTTGGTGGTTCACTGGGGATAAGAGTCTCAGGGAGGGCTGGGGATGTGGCTCAGTGGTGGAATGCTTGCCTAGCATGCATGAAGCCCTGGGTTCAATTCCTCAGTACCACATCAACAAAAAAGCTCAAAGTGGTGCTGTGGCTCAAGTGGTAGAGTGCTAACCTTGAGCAAAAAGAAGCTCAGGGACAGGCTCTGAGTTCAAGCCTCAGGACTGACCAAAAAAAAAAAAAAAAAAGGTCTCACGGACTTTCCTGCCTGGACTGCAATCTTCAGACTGCACTGCAATCTTCAGATCTCAGCCTCCGGCGTAGCTGGGATGCAGATGTTGGAAGCAGGACGAATGCACCTCACACAGGCACTGCCATTCATCGTCTGGCAAAACACAAAACTGCCCCAAGGAGAAAGAGCCCAAAGCTCAGGGCAGACCGCTGGCCAGCAGCGGGACTGGCTTGTTCCTCCTCTGCAGTGACAGAGACCAAGCTAAGGGTCAGCCAGGCCGCTGCCCCGGCACTGCTTCAACCATGCATTCCATTTTCTCTCCTGCCCCCACCTCCCACTCTATTTAAAACCAAGGCCAATGTCTGTACTCTCAAAAGCGGCAGAGAGTGTGCTGAAATCCTGTCTCCGCCGCTGCCGTGAGCTCTCCTTTCTCTGCCTTCACCTCCTCTCTTTATCTTCCATCTGTGGTGAGCGAGGGCGGCCCCTGGCGGGTGAAGCGCCTGGAGCGCGGCCGGGGTCTAGAAGCAGGGCTGCAGGGAGGGTCCTTCAGTGGTCTGCACGGTGGGGACCCCCGTCCTGGCCACACCGCCAGGGCAGGAGGTTCCTCTTCCCGCCACCTCCACGGCGATGTCCGCTGTTGTTTTCTTGACGGTTGTCAGTCTAACGGGGGCTCAGTGAAGTCTGACCGCATTCCCTCGATGGCTAAGGATATTGAACGCGACTCCGTGTGTCTGTTCACCCCTTGTGCTTCCTTGTTCTGGGAACTCTCCGTGCAGCCCATGCTCCTGCTCATTCCTTGGGTTATGGAAGGCTTGTTTCCCAGGCACAGGCAGGGCTTTGTCCCTCTGAGCGCTTAGGGTGTCCGGGATACTGCATTTAGGACCAAGGCTGAACTAAGGAGGGCACATTTGGCATTATTATTTTTTTTTCAGAAATATTTCTAAGCCAGTGCTGGAAAGAAAAAGTCAGTGGCGCATTTAGGGCCTAGGTGGTGTGTGATTTTTAGATCTGGGCTCCCTGGTGTTGGTCTTTGCCCACGAGCGTTCACACAGGAGTTGAACACGTGGAAAAGAGCACTCGCTGTAGCACTGGCCACGGACCCAGCTCATGGGGCTCACAGACCCCTGGGGCCCGGGGTCGGGGTGGGCCATCACTGCAGAGGGGGCGACGGGTCTCCTCTCCTTCCCAGGTTCCATGACAAAATCACAGGACCTCAAAACCCACAGATGGAAGGAGTTTCAGGTGTCTCGAGGCCAGGAGAGTCTGAGCAGGGATTCGCTTTACTAACACAGGACAGAGGAGAGGAAGATGGGAAACGAAGAAGGGAGAGGAAGCTGCTCTGCTCTCCACCCAGGAAATGGAAGTTAAGGATTCAAAACCTGCCGGCTGAGATCTAAGGATCAAAGTTCAAAGACAGCCCAGGCAAGAAAGTCCATAAAACTCTTATCTCTAATAACTACAAAAAAAAGTAAAAAGTAGAGCTGAGGCTCAAGTGTTAGAGTGCTAACCTTGAGCACAAAAGTTCAGGGGTAGCACCCAGGCCATGAGTTCAAGCCCCAGGGCTGGCACAAAAACAAACAAAAAAGCCAGTTCTATCTTTTGCTTTCTTACCACTAGACAATGGTTCTGGTAGCTAAGAGGAGGTTACTATTCTAAAACATGGAGATGTGACCTAGGCCCTCCTCAAACCCAGGGACAAGAGTTGACTTAATTTAAGACCCTGGGCCAGGCTTGCCCATCTGAGTCCTGTCTCCTGGAGTAGATGTGGTGGGAGGGGCACGGGTTTCGGGTTGTCTGTTTTTACTTCCTGCTGTTAATGTGTGAGTCTGGCTGTTTTACTATTTCTTCATTTTAATTTCCATGTCCCTTGTCTCACCTGTCTCAGAATTGGTCTGGAGGGTGCTGAGCTGCAGCCGGGCGGGGCTCTGCCCAGGTGTTAGGGTCTGCAGACAGCGTGAGGTGCAGCCCTTTCCCCAGAGCAGTCTGGGACTAGGAGAGCGGTTGTGCCTGTCCGGAGCCTGGCGTGGAAGGCCAGCTCCGGAGGGGATCCGTCCCAGGACCGGCTCTGCCAGGCCCCAGGCTCGGGCACAGAAGGGCTCCCCGTGTCTGTGGGACATGGCCCTGTGTGTGCTGGCCTGCCCATTTGGGGGACCCTGGGTGAGAGTTCCTCCCCAGGGAAGGCTGCCAGGCCCTGCCATGCTCCTGGAAGTGAGCACTGCTGGGCAGACCTGCCCGGGAAGGGGACATCTCGGTGGAAGCCACTGGGGACACAGCGAGCTGGGTGCCTGCCGGCCACTTCACCTGGTGAGCTTGGCCTAGAACTGAGCACTGTGAGCCCTGGGGCCTCCTCCCCTCCCCCCTCTTCCCCCAGCTGGCCCTGCCTGAGAGCAGGATCCACGGGAGAGCTGATCCAGGAGCCTGGGGGTTCAGGCCACCTTGCCTTGCCTTCCAGGGTGTCAGCTTGCTGAGCCCTTGATGAGGTCCTAGGGTGGGAAAGGTCACCGCTTCCCAGATTCCTGACCCTTCCCCCACCCCCACCCCCAGCTGCCTGGGTTTCGGAGGCTTGCCCCTGGGCCTGTGGTGGTGGTGGTTGTTGTTGTTTGTGAAAGCTCCACCCTAGACATTGAGTGTGACTTCACCGAGCACCACACAGCCTGGAGAATAAGAGCTCTGCAAACCAGGGCTGGACCTGGAGCAGGCCAGACACGAGAGGACACAGCCGGGCACAGGAGCATTGAGGGGAGGAAGGCCAGATCCAAGTGGGGGCCGTGACGCGGGACTGTGAGAGCAGATATCTGTGCACAGGGCACCAAGGGCAAATTTGGTACTTTCCTAAGTAAAATCAAAGAGTAACGCCAAACAGCTTGCATCTGTCATTCGTCCATCCACCCACCCACCCGTCCGTCCATCCATCATCCACTGCCCTAGGTAAGGAGGACTCAGGGGCTGCCCCTGCTTGGCCCAGGGTCCATTCAGCTTGGTTTGTGAGCTGGCTCTGTCCCCAGGCCAAGCACCACAGTCCTAATCAGAAGGACGCCTGATAAATCCCTGCTGCGAGTCTGGGGTGGGGAGGTATTGTTAAGGCCTGCACACTTATTAACTTGTCTATTCTCTACAAACACAGATAAGCCAAGAATCTGCTGCTCCTCTTTTTCAAAGAGGAGGTGGGGAGGGAAGGGAAGAAGGCTCGGAGTCCTTGGGAACTGTGTCCCTGGAGGTGGCCCCACTGTTGGTGTTGGGAGGTCCTTGAGAGCTGAGGGAACCCAGCTGTCCCCAGCCAGCTGTCCCCAGCCAGGTGTCCCCAGCCAGCCGCCAGGGAGGCCAAACTGTTAGAGGCGGGAGTCAGGTTATTTGTACCCTAGCTAAACGGCAGCCTGTGTCCCAAGGCCAGCCTCTCGCCATCTCAGTGTGCGGTCTCCGGCAGAGGTGCCCATTCTCGGGGGCCCCCAAAGCCAGACAGACCAGGCCCTGCCTGAGACCCCCCTCCCCGTTCTGAGCTCCCCTCCCCTCCCCCACACCTGCTTAGGAATGTGACTGACACAGCAGAGGCAGATAAGGAGGAGGAAGGTCACCGGGAGACCCGTCCAGCCGGGCAGGGCGGAGCCTGGGCTGGGGACTCCTGATTGGAGGCTGGCTGCAGCTCTGCTAACCTGTGGAGAGCAGAGAGAGCCAGCCGCAGCTGCCCTGGCAGGTGAGGTCCTGGGCCTCCCTTCCTCCCACCCTTCCGGGACAGCGGCCACCAGCAGGAAGGTAAGCTCCGGGCTCGGCTGGCTGGGCGGACCCCAGAGGGACCCGCATGCAAGGTCCAGGGTCAGCTACAAAGAGATGCCAGGTTTCGGGTTGCCCGATTTCCAGGAAGGGCTGTCTGGTGCTAGAAGTGGGTGGGGCTGATTTGTAGAGGTGGCAGATGTGTGTGTGTGTGTGTGTGTGTGTGTGTGTGTGTGTGTGTGTGTGTGTGTGTGTGTGTGTGTGTGTGTGTGTGTGTGTGTGTGTGTGTGTGTAAGTGTCCATGCTCTAGAATCCCAGAGCCCTGGGCTCAGCAGGCCCACATAGAAAGAGGGGCTGGAAGCTAGACACCGGGGCTCTGGTGGAGGCCTACCACTTTCTGCCTGGTGATCTTTGGACTAGTGACTCTGTTCGCCCGTGCCTCAGTGTCTCCCTTGTGCAGGGAGTGGGCTGTGGATTCGCCTGGAGCGCACAGGGCCCTCTGTGGCGTCTGGGCCGCGGCAGTGTGCAGTGAAAAGCCGGACCCCGGGCCCACGTACCGGGAGGGCTGAGGCTTCGGAGCAGCACTGGCTGCAGCGGGACCGAGGGCTGTTCCAGGCCTGCCTCAGTTCCTCTGGTTTGTAGGGCAGTAAGGAGAGTGCCGGGGTCTGCCCGAAGCCCCTGTGGCTGGCCTGGAGGGAGGTGTGTGTGGCGCAGGACCCCGGGGCTGACCCGTGGGCAGGCGCAGGGAGGTCAGGTGTCAGCATCGGTGGTACCCGCGTTGCCGGCTCTGTGGAGCAGATGCACTCCCACCTACCCGGCGTCCCTGTTAGGGCCTCGCGCCCCTGTGACGGGCTCACCAGGACCCTCCTTCTGCGTCCCCTCCTCCGGTGAAGAGGGCTGCCCTGTCCTAAGGGGTGTTTCTTTGGTGATGGTTGTGGGGTTTGAACTTGCGGCCTCATGGTCTCACTTGGTTCTCCACCCCCAGGCTGGAGTCACAGTCCCCTTCTGGGATTTTTTTGCTGGTTACTGGGAGATGAGAGTCTTAGGGACTTTTCTAGCTGGCTTTGAACCTAGATGATCAGATGTCAGCTACTTGATGAGCTTTGATTCTAGACTTGAACCACCAGCGCATGGCCAGATTATAGCTACATCTTTTTACCATAGTGGGGCTTGAACTCGGGGTTCACGCTTGCTGGGGCTGCTGCCCTTACCCCTAGGCCATACCTCCGGCCCCCTCCTAAGACCCTTAAAAAAAATGTGTACTGTGTGCTGTGATTCCCAGTGTCCTTTAATGCTTGGTGTGGGGCTGGGAAGGTGGCTCAGTGGTAGAGCACTTGCCTTGCATTCCTGAGGCCCTGGGTTCAATTCCTCAGCACCACATAAGCAGAAAAAGCCGGAAGTGGTGCTGTGGCTCAAGGGGTAGAGCGCTAGCCTTGAGCTGAAGAGCTGAGGGACAGCGTCCAGGCCCGGAGTTCAAGACCCACGACTGGCAAAAAAACAAAAAAAGAAATGCTTGGTGTCACAGCCCGCATTGCACACGAGGCTTCCTGGCCTTGCCCCTCCCCACGTGCCATCTTCCTTCTCAGATGGAGGGGAGGGCGAGGGAGGGAGAGGGTGCCGAGGGAGGGTGCCCTGCGGACGGTGCCTCTCTCCCAGTGTAGTGTGCTGTATCTCAGTGTGTTCCTGCTTCCTTGGCAGGGGGAAGGTGCTGGTTCAGGCCCGGGTGCTGCCCGGTGTGGAGCGGTGTGGGGTACCGATCTCACACACCCACACACCACCTCCCAGGTGCTGTTGGTGTCATGCACACCCTGCTGGCAGCTGATGGAGACTGCACGCCCAGATCAATGGGTGGGTGCAATCTTGGTCTCCTAGGCTCGGTGACCTGGTGACCTGGTGACCTGGTGACCTTCCCTGGCTCTGCTCCGCTGGGCTCTGGTGGCCTGTGCTCTCCGCAGCCAGCACAGGACCCGGCCGACGGAGGCCGGGCACTGCCAGCACCACCCAAGAGCTGACCGAGGGTCCCTTGTGCTCAGGGGAGAGGCGGCCCGGGGCGTGTTTGGAGGGTCTTTGTCCCCCTCTGGGGCGCTGTGCCACGCGTGGGAGTTGGGTGTGTTGCAGCCTGGCCCCCGATGCGGGCCCTGTCCTGCCTCTTGGTGGTCAGGGAGGGCTGGCGGTTGGCTGTGTAGATGCCCCTTCACCAGGGTACTGCCCCCCACCCCTAGGCCGCAGACCTCCCTGATTCCCTGTCCCCCCCTCCCGACCCCCTTCAAGGTTCTGCTGGACTGTCACTGCCTCTGGGGGCCTCCCTCCCTCACGTATCGCCCTGCCTCCTGCCCCTCCCTGCCCACAGCTGGCAGGAGGGTCTCGCCCGCCGGTGGATCGCCTGGCGAAGGTGTGGCCGGCCAGGACTCGGCTGCGAGTTACGTTGCTGTGGGAGGTGATGCCACCCACCCCTTGGGATCCAAGGCAGTGGTCACGGACGCGGGGAGGGTCCTTTGTGGAAAGCCTGTCTCCTCGCCACATCCATTCCAGGATCCCATCGCTTGTTTGTCAGTATTTGCTGTGTTCTTGGGTTACAATCTAAAGCTACTTTATTTCATCGCTCAAATTGTCGTGGGGCCTGAACTCTGGGCCTGGGCGCTGTCCCTCAGCTCTTCAGCTCAAGGCTAGCGCTCTACCACTTGAGCCACAGCGCCACTTCTGGTTTTTTCAGCGTATGTGGTGCTGAGGAAGGGAACCCAGGGCCTCATACATGCAAAGCAAGTGCTCTACCACTGAGCCACCTTCCCAGCCCTAACTCCTGGGTTTCTTTGCCATAGTACCATCATTTAGGGACCTATTTATCCATCCATCACCCTCTCTCTATCTCACTGTCTGTCCTTGTCCATCCATCATTCACCCATCTACCTACCCATCCATCTACCCATCCATCCATCTATCTATCCATCCATCCATCCATCCATCCCATCTACCCATCCATCCATCCATCCATCCATCCATCCCATCTACCCATCCATCCATCCATCCATCTATCCATCCATCCATCCATCCATCCATCCATCCATCCATCCCATCTACCCATCCATCCATCCCATCTACCCATCTATCTATCCATCATCCATCCATCCATCCATCCATGCATCATCCATCCACCCACCCACCCCTCCATCCATCTAGCTATCTATCATCTGCCTACCTCTCTGTGTCACTTCTTAGTTCCTGGCACCACAAGTGCTCCAGGTCTCCAGTGCATGTACGCTGCTTGCTCTGTCAGGGACTGTATTTAACAAATATTTGACGTGCCTAGACCAGTTCAGAGCTCTACCTCCAGGCAATCTTCCTGGGTGACTCCAGGCAGGAGTGGAGGTTGTCTGGCGCCCTGACCTCTTCGCTACCTCTGTCACAGCCACATGGCCCAGCTGTGTGTTGCCACGACTGTCTTTGTCCCTCTGCTGAGAGTTAGGGGGATGCTGTCCATGTCTGGCGCAGCACAGAGACTGCCACCTGCCCACCGCCACCTGCCCATGTCCACCTGCCCACGGTCACTGGCCCACACTCAGCAGTGCCGCTGTCAGGCCTGGCCCTATCGGCGCCCGAACTGGCAGCTGTGTTCCTTTGCCGAATCCCTTCTCCATGCTGGGCTGGGCAGACAGCCAGGGAAGAGCAGCACAGCCCCAACCCAGGGCTTCCAACAGGGGCAGTGGCTCGGGAGTCTTCTCTTCGTTATGGGGTCACACTCACGCGGGCTGGGCAGCCGGGTGTAGGCTGGGTGTGGAGGGTGTACCCCACTGTGGGTGAGCGTGTGCCTGGCCTGACCTCGCTGCGCCCCAGGCCTGGGTGGGGCGCAGGGGGAACCCCGGCTGCTGACGGCACGGCGGCGCGGTCCCTGGCCTTCCCGTCTCCCTGTCAGAGGGCTCTGTACGCCGCCCCAGACCCCCAGCCGGCCAAGCCTCCACCCTCCAAGTATCCTCAGGGAAGGCAGGTGGCTCTAGAAATTTCCAGCCTCACTCCCCAGGAGGGTGAGGCTTAGGAGAGAGGTGAACGGAGGTCAGAGGGCGGCTGAGAGGAGGAAGTGTCCAGGGCGGGCTGGGAGGAAGGGCGGATACGCTGGCTTTGGTGTGGTGGGGAGGGGGCTGAGTTTGTCCACCAGCTGTGGGGGTGGGGATGGGGGACGGGCTCTCGGGGGCATCCTAAGCCCCACAAGTTGGTGACCTACGAGTGACAGTTTTATCCGGGGTCAGAATTGCTTAATATGGAAGGGTCTTAGAGGTCTCCAAGCCCCACTCCTGCGTTTACAGAGAGGGAAACTGAGGCGCGGGGAAGCGACAGGGAAGCTGGAGCCTGGGGCTGGGGTTAAATAGCCCTCTGCCAAGCAGGGCTGTGTGATTCTCCCCGCTGGGCCTAGAAGACTCTGGAAAGTCACAGAGGATGCTGCTGGTGGGCAGCGGGGAGGCCTGCACAAAGCAAGGGGCTCTCAGAAAATCCCCCCCGGCCTCAGGCCAAGAACAGCTGCAGAGGCAAAACAGGATGCGGGGTCTCCGCTGATAGCCGGGGACAATGGCCGGGAGCGGAAACGCCTCCAGACCCTCCGGAACCTCTCCGCTCAGCTTCCACAGAGGTCGGGAAGGGCGGGCACCTCTGGGGTCCACATCCTGTGGGGAGGCGGCAGAGGGGCACCCACGTCTCGCCTGAGCCTTGTGAGGCCCAGTCTGGGCTCTCTCTGCGAGCAGGGCCGAGATGCCCTGCCCAGCCCGTCCCTGGGCCTGGAGGAAGGTTGCTGCTCCCAGATCCGGCTAGGCTTTGGTCGCAGCGCCTACCAGCCAGGCTACAAGGTAGGAACGCTTCAGAGCCAAGGAGGAGGTAGAACTTCTCTCCCCCCCCCCCCCCCCCCCCCGCAATCTTCCATCCATGGGCCAGCAAACTAGGACGACCCTACGGGCCAAGAGAGGGGCTTGCCCCTGTGTGTGTGTGCACGTGCACGCATGTGTGTATACACAGATGCTTGTGTCTGGGCGACACACACATGTGTGTGTGCATGCATGCGTGTGCATGCACACAGAAGTAGAAGAGGAAGGGGGAACCAAGCTGAGGTTGCTGGGACGGGCTGGCAGCAGCTGCTCGACTTCCCCAATCTCGGTGCAGGCCGGAGCCTGGGTGTTCCTGGCCTGGCCTGGCCTCCGTCCAGGAAGGAGCTAATGATCAACCAGCCAGTAAGCTCGGCCCGGCCATGGTGAGGAAGTAGGGCAGGAAGCAGGGGGCGGAGGGGGGGCGGTGGCAGGGCCCAGAGCCTGCCTGACTGTGGAGCCCGCCCGTACCCGGGCGGCCAGCTGGCGCTTGTGTCCTTGCGTCTCCCGTGTCTTCAAGGAGGTATCTGAGGAGCAGAGCCCTCAGGCACAGGGTCTGGGGGGCAGGGGGTGTCCAGGTAGGAGGGGTGCTGGCTGTGGGAAGGAGGGCAGAGCTGGGTCTTGCCTTCAATGGACTCTCAGGTCGGCTTCCCGCCTTCCTCTTTCAGGAAGGCTTTTCTGACTTGCTTGAGGTCCAGGAGCAGCGGCCCCGGGCAGCTGCTGGGCGCTGTCTCTCTGCGTCCCCAGGGGCTGCTCAGGACTGGATTTGTCAGAGTTGCGTGTGGCCTTGCGGGCTCCGGGCCTCTCCCTGCAAGCACTCCTGTCTGGATGTGGTGTGGGCAGTGACGGGCGGTGTGAGGGGTTCTGGGCTGGTGGGTCCCAAAGGTGGTGACCCTGCTTTGGTCACCACCTCCCACCGTGCGGACACTACCCAGCCTCCCTGAGGTCTCTCTGGGTCTTCCTGGGCCTGGGGTGGCTCCTCCGGGAGCCTGGACCCTTGCCCTGCCCGGGGAAAGCAATGTTGGGCCAGACATCAGAGCCAGGGCAGCCCTACCCAGGCCTGGCCTCGTGGATGTGGCCCCTCGCCTCTGGCCCAGGGGCAGGGGCACAGGTTGGCTGAAGGAGGGTAGCACCAGATTCCAGCCAACCGGAACCAGAATCCCACCAGTCCGGGGCTGGGGATGTGGGTTAAGTCCAGCAAATGCAAGGCCCTAAGTTCAAACCCGGTACCTCCAGCAGCACCACCACCACCAGAATCTTACGTGTCCCCTGGTGGGACCTGGACTGGGCCAGACCTCGGTCTGCACATCTGTGAGGTAGGCACCGCAGAGGCTCCGTCCTCTGGGGCCGGGGTTAAAGGTTAAAGGGGAGGGCAGAGCTCCTGAGTGGGGGCCATCACTCAGCCATCAGCATCTGTGGCCACGGGGTTCCCTGTGTTGGGCCCGCGCCAGTCATTTGTGGGTGTGCAGTCCTTGAATCCTGGGGTGCCACGGCACGGCAACGTGGTACCATCAGCCCCACAAGTAGGCCGGGGCGCCAGCCCCATGGCTGCCCTGACCAGCAAGGACACTGCTGTCCCAACTGAGGCAGAACTGGTCCTCAGGTCCTCAGAGCTCGGGGCGCCGCGAGTCAGAGACAAGCTGTGGGCAAGGCAAGGCTCCTTCCAGGCCTGAGCGGATTCCTTCCCGCCTCTTGCAGTGTCTGGGGTCCCAGGAGCGGGGCTTGTGGCGATCACCACTGTGATTCCCACCGGGCCGAGAGTCCACCCGACCCCAGCGTGACTCATCCTCAGCTGAGGCTGGTGCCGGCTGCACAAGCCCCACTTCCCCGCAGTGTCCCCGGCGGACACCCGCGGGGCAGCGTTCCCCTCAGCGTGGGAGGCAGGACGGCCCTCCAGAGGTTCTTGTGGGTGATGTGGACACGGTCTCACTGGTCCCTCGAAGCCTGTGTTCAGTAGGAGGCGGGCGACAGCTCTAGCCAGGCCCTCCGGCCTGCTGCCCGCATTGATGAAAGGCTGTCCCTGACCCCCAGAACCCTGCGCCCAGCCTCCAGGGGAGTGGTGCTGTCTGGGGTTCTCTTGGTCCCCTCCCAACCACTGTGATTGCTGGTGTTACGCTGGGGTCTGGATACCGTGATGAGCTGGGCAAAGAGGGCAGGCGAGAAGGGAGACGAGGCCGCTCCGGTCGCCGGGGCTTGGGGGCGGCCTGCTGTTCAGGGCTGCGTCTGGCCCACTCCCAGGAGGCAGGGGGGAGCCCGAGGCCTGGGGGGCAGGCGTCCTGCGTGGGCCTGAGCCCATGTCCCCTCCGAGTCCCACGTGTGACACAGCTTCTCGGGTCTCTGCAAGCACCACTGTGCACCAGCCCTGGGGACCTGGACTTCTCGGAGGGCCTGTCCCTGTCCCTGACCCCAGGGAGGTGGGCAGGAAGGGGGCCAATCTCTAGGTCATTGCCAGCTGATGCCAGCAGAGTGCGTGTGGGTACAGTGTCCACCTGGCTCCTGTGTGTGTGTGTGTGCGCGCACGCGCGCGCGCCAGTCCTGGGGTTTGAACTCAGGGCCTGGAAACTGTCCCTGAGCTTTTGTTCTTAGGCTAGCATTCTACCACTTCCGGCTTTTTCTTTTCAGTGGTTAATTGGAGATGAGGATCTTATGAACATTCCTGCCTGGGTTGGCTTTAAACTAAGATCCTCAGATCTCAGCTTCCTGAGTAGCAGGAATTACGGGCGTGAGCCACCCGTGCTGGGCCAGGCTGGCCCTTGAAAGTACTGAGATGGGAAGGCCAGCAGTGCGGCCCGGTAGCGGGTGGGCCGAGGCTCTCCTAAGCCAGGGCCTGCAAGGTCAGGAGATGGGAGCCAGGGCTCTGTTACGATGCTTCCGTGAACTCCAGCTACAAAGGCAGGAGACGCCTGGTGTTGCAGGCCTGGCCCAGGGCTGTCTGGTAGGAGCCAGAAGGGCAATTTGGCAAAACAAGGAAGGGGCAGACTCAAAGTCCAAGGCTCAGACTGAACTCGAGGCTGGGGAGGGCACCGGCCTGGAGGATGCCGAGGAGGGGGTCAGGTGTGACCGGGTGGGCACGGCCCCCCGGGGCCGGGGGCAGAGAGCAGAGGTCTGTGGCGTGACTGGTGTGTGATCCTGGGACCCACGATGGACAGCTGCTCCAGTGCCAGCTGCCCCGGGGCTCCTGGGTCAGGATCCAGGCTGAGAAGGCCTGGCACTGTCTGTGGGTCTCAGGCTGTGCCATCTCGGCATCTCCTGGGGTCAGTGCTGTCTGGCTCAGCCAGCACCACGGGCCCGGGCTGCCTTGGGGCAGGAGCTAAGAAGGGGAGGGGGCTGAGACCGTTTCCCCCATGTGTGGGAGAAATCATCCACGCAGTGCCCAAGAAGGGCTCGGTGGCCCCCCTCTTGGAGAACATTTGAAGTGGGGAGAGACACTCTGCCCCAAACAGACCCATGCCCAGGCTGGCAGCGCCACCGCGCGGCTCTGGGGAGGGCTCCCGGCACCTCATTGGCTTGCAGGGCTCTTGGGGGTCCTGCATCCCGGACCCCAGCTCTGGCCCTTCTTCCTCTGCCCCAGTGGCCTCCTTGGCTGTCTCTGCAGGTCCTGGACGTCGGGTCCTGGCAGACGATCTGGTGGCACAAGTGCCATCCACCACTGGGCCACATGTTCTCTGAACCTGCTGTTGACCGCCCTGTTCCAAGGAAGGGCTCAGTCAGGGGAGGCCAGCCCTGCCCTTTCATTCCCGGTGCATGCGTGGAAAGAATCTGTGTCTGCTCCGTGGGCAAGGCTGAGATTTCCCAGCTCATGGTCACGTGGACCGGGTGAGGTCTGCCCACCGAGAGCCGGGGGTGGTCTGCCCTCTGCCCTGGAGGCCAGGCCGGCGGCTGACGCAGGCATCGCCCTGTGTTCCATGGCCCGCCCGGGCTCTGTGTCCGTGCGCGGCTCCTGCGTCCGTGTTGTCCATGCTGTGGGCCCCAGTAGTGACGAGGCCACTGAACCCAGAGGTTGGCCTGCCAGGCTATACAAGGCCCTCGTTCATTTTATTTTTGGAGGAGGTGCCAGGGATAAAGCCAGGGTCTCGGCCCCTTCGCTTCACCCCCTTGCTGACCTCTGACCCCAGAAAAGGCTGAGGCAGAGTGACTACCTCCCATCCGGTTTCACCTTGACCCTTCACCTTTCTGCTTCCTCCACTTCCTTTCTTCCTGGGGTGCCCAGGGGTCTGGGCTGTCGGGGCCTGGATGGGCTCCAAGGAGCCTTCTAGAAGCATTTGCACAGACTCTGTGGCGGGAGACCAGGCTGCGTGGGGCACTCCATGGGTTAAGGGGTCACGGTGGTGCCCTTTATAATCCCCAGCAGAGCCTCCTGGGGAGGGCATCTCCAGCGGAGCGGACCTGTGCTGCCCCGGCCCGTGGGGGCCTGGCTGGGAGCCACGTTCCACAGGTGTCCGGTGGCAACACGTGCTATTGTTTTTACACGTGTCGACACACGTAGGCAGTCCTCTGTGGTCTATCCGAGCAGCCAAGGCCGAAGGCCCTGGTAGTGTGCAAGCCGGGGAAGCCCAGCCGAGGACTTCCAGCCCGGGCCCGGGCTCCGGCTTTGGGGCCCGCCTGGGCGCATGGCCCGGATGGAGCCTCTCCCAGAAGGCTCGACCAAGTGGCAGAGACAGTGGCTTACGAGGGAGGAGCCATCCGAGTGGAGATGGCTAACGGCTCAGCAAAGGCCCTGGGGTGCTGGGGGCACGGCAGGGTCCAGGGACCAAAGAGAGGCTGAGGAGGTAGCCGGGGGGGGGGGGGGGGGGCAGGAGGCGGGGCCTCCCACTCGGCCCCTCCCCGTGCTGGCCGGACACCTGCTCTGATTCTCAGGGGCTGGGGACTCCACAGGCCTTCTCTGCTCGACTCTGCAGCTCCACAGCCTGTCCCCTAGAGGAGGACTTGGCCAAACTCCCGTTTCCTTTCTAGCATGTCCAGCCCTCCGTCCTGAGGCCACCGTGGATCATGAAGGGGCCCCCGGAGACCATGGGGAGGGGGCCGGCGGGACCCTCTGGAAGCCACAGCCGCAGAGAGAAGGCCCAGCACGTGGCCATGCACTCACCGACTGGCTGCGAGCAAGCGGGGCCGGAGGAGGCCGAGGCGGAGCTCAGAGGCGGTGAGTGCAGACGGAGGCCCGGCCTCCCTCTCCCAGGACCTGCCATCTGCCTGGGGCTTCTCCTTTCCCATGCGTTGGGAGTCACGTGCTGACTGGTGCTTTTCCAGAAAAACTGATGGTACATCGGGAAGGGCCTGCAGGGTGATGGCCATTTATCTGGAGACTTCTAGAAGTTCTCCTGCAATCCCTTGTTCCTCACACCCCCCGGATGTCCCAGGGAAGGCCTTGCTCCCCAGGAGGCCCACCGAGGCCTGGGAGGCCACAGGGCCGGTCTACCCTCCACGACCGATGGCCAGCTCAGGCCTAGTCCCCCTAAGGTGCCAGGCAGAAGCACTTCCTACCTGACCACAGGTGGGCACAGGAGGGGACCTGGGTTCTAATCCTGGGTGTCGGCAGGCCACTGCTTGACTGGCAACCTCCGTGAACTCCAGGACCCCTCCCTGCATGCCCTCAGACTCTGGGATAGAGGAGAGGAGCCCTGGGTGGAGAGGCCTGACTCCTTCCTCATCCCTGGCTGTCCCCAGGGCTGGGCCCGGCCGACGCTCAGCCCCGAGTGACCCCGGCGGAAGGGAGGTAGAGCCTCCGCTGACCCGAGGAGGCTTTACCTCTGTTGTCCTGCCGTGAACATGTGTCTCAGGAGGCTCCCCCGGCCACCAGCGGCCCCTGTGTGTGGACAGGGCCCGGTGTCTGCCTCCCACCTGCTGATTTCCTCTGCGTGTCAGGGAATAGCACCCATTCTCCCAGTCTCCCCAAGCACTCTGCCAACGTGCGCGATTCACACCCTGGTGTGTTCTCGCTCTGTCTCCACACGTGACTGACTTTTTCTGAGTGGTTTGAGAGCAGACCGCAGACGTGAAACCCTTCCTCTGACAGATGCTTGTGTTTCCCCATTCCCAGGAACCTGCTCTAGGGACCCCAGGGCAGTGATTGAACAGTGATCCCCTGGTTTTCCTAATGCTGTTCTCGGGCAAAGCTTGCTGGTTGTCCCAACCGTGTTCCCGGAGCCTCTGAAATTCCAGAAGTCTGCTCCCTGCCTCTGACAGCTCCTTTCTATCCAGAAGTTGCTTCTGGAACATAGTCCAGCCACCCTGATTGGCCCCTGTTTGGGTTCCATGATGCTTCTTTCTGGTCCTGTAGGGATTGTTCCGTGCAGCGTCTCGGGTATGTAATGGCCTCGGGTCTGCTTCCTAGCAAAGCTCGTGTGCCTCGAGGCCGGTGCTCTACCAGGTTAGGCATCTTGGGAAGGCGTTATCCTGGGCCATCCGAGAGGGCCTGGACGCTGTCACGGGGTCTTTATGTGGGGTGGGGAGGAGAGGAACTTTGAGGGTTAGGAGCCAATCAGAGAGCCGAGTGGAGGCCAGCCTGGGGGCCGGAAGGCGGGCAGCCTCCTGCCGCGGGGACAGGCCCGGGCCACCCAGCCCTTCCCGCTCGGAGCTGCCCACCTTCATTCAGCCGTGTCAGAGTCCAGAAAGACACGCTAGCACCCATGCTGCGCCGTCTCCTGGGTGTGGAGACGCGTCTCGCTGTCCCGTGGGGGCGCACGGCTCCCCTCGGGCTGGGCTTCGGTGAGCGACCGATGGGAAAGGAGGCTGGGCGGGCGCTGAGCCTCCTCTTCTTGCAGAGACACTTGGGTGTCTGCGAGGTGCGTGTGCCAGAAGCCCGGGGAGCTGCTGCGTCACCGACGAGGCTCTGCCGCCTGGCCAGACGGCAGCGTATCCCACAGGTGGGTGTCCTGCGTGGCCTGGGCGCGTGGCCCGGTGCTGTGCCAGCCGGCCCTCTGTGTCCGTCATGAAACGCCCTAGAAGTGTCCCCTGGGGGCTGCACGGTGACACAAGGGACCCGCCCTATCACGGGGTGAGCCCAGGACGGCGGAAGCCCCAGGGAGGGGTGTCGGGGCAGGCTTTCTAGAGAGGGGTTCCGAAGACCCTCAGCCCCGGCCGCCCGAGGCAGCGCAGGGGGGGGGAGGGGGAGGCGGAAAGCCTGTGGGGGAAGCTGAGTGCCCGCTCTGCGGTTCGACATTCGCCGTCACCGTGGCACCCCACACCCTCTCTTTGGGGTGGCCAGCGCGGTCGCTTGGGGTGGCTAGGCCGCGCTGGGCGGCTGCACAGACTGCTCTGGGCAGGGAGATGCGAGGTCTGCCCCGTGGGGTAGAGGGAGTGTCGGGCCCTCAGGGTCTCGTGGGCTCGCAGCTCGGGATCTCCGTGACATGCTGGGCGGTCCCCCTCGTGTGGGGTCCACCCCAGGTTCCAGAAGCTCCACCCTGCCCCGCCCTGGGCCCCTCCCTGCTTGAGAGTAGTGTCCATTCTTGGTGTCCACTCTCAGCCTCCAGGACAGGCTGGGAGGCAGGTGTCCGGCCTGTCCTGAGGGCATGGGGGATGACCCCTGTCGCACATAAGAGCACGTGTGCCAGGGTCCCCTAGGGTGGCTGGGAGCAGAGGGGAGGTGGCCATGCTGGTCATCCTGCTTGCAAGCAGGAGCAAAGGCCCTGGGGCAGGATTGGTGCCTTGGTATGTTGGAACGGCAGAGAGGGCCAGGCTCTGGCTGTGAGGTGCAGAGCACTGTAGCTCTGCACTGTAGCTGTGCTGTGCCACCGGCCACCGCAGGCCATCACTGGCCGCGTGGGGCTGCCTGCAGTCACGTTCCCCGGGAAGGTATGACGATCCCACCTCCCGGAGCACTGCCAGCTTCCAGAGGTCTGCAGTGAGGAGCGTGTGGACAGGAGGCCGGCAGGGTGGACGCGGCCGTCCTGCTGCCCAGAGCGCTTGGAGCTGGGCCAAGTCAGCAGGACCTGGGCCGAGCCTGAGAGGCCCAGGCCAGGCAGAGGCCAGGCCGGGGCCATTGGAGGTGGGCACGGGGCGGAGGCCGGGTAGCTGATGTGTGACACAGGGCGAGGGCCGTCTGGACTCAGGGAGCTGGCGAGGGAGCTGAGGTGGAGGAAAGCAGGAGCTGGTCTGTGGAGATGGACCCGGTCTGTGCCGGGGAGCCAGAAGCCGCGGTGGCTCCAGGGGTGGCTGCGGCGGACGAGCTCCTGTTGGCCTGCTGTGGGGACCGCGCCCAAGGCCCTGTCTCCCCGTCCAGGCCGGGCACAGCTGGAGCCCTTGAGGCCAGGGGCCCCTGTTCCCTGCGGGACAGCCTTTTGCAGCTAGGGAAACCGAGGCCAATAGTCAAGGCCTCTCCGGGCACGGCTGGGGTGGAGCCTGGCTGTCTAGAGCTGCCTGTGAGGCCTGGGCCCGGGGCCTCGGTGTCAGCTCTGTGGGTGGGGGCCCGCGGGGGTGGGGAGCTCCCCACCGCCCCCCCCAGGGCCGGGGCAAACCGCCCCTTCCATCTGCTTCCGCAGACCTGGCCCTGCAGCTGCGGGCCGTGCGGAGGAAGAGCGGACTGCCGGCCCCAGGCCTGCAGGAGGCCCTGCGTGCACGGCTGCGCCTGCTGGAGGGGGACAGCCGGGACGTGGCCCGTGTGCTGGGCGTGAGTATGGCCTGCGCGGTGGGGGAAGGGGGGGCGGGGAGGGGGAGGGGGAGGGGGCGGCCGGGACGTGGCTCGCGTGCTGGGCATGAGTATGGCCTGCGCGGTGGGGGGAGCGGGGGGGGGGCGGGGAGGGGGAGGGGGAGAGGGGGCGGCCGGCCTTCACCGGGACAGACAGGGGACAGCACAGGGAGGACAGGGCTGGGCCCAGGGCGGGAGGGCGGCTGCCTGACAACGTGCGCGGACGCCGGGGTTTGAACGCTGTCTGTACTGCCAGCTGGTCACGAGGGGCCCGTAAACACCAGGAGCCCCAGAGGGATCTGGCTGGCTTTTCTTTCTTTCTTTTTGTTGGCTGGTCATGGAGCTTGCACGCTGTCCCTGAGCTTTGCAGCTCAAGGCGAGTGCTCTGCCACTGCCGCCACAGCGCCACTTCCAGTTTTCTGGCAGTTACGTGGAGCTAAGAGTCTCACGGACTTTCTGCCTGGGCTGGCTTTGAACTGTGATCCTCAGATCTCAGCCTCCTGAGTAGCTAGGATGACAGGCGTGAGCTGCCCGTGCCCAGCTTTGCTTTTCTTTCTGAGTGGTACGTGGGCTTGAGCTTGCTAAGCAGATGTTCTCTGTTGGAGCCTTGCCCCAAAGCCTTTTCTTTGGCCTTAGTTATTTTTTCCCACCATGTCTTGTGTTTTTCCTGGAGTTGGCCTCCCGGAGCCTCCTCCTGCAGACTGCCTCCTGCAGGCAGCGGAGAGCCTCGGCTGGCAGGCAGGCCACACCGGGCTTGGCCGTAGCAGAACCTGCCCTGCCCTTGCTGCCCCCAGCCCGGGCCGAGTGTGCAAGGTGTGTGCGTCCGCGGCGCCTGCTCTCGGAACCGCTGGAAACCTCTCTCATCCCTGTTTCTTCCTCTTAAGGAGCTGTCGGCCAGGCTGCTGTCCATCCACAGTGACCAGGATCGGATCATGGTGACGTTTAAGACGTTCGAGGAAATCTGGAAGTTTTCTACCTACCACGCTCTCGGTAAAGCGGCCACCCTCCCAGAGTCCAGCGCAGGCTCCCGGAGGCCGCTCCCGCGCGTGCCCCACCGCGGCCTCTCCAGAGAAACCGCACACGTAGGGGCGGCGAGGGGCCGTGTGTACCCCCGGGTCGGTGGTGCGTCTGTTCTGGTGGAGCTAGGGGGCCCCGGGTGGTTCTGTCTGTGCTGTGAGCACTCGCGCTCCTCTGGAGGCTGGGCAGAGGGAGGCTGCTCTCTGGAGGCCTGTGTGCCAGGCCCAGCTGCCGTGTGCTCTCCTCCATGTCAAAGTCCTTTTGAGTCTAACTGCACTCGGGTGGATCTTCAGCACACCCTCCAGGCCACCTTCCTGTCCCTGTCCTCAGATGGACGTACAGCATTTAGTGTGTGTGAAGAGCTCACTCTCCATTTGTCTCGAGTATGCGGGCTGGTGAGGCCGTGGCCCTCAAAGGTTTGATTCCCCCCAAATGGGGACCAGCACCGTAGCACCACAGAAAGGGTTGGGTAATCCAGTCCAGGGTTCCAGGTCATTTTGTACTGTTGCTTTGTTTTTATGCCAGCCCTGGGGCTTGAAACTCAGGGCCTAGTTGCTGTCCGTTAGCTTTTTCATTCAAGGCTAATGCTCTACCACCCAAGCCACAGCTCCACTTCCGGCTTTTGGTGGTTAATTGGAGATAAGAGTCTTCTCAGAGGTGGGCACTGGTGGCTCACGCCTGTCATCCTAGCTACTCGGGAGGCTAAGATCTGATGATTGCGGTTCAAAGCCAGCCCAGGCAGGAAAGTCTTTGAAACTCATCTCCAATGAACCACCAGAAAGCTGGAAGTGGTGCTGTAGCTCAAGTGGTAGAGCGCTCAACTTGAGCTGAAGAGCTGAGGGACAGCGCCCAGGCCCAGAGTTCAGGCCCCACGACTAATTTAAAAAAAAAAAAAAAGTCTCTGGGACTTACTGCCTAGACTGTCTCTGAAATGTGAGCCTCAGATCTCAGCCTCCAGAGTAGCTGGGATGACAGGCGTGGGCCACCGGCCTGGCCGCCAAGTGTGTTTTGTGACCTCGTATTCTGCACCTGGCATGTACAAATGCACTCAGTAGTGTGGATGGGGCTGGACGTGACCCCAGACCCGTAGACGGCAGGGTGGATGCAGAGGTTCCCGGGGGTGGGGAGCAGAGGCCCGGCTGCCCCTGGAGGCCTGCGTCGGTCCACAGAAACCCTTCAGGGCCGGGCCGCAGGGCTCGGTCAGCACCAGGGTCCCCCAGGCCTCCGGCCCTCTCCGGAGCTCCCCCCGGTGACCGGGCCTGGCCTTGCAGGCTTCACGCACCACTGCCTGGAGAACCTGCTGGTGGGCCCGGCCTTCTGGCTGCTCCCGCCCCGCGAGGAGGAGGAGGAGACAGCCATCCGCGTGCTGGTGGACCAGGACGCCCTGAGGGAGATGCACGAGAGCCTCCTGGTCCAGGAAGGTGGGTGCCCTGTGACCGTGTCTGGGGGTCCTGCCCGGGGGTGGGGGGGTCCGCGGCGGGGAGCCTGTGCGGCAGAGGGCCAGCCGTCCGGGTCTGGTCACCCCGGCCACCCTCTGTCCCTCTGAAGGACGCTTCTTCGTCCTGTGTCCTGACCACCGGGTGAGAGCAACCACACGCTCAGGAAAGGACCCCCAGGCCCTCGGACGCGCATCGGGGGGAGACCTCCCGCCCTCCAGCTCCAGCGGGTCCTCCCAGGAGCCAGCCGCCGCGCCAGCACCAGCGCCCCTGGAGCCCTTTCACCAGTAGGTACCGAGCGGGCCACCCGTCCCCACGGCCGGCCTTGCTGCCCTGTCCTCACAGGCCCGGCCTCCACACCCGTCCCCACAGCCGGCCTCCCCGCCCTTTCCTCACAGGCCCGGCCTCCACACCCTGTCCCCACGGCCGGCCTCCACACCCCGTCCTCACGGCTGGCCTCCACACCCTGTCCCCACGGCCGGCCTTGCTGCCCTGTCCTCACAGGCCCGGCCTCCCCACCCGTCCCCACGGCCCGCCTCCCCGCCCTGTCCTCACAGGCCCGGCCTCCCCGCCCATCCCCACCCCACCCATCCCCACGGCCGGCCTCCCCCCCCCCCCGTCCCCCCCTCCCCCGTCCCCACTGTCGGCCTCCGCACCCATCCCCACGGCCAGCCTCACCACCCATCCCCACAGCCGGCCTCCCCGCCCTGTCCTCACAGGCCCGGCCTCCCCACCCACCCCCACAGGCCTCTCAGTTTTGCCCCAGGTCCCAGTTTCCCTAGAGCTGGTGGAGGCTCGGGTCCCTTCTGCTGCTTCCTTGCTGTGTGGCCTTTGCGGTCAGTCCTCCTCTCTGCCTCGCAGCCTCCTGCCTGGTGGCCTGGGGCATCGGGCTGGCAGGGCCGTGCTGGGCTTGCAGGGCACGGGAGGGCTCGGCGAGCGGTTTTGTCGTGCTGCCCTGTGGCCTCCGTCCTCGCAGCCAGGAGGTGCACACAGAAGGCTGCAGGAATGAAGCCTAGGGGCAGGAACCAAAGGCTAACACGCACTCCGTTCGCTGGCTGAGCATGGAGCGTAAACCGCCGGGGAGCTAGCGTCCTGGAAGCCAAGGCAAAGAGAGAGAGCCCACAGCGGCTGAGGCTCCGCTCGGAGCGGAGGTGGTCCTGGACGCTCCAGCCAGGAGCGGGCAGCACCCTCCCTTCACCAGCCCTGAGGCCGGGGCTGTCCAGCGCCCCATCCGGCCATCTTGTTTTCTTTTTCTTCTTCTTTTTTTGTTTTGGGTCCGGTCGTGGGGCCTGAACTCTGGGCCTGGACGCTGTCCCTCAGCTCTTCAGCTCAAGGCTAGCGCTCTACCACTTGAGCCACAGCGCCACTTCCAGCTTTTTTTTTCTGCTTATGTGGTGCTGAGGAATCGAACCCAGAGCCTCAGGTATGCAAGGCAAGCGCTCTACCACTGAGCCACCTGCCCAGCCCCAGCCATCTTGTTTTCTACTTGAGGCAGTAGAGGCCGGGAGCAATGGCGGTCCCACGGCACGGAAAAGATGGCAGGACCAGGATTAGAATCAGGGCTCCTGGGCCCCACTGCCTCAAGTCCCGCAAATCCTGCTAGGCTGAGAACTTTCCAGAAAGAAGTAGGGACAGACACTCTGCAGACACACGGGGGTGCGGGTTGAGGAGCGGGAGAGGAGAGTGTGTGAGGCAGAGGCTGGCACTCTGGTGTGGAGCCGCACACCTGGGCGGGGTGTGTGCGGTGCACACGTGCGTGTGTGGGGCGGTGCTGGCCCCGTGTAGGCCGGTCCCTGCACAGCAGCCCCCCGCCCGGACCTGACCCCCGCAGCGCAGGCCTGTGTTTCCCCAGGTGGGCTCTGCGGGTCCCCTGGGACCCCGCCGATGACGCTGACTGTGGCCCCCCGGCGCCCAGCGTCCCGTGCGTGGGTACGTGTCTGTTGGCCTTCCTTCCCCGGGGTGTGGGGAGGTGTCTGGCTAGCTGATCCTTCCTAGAGGCAGAGGGGGAGGCTGGGGTCTCCTCCGGGCTCAGGGGTGAGGATGGAGGCCAGGAGGCCCTGGGCCCAACACTCAGGAAGCCAGACGGAGCTCTGGTCACTACTCTGGGGAGGACGGCACCCTCCCGCCCCTTGCTCACCCTCCCCCCACCCGGAGGCCCTGGCCAGCGGGACTGGGCTCTGTTGGAAACTGCTGGGCGCAGGTAGAGGCTCCGGCCCACCCTGTGCCTAGCCTCCGGTGGAGGCGGGAGGCCGGAGGCCAGCCCCACGGCGACCACACCTTTGTCTTTTCTGGCTGGCCTCCTGGGGCCTACGGCCCGGACTCAGAGCCCTGCCAGGGGCAGGGGCGTTTGGGCCTGGAGCTGCATGAGGAGAGTCCTGCCACCAGAGTTGAGTTACCTCAGTTTCCCGTCTTTAGCTTAGGGTTACAAACATCCATGGGTCTCTGGGGACCACACAGCGGGCCAGCCCCTCTGCCCCTACTGGCCAAAATGGAGCCGTCTGGTTGTCCCCGGGCGGGCCTGCCGATGGGCCTCCTTCCCCAGGGCTTGGCCTGGCCTCCGCCGAGGCCGACCACCAGGGCGCAGGCCCCGAGGAGGTGTCCTTCCACAGCGGCGACGCCATCGAAGTCCTCGGCGCCCGGGTGCCCGGCCTGCCCTGGTGCGTGGGCCGGCACGTGGCCAGCGGCCAGGTGGGCTTCGTGCCAGCCGGTCTGGTGCGCATGCAGGAACCCACGTCGGGGTGAGTGAGCCCCCTTCCCCAGTCCCCCCCCTCCAGGGACCCGTCTCCCTCCAGCTGCCTGGTGGCGCACGGGAGGCTGTCCAAGAGGCTCCTCCCTGCCTGCCCTGCAGCCTGTGCTGCCTGCCTGGTCCCTGGTGCCCAGCTCTGCCCCACGTGGACCCCCATGTCCTCCAGGGGGTCGCAGGGGGCTGGCCACACCCACATCGCTTCCTTGACACTTGGGGCCAGATGTCAGGGTCACAGTAACCGCTGACCGCTGACCACAGGCCCCCTGCATCGTGCGAGGCCCTTCCTGCCTCTGCCAGCCACTGCTGGCTCAGGCTCCTCAGCTGCCCACCCATGCCACAGTCCCTGTCCCTGTGTCCCCGTCTGTGTCCCTGTGTCCCCGTCTGTGTCCCCATCTGTGTCCCCATGTCCCTGTCTTCGTGTCCCTGTCTCTGTCTCTGCGTCCCTGTGTCATCTCTGTGTCTCATCTCTGTGTCTGTCCCTCTCCCTCCCTCCTGCCCTCTTTTGTTACTCTCTTTCTCTTTTTGTGCCAGCTCTGGGGCTTGAACTCAGGGTTTGGGCACTGTCCTAGAGCTGTTTTTGCTCACAGCTGGCAGTCTACCACTCGAGCCACAGCTTCATTTCCAGCTTTTGGCTGGTTTATTGAAGATAGTTTCTAGGGTTTGTCTGCCCACGTAGAGGCCTCAGTCCTCGATCTCAGCCTCCTGAGGAGCTGGCATTGTAGGCGTGTGGTGCTGGGAAGAGGGCTGTGAGCAGAGCCGCTGTTTCTCCAGGTGGGAGAGCGCGGTGTTCCTGAGCGAGGAGGACCGGGCCTTCTTCGGCACCCAGGGCCACTTTTCTGAGGAGGACGCGCGGAGGCTGCTGAGCAGGATGTCTGGCACAGACGTGGGCACCGTGTACAGCCTGGGTGGGTGCCGAGGGCTCGTGGTGGCCTTCACCCCCCAGGACCCCAGGGAGGGCACCCCGCACTGACCACCGAGGACAGCTTTCTGAGGATGATTTGTGGTCATTTTAAGGAGGTGGAAGCCAAGGCTGGGGAGATACCAGCCCTGGAGGGAGGAGGGCGCGCGTGGGGGGTGGGGCTTCATCCCAGGTCTGTGGGACCTGATGAGGGCGTTCGTGCATGTGTGTGTGTGGGGGGGGGCTTCATCCCAGGTCTGTGGGACCTGATGAGGGCGTGCGTGCATGTGTGTGTGTGGGGGGGCTTCATCCCAGGTCTGTGGGACCTGATGAGGGCGTGCGTGCATGTGTGTGTGTGGGGGGGCTTCATCCCAGGTCTGTGGGACCTGATGAGGGCGTGCGTGCATGTGTGTGTGTGGGGGGGGCTTCATCCCAGGTCTGTGGGACCTGATGCAGACCCTCTTGGAGATGTGGGGGTCCGGGGCGCCCCTCGGGAGAGCATGGCCCTGCCTCGGGGGGCCGGGGGGAGGATGGGGCCTGCGGGGGGCGGCCGCAGACCACTGTGCTCTGTCCCAGCCTGGAGACCGGGAAGCCGCAGGTTCTCTGGCCCCCACGCCGCTTCCCCCGATGGGTGCTGACCAGAGAGCCCCTGCCGCCGGCCGCAGGGTGACCGCTTTCTCCCCTCCCCCCTCAGACCGGCTGGACGCCGCGTGGGAGCAGCCCGAGGCAGCAGGTGGGCCCCGCCCCACGTCTAGGCTTTGGGGACGGAGCGGGGCAGGGGCAGCCGCGCCGGGCACGGTGGACTGAGGACGGTGACGTTCTTCTCTGCTGGGTGGGTGGGGTGTGGGGGAGGCTGGGGGCGGCATCTGTGGGGGTCTGAGACACCCCCACCTCTCCCGATGAGTGGCCAGCTCCCGTGGCTCATGGCTGAGGTCCCTTCCTGGGCCTTGGTCCAGGCTGGGCTTCAAGATCTGCGGGCAGCGGCAGCCAGGGCCTGTGGCTGTAGAAGAGGCCCCTCTCCCGGCAGGGACCCTCCTTCACCCCCTGCCTCCCACTTGCTCCCCGCCCCGGAGCATCTGCAGGCCAGGCCCCGGGTTTTCCCTGCAAATGGAGCCATCCAGGCCTGAGCCCACGCAGCCCTGGGAGGCGGGGGGGGGGGGAGGGGGGGGGGAAGGGTGGAGCGGGGGGAGGGGAGGGAAGGTTCTGGAGATTGCAGGGAGTGGGCCCCTGGGCTCTTTGGAGCCCCGCAGCCAGGGTTAGGCGAGGATGGGTAGGGGCTGGCTCTGCCCAGGCCCCTGAGCAAAGGCCCTGCGGTCTCTTCCAGCTGCCCAGGCGGGAAGGCAGCTGGCAGCCGGTCTGGCAGGACCCGGGAGAAACGGGGATGGGCAAGCTGGCCTGGTGCTGTCAGGTCTTGAATGTGACACTGAACGACTGTGGTGTGTGTGTGTGTGTGTGTGTGTGTGTGTGTGTGCGCGTGCGCGTGTGTGTGTGTGTGTGTGCGCCAGTCCTGGGGCTTGAACTCAGGGCCTGGGCACTGTCTCTGAGCTGTTTTTCTCAAGGTGAGCACTCTGCCACTTGAGCCACAGCTCCACTTCTGGCTTTCTTGGTAGTGAATTGAAGATGAGAGTCTCACAGATTTCCCTACCTAGGCTGACTTCAAACTGTGATCCTCAGCTCCCCGCCTCCTGAGTAGCCGGGATGGCAGGAGTGAGTGCCAGCACCAGGCATCCTCTCCGGTGTTGGGATGACCAAGGACCACTTTTAGCCTTGTACACTCCGGAGTTAGGGCCCAGAGACAGACCGGAGTCTAACTAAGCGTTTTGGTGACTTTCAGAAACACAGCTTCCTCACGTGAACCTAGAGCCGTGCGAGACTCTGCAGACGATCAAGCATGTTCTAGAACAGTGCAAATCCTGCCCACCGTGTCCTGAGGAGCCAGCCTCCTGGGACCCCGAGGCCTGGCCCCGCGGTGTGAGCGCGCCGGAGCCCGAGGAGCCCCCCTTCTGCCTGGATGCGGGAGCCGACTGGGAAGACGCGGACGCTCCGGGCTCCCCACTGCGGGTGCTGAATGCCCCCGGGCACGGGGCGTGCCCCCGCGGCCTGTGCGAGGCCTCGCTTCCGTGGCTCAGCGCGGCGCTCTGCGGCTCTGCGGACGAGGACGCGCTGGCTGAGCGCCTGGCGCGGGCCCGGGCGGCGGCCAAGAAAGCCGGTCTGGGCATGGCCCTGGCCAGGCTCTGCTTCCTGCTGGGCCGGCTGTGCGCCCGGAGGCTCAAGCTGTCCCAGGCCCGGGTGTACTTCGAGGAGGCGCTGGGGGCCCTCGGACACAGCTTCGGGGACCTCTCCCTGACGGTGGCCGTGTACACCCACCTGGCCGCCATTTACCTGAAGCAGAAGAACAGGCAGAAGGGTGTCCAGGTGGTTCCCAAGGCCGCGGCCCTGCTCCTGGGGACCCCCGGCCCCACGGCCAGCACGGAGGCGGAGGCCGAGCTGCTGCGGTATGCCCTCGGCAGGGCCATCTGCACCCGGAGTCCGCAGGCCGAGGCCCGGGCCTGCTTCCTGCTGGCCAAGCACCATGCCCGCCTCAAGCAGGCCCACGAGGCCCTGCCCTACCTGGAGAGGCTGCTGCTGCTGCTGCCCACGCCGGCCCCCGGGGCCGCCTCCTGGCCCACCGACTGCCACCTGCTGCTGGCGGACATCTACGGCCGCAAGTGCCTGCCCCACCTGGCGCTGAGCTGCGTCCGGGCGGCCTCGCCCTGGAGCAGGGCCTCGCTGGCCGGCTGTCTGCGGAGTGCGCAGCTGGTCCTCCACAACGCGCCCGGGCTGCCCGGCCCGAGGAGGGCGGACTCCGGACTCCCCGCCCAGGCCGCCCACTACCTCCGGCAGGCGCTGGCCACCGCGGCCGCGGGCCCCGGGCGGGCCCCGCGCGGCCCCCTCTGCGCCAGCCTGGCTCAGCTCCACAGCCAGCACGGGCAGCACGGCCAGGCCATCGCGCTCATGACGCAGGCCGTGCTGGCAGACGCCGGCCGCGGAGCCCGGCCCATCGTGGACCGCCTGGTGTCGCTGGCCTGGTTACACCTGCTGCACGGGCAGAGCCCGGAGGCCCTGGGCATCCTCCAGTCCGTCTTGGAGGCGGCGGTGGCCGGGGAGGACCAGGAGGGCGTGGTCACCAACATGCTGGCCATCGCCCTGCGGAGGACGGGCCGGACCCGGCGGGCGGCCGAGGGCTACTACCGCGCCCTCCGGGCCGCCCGGAGCCTGGGCCAGCTGCACAACCAGGCCGTGGTGCTGGCTAACTTCGGGACCCTGTGTGCGCAGGTGGGCGCCAGCCGGCTGGCCCAGCACTACCTCCGGGAGGCCATCGGCCTCTTCTCCCGGCTGCCCGGCGGGACGTGCGGCCGGGACTTCACGCAGGTCCTCCTGTGGATGGGCCGTCTGTGCACCCGCGGGACCCTGGCCCAGCGTGGAAAGTGCTACTACATGTGGGCCTTCCTGGTCGCTGTGGAGACCGGCCACCTGGAGAGTGAGTGGGGTCCCCCACCGCCCGGGGCTGCCTCCAGCTCCACCCTCGCTCCCTCCCTGGAGAGACAGCATGCCTTCCCTCCTCTCCCTCGGCGTGGTGGGAGCCGGCAGGCGTCCCTCGGGTGTTGGGGCAGCCATGAGGGGGTCTGCGTGCTGGGACTGCCCCCGGGAGCCTCTCAGTGCGCCCCCAGCCCCCAGTATAACCTGAGATCAGGCCTCGCCGAGCTCGATGAGAGTCTGGCCTCCTCTTCCCACCTTCGGAGCCACTCAAGTTAGCAGAAAACAAAAAACAAAGCCTCGCGTTTGCTGGATGTAAGCCGGGCTCCCCTGGGACTGTTTGGAGAGCAGCCGGGTGGGTCTGCCGGGCATCCAGCCTTGCCGCGTGGGCGAGGGCGGCCTCTCCAGCATGGACTAGAGGCAGCCTGTGCCAAGGCCCAGGGATGAGTAAGCAGAGTCGGTGTGGAGCTTGACGTGGGTGGATAGGATGGTTGATGGTTAGAAGGGGAGCAGGGCAGCACCCAGTGCCCCCGGCTGTGGTGTGGCCGTGGCCTGCGAGCATGCGAGCTGGTGAGGGCTGCAGGACCCTCTGCACGGGTGGACAGGGCCGGGCGGCGGGTGGTGTGTGGGAGAGCCGTTGGTGGAGAAGGCGGGTGTCCCCGGGGAAAGCCATGTCCTGGGGCATTGGCACACCCTCTGCCCTGGACACCGCTCACCCCCCAGGACACCCTGTCCTCACAGGAGACTGCTGTCCCCCGAGGGTCCGAAGGCTGGGTCCCCAGCACAGGTCCAGCAGGTTCATGGCACTGATGGAACTGACCTCGCAAAGAGGCCTATGGCAAGAAGGAAGGAAGGAAGGAAGGAAGGAAGGAAGGAAGGAAGGAAGAAAGGCAGGCAGGAAGGAAGAAAGGCAGGCAGGAAGGAAGGAAGGCAGGAAGGAAGGAAGGCAGGCCCACTCAAGAGCTTCTTCGGCAGCACACAGTGCTCCCATAGGGCAACCTGTAGCTGGAAGGCAGCCCCGGGGTCTTCAGAAAGACCCGACACCCACGGCCACCACCAGGTCCTGGCCCTACCAGCCAGCTGCTCCTCTCCTTCAAGGCTTTCCGGAGGGCAGGGCACGGAGACCCGCAGACAGGGGTGGGGAGCAGGGCAGGACCCCAGAGCTGCCGGCGTCCTCTGACCTCTGGGGTCATCTGGGGTCACCAGACATTCTGGTATAGTAGGCATCTTCCTAGGATTTTGGCAGCTTCGTGGGGGCTTTCTATCGTGGTGTACAACGAATTCTTCACATAGTTCTTTCACCTTTTGTTTCTGTGAGGTTGGTAGCACTGTGCCTCTTTGGTTCTGATTGCTCTTTTGGCCAGCAAAGATTAGTCAGATTTGCTCATCTTTTTAAGCAGGGTGCTGGTGGGTCACGCCTGTGATCCTAGCTACTCAGGAGGCTGAGTTCTAAGGATGGTCGTTCAAGGCAGCCTGAGGAAGAAAAGTTTGTGTAGGAGGATCTCTAAAATAACTAGCCAAAGCCAGGCTAGAGGCGTGGCTTCAGTGGCAAAGCATCAGTTGAGCAACCAAGCTGTGTTAGCTGAAGACCTTAAGTTCAAATCCCAGTAATGCAACAAAAATTATTCATTTTTCAAGTAACCAACTTTCAGTTCATTGATTTTTTTCTATTGCTTTTATTTTTCTTGCATTATTATTATTTAATTATTTCTGCTCTGAAAATTTTCTTTTTGCTGGCTTTGTGTTAGTTAACTATTCTTTCTAGTTTCTCTGGGTGGAAGTTTAGATTTATGGTCTGAAGTTTTTCTCCCACTTTTCACAGGAAGGCATCCAATAGCTACGAATTTCCCTCTAGCACTGCTTTGGCTACATCCCTTCAGTTTTTTGTGCTTTTGTTTTGAATCATCTCAAAGTCCTTTTTAGTTTCCCTGTGAATTCTTTGCTAACCCCATATGTATTTAGGAGGGTGCAGTTTGGTTTTTCATGCAATTGTGACTTCCCCAATCTCTTTTTTATTACTGTTTCTGATTCCTTCCCTAGAGGGGGAAAGTACATTTCACAAGATTTCAAGCCTCTGATGTGCAACGAGACTTGTTCTCTGATGGGACATGTGGCCTGTCTTTTTTTTTTTTTTTTGGTAGGTCGTGGGGCTTGAACTCTGGCCTTGGGCGCTGTCCTTGCGCTTTTCAGCTCAAGGCGAGTGCTCTACCACTTGAGCCACGACACCACTTCCAGTTTTCTAGTGGTTTATTGGAGATAAGTCTCACTCTTTCCTGCCCAGGCTGGCTTTGAATTGTGATCCTCAGATCTCAGCCTCCTGAGTAGCTAGGATTACAGGTGTGAGTCACTGGCACCCAGCTTAATGTGGCTTGTCTTGAGGACATTCCTGTGGGGCCTTCCAGTGGGTAGAGTCCTGGTGGGCAGGGCTCTTCTGATGGTGGTCAGGTCCCTGCTGTTGGTAGGCGGGGCCTGCCAGTGGGCAGCGTGTTTGCTCCTGCCTCTTAGTCCTGGCTGCATTGAGGTGAGGTTATGTTTGCATGCAGCTTCTGTGTGGATCTCTGGATTGGTTCTGACCATTGGAGGTACCCCACAGCTCCCAGGAGCCTGGAGCTAGGAGAGTCTGGTCAGGCTGGGCTTGGGGCCTGGTATCCTAGATGGAGACAAACTTTGGAATACTGAAGCCAGGCTGACTGACAGTCACCCTGTGCTTTGGGTCCCAGGCAGGACACTGGCTGGACACGCCCTGGCTTTGGGCACTCCCTGTGTCCATCCGCATCGAGCTGCTGAGGCCTGGCCACCTGCTCCAGTGGCCAGGCTGGAAACAGGAAGATAGGATGGTTGGGGGGCAGCCCCCCATTGTCAACAGTGACCCCCGCAGCACACAGCCCTGAGTGCCTCCCACCACGCCCTCTGCAGACACACACACTGTCTCTCGGCTCAGGGTCCCATCTGGAGAGGCCCTGGCTCACGGAAGCCAGGACAAAGCCAACACCCAGAGGTTTAAGGGGCATGATCCTCTCCGGCATGGCAGAGCCGGAGAGCAGCGTGTTCCTTTTGTTCCCTCCCAGGCCAGCTGCAGGCTGTCCAGCAGCTCTGCCACTTCTACAGCAAGGTGGTGCCCAACGAAGCCCAGTGTGTCATCTACCATGAGTTCCAGCTCACACTGGCCCGCAGGGTGGCCGACAAGGCATTAGAGGGCCAGCTCCTGGAGGCCATCAGCCAGCTCTACCTGTCTTTGGGGACCGAGAGGTAAGAGCCCTGCCTGCATGGGGTGGAGGTGGCATGGAAGGCAGCCTTATCTGTGGACAGTCCTGACCCTTCGGGACGCTGGGTTCCATGACATCAGCGGAGTTCTGACCTGCCAGATGTGTGAGTCCTGGCTCACCTGGGTAGATGAGGGATAGATGGTGGGTGGGTGGACAAATAGATGGGCAGATGGATGAATGCATGTGTAAGAGGAAGGGAGTATGGTTAGATAGATGAATAGATGGGTAGATGGATGGACTGATGGATGGGTGGATGGATGACTGGATGGATGGATGGGTGAGTGGATGGATGGATGGGTAGATAGGTGGATGGATGGATGGATGGGTAGATGGATGGTGGATGGATGGATGGAGGTGGGTGGATGGATGGGTGGGTGGGTAGATGGATGGGTGGGTGGATGGATGGATGGGTGGATGGGTGGATGGATAGATGGGTGGTGGGTGAATGGGTGGATGGATGGATGGATGGATGGGTGGGTGGGTAAATGACTGGATGGATAGGTGGATGGGTGGATGGATGGATAGCTGGGTGGGTGGATGGGTGGGTAGATGGATGGATGGATGGGCAGATGGATGGATGGGTGATGAGTGAATGGGTGGATGGATGGGTTGATGGATAGATGGGTGGATGGGTGGATGGGTGAGTGGGTGGATAGATGGATAGATGGATGCATGGATGGATGGGTGGAGGATGGGTGGGTAGGTGGACGGATAGATGGATGGATGGGTGGGTGAGTGGGTGGGTAGATGGATGGATGCATGCATTGGTGGGTAAGTGGGTAGATAGATGGATGGATGGGTGGATGGATGGATAGATGGATGGAAGCATGGATGGGTGGGTGGGTAGATGGATGGATGGGTGGATGGATGGATGGATAGGTGATGGGTGAATGTGTGGATGGATGGGTGGATGGATGGGTGGATGGGTGGATGGATGGATAGATGGATAGATGGGTGGATGGGTGGGTGGGTGGGTGAGTGGGTGGGTAGATGGATGGATGGATGCATGGGTGGATGGATGGATGGATGGATGGGTGTGGGGGGTGGATGGATGGATGGATGGGTGGGTGGGTGGGTGGATGGGTGGATGGACAGGTGGGTGGGTGGATGGGTCAATGGATGGGTGGTTGGATGAGTGGATGGATGGGTGGATGGACGGATGGGTGGGTACATGGGTAGATGTATAGGTGGATAGTGGGTGGATGGATGGGTGGGTGGGTGAATGGATGGATGAGTGTCTGGGTGGGTGTGTGGGTGGATGCATGGATGGGTAAGTAGATGGGTGGATGGGTGGTTAGATGGATGGATGGGTGGATGGATGAGTGGGTGGATGAGTGGGTGGATGGATGGGTGAATAGATGGATAGATGGGTGGATGGATGGGTGGGTGAGTGGGTGGATGGATGGATGGATGGATGAATGGATGGGTGGGTAGGTGGGTGGGTGGGTGGCTGGCTGGCTGGCTGGATAGGTTGGTTAGGTAGGTAGATACACACACAGTTGGAAGGGAAGGCAGGCCTCTGGCTGGGTGACCAGCCTTCCTGACTCCACACTCACATTGACCCTATAGTGTCTCACACCCCCCAGTTCTGCCAGTTTCTGCCATGGTGGCTTCTGGGAGCAGATCTTGGCCTGCTGAATCTTTAGCCGCTGGCCAGACTCAGGATTGGAGTGATCTGGCCTTGTGTGTGTCCCCAGACATGACCCCATGTGTTTCTGAAGCTTTGCATTCCCAGAAAACAGCCTGCTGCCCCCCCGCGTCCCCAGGGCTGCACAGGGTGCAGAGACCCTGCCCCGGCCATGTGTCTGCATCACATGGTGTGAGCCACAGCAGTGTCCTGGCCAGCCGAGCCCCAAGTGGTGTCCCTGCATTGGACCCCGCTGGGAAAGAAGGGACCGCACGCAGCCTGTCCTCAAGGGTGCAGGACAGGCGCTTGTCCTGGACCCACCCCTGGAGCCGGCCTGGGTTCCGCTCTACAGCATGGACAAGTTGGAGAGCTTCTGTCCTATGTGTACGGTCCTTGCTGTCCAGAGAGGCACTGGCTGTGTTTGGGCCAGCGGGAGGGGGGAGTGGAGGGTGGGGGAGAGCACACAGTGGCTCCCACAGGGAGGCTGGTGTGGACAGCATTTCCCCCGAAGAGTTTTGTTTGTGTTTTGTTCCGGGCCCCAGGTTTCATCCTGGCCTTCCGGCAGCCCAGAGGGCGACACGCGGCACGGGGCGGCACGCGGCATGCGGCACGCGGCAGAGGCCACGCCATGCACTGCTGGCGCATGGCCGCAGTGGGACGAACCCAGGCCGGTCCCAGTGATCTCTCTCTCACATCTGCATCTGACTCCAGGGCCTACAGGTCAGCTCTGGACTACACCAAGCGGAGCCTGGGGATCTTCATCGACCTGCAGCGGAAGGAGAAGGAGGCCTATGCCTGGCTGCAGGCCGGGAGGATCTACTATATCCTACGCCAGAGCGAGCTGGTGGATCTGTACATCCAGGTGCGGCATGGGCAGGGGGCGGGGCTCACCTGCTGTCAGTCCACCCTCCCCCCATCCGCCCATCGGTCTACACCCAACATCCACTCACCTATCTATCTGTTTATCCATCGATCTGTCTATCCATCATCATTATCCATCCATCGTCTATGCATCTATCCATCCATCACCCCACTCATCCATCCACTTATCCATCCATCTTCTCATCCACCTTTTTTTTCTTTTTTCCTTCTTTCCTTCCTTCTTTCCTTCTTTCTTTCTTTCTTTCTTTCTTTCTTTCTTTCTTTCTTTCTTTCTTTCTTTCTTTCTTTCTTTCTCTTTCTTTCTTGTCTTTTGTGGGGTTTGAACTCTGGGCCTGGGCGCTGTCCCTCAGCTCTTCAGCTCAGGGCTAGCACTCTACCACTTGAGCCACAGCGGCACTTCTGGTTTTCTAGTCGTTTATTGGAGATAAAGAGTTCCACAGACTTTCCTGCCTGGGCTGGCTTGTAACTGCAGTTCTCAGATCTCAGCCTCTTGAGTAGCTAGGATGACAGGCATGAGCCACTGGTGCTCAGCTTCCACACATTTTTCTATCTACCCATCCATCCACTCACTCCCCACCCACCACCCATACATATGTGCGTGCACGTGCGCGCGCGCGCACACACACACACACACACACACTCACATTCCAGAGCCACTTTGAAGCACCTGGCTGGGGTAGGTTACCGTTTTTCCGCCTTCTGGATATGTATGACATCGTATATAATAGAGGCAGCGGGTGAGACGCACGCAGGACTGTTCTGTCGTGTACAGATGACGTCACGTGGCCTGGCGTGGGAGGTCTCTCCCCATGACCCGTGGCATCCCAGGGGCCGCCTCTTCCTCCCTGCTCCCCAGCTCCCTCACCTTCTCACCCCAGTGCCCAGCTTTGCCAAGAGCCATCTCAGCTGCCGGCAGCTACCTCAGCTTGTGGCAGAGGGCCGGGTCCTCGCTGGCACATAGCAAGTACTCAGCCGGCACGTGCGTTATCAGCACGCGACACATTTATTTATGTTTATATATTCCTTTTTGTGGTGCCGGGTTTTGTACTTGGCCTTGCACTTCGTGGACCGGTGCTCCACCTCTTAGATCATGCTCCAGCCCTTTCTACCTTATTTTTCATATAGGATTTTGCTTTCCTTTTGCCAGAACTAGAGTAAACTTGTATTCCCCGCACTATGTTTCCTGTGTACCTGGGCTCTCAGGTGTGCACCATGCCACCTGGTTTTTGACATGGGGAGGGGGTTTCACTAACTTTTGTTCAGGCTGGCTTCAAACCATGATCCTCCAGGTTTCTGCCTCCCCATATGCTTGGATTACGGGATGGATCGTGCGTTTGTTTGAAAAGATCCGCAAGTCACAGAAGCAGCGTTGAGATGCTTCTCTATACACAAAGTGATTTGGGCAAATGTGGAGGCGCTGGAGGTTTTGTGTGGGCAGCGCTGGCCTCTCCTCATCCCTGCCAGACACAGCCGGGGGTGGCTGGCCGGGGAAGGAGCAGGCGCGGCGGCTGACCGGGCTGTGGGGGTCAGGATGAGGGGCTGGAGCCTGCTGTGGGGCAGAGGCCCAGGGGTTGGCAGCCTGAAGCTCCCCTTGAGGCTGTGGGACGTCTGGTCTGGCCAAGCATCGAGAGGACCCCGCTCTTGTCGCTGAGTCATTACTGGGCACCGACTGCACGGGACACAGCAGGACACGGGTGTGGGGGCAGGACGAGGTGGCCTGGGGGATGACAGGAGGGCAGGGCCGGGCTCTGCCCTGCTCACCTCCGCAGCACGCACCTGCTGCGCTCCGGGCCTCCGCTGGCCCTGGCCTCCATTGGTCCCTGGCCTCCACTGGCCCCCAGCCTCTGTTGGTCCCCGGCCTTTGCTGGCCCTCTGCCTCTGCTGGCCTCCAGCCTCTGCTGGCCCCAGCCTCCGCTGGCCTCAGCCTCTGCTGGCCCCCGGGCCTCCACTGACCCCAGCCTCCATTGGCCCCCGGCCTCCGCTGGCCCCTGGCCTCCACTGGCTCCCGCTGCAGGCACACAGGGTCGGGCACAGCCCTCTCCTCGGCTGCTGTGTCCAGAGCTTCCGGATCCTTGCAGGTGGCACAGAACGCAGCCCTGTACACGGGCGACCCGCACCTGGGGCTGGCACTGTTTGAGGCGGCCGGAGACATCTTCTTCAACGGCAGCTGGGAGCGGGAAAAAGCCGTGTCCTTCTACAGGGTGAGGGGCGCTGCGGCCACCGCGTGGGACCGGGCCGGCTGCCCCCGGCGGACCCAGGCGTGGGAGTGGCGGGGGGGAGGCTTGATCTCCTGGGGTGGCCGCCACGCCACTCCGTGACCCCGACCGCCTCACACTGCCCTCAGGGGATTTAGAGCGCCCTGAGCAGGAAGTCCCGCCTCCATCCTGCAGATGAGCAAGCTGAGGGCAGAGGGGCGCGGGACAAGTCAAAGGACGCACAGTGGGCCTTGCTCCTCCTCTCCTCCCCAGCTGGCCAGGCGCTGCTGGGCCCTGGGTGCACATGAGCGCGCACCCCGGGTGGCGGAGGGGCGGCTGAGACCTCCAGTGTGCTCACGGGTGGACATCACCCCAGGCTCCGACATGCGCCCCGGGACCCCGGGACCGTCCTTTCTCCTGGGCACACAGGCCCCATGGACGGGGGAAGACGGGGAAAGCTCCCGGAGCATGGGGTCCAGAGGGACTTCACGGGGTGTGGCGTGGCGTGCGGGGCCTGGGGTGGGGACCTCACCCCTCCCCCTCTGCGTGCTCAGGACCGGGCGCTGCCGCTGGCCGTGGCGGTGGGGAAACGGGAGGCGGAGCTGCGGCTGTGTAACAAGCTGGGCGCACTGCTGGCCGCGCTGGGCGCCCCCCAGGAAGGTCTGCAGTTTGCCCGCGAGGCTCTGGCCCTCAGCATCGCCCTGGGTGAGTACCTGTGCCCATCCCAGGCTGCAGGACAGCTCTGCCAGCCTGCCCCAGCCGGCCCTGCCAGCCTCCCGCAGTCCGGGCCCAGCTCTGGGGAAAGCAGAGTTCCTCGGCCACCTCCCCTTACCAACTGGAATGCCGGCCACCACGCCCCTCGGGCCCTGCGCACCAGGCTGGCCTCCGCGGGCCACTCTCTCCCCTGTCCCTTCCCTGCTTTCAGCGCCGTTCTCTGGCTGGGAAGATGCTTGTCCCTCTCCTCAGGGCTGTCCCTAGTGCCAGGGGTGCCTGTGTCCCACACCTGTGCTGCACGGGGCCGCCTGGTACTCTGGACAGACAGCGTGATGGAGGGGGGTGATGGGGCCTGTTGTTCCAGTCCAGGCCAGCAGGAGGCGCACGACCAAGTTCACATGCGTTCTGTGCGGGATCCATGTGCTGGGGGGGAAGGGGAAGGCTGCCGGAGGTCACAGAGGCTGCCCATTTGCAGGAGAAGTTGCTGGGGTTCTGACACACTTAACTCTCCAAGGCTGGGGCCATACTGACCAGAAGCCCAGGTAGGGGTCACTACCAGGCCTGCAGGTTGATCTGAGCCCCATGCCTGGGAATTAGAGTATTAGAGCGTGTGCATGCACACACATATGCGTGCACACGCATATGCATGCACACACACATACACATGCATGCACACACACACCTCTGAGGCTCCTAGTGTCCTGGTAGCTCCACGCAGGCTGGGGCTGGGGAATCCAAATTCCCCACTGCCAAACCCCACAGTGGAGGAGAGTGGTGTGTAAACCCATTGCACAGATGTCCAGTCAGGTCTCAGGACAGGGAGTGGCCACAGCCACAGCCACGACCGCACTGTGTGCGTCTCAGTGCGTGCTCTCCGCTGGTGCGTGCCCTGCCTGCCCACGGGGCCGCGTCCTCTACCTGCCCCTCTGTCCGCGCCCCAGGTGACCGGCTGAACGAGCGTGTGGCGTACCACCGGCTGGCTGCCCTGCACCACCAGATGGGCCACAGCGAGCTGGCAGAGCACTTCTACCTCAAGACCCTGTCGCTGTGCAGCTCGCCCCTGGAGTTCGAGGAGGAGACGCTGTACTACGTGAAGGTGTACCTGGCGCTCGGCGACCTCATCTTCTACGACCTGAAGGTGGGTGAGGGGACCCTGGGGGCGGGGCGGGGGCTGCCCAGGGCCCAGAGCCCGGCCTGCCAGGGAGAGGCGTCTGTGCCAGGGATTCTGGGGCGGCCAGGCAGGCAGGCAGCGCTGTTACCATCCCGATTTCTCCATCTGCCTGCCCTCCAGCCCTCCGGGGCTTCAGAGCGGAACACACGTGGACGGGGCTTCTCTCCAGCCCTTTCCCCAGTAGACGCCCTGCACCTCCCAGCCGGGGCTCCCGCTGGCTGGGGGGGGCCGAGTGCCCAGTTCAGAGGCTGCACCCCAGGTCCCCTGAAGGACTGAGCTGGAGGGAAGGGGTGGCGGGGCACCCTTACCCCTCACCCTGCCTGGGACATCTCTGGACTGCAGGTGACACCTAGTGGTCAGACGTGGTCCCTGCAGCTGTCCTCCACTGTGAGCACCCTGGCTGGCTCCCTGTGACGCTGGGGCAGGGGCCTCTGGGAAAGAGGCCTGCTTCCCTCCATCCTCCCGCCTGCCGCCCAGCGGAGGACGTAAAGGGTTGGACAGCCGTGGAGAGGCCAAGGTTCAGGGCCAGGCTCAGGGTCAAGGGGAAGACAGCTCACTTCCTCCCCTGCTCCTGGCCTGGCCTAGCCTTGACCCACTGTCAGCAGCCCAGTGCCGCAAATACCTGTAGCATGACCTTAGATCCCCCTTGCCCTGGAATGCTGCCTGGGGGCAGCCAGGGCCTCTAACGGGGTCATTCTCCATTGCACACAGCCCAGGCCCAGTCCTGACCTGCGTCATGCGCACACACACACACACACACACACACACACACACACACACACACAGTCCTGACCTGCGTCATGCGCGCACACACACACACACACACAGTCCTGACCTGTGTCATGCGCACACACACACACACACACACACACAGTCCTGACCTGCGTCATGCACACACACACACACACACACACACACAGTCCTGACCTGCGTCATGCGCACACACACACACACACACACACACACAGTCCTGACCTGCGTCATGCGCACACACACACACACACACACACACACACAGTCCTGACCTGCGTCATGCGCGCACACACACACACACACACACACACACACACAGTCCTGACCTGCGTCATGCGCGCACACACACACACACACACAGTCCTGACCTGCGTCATGCACACACACACACACACACACACAGTCCTGACCTGCGTCATGCGCGCACACACACACACACACACACAGTCCTGACCTGCGTCATGCGCGCGCACACACACACACACACACACACACACAGTCCTGACCTGCGTCATGCGCGCACACACACACACACACACACACAGTCCTGACCTGCGTCATGCGCGCACACACACACACACACACACACACAGTCCTGACCTGCGTCATGCACACACACACACACACACACACACACACAGTCCTGACCTGCATCATGCGCACACACACACACACACACAGTCCTGACCTGCGTCATGCGCACACACACACACACACACACACACACACACACACACACACACACACACACACACACACACACACACACCTGACCCTGTGAGGTCTGTTTACAGGTGTCCCCAGCCCAGCTACACAAGGCTGAGGGGCGGGTGTCTGGGAAGCAGCGGGCAGCTGCCTGGTGCTGGGTATGGCCAGGGCTGGGCTGGGGCTAATTCAGATCCCTGGGGGCTCCCTTGCCTGGCAGCACCGGGCCAGGGGTTGGCCAGTCCGCCCAGCCCGTAGCCTGGGGATGGACCTCAGCCCGAGGAAAGCCGCACTAGCCCTGGGAGGGGTGAGGGGGTGGGGGGAAGGCTGGCGTGGAAGGCTGAGGCCCGGGGCCTGGAAACCTGTGGGAAGAGAGTTGCCAACACTGCCAAAATGCATGAGCAACACCCACAACACCAAGGAGACTCATTGTGCATGGCATCAGGGGCTGTGGAAGCCACGGTGAACTCGCGTGGGGCACAGGAGTCACCCCCGGGGACAGGCCTCTCCTCCCTGTGAGCCAGAGCCGGCTGGGCTCACGCAGCCTCTGCCCCCTCAGGACCCGTTCGACGCGGCCGGGTACTACCAGCTGGCCCTGGCCGCGGCCGTGGACCTGGGCCACAAGAAGGCCCAGCTGAAGATCTACACGCGGCTGGCCACCATCTACCACCACTTCCTCGTGGACCGCGAGAAGTCGCTCTTCTTCTACCAGAAGGCCAGGGCCTTTGCCGCCGAGCTCAGCGTGCGCAGGGCTTGCCTGCCGCCCCAGCGCCTCTACAGCGGCTGCCCCTGGCTGGTCACCGACCCCCGCCCTGACCTGGGCCTCAGCCCCCGGCCCCCGCCCTGACCCGGGCCTCAGCCCCCAGCCCCCGCCCTGACCCGAGCCCCAGCCCCCGATCCCCCCGCCCTGACCCGAGCCCCAGCCCCTGGCCCCCACCCTGACCCGGGCCCCAGCCCCCGGCCCCCCGCCCTGACCTGGGCCCCAGCCCCTGACCCCCCGCCCTGACCCAGGCCCCAGCCCCCAGCCCCCCGCCCTGACCCTGCACCTAGCCCTTCGAGGAGCCAGAAGCACAAAAGAAGCATCTGAGAGCAATAGAGTGTTTTGTTTCAGCAACCTGCGGGGGTCTCCAAGGCAATCCTTCCTAGCTCTGCACCCCAGGGCCCAGGGTCAGCACCCCTCCCTCCAGCCCTACACCCCAGGGCTCAGGGGCCAGCGCCCCTCCCTCCAGCCCTACACCCCAGGGCTCAGGGGCCAGCGCCCCTCCCTCCAGCCCTGCACCCCAGGGCCCAGGGTCAGCGCCCCTCCCTCCAGCCCTATACCCAAGGGCTCAGGGGCCAGTGCCCCTCCCTCCAGCCCTACACCCCAGGGCCAGCACCCCTCCCTCCAGCCCTGCACCCCAGGGCCCAGGGGCCAGCACCCCTCCCTCCAGCCCTGCACCCCAGGGCCCAGGGCCAGCCCCTGCCTGGGTGAAGCTGCCTCTTGCCGAGGACTCGGGGGAGGACTGAGCTCACAGGCCTGGCCCAGGTCCCTGTCCCTGGCCTTTTATTTCTGGGGTACGCTTGGACACACCCCCGTGGGGGATGGAGGGGCTTTGCCCCTCACCCCTCTCTCCTGTCTAGCACTGTTCTTGCCTTTCCTCTTTGAACACCCTGGTGAGAGGAGGCCAGGACCCTTAGCATCCATCTGTAGTAGAAGACCAGAGAGCAGCCTCAGTTGGCTGGCACTCAGGGATGAAACTCCAAACCCAGTGCAGTGGCCCCTCCACCCCCAGCCCCACCGCCCACCTGGGGGACCCCCAGCCCCACCGCCCACCTGGGGGACCCCCAGCCCCACCGCCCACCTGGAGGACCCCCAGCCCCACCGCCCACCTGGGGGGACCCCCAGCCCCACCGCCCCCCTGGGGGGACCCCCAGCCCCACTGCCCCCCTGGGGGGACCCCCAGCCTCACTGCCCCCCTGGGGGGACCCCCAGCCCCACCGCCCCCCTGGGGGACCCCCAGCCCCACCGCCCACCTGGAGGACCCCCAGCCCCACCGCCCACCTGGGGGACCCCCAGCCCCACCGCCCACCTGGGGGTCCCCCAACCCCACCGCCCACCTGGAGGACCCCCAGCCCCACTGCCCCCCTGGGGGTCCCCCAACCCCACTACCCACCTGGGGGGACCCCAACCCCACCGCCCACCTGGGGGGACCCCAACCCCACCACCCACCTGGGGGGACCCCAACCCCACCACCCACCTGGGGGACCCCCAACCACACAGCTGTCCTGGGGGACCTGTCAGCTGTTACCATAAGTGGTTCTTCAGGGCTGGGAAGGTGGCTGAGTGGTAGCGTGCTTGCCTGGCATGCATGAAGCCCTGGGTTCAATTCCTCAGTACCACACACACAGAAAAAGCCAGAAGTGGCGCTGTGGCTCAATTAGTAGAGCGCTAGCCTTGAGCAAAAGAAGCTCATGGACAGTGCTCAGGCCCTGAGTTCAAGCCCAAGACTGGCAAAAATAAAAATGTTTCTTCAGCTTCTATACCCTCCGGCCCGCTGGCCAGGGAACCGAGAGCTGCCTGCTCTGCCCTCCAGTGCAAGGCTTGGCTGGTCCGCCTGCTACCCAGGACGGCCCGCAGGAAGCCAGGGGTGGCCTGCTGCCCAGCCTCACACTTCCCTGCCCAGCCATCATTCCCCTGCAACCCCGCCAGCCAGCATTTCCAGCATTTCCAGCATGTCCTGCCCTAGAACGCTGGGTCCGATGGCTCCTTACCAACCCCCAGACGTGCACTTGGGACAGGAGGGAGGCTGCAGCGCACGGTTCAGGCCCACCGTGCTGCCCCTGCTCCTCTGACTGACGTGTTAAATGTGGCGAGACCCGCCGTAGCTACAAATATGTGCGTGGGCACCACACTTGGCCGGGAGCCAGCCAGGAGCTCATGCCTGGAATCCTAGGATCACAGTTCAAAGCCAGCCTGGGCAGGAAAGGCCATGAGACTCTCATTTCTAATGAAACACCAAAATAGCCACAAGCAGAGCTGTGGCTCAAGTGGTAGAGCCTGAGCCTTGAGCACAAAAGCTCAGGGACAGCATCCTGGCCCCCAGTTCAAGCTCCAGCCCAGGCACACAAACAAAGGCCATCTCGTGGTGGTGGTGGGTTCACACTGGGGGCCTCCGGACGCCTCCTCCATCTCCTCCTCTGCACCCCTTTTACAGAGGGGGCCGGGTGGAGAGCCTTGCCCTGAGGTTCAGTGCCCTGTGACCACGCAGAGGGGGCCAGCCTCCCCGGCAGGGAGCAGCAGAGAGCTTTCTAGAAGCAGCCTGGCCTGAGTGTGGAAGCAGTCTGTCAGCAAATGGATGGGCCTGGTGTTGCACAGTGGGGTTGGGGGGGGGTGCGCCAGGGGCGGGGAGGGGGTGCCAGGGGCGGGGAGGGGGAGGGGGCTCCGATGCTGAGGTCCTCAGCCTGGGCTCGGCTTGGGGTGCATTGGAACGTGAAATGCAGGGCGCTGAGGAGGGATGGCTCCAAGCTCCAGGCCTTTGAAGGGGCTGAGGCTGCCCCCATGGGTCACGCAGGCTGTGGTGGGCGGCTTCCTCGAGGACCTGGGAGCAGAGGGGCGGCTGCCCCAGGGGTGCAGGGGCTGCGAGGGGCGGGCGGGGCCGGCGGGCTACGGCGGGGGTCTGGGTCCTGCTCGGCTGCCGGCCCAGCCCGCACGCTCTTCCAGCGGGGTGGGTGTGGGGTGATGGATGGGGTGCAGCCCTGCGGCGAGCGGGCGGGCTGCCCAGAGCCCAGAGCAGGGCTGTAGAGGGAGGCGCCCGGCTCCCCACGTCCATCCAGCCACCCTCCCTGCGCTCTGAGCAGCGGGTCTGCAGCACACAGTGCCCGTGGCCTACCACGCCAGACACGGGCCCAGCCAAGGGCGCCAGGGGTGAATCCACTCCTCTGGGGTTCCCTGCTGAACCCAGGCACACAACCCAGTCCACCCCAGCACCCCGACGCGGCCCCTCCACCCCAGCACCCCCAGCACCCCGACGCGGCCCCTCCACCCCAGCACCCCCAGCACCCCGAAGCGGCCCCTCCACCCCAGCACCCCGAAGCGGCCCCTCCACCCCAGCACCCTGATGCGGCCCCCTCCACCCCAGCACCCTGATGCGGCCCCCTCCACCCCAGCACCCTGACGCGGCCCCTCCACCCCAGCACCCCAACGCGGCCCCTCCACCCCAGCACCCCCAGCACCCCAACGCGGCCCCTCCACCCCAGCACCCTGACGCGGCCCCTCCACCCCAGCACCCCAACGCGGCCCCTCCACCCCAGCACCCCGACGCAGCCCCCTCCACCCCAGCACCCCAATGCAGCCCCTCCACCCCCAACACTCCCCCAGCACCCCGACGCGGCCCCCTCCACCCCAGCACCCTGACGCGGCCCCCTCCACCCCCAACACTCCCCCAGCACCCGACACAGTCTCTCCACCCTCCCTGGAGTCCTTGTCACTCTCTGTCCTGGATTCATCCAAGGGGCAAATGGTCAGCTGGTCTCTCGTATCCCTGGGCTCATGGGGGGTGGAGGGAAGGCTGTGGCAGGGCACGCAGCACACCCACGCGCCCAGTGCCCTCTGCGGCGGCAGTGGCGGCAGGCTGCGGGCTGCGGGCTGCGGGCTGCGGGCTGGTCTAGCGGTGAGGAGGACACAGGGAGATGCCTCCCTGCGGCGCGGGCTTTGGGGGGACGGGCAGGGGGCACAGGCTCAGCTGCCTGGGCTCTGTGTGCCACCCCGTGTGGGGCCAGGCGTCGCCCAGCCTGGCCTCGGGGCCTGGGTGGGCCGGGGGCGCTGCTGTGAGGGGCGCCGGGGCCTGTGGGCCTCAGGCGCTGCCGGCCGCGGCCTGGCCTGGCCTGTGCCTGCACTGCTGTGTCTCTGAGAGTCCTGTCCCTGGCCGGGCGCCACAGGCCACAGTCTCTGCCGCCCGGGGCTGCAGGCCAGTGCGGGGTCAGTGTCCCCACAGCCAGCAGGCGGCTCCTCTCCCCGTGAGCTTGCCTGCGGGCTGAGGTCACCGGGACCCATCCGTCCAGGGGCTGCTGGGCAGGAGGATGGGGTGCAGTCTCCTTGCCCGCCCCCAGAGCCTCAGGGACTCGGGAGGCCTTCCCCCCCACACACACACCCCGCCTCAGGACTTCTGCCATCACACCTGCCATCGCATCTGTGTCTGTGGACGGCCCCATGAGCCACTGCCTCACGCTGGACAGCTGCCTCCAGTCAGGGCCGGCAGGGAGGCCCCGCAGAGTAGGTCATGGAGTGGGGAGACGGGCGCGCCCTTCCTGGCACGTCCACATCCCTGCCAAGGAAGCCACGTGAGGCTGACCGAAGCTGTGTGCAGAGCTCTGGACAGACTCAGGGCCGGGAGGAGGGCTGAGATCTCCCCACGTCTGCCCTGACCTCTGGGGACAGCCCTGCTCCTGGGGAAGAGCCGGAGAGCCCGGAGGCCTGGCCCCCACCATCTCAGCCGCCCCTGGTGAGTGCTACCCAGTTCCAGCCAGTGCCACGTGGACAGAGGCAAGGAAAGCCCGGTGCAGGCCCCGGGTGGGCAGGCCCCGGGTGGGCAGGCCCCGGGTAGGCAGGCCCCGGGTGGACAGGCCTCGGGTGGGCAGGCCCCGGGTGGGCAGGCCCCGGGTGGACAGGCCTCGGGTGGGCAGGCTCGCATGCACCCACCACAGCTGTGCCTGGAATGGCAGTGCGCAAGCCTGAGCAGATGAGATTCCTCCACACGTGTTTAACGATGGGCATCTCACACTCCCACCAGAACCAAGAGGGCATCGGTGCCCCACGCGCCCTGACCGCTGCCCAGCCGCCCACCCAGGCCCTGCAGCAGAAGGAAGAAGAGGCCAACGGAAGGTCTGTGACAGACGCGAAGGGCTGCGCACAGATGCCACCGGCACACAGGAAAGCCAAAGAAATCCCAGGGTTCACAAGAAGCCAAGGGTGCTGGGAGGTACTTAAAGCTCACTCACACAAAGTAGCTCACACTTGCAGTCCTAGCAAAGCAAGAGGCTAAGATGTGGGGGTCGCGGTTCCAAGCCAGCCCAGGCAGGAAATCCCATGAGACTCTTATCTCCAATTAACTACCAAAAGGCCAGAATGGCGCTGTGGCTCAAGAGGTAGAGCACCAGCTTAGAGCCAAAAAAAAAAACAAAAAACCTCAGGGACAGGCTGGGAAGGTGGCTCAGTGGTAGAGTGCTTGCCTAGCACGCATGAAGCCCTGGGCTCCATTCCTCAGCACCACACACACAGAAAAAGCCAGAAGTGGTGCTGTGGCTCCAGTGGCTAGCCTTGAGCAAAAGAAGCTCAGGGATAGAGCCCAGGCCCTGAGTTCAAGCCCAGGACTGACACAAACAGAACAAAACACAACAAAAACTCAGAGACAGTGCTCAGGGCTTTAGTTCAAATCCAGTACCAGCACACAACCCTCCCCCCCCCACACACACACAAAGAAATCACACAATTTAGAATGTTCAGAAAATCTACAGGACGACTAGTTGTCTGTGCCAAATGTCAATTGTGCTCATGAACCCTCGGGCTGCCGCAAACGCCAGCCCCCCTCAAATCTGCGCAGCTTCAAGCCATATAAACACCCAGGCAGAGAGCGAGGGGAAGGGCGACACTACCCAAAAAGAAACGGACTCTCTACTCCTCATGTAACTGTCACCCCTGCACATCATCTGTATGACAACAACAGAAACAGTAAATTAGGAAACACCTTCCCGGCACGGGCACGTACGGGAAGATCAGAGCTGCTTCTGAATGTGTGTGGGAAGCCCCGGCAGCGGCGGCGGGCGGGGGAGCTCCCTGCCAGCATGGGCCAGCTCCGAGCCCCACTCACAGACTCCGAGTTCAAGTTCCTGACCCTGGACTAGGGCAGCTGCCGTGGGGGCTTCAGTCCACCGTGGGCTGGCCCTGCTCTCGAAGGCCTCGTGGACGGAACTTGAACGTGAGAAAGAGGGGCCCAGCCCTCGCTGCCCCCTCTAAAGATGACTCTGGGGACCTAGAGACGGGACACCAGGCTTGTCGCTTAGACTCCAGCACCCCCAACAGCTCCACTGGGACACAGGAAGTGCCTCCTTCTGCCGTGTCCACAGTACCACAGCAGGTGTGCGTGCACTGCATAACTGCACACAGCGCTCCGGAGCAGCTGGCCACCGCAAGGGGTGTCCAGCGGTGGCAATGGGCACCTGGCGCCCCTTTCTGCTCCACGACACCACAGCCAAGCCTGGGCTGGGAGGAGGCTCACGCCTGTCAGCCCAGATACTCAGGAGGCTGAGATCTGGGGATCACAACTGGAAGCCAGCCCAGGCAGGAAAGTCCATGGGACCCTTCTGGCCAATGAACCATCAAAAAGCCTGAAGTGGAGCTGTGGCTCAGGCGGTACAGCTCTAGCCTTTCGCACAAAAGCTGAGTGAGGGGCAGCACCCAGGCCCTGAGTTTAAAGAAAAAAAAAGTGATTCTTCACTGCTCACACCACAGACCCCCCTTGGCTCCTCGGACATTGTCACCGTATCCCCAGGATTGATGGGGTGGTGGCGGAGTGTTGAGACCAAAGGGGGGGGCGGTGAAGGGAATCCAGACAGAGCCAGCTCAAGTGAGCCTCTCGGGGGTCAGGAGTGTAGGGTGTGACTGTGCTCAGGCTGCAGGGAGGGGTGGATGGGAGTGTGAGCAGCCTGTGCCAGGCCAGGGCGGCATGGCGGGAGGGCTGGGGGTGGTGCCAGGCCTGGGCGGCGCGGTGGGAGGGCTGGGGGCGCGGCGGGAGGGCTGGGGACGCGGTGGGAGGGCTGGGGGCAGTGCCAGGCCTGGGCGGCGTGGCAGGAGGGCTGGGGGCGGTGCCAGGCCTGGGTGGCGCGGTGGGAGGGCTGGGGGTGCGGCGGGAGGGCTGGGGGTGGTGCCAGGCCTGGGCGGCGTGGCGGGAGGGCTGGGGGTGGTGCCAGGCCTGGGCGGCGCGGCGGGAGGGCTGGGGGTGGTGCCAGGCCTGGGTGGCACGGTGGGAGGGCTGGGGGTGGTGCCAGGCCTGGGCGGCGCGGCAGGAGGGCTGGGGGCGCGGCGGGAGGGCTGGGGGCGCGGCGGGAGGGCTGGGGGTGGTGCCAGGCCAGGGTGGCACGGCGGGAGGGCTGGGGCAGCTGCGCTCAGCCTCAGTCAGCTGTCCAGATGCTTCTGCACCGCAGGCACGGTGTGGCGGCACAAAAAACCACTTGTAAAGGTCAGGTTGCCCGTGGCAGACAGGCGGCAGACACCCTGGCCTGGGCAGAATAAACAGGAGAGAACTTTCCAGGCAGCGTCTGTGTGCCGCTCTCAGAAGACTGAACTCACCGGCCACAGTGCCCTGCAGGAGCCCCGGACCCAGCCGCCCTCCCTCCCCCTCCGGTCTCCGGCTGGACGTGGCCCAGAGGGGCTGGGGGGACCGGGGCCCTGGCTGCCACAGCACACTCAAGCATGCACACACAAGGCAGGCACACACAGGTGCACTATACGCTCTCGTGTGCACACACATACGCTAATGCACACGCAAAGGCATATTCGCTAGTGCACACACGGATGACTGCTCAGGCACACTCATGCCCGCTTGTGAACATACTAATGCTCACACATGCACGCACCACATACAATGTACACGTGGACACATGCCTGCAGCACACATGCTGGCACACACATCACACGTGCACACGCACTCCCACACCACGCACAGGCCCTGTCTCAGTCAAGACACATCTGCACGAAGGCTCACTTCTGGAGGCGTCTGAAGAGGTGCCGCGGATGCCCTCCGCCCAGCCCTCCTCCCCGCGCCCTCCTCCCCCCCCCCCCCCGTGACCTTTGGCTCCCTGGGTCCGGAGCTCCCTGGCAGCGGAGGCCTGGCCCAGCCTGCATGCTTGGTTGGCCCAGGCAAAAGCAGGGGTGACCGGTGGCACGTCCATCCTGAGTCTTGTGGGGCCCCTTGTGGACCTCCAGCCAGAAGCCCTTCCTCTCAGGACCCTGGGCCCGTCCAGCCTCTAGACAGCTCAGGGGAGGACCTGCTTCCCCCTCCACCCACCCAGCTCCCACCCAGCTCCCACCCAGCTCCCACCCAGTTCCCACCCGTGCCTTCCCTGCCAAGTCTCCCCCCGGGGTCAGGGGCAGGAGGAGGCTCGGCAGCCTGGGGCCCAGCACGGGCTGCAGCGCCCCCCCTCCCCAGTCCCCCTCTCCTTCCCTCCCCCCGCCAGGCCCCCTCCTTCCTCCCTCCCCGTCCACAGGTGGCAGTGCAGGTGAGGAGGGTATTGTGTTGGCAGTGCGCAGCGCCACCTGAGTGCCCTGGGGACAGGCCTGTGGGGCGGGGCCCGTTCTGTGTCGACCTCTCCCACGGCTCTGACACGGGTGGTCTGGGAGAGCAGGAAGCTGGCCACGCTCATGCCCTGAGAAGGCCTGGTGGAAGTGTGCGGGAGGAGGAGAGGCGGGAGGCCCACGGGGCTGGTGAGGGGCTCAGGGCTCCGCTTCCGGTGGAGGGAGGATGTCCATGGAGGATGCACACAGAAGACGTCCACGGAGGACGTGCACGGAGGACATCCACGGTCCCGTCTTCTCTACAGCATGGTCACAGTACCGAGGGACAGTCGAGACCCTGGGCGGGGGGGTGGGGAGGGGTGTCAGACGAGGAAAGCAGGCGCACACATGGAATACTATTCACCCCTGAGCAGGGAAGGGATCCTGTGGTCCGGCCCTGTGGGCTACCATGTCAACACATTAGCCAGGCACAGAAGACCGGGGCCGCATACCCGGCTCACTGTGGGGGCCAGGAGAGCTGTTCCCACCCAGCAGAGGGGGAGACGGTGGTTACCAGGGCCTGGGGAGAGAGGGGGGAAAGGAGGGAGGGAGTGGGAGTTGTGGGCCAGGGCGCTCGGATTTCAGGCAGATGGCGGGTTTCCGTGGGGCCTGGCTCTGGGCGGACCCTCAGCCGCTCCAGCCAGGCCGCCACGCCTTTCACGTTCAGCTTGGTTTTTAGACAGGCTTATGCTTTTGTCTGATCGGCCTTGGACCACGATCCTCCCATTGTCACCTTCCAGGTAGCTGGGATTGTGGGTGTGCCACACGGCACTGTTCCAAGGCCCATTGCAGAGTAAGGTAACCCTCCCGATGCGGTGGGAAGGCAGCGATGCTGGGCAAAGCTGCTGGGCGCATGGATGGACTTCCACACAGGAAGGGGGGGTGGAGTCAGACCCTGCCTCACCCCTTACACAAGTTCTTCAAATGCCTCCCGACCCCAAAGGTGGGAGCCAAAGCCACGCACTCCTGAAAGGAAATGTGATTAAATCTTCCTGACGTTGGGTGGAGCGAGGGTTTGCAAGGGTTTCTCAGGAGCATGAGAACCAAGAGAGAGGTTGGGCCCCATCAAAATGTAACATTTATACTTCAAAGAATGCCATCAGGAGCTGGGAAGGTGGCTCAGTGGTAGAGTGTTTGCCTTGCATACATGAGGCCCTGCGTTCCATTCCTCAGCACCACATAGGAAGAAAAAGTTGGAAGTGGCGCTGTGGCTCAAGTGGTAGAGCACTAGCTCAGGGACAGTGCCCAGGCCCAGAGTTCTGGCCCACAACCGACAAAAATAAAAGAATGCCATCAGGAAACAGAAAAAAGACACACAGGGAGGCAGAAAACACTCTGAACTCATATATCTGGTAAGGAGCTTTTATCCACAATATATAAAGAGCTCTCATGATCCAATAATAGTTTTTAAAAACCCAAGTTGACAAATGGAGAAAGAGTCCACACCCACATTTCTCAGGACAGGGACTCAAATGGCCGAATGCGTGTGCACAGACGTTCAGCATCATCAGCCCATAGGAAAATGCAAAGCTAAGCCACCACAGTGTCATGTCTGCTAGACAGGCGACCATTGTGATCTTTCAGTGGAAATAACAAGGGTTGGTGAGGACGGGGTGGGGGTGGGGGGCGTGTAACAGGAGCTTTGTGTGTGACTGGGGAAAGCGGAGATGATGCAGCAGCTTCTAAACCAGTCTGGTGATTCCTCAGTTAAATGTGAAGCCACCACACAACCACACGACCCAGAAGTTCCATCCCAGTGACGTGCTCAGGAAAACAGAAAGCACATGTCCACATGAAGACCCATCCGTGGATATTCACGGCAGTGCTGTTCATCACCACTGAAGAACGGAAACCAAGTCCACTGAAGGATGAATTCATAAACAGATTGCGGCCTCTCCATGCCAGCCAGGGAATGTTACCCAGTCGTAAAAAGGAAGGAGGCGCTGACGGCTGACAAGGCAACGCGCTTGGGAACATGATCGGCAGAAGGCCGGCGGGCCCCACATTCTGTGCGATCACATTCTTCCACGAGGCCCAGACCGAGCAAATTCAGGGAGACAGGATGCGTGTGTGGGGTTGCCAGGGGCTGGGAGTGGGGGAGAGTGTGTGGGGGTCATTGGGTGAGGAACCTCAGTGGTGCAGGAAATGTTGTAGAGTTAGTTGGGAGGACCATTGTATGCACCTGTGAATAAACCCAAGACAACGGAGTTGTGCACTTTTAAAGGTGTGCCACGTGCTGTGTGGACGGTGCCTGGCACGGCCGTTCTGGGCCTGGCGGTAGAGTGGGTGTTGGATGGAACAGCAGTGCAGGAAGGTTCGCCCAGGTCCCGCTGGGAAGCGAGGCCTGCTGCTATTTCCTCCACCCCTCCCTGGCCCTTCTCAGCCTCTATCTACTGTTCACACACACACACACACACACACTCACTTCCCTCCTTCTGACCACACCCCAAGGCGCAAGGTGGTGACCCCAGGACCCTAAGCAGTTCCTGAGTGACCACGTCTGTCCCTGGTCCACCGGGGAGCAGCCCAGGATGTCTGGGTTGAAGCCAGGCCCACGGAGAAGGGACAAGCACCAGCATTTGCCTCCACTGCTGCGACGGACCAGCGCGGCGGGAGCACTGGGACCGGCGGGAGCACTGGGACCGGCGGAGCACTGGGACCGGCGGGAGCACTGGGACCGGCGGGACAGGGATCTCGGGATAGGTGGGCAAGGAGTCGGCGAGGTGACAAACAGACACAGACTCAAAAGAGTTGCATCTGAGTATATCTTTATTGAGGAGAATTAACAGTTTTATACAGTGTGTGATTGTGACATAGATTCTTTGTTTATTTAAGCACGTAATCAATTTTTTTAAAAGGCAAAGCATTGATAAATTACTTGAAAATTGATGACTATCCCACCAACTGTTTAAGCTACGTGGTGCGAAACAAGTTTAGCATATTGTTTAATAGAATGCGTCATCTGTTCAGCCTTTTTATGTTTAATAATTAACAAACCTAAGACAGGGCTGTACTTATATTGTACTCTTTTTATTTTTATTTTTATCCATCTATTTTCATCTTTACAAGCTCCTGTATAAGGAAATGGTTCTTTAGATGTTACTAAGTTTTTATTTTGTATGAAACCACCATCTATTCCTTATAACGTAAGTTGGACTAAACTTAATCATAACTGTTGGGAGAATCTTTCTTTTTCTTTTATAATCAGAGGTCCCTTTTTTTTTTTTTAGAACTCTCTGAACTACTGGGATAACTCTTTTTAACAGTTTAATTCATTGATTTTGTCTGATAGACATATCTGGAAATTTTAAGTCTCTATATTTACTATGCGTGAGCTGCAAAACCGCTTGTGAAGTTGTAGGAGTTTCTGGAGGCAGCGTCACATCAGATGATAGATTGATTGGGGGATTGCCCACATTTAATCTTTGGTCTTAGTCTTTATTACTTAGAGAAGCCATCTCCATTGGACTGGAAAAATACAACATGCTCTGTTCGCGGATCAATAGAAAAATAGCCAAACAAGAATAAAGGCAACGAATATACAGCCAAGAAGAATATAGTAAGAATAAAGGTAGAGGCTATAAAGGTGCAGCCAAGTGTATGGGAAGCCTTGAACCAACACCCCCTTCCTGGGGGCATGCTTCCTTGAAGCTCTTTGTCTAACACGATCTCTCACGCAGACTCCGCAGGAGGTGGCGTGGCACACTGCCCACAGCCAGAAAGACTGTAAGAGCTGCTGTTGCCTTTGTTCAATGAGCAACCAGGCTTCCCCCTGCCTCCCACCACTTTTATAACCTTGAGCTGGAGTCTTGTCCACAAGCTGTGACTTGATCTCCTTCGACGGTTTGGGTGCCATGAGATCCCACCCTCCAGTATCATCACCCTCTGCCACAGCATCACAGCAGGAAGCCTCTCACCCGCAGCCCCCTCCGGAGTCCCAGCCTCCAGCCTCCAAGAAGTAAATTCTGCGATGAATTATATAGCCTGCCAGGTAGCAGTAGCACAAGGCCGATCAAGCCCAAAGAACAGTGGGCTCCTCTTACCATTCCTGCCCGAGTCCTCCCTTGTGACTCTGCTTGTGGTCAGGGTCCAGCTGGGCACGCCCCTCTACCATCTAAGCCGTAACTGACCACAGGACCCGGAGTGCTCCGGCAGACTCTCACTCACCAGGGGCTTGCTGGCTGTACTGCCTGCCACCAGAGGACCAGCCGCCCTCTCCCGCCCTCCCCCCCCCCCCCCCCCCCGCCCAGGGAGTCCACCACCCAGAATCGGGCTGGTGCTCCCCTCCTCCGCTGACTCCAGGGGCTCCATTCCAAGACAGCCTCTGTCCTCCAGGTCATGATTGGCTGTGGCTGGGCCCCAGCTTCTCCTGGCTCTCAGGCTGGGGGTGCAGGGGTGGGAGGTGGGGTGTATGTGTGTGTGTGGGTCTAACCAAAGCCTCCGTGGAGCTGGCTGTCATTATTAAAGGAGCCATCCCTGTGCCAATTGCTGTGGGAGGTGGGTGGGATAGGCTGTTGGCTCAACCAATCAGAGCTAGTCCTGGCTAGAACTGGCTCAGGCCACCTGAGTCCCGTGGAGTCTGGGGGAGGGGAGAAGCGTAAGTCCTGAGGGGCTCCAGGATCCGCACCCACACATCTGGAAGCTCAATACTGCACAGGGTGGGCGCTGGGGCTGCCCCCATCCGGGCTCAGAGACAAAGCAGCCAAGAGAGTCCTGGCAGGGGGAATGTGGGGTGTGGTGGGCTTCCTCCCCCCTCAAGGGTTCCCCCGATATAACTGGCCAGGGTACCAGCACTCCCCTCCACTGCCCCTCCCGAGGGAAGCCCAGCTGTCCTGGTGGCCCTGAGTGGCCCCCCTCAGGCCCCGACTCCCTTCTGCTCAGTATGGGGACAGGTTGGCGGTGGCCCAGAGAAGGTGGCCAGAGCCAGGTTCTTAGGTGTGAATCCTGCTTCTGAGCAGACACTGCTGTGCGCCCTTTGGCATATTACTCTGCCTCTCTGTGTCTGGGCTGCATCCCCTGCAAGCCGTGGCTGCAGGGTTCCCAGAGCAGTGACCAAGGCTGGCCGCGCCCTGAGCCCCGCTGCCCCGAGGGGGCGGGGGGGGGCCTGGTGGGCCCAGCCTAGATGATCAGAGACTGCTGGATGAGAGGCCCAGACGCCATGGGGAGGGAATGGGGAGGGACCTGGGAGCGGCTCCACCAGGGAACATAGGCATGATGAGGCAGGCATTGCAGACAGTGGCCAATGGCGTCACAGCCCTGAGCAGGGGACACCCTCTGAATCACCCAGTAACGTGAGCCAAGGAGCCTTATCTCAGACCACGCAAGGCCAGGGCAGTCTGAGGTCCCCAGAGCCGGGTAAGCGGTGACTTCATAGTGTGAAGCTGGGCGGGGGTCTTGGGTGGGGACCCTGCCAGGCATAGGACCCACGGCGGCCACCAGCAGTGGGCGACTCCGCTGGGTCTGGTCTGCAGAGGGCACAGGTGCCGGGAGGGGAAGGAGAGGAGGTAGACGGGGAGAAGGGTGGTCTTCAATGGTCAGCAAGTGCCCACCGTCACTGGGGACTGGGCCAGACCAATGCCCCCCCCCCTGCAATCTGTGGACTAAGAGGGCTGCATCTCTCCAGAGGGCCACCTGGGGGCACGCCTGCACCCTAGTTGGAGCTGGGTGGCTGGGTGGTGTGGCATGGCTGGTCCGTTTGCCCTGGGCCACCAGGGTTGCATGTTCAAGCCCTACGCACCCCAGAAGTTGACCTGTGAAGGGGGTCCTGCTCTCCCGACTCGTGGTGGTCCCCTCTGGGTGGCTGAAGTCCCTCTTACCAGCGGGAGCCCCTGGTACCAGGCCTTGGGTGCCAGCGGCTCTTTGGGGAGGGAGGGAAGGGCGGTGGGAGGAACGGGCTTCCGTCCCCCACTGCAGTTGGCCAGCCCAGTGTGCTGGCCATGCCCGTCAAGACACTGTGAAGTCTCCCTTCCTGGAGCGGAAACTGAGGCACAACCCTGGAGTCATGGAGCCAAGACTGGAACCCTAAAGTTGAACTTCCCGAAGTTCACGGGTGTCACCAGGAGTGGCTGTGGATTAGAGAAGCTCTGGGTTGGAGTTGGAGGCAGGCTAGGGGGCCCCTGGAAACCTTCCTGAGGGAGGAGAGGCAGGTGCTGGGACCTGGGACGTGGCCTGGGCTGGGGTGCTCCCTGGAGGGCTGCCCCCGGATTCCTGCATGCTGACCACACAGGTTCCCAGAAACCAGGCCCTGGGGGTGGGGCCCGGCCAGGGCAGCGGGGGGCGGGGCCTCGGGGAGGGGGCGGCTCGTGGGCGGAGCTACCCGGAAGGAGGCTGTGTCACGGGCGGGGCTATCGGGGAGGGCGTGGCCTATGGGGGCGGGTCCGCATCGTGGGCGGGTCCAGCGGGCGCCTATAAATGTGGCCGGGCGCCGCCGCGGCCCCAGGCCCGGGAGCTGCCGCCGCCGCTCCGCGTCATGTCCCCGCGCTCGGGGCGTGCGCCCGCCTAACCGCCCCGGCCGCGTCCCCCGGCGGCCCCGCACCGCCATGCCGGCTCGCTCGCTGCTGCCCGCCGCGCTGGCCGCGCTGGCCGCGCTGGCGCTCGCCCCGGAGCCCCCGGCCGCGCCGTGCCCCGCGCGCTGCGACGCCGCGCGCTGCCCGCGCCCGCGCTGCCCCGGCGGCTACGCGCCCGACCCGTGCGGCTGCTGCCTGGTGTGCGCGGCGGGCGAGGGCGAGCCGTGCGGCCGCGCGCCGTGCGGGGACGGCCTGGAGTGCGTGCGCGGCGCCTGCCGCTGCCCCCGCGCGCGGCCCGTGTGCGGCGCCGACGGCCGCACCTACGCCAGCGCCTGCGCGCTGAGGGCCGCCGGCCGCGCGCGCGCCCCGGCCGCGCCCGTGCGCCTGCTGCACGAGGGCGCCTGCCCCGCGGGTAAGCGGGGGCGGGGAGGCGGGGGCGGGGCCGCGCCTGCGCACAGGCTGACCGCAGGCGCCGCGTGGGCCTGGGTGGGGAGGGGCGGGCGCCCTGGGCCGAGCGCCCACCTCCCCGGTCGGTCCCCACCGCGTCCCCACCCCGCGCGCTGCTGGACTGGGGGGGGCGGCGGCTCGTGGGCAGCGCCAGCGTCCGGCCCCGGGCGGAGGGCGAGACGTGGTCCCGGCGAGGTCTGGGGCCGGGAACCCTCGGTCCCGGGACAGCACCCGGCCCCCGACCTGCAGGCGAGGGGCTTCTAGACTGTTCTTCCCCCGACCTGCAGGCCAGGTGCTTCTAGACTGTTCTTCCCCCGACCTGCAGGTGAGGTGCTTCTAGACTGTTCTTCCCCCGACCTGCAGGCCAGGTGGTTCTAGACTGCTCTGTCCCTCCCTCTCCTGATATGCAGGTGAGGTGGTTCTAGACTGCTCTGCCCCCCCTCCTAATCTGCAGGTGAGGCGGTTCTAGACTGCCCTGTTCTCCCTGACCTGCAGGCAAGGTGGTTCTAGACTGTTCTCCCCCCCCCCACCTGCAGGTGTGGTGGTTCTAGACTGCCCCTCCTGATCTTCAGGCGAGGTGATTCTAGACTGCCCTGTAGTTCCCCCCATCTACAGGCGAGCTGGTTCCAGACTGCTCTCCCCCCTCCTGATCTTCAGGCGAGCTGGTTCTAGACTGCTCTGTTCCCCCCCCGATCTGAAGGTGAGGTAGTTCTAGACTGCTCTGTTTGCCTCCCATCTGAAGGTGAGGTAGTTCTAGACTGCTCGCCCCCCCTCCTGAGCTGAAGGTGAGGTGGTTCTAGACTGTTCTTCCCCCGACTCGCAGATGAGGTGGTGCTAGACTGCTCTCCCCGACCCGCAGATGAGGTGGTGCTAGACTGCTCTCCCCCTCCTGATCTGAAGGTGAGGTGGTTCTAGACTACTCTGTCTCCCCCCCAATCTGCAGATGAGGTGGTTCTAGACTACTGTTTTCCCCCTCCTGATCTGAAGGTGAGGTGGTTCTAGACTGCTCTGTCTCCCCCCAATCTTCAGGTGAGGTGGTTCTAGATTGCTCTGCCCCCCTCCTAATCTGCAGGTGAGGCGGTTCTAGACTGCCCTGTTCTCCCCGACCTGCAGGCAAGGTGGTTCTAGACTGTTCTCCCCCTACCAACTTGCAGGTTGAGGCAGTTCTAGACTGCTTTGCTCCCCCCGCCTGCAGGTGAGGTGGTTCTAGACTGCCCTCCCCCTTCTGAACTGCAGGTGATGTGGTTCCAGACTGTCCTCCCTCTGACTTGCAGGTAATGTGGTTCCAGACTGTCCCTCCCCCTTGACCTGCAGGCAAGGTGGTTCTAGACTGCCCTCCCCCGATCTGCAGGCAAGGTGGTTCTAGACTGCTCTGTCTTCCCCCCCCCGACCTTCAGGTGAGGTGGTTCTAGACTGCTCTCCCCCCCACCTCAGGCTTGGAGGAAGATGCTAGAAAACAATGCGGTCCCTTTCCTTGTTTGGAGCTCTGCTCTGCTCCTGCCTGGATGGCTGTCCCCACACCCAGCTCGGCCCTGGGCTCCGGCCGCCTGCGGTCAGCTCCAGGAGGCGCCCTTGGCACCCACCCAGGCATGCAGGGTGAAGATGAGCTTGCTCTTTGCGGTGGGGAAAGATGTCTGTGAAGAGGGAGCTGCGTGGGCAAACCCTGGCCGTGTGTGTGATGTCCCGGAGGTGGGGGGAAGGGGTGGAGGGTGCCGAGGCAGGGGGCTGCCTTGGTTCTGAGCGGGAACGATGGACGGAGATCCCAGGCGAGTGGGGAGAGCCCCGAGGGGTCCGTACACGGCCGGAGCCGAGGCCAGGGATCCGGGGACACCTGCCGCCACACGCGGAGGGAGGGCGGGGGCTGGACAGGCCCCGGGATCCAGTCCAACCCGTCACTGTTGCCTTTGCCAGCAGCTCAATGCTGCGCCCACCATGACCCAGGGCCTAGAGCCAGGGTGTCAGAGGCTGGCGGGCCGGCTTCTCTCACCCCGTCCTCCCCGCCTCCTCTCTGATCCTCCTTCCCGTCTCCCCTCTGATCCTCCTTCCCGTCTCCCCTCTCATCCTCCTTCCCCTCTCCCCTCTGATCCTCCTTCCCGTCTCCCCTCGCCTCCAGTCCACTGCCCACCTCGAGTGTGGCCACGGCTCAGCCCAGGACACAGGGGTCCCTGCACCTCTTTGGGCAGCTGATGGGTCCCCCAGCGAGGGTGGTGGCTGAGACAGGGTGCCTCACTGGTATTGAGGTGTCAGCACTGACAGCTGGCTACGGCAGGCCAGGTCACCGCTGGCCTCCACTGTGTCCATCCTCCCTCGCTTTCCACCTGGCAGCCAGATGGACTTGGTGGAGCTCTCCTGACACAGGGACCCTATACCCATCTTCCTTAACCTGATGCAGTACTACCCTCTCTGCAGCCAGGACTTCTCCTATTTTGGAGTGTGACACCAGCCAAAGAATGAAATTGAGGGTCTGGGAAGGTGGCTCAGTGGTAGAGCGCTTGCCTTGCATGCCTGAGGCCCTGGGTTCGACTCCTCAGCACCACAGAAGCAGAAAAGGCTGGAAGTGGCGCTGTGGCTCAAGTGGTAGAGCGCTCGCCTTGAGCAGAAGAGCTGAGGGATAGTGCCCAGGCCCAGAGTTCAGGCCCCACAACTGACCAAAAAAAAGGAAGTTGCATTTGTGGGGTCTTGGAGGAGCCCCCAGTAGAGGAGCGTGCCACCACCCGCGCCCCACCTGCCGTCCTCCCCACCTCATCCTCCGCCCACCCCGGCTTTGCAGGCCCTGGGACCGTTCTGTCCCCTCTAAGCCCACGCGCCCCCCTGGCCTGGAAGGGCTGGCCCTGCCACCGCGCGGGGAGCATGAGAGACTCGCTCTGCCCAGACGGGAGAGCTGGTGGCACCCTGCGTCCCCGCCACTGTCCCGGGCCCCCGGAGGCGCCCCTCCCAGGCTCCGTCCCCGGGACAGCTCCCTATTTTTCCTTCTCTCTTAAGCCTGCATGTCCCCGTGTGACCCCTGTCCCCCTAGCCAAGAACACCAGCCTCCCTGCCAGCTGTGGCTCCTGCAGCACCCTTTCTGCTGGCTGCAGCCCTCCCACCCCGCCCCTGCCAGGAAGCTCAAGGTGGGACCCGCCCCAGGCCTGGGGCAGAGACCCTGTCACCCCTGCAGCTCAGCAGGCAGGCGGCCAGGCCCAGCCCCGATGCCGGCTCCGACTCCCGGACGCTGAGCTCCCGCTGGAGTCTCCCACAGATCGTCCGTCTTGCAGGCAGGGCTGGGAGGTCAAGGTTCCCAACCCCGGTGCAGCCAGATCCCCTCCACCCGGGGCCCTAGGAACATGCACTGGAGCCAGTCCTTGGCCAGCAGGCTCCGGGAGGGTTCAGGCTCAGCCTGGCCTGGGCCGCACTGGCTCCTCTGGCTCTGAACTTGCAGGCCCAGCTCGGCAAGGCCCGCACCCCGGAAGGGGCCCGAGGCCCACCTGCCGTGCCCATCCCAGTGAGGTTCCCTCATGGGCCTTCATGGCAGCCACAGGCCGCCCAGGCCCCACAGTCCTGCCCTCCTCCTGCAGGAAGCCCTCCAGCCGGGCCCGGGTCAGATCAGCTGACCCCTGGGCTCCATCCAGTTCCTCCTGGATGGACTACCTACCAGGACCCACAGACGCCATTACGAGGGCTGGCAGGTGGCAGCCGTTCTGTGAGCACTGCCGTCTGTCTCTGCAACCCTCACTGTCTGCATGCAGTGTCCACCCCTGGCCGGCACGTAGGTTTGTCTTCACCCTCCTCCTCCAGCCTACAAGGCGTGCAAGTGCATTGTCTCGCCGTGGTCAGGCGTCAGGTGAGGAGGGTGCCGCTGGAGTCCCTGTGCCCTGAGGAGGAAACTGAGGCCCAAAGGACAGGAGCTCGGCGAGGTCTGGGGACCCTGAGCAGCCAGGTGCCTGCGGTGCACACCCTAGACTCGAAGGGTGGTGGGCTGCTCTTGGCGAGGAGGGACCCCGGCACTCGGCAGGCTGCACCCTCTGTAGCAGTCTGAGGTGCCCGGCGCGGCTCGGGATCACTCACTCTCCCGCTCGGACCTGAGTTTGGGGAAAACGCCCAGAGCCAGCCCCAGGTCAGAGCTCCGGGAAGTCCAGCTGGACGGGAAAGGTCCCTGCTGGCTCTGTCCTCTTCCTGAGTCCCAGCCGTGCCCTCTCCTCTCTTGGGGTGTCGGGGGGGGGGAGACACCTGGCCGTAGCTGCTTTTATCTGTGTCGAGATCCCGCAAACCAGAGACTCTGGAGCCTCCCCATGTCAGTTTAATTCATTCTGAAAGAAAATAAATTCAAGAGCCAGCCGCAGAGTCTGCAGCTGCCATGGACTGGGAGCGGCCGTGGACTGTGGAGCAGCCGTGGACTGGAGAGGCCGTGGCCTGTGGAGTGGCCATGGCCTGGAGCGGCTGTGGACCATGGAGTGGCCGTGGCCTGGAGCGGCCGTGGCCTGTGGAGTGGTCGTGGCCTGGAACAGCCGTGACCTGGAGCGGCCGTGGACTGTGGAGCAGCCGTGGCCTGAAGCGGCCGTGGACTGTGGAGCAGCCGTGGCCTGGAGCGGCCGTGGACTGTGGAGCAGCCGTGGCCTGGAGCGGCCGTGGACTGTGGAGCAGCCATGGACTGTGGAGCAGCTGTGGCCTGGAGCGGCCGTGGACTATGGAGCGGCCGTGGCCTGCAGGCGCTGGCTCCAGGCAGCCGTGGGTGTGGGGTTGTCAACCTCACATGAGCAGCCGCTTCCTGGCCGGCTGCGGGGAGGGGGGTGGGCTCCTTGACTCAGGCTGAGTCACCCCGGGGCCAGGCTGGCTTCCAGGACCCTGGGCTCCATTCCCAGAATGCGCCTGCCGGGCTGAGAACGGCCCTCGGCGGGGCAGAGGGGAGCGGGCCGCCTCCTGTCCTCCCCGCGCCTGTCTCCGCCCCACCCCGCACTGCCCAGCACACGGGGCGCGGGTCAGGGGTCACACAAGCAAGTGGGGCTCAGCAACTCCATCTCGGGCACCCATGCCAGGGTGAGGACTGTTGCCCTGTGCACGGAATGGGGTGGGGGGTGGGAAACAGGACCCCAGCCTCCTGGATTCCACCCCCCCCCCGGCCTGGCCCCTCCAGGCTTCTCTGGAGGCCTCACTGCTCTTCCCTGGCTCCTTTCATTCTTTCCAGAGAGTTCTAAAGAGGACTTGCCTGCAGTAGAGAACACTCAGTCCTCACTTTACCTGTCTCTAATGATCACCCCGAGTGCAGGGGGCTGTTCCGAGGACACCCCCCCCCGCACGAGGCTGCCCCACCGAGCTGGCACGCTCCTGGGCACAGATGGGGCGGGCAGCCGGGCTCAGAACCCACGTGGCCCTCGGCGAGGTTGGGGTGGGTGGGAGGGGACTTGGATTTGGCCCCGGCTCTGCTGTGCCCTGCTGTGCGCCTGGCCGGGACAGCGGGGCAGGGTGCAGCCTGTGCCAGAGCCCTGGGGTCTGGAAAGGAGCCGCTGGCAGCCCCCCCCTCCCCCTCTCGTGTGGCCCAGCCCTCGTGGCGCCATGACGCAGTGTTCGTGCCGGCCTCTGCCGGGCCTGCGGTCAGCAGGTGGCCCTGCACAGGCGGTTCCGCCCCCTGGGGTGCCCTTCCAGGCCCTGCCAGCGCCTGGGGCCCACCTCTGGTCACACTGCTGTCCACACAGCTGGAGGGCAAAGGCCGCAGGAACGCCAGGCGCCAGGGCCGCCTGGAGGAGCGGGGCTCACCCTGGGGCCGTGGTGGATGTGGGGTGCTGGGCCGGGCGGGGGTGACGCTGGCCTCCAGGCTGGGCGACTCGGGCGCCTCTTCCTGTGTGTTCCGCCGGAGCCCGGACCCCAGTGTGCCCGCAGCACTGTGGGGGTTCTTCCTCCAGGTGGAGCCAGTCCTCCGGATTGGGCTCATGGGAATTGTAGGGCCGATCGCCGTGCCGATCGCCGTGGGGACGCAGTGTCTGTGAGCAGTGGATGTTGCAGTCCGTGTCCTTCTCTGCTTGGGCCAAGGGATGGGGCGGCCGGCTGCCTGCCTGCAGCATTTGGGAATGAAACTTGAACACAGAGGACCAGGAGCCCCTGCCGTGGATGTCACAGAAGGGCAGTCAGGAGCCCAGGGTTGCTGGTCCAGCCTTGGTATCGATGCTGTGTGGCCCAGGGCAAGGACCCTCTCCTCTCTGAGCCAGCTCTGTGGGGTTCAGTGAAGTGATGTGGGCAGGGGAGGGGAAGCTCAGCTTGCAATCCCGTTGACTCCGATGCCAGGTGGGCGCCTTTCCCACTGCGCCTGGGCAGAGTCTTCTGGAAGCCAGCGTGTCTCTGACGCCCTTCGTTTTTCCTGCCAGTGTAGGTCTCCACCAGTCGACCAGCCCCAGGTTCAAGTTCAACTTCATCGCCGACGTTGTGGAGAAGATTGCTCCGGCCGTGGTCCACATCGACCTCTTCCTCAGGTGCGTGGCTGCCCCCCAGCTTCCTGCACCACGTGCCCTCCTGCTCACGCGCCCACAGACCACTGGGACCCACCTCAATGTTAGCGGCCAGGCAGAGGGCAGCCGGGGGGCGGGGGACAGTGGTGGGACCCAGGGACCTCACTCGCCAAGGCTAAGCTGAGGACAGCACGGGGGGGGGCACCCCGGGAGAGGACAGCACGGGGGACACTCCAGGAGAGAACAGCACAGGGGGGGACACCCCAGGAGAGGAGAGCATGGGGCGGGGGGGGGATCAGGGGGCTGGGGTGCTGGGAGCCAGGGGTAAGGGGAGGGGCTGGCCCGGCAAGGCTGTGTAGCTGGGGCTGGAAGGAGGCCAGGAGGCCGCCAGATGGGTGGGCTGACCAGACCCGGGAGAGGCCAAGGAGGGAGCAGGAAGCTGCCAGGGCCCCCCCAGGAGGAAGCAGTTGTGGTGTGCGGCCTGCCTCCCCCTGCTCCAAGCTCCCCCCCCTTCCCAGGGCTGGTGTGTGCGCACTGATGTGTGCACACGTGTGTGGCGTGCTCACAGGCGCTCACATCCGGCCCTGAGCCCCTTTCCCCAGTCCAGCGGTCCTGAGCTCTTGCGCAAGTCCACTGGCTCCTGGTCCTGGGGCCCCGGATATGGGCGTCTGTGGGTGGGGCCTGGACTGGCAGGGATGGGGGGCGGCCAGGCTCCTCCAGAGCCCGCAGCGAGCTTGCAGTGCAGCTCTGGAGGTCGGTAGGGTGTCTACCTCCTGGGGGGCCAAGCTGTGTGGGACCCCAGCATGACTGGCGGCTCCCTGGCCTGGGGGGCCCGGGCCTCCCACCCCCGTCCCCCAGCTCCAGGCACATTCCTGGGAACCCCAAGAAGTCTTTCCCTAATTCCCCCGTCCAAGCTGGAGACACAGCGCCCCCCAAGGGGCTCGAGCTGACTGGCCTCTCTGCCCCCCTCGGCCACACCAAGCCCTGGTGGCCCTTCTCAGGAGGGGAAGCAGGCTCAGAGGGCCGCCGGAGCACAGGCAGGTCCCAGAGGGGTTGGATTGGACGTTTTAATGTGGTCTGTCTGTCTGTCTGGACTCCCTGGCCGCTGGGGCCTGCTGTGGGACAGGGCTGCTCTCAGAGACAGCCGTCTCTCAGGAAGCATGTGGCAGGGCACGGTTCACACTGAGGCCCGTGCTCTTGTCTCTCCACCCCGCTGCCCCCCCTGCGCCCAGCTCCCCAGCCCGCCCGCCCCACGCCGCCCACCCGCCCCTCGCTGTCTGACGGCCCCATGCCGCTGCCCTCCGCTTGGCAGACACCCGCTCTTTGGCAATAACGCGCCGCTGAGCAGCGGCTCGGGCTTCATCATGTCCGAGGCCGGCTTGATCGTCACCAACGCCCATGTGGTGTCCAGTGCCAACACTGTCTCAGGCCGGCAGCAGCTCAAGGTGCAGCTGCAGAGCGGGGACTCGTACGAGGCCAGCATCAAGGACATCGATACGACGTCTGACATCGCCACCATTCAGATCCACCCCAAGGTAGGGGTGTGGGCGGGCGGGCGGCCCACTCCAGCCCTGCCTCCTCACCGGGAGGCCAGGGGCACCCAGGCTGGCCCACCGACACCAACCGAGTCAGTCCCGGAACTGAGGCTAGGTGCACGCCTCCTGTGTGTCCAAGCACCAGGTGGAAGACCCCGCAAGCCTGGGCCACGGTAGGGGAGGCCTTGGGCCGCCCCCCTCCCCGCGAGGGCCCCCCCCTTCGCGAGGGTCTCCACTGACCTCCCGGGCCACTGGCAGATGTGCGGATGTTCCCACTGGGCGGCAGACACAAGTAGGAGAGCCCTTAGACCTGTGCCTCATCCTGTCACCTCTGCGCCGGGTCCCCCACCAGCTCCCACACAGACCCAGAGGCCCTGGTCCTCCACCACTGACCACCACAGCTGCTCCTGGAAGCCAGTGCCCAGCATTCCCCTCTGCACCCCATGCTCCACAGCCCTGAGGAAGCCCCCCTGCACCCCATCGCCTGCAATCACAGTGTGCAGTCAGGGTTCACCCATGATCACGGCCGGGGCAGGGTGGGCTGCTCAGGCAGGATGCAGGTCTGCAGTGGGCTGGTTCGTGCTGAGTCTCGGGTCGGGGTTCACAGTGCACGGTGGCGGGGGGTGGGGGTGCTCGGGACCACCGCCACCTCCTGGAGGTGGGACTTGCGTCTGGCCCCTCTCCAGAGCTTGTGCACACCTGATGAGTCTTGTGCGGGGTCCTGGCCGCGGCCGAGGGGCCCTGAGGGGCCCAGGTAGCTTTGCTGCCCATCACAGAGGCTGGGTCTGGGCACCTGGCCTCGTTTTTACAGACGGGGAACCTAAGGCTGGGCAAGGCAGATCGAAGTACAGGAGCTAGCGTCAAGGCCACGTCACTCTGCTGCTCCAAGAGCCACCTCAGGTCACCTGACCGGGAGTGACTGGGAGTGGCCACGTCCCTGAACCCTGAGGTCAGAGCTTGCCTGGCCGCTCACCCGTGTGCACCTCCGAGCCTTTGGGTGCCCTCCAGAGTGCTGCTGCTCCCAGCATGCCCTCCGTAGCAGCCGGACCACACAGGAAACTAGACAGGGCCGCTCTCCCGACCCCTGGGGGAGTCCCACCGTGGAGAGGTGCCCGGCAGCCGGGCGCTGAGAGCCAGCTGGGCTCCGCGGGCTCCGTGCGGAAGCAGAGGGGCCACCACCTCGCCTCATGTCATCGTCTGTGTCTACGCTGGAGGTTGCGCTGTTTGGAACCTTCCCAAACGGAGCCTTGCTCCCCGGGCCTCTCTCCTCCTCCCCAGAAAAAGCTGCCCGTGTTGCTGCTGGGGCGCTCGGCCGACCTGCGGCCTGGAGAGTTCGTGGTGGCCATCGGCAGCCCCTTCGCCCTGCAGAACACCGTGACCACCGGCATCGTGAGCACCACGCAGCGGGACGGCAAGCAGCTGGGGCTCCGCCACTCCGACATGGACTACATCCAGACGGACGCCATCATCAACGTGAGTCCCCGGGAGTGGCTTTGCCTTGGCCCGGCCGCCTCCCGTCCCCAGGGCCTGGCCACTCACATCGCTAGCTGGTAAGATCTAGAGGCGCGGAGCCCTGCGGCTGCTGCCCGGGCGCACAGGCAGCCTGGGCTCCACTGCTGTCCAGATCAAGATGGCCTTCAGATATGGCAGCCTGGCCACGCCGGGCAGCATGCCCGCCCCCGCCAGCCGCCGGCACGGCTCTTTACTGGGGTCGAGGTGGTTTGGATGAAGCCCTTTGCTGTCTTCTGGAGTTGCTGGCACCTGCAGTGTGGAGACGGGTGCTGGCCCCAGTGGGTGCAAAGGGGGTGAGGGTAGGGGGCAGAGCTGCCACACGGAGGCCTTAGGCCTGCAGAGGGCGCTAGAGGGCAGGCCAAGCCCCCCCCCCCCCCCCCCAGCGCAATCCCACCCAGTTCCCCGTACCTGTGTCACGGCCAGCTGTGGAGCTGTGGGTTCCCCGCCTGGCCAACATTCTCTTTCCTCCCTTGCAGTACGGGAACTCCGGGGGACCGCTGGTGAACCTGGTGAGTGTCCCCAAGCAGAGTCTCTGGTTTTCAGGGGTTCTCCTTACATTGCAGGGGGCCTGGGGGGTAAGGGGCACAGCCGCCAGGCCAGGCCCCCAGTGCTCCACTCCCAGCTCCACAGGGCGTCATCCTGGGCCTGCGGAATGATGGACGCCAGCCATGAGGACTCAGCCAAGGACAGCGGCCGGGGCGGGCCTGTGGTGTTGTTGGACACGGCAGGCACAGTGGGCCACCTCTGCCTTGGGCCTCCCTGTCCGCGGTGACCAGGGCGGCAGAAGGATGACCTGTTCCTTTCTGTCCTTTCTTCCCTGCTGTCCCTAGCCCCAAAGTCAGGCTCCTCCCCATCTGGGCTGGGAGGCCCCCAGAACAAAGAGGGGCTCTGAACAGGAGGTGGCCAGGCATGGCCGTGCTGAGGGCCACACAAGCACATGAGCTCTCCAGAGGGGCTGCAGGCCTGTGCTCGTGGGGACAGGAGGGCACAGAGCAGGGTCGGGCACACAGGGACCCCAGGAGGCCACAGAAGCCAGGATGGAGGGGGTCAGGGATGGGGCTAAGGCCAGATGGGGCTCAGCTTGGATGGGGCTCCTATGGGTGGGGTGTAGGCTGGAGGCCAGGAAGCCCGGCCTGGAGAGCTCTGAGTCGCTGGCTGTCCAGTGGTGAAGACAGGCAGAGGAAGGCTGGGCAGGGTGGGAGCGGGGCGGAAGACAGTTCCCGGAACTCTCCACTCACGAGCTCCAGGGGTCAGGAGGACAAAGGGTCCCCTGTGAGCTGGTCGCGTCCTCCCCAGGATGCGTACGTGAGTGTACCCCAGAATGGAGCAGTGTTGTGAAGGGCACAGTGGGAAAGGAGTCACTGCTTGAGGAGACCCTGGGAGGCGTCTGCGCAAGAGGGCGGGGCCTGCTCCCTGTCTCCCATCACCGCCCGCCAGGCGCAGGCCCGGGAAAGGGCTGTGGACACCATGCTTTGAGGGCAGCCATGTGCAGGGTCCCCTGGGTGACCACCCCACTCTGCTCACCCCGTGCCAGGACGGCGAGGTCATCGGCATCAATACGCTCAAGGTCACAGCCGGCATCTCCTTCGCCATCCCCTCCGACCGCATCGCGCGCTTCCTTGAAGAGTTCCAGGACAAGAGCGCCAAAGGTACAGAGCTCCCCCCCACCCCCCGCCGGGCTGAGGGAAGCAGGCTCCCTGGCCAAGACCGCCCCAGCTCCCAGGGTGGGCCAGGGCCCATGCCAGGTGCTCATTCCTGACCCTTCGTCTTCCCCCCTCCTTGGTCATGGCCACCTTCACCCCTCCCACTCCAGGCTGTTTTCTCCTAGCTGAGGTTCACCCTGCCCCCCCTTCTCCCTGCCACCTTCCTGTCTGTCTGCTCAGCTATCTCCATCCACACACCCACATCTCCATCTATGCAGCTATATCGTCCATCTATCCATCCACCCATGCACCTGTCATCCATCTACCCAACTACCCACCCAACTCATCCACCCATCCATCACCCACATATCCATCCACCTCTGCTCCTCTCATCCATCCATCCACCATCTATCCAGCCAGCCAGCCAGCCATCCACCCAACTCATCCATCACCCACATATCCATCCACCTCTGTTCCTGTCATCCATCCAGCCACCATCCATTCATCTATCCACCCACCCAGTTTGTCCACCGATCCATCACCCATGTGTGCATCCGTCTGTCCACTCACTTAGCCTCATCCATCTATCCATCCATTCATCACTCATCTGTCTACCCAGCCATCTCCTATTCATGTTTCTTCCCTCCTACACTTCCTTTTCTCCCTCCTTCCACCGTCCACTCACCCTTTTAGCCCGTGGTCCACTTGGCAGGTATTCTTTCCTCCAGAGGAGCAGACCCCAAGACTGATCCTTGGGAGCACCCCTCCTGCCAGCCTCCGCTCCTTACTCCCATCCAGATGAGGGTGTCTGTCCACTCTGCCTGCTCTAGAGGCCATGAGCCTCCCCCACCCTGGGAGAGGTCACCCTGACCATTCCAGAGGCCATGAGCCCCCCCCCCACCCTGGGAGAGGTCACCCTGACCATTCCAGAGGCCATGAGCCTCCCCCCCCAAGAGGTCTCACTGAGACACAGTGACTCCCCAGGAGAGGGCATGCCAGCCCCCGCTTGTTGGTGATCATGGCCTCTTTTAGAGGAGGCCCTGACTCAGGGCCCCCCTGGTGGGCCTGCCTTCCTGTTCTCGGTGCGCATCTTCCTTCCTTCATTGCTCTCATGCTGTCCCCACCCTACTGCCCTTCCGTCTTCTTCTGTCTCCCCACCTCCTCACCAGCACACCATTGAGAGCAGGGCTTCCTTATGCTTGAATAGCTAGGATGACAGGCGTGAGCTACCAGCACCTGGCTATAAAGTTACTTACTTATTCACTAAAGTTGAAAAGCCTCTTTGGTGGAGAAAGGGTGTGGACTTTTTAGTGCATAGCATGAGCACAAACACAACACAAAACCTTTGAGCTGTACTTTACTGAAGAAATACAGCATGCAGTCTAGCTCTGCTCCTAAAACCTCAGGCAGTAAAACTTGTGGGAGAAAACCTCTCTGATCTTGGGTCTGCAGGGACACCCTAGATTGTCCAGTGTCTGTTGGTGTAGCATGTCTGGATGCTTAGGTGACAATTGTTCTTAATTAGGTGGAGTAAACCCTCTAGCTTCCTTCTTCCACTCTCCATCTGTTCTGCCTCTTCTAGGTCCTTTGCACATCCTTATCAAGATTGGATTTACAGAAAGGATTTCCTGCTGGCATTTTTATTGCTTTAGGTCTATAGGTGAACTTGGGGAAATTGGGCATTTTTAATGTCCCATCTTCAGAGGGGTGATCACACAGTGTCCCTCTCTTCATCTAGGTCTCCTGTCACTGTGCCCAGCATCTTAACACCTGCTATTATAATAAGTTGCATTGGTTGATTTCTCATTGATTGATTGATTGCTGTTCTCAGATTGAATTCAGGGGCTCGTGCTTATTGGTAGACACTCCATCACTTGAGTGACTCCTCCAGCTCCTTTGGCACTGGTTGTTTTGGAGGGGATGTCCTTGATGTTGCCTGAGTCTTCCTGGACTTCTATCCTACTCGGTAACCTCCCTACCTCACTGAGTTGCAGGCACCCAGCACCACACCCAGCCACTGGTCGAAGTAGGGTCCTACAAATGCCTTCTGCCTAGGCTTGCCTTGAATCTCGGTCCCCCGATCTCTGCCACACAAAAAGCTAGGATTCCAGGTGTGCATACCAGGCCACAGCATGTTGATTGATTTAAGTGTTAAACCAACCTTGAATTCCTGAGGTAAATCTCACACACTTGTAATGTGTTATCCTTTTGTATATTGTTGGATTTGATTTGCTGAAAGTGTTTAAAGACTTTTCCATCTCTATTAGATACATTGGTTTGCTTTTCTTTCCTGGTTTTGGTGGGGAAAATGGATTGATAGTCACTCATTTTCAGCACCTAGAGAGGTCAGCAGACTCAGCTGGTTCTATCTTAAACAAATTATAGAATTAGTCAATGGGTCTGAGATGTTCATCATAGGACAATTTTTAAACACAAAAAAAACTCCTTTAATAGATACAGGGCTGTTTGAGTGGCTGACTTCTCTTGAATTATTTTCAATAGTGTGGAAATAGCAGGCAATGTTTGTTTTTGGGTGTGGGGCTGTGGGGGAATGGCTCTCATTCTTGGCGTCTTTATTTTTTCACGAATGTGCTAGGTAGAGATTTAGCAATGTTACTGATCTCAAAGCGTCAGCTTTTAGTTTTCACTTATTTTCTCTTGTGTTTCTATTGTCCATTTCATCAATTACATTCTTACCCTTGTTGTTTTCTATCTTCCTTTTATTTACTTCTTTTTTTGTAGTTTGAAACCAGGTGCTTTTCTAACAGTCATTATAGTGCTGTTGATTTCCCTCTTTAAAAAAAAAATTATTGTGAAAATACTGTATAGAAGGGTTACAGTTACATGGGCAAGATAATGAGTACATTTGTTATCAAGCATTGTTGCCTCCTCCTTTGTTTTCCCTTCCCATCCCTTCCCATCTCCCACCCCTGCACCCCCGGCCAAAACTGTAAAGTTCATGTTTTGACATAACGACTTGTACATCTCATTGTTGCAGTGGGTCCACCTGTATCCCTATTTAAGCAATTTGTTTTTTCCCTTCCCCTCCACAAATTATACCAACATCAAATACAGTGAAAGCAGTGGTTATACCGTGGGGGAGGGACATACAAAGCAACAAAGAAATCATCTTGTAAATATATTAGAAACAATCGCATGAAAGAAAAAACTTTTCACCTAACATCAACTTATCTGACCTTTTCTGCTTGTCTCAGACATATTCTAGTTATTGCATCGATTTCCCTCTTAAGTGCTACCTTTGTGTTCTACAAAATTTGGTATGTCCTATTTTAAGCAGCTGAAATACTTTCTCTCACTTTGATTTCATGTTTGAAGATAGGCTATTTAGGAGTGTTCTTTAGTTTCTGAGTAGTTGGAAATTTTCTAGATACTTTTCTATTATTACTTTCTACTTTAATCTCATTGTCATCAGAAAATTTCATGAAGTGAGAAAAAAATTGAGCTGAGGGCATGGCTCAAGTGTAGAGATCTTACCTTGTAAAAACCAAGTGCTGAGTACAGCCCCTGTACCAAAGAAAAGAAAAAAGAGAAAGAAAAGCCAAGCGAAAGGGAATGACTTTAACTTTCCTGAGGCTTGTTTAGTGACTCAGAATCTGTGACTGTGATTTCTGGGTCGCAGACACCTGCTCAGTGCACGGGTGGGGGGGGGGGGCTCCGTGGGGGCCTGCGCTCTCGGGTACCTGGTGAGCTGTGGCCTCGGGTGAGGTGCTTCCCTGGCACTCTGGCCCGCTGCTGCGCTCTGGCCTTCTGTGATTTACAGGGAGGGCCGGGAGGGGTATGAGCTCATGTCTGAGCCAGGGCGCTGGGGACTCGGAGGAGAGCCTGCTGGCCCCCGGGTGGTGCGGAGTGTCAAAGCTGAGCCGCCGGCTGAGGGCAGGACAGACGTGTGGCCTCCGGGGGAGTGGGGTGCTCGGCTCCCGCAGGGCTCCCCCAGCTCGTGGGGGAGGGCAGCGCTGGCTGTGGGCATCCTTGGGAGGGCGGTGGTCTCGAGTCCTGTGGGTTTCCTTTCCAGACTGGAAGAAGCGCTTCATCGGCTTGCGGATGAGAACCATCACTCCGAGGTGAGGGCCCCCTGGCCCCCCCACAGCCCCTCCTCCCTGGCCCCCGCTGGGCCTGCCCGCCTCCCATGCTGGACCCTCTCTCGGATGCCCCTGTCTGCTCTGTCTGATGGAGTCCTCTGGCATCTTCCAGAGTCCATTCACGCACCACCTCCTCCTCCAGGAAGTCTTCTGGGTTAATTTCCTGGGGCTGCCACACAAGTTACCACAGCGTGGCGGCTGAACAACCCAGATATATAGGTTGAGGGTTGTGGGTTCAGGAATGAGCGTGGGCTGTCGGGGCCACGCGGTGGTGGAGGCTCTGGGAGGAGCCTTCCCGCTTCCAGCCTCTGAGCCTGCAGCCTCCCGGCTGTACACACGTCCCCCCTCCGCCCGTGTGCATCCATCCCTCCTCCCCGCCCAGCTCCTATGGCCTCCCCCTTTCTCATGGGAGAGACTCTCATTGGCATGGGATTCGGGCTCACCCTGAAGTCTGGATTCTCTTAAGATGCCTACGAAGATGTTAATTCCAGACAAGTCTCGAGCATTCGGAGGCCCCGGTGGCCTTGGGCGGGCACTGCCCTGCCCCTCTGGGCTCCCCATGTGGGGGGAGCTGCCCCGTCTCTGCACAGCGCTGGCCTCTCTCCAAGGCTGCCCTGGCCCGGCTGTGGGGCCTGGGGCCTGCCTGCCGGCTCGGCTGGAGCTCCTGGGAGCGAGGACCCTGTCCTACTGGAGAGCAGCTGCAGCGGAGTCTACCCGCCTGTCTTCTCATTGCGTTCTCCTCCTTTCCTCCACTCCATGTCTGCTCCTCCTCATCCCTGCTGGCCCGTTATCTGTCTGTCCGCCCTGCTTTCCTCCATCTACCTGCTTAGCCTTTACTTTTCCATGCATTCACCACCTTTCCTCCCTCCTGCCTTCCCTCTTCCTGCCGCCTCCCATCCCCGCCCCCCTCTGGTCAGCCATCGCTGCCCTGTGCCTGTCTAGTGCGCCAGGTTGTTCAGAGCCGGGCGAGCGGGCGGCATGGAGCCTGCTCTCGGCTGCTGGCCTGTCTGGTGGTGGCGGAAGACCAAGGCTGTGTGCCCAGAGCGGGTTTGGAGGCTCAGAGGCCTTACACAAGTGTATCTTCTCAGTTTGGTGGAAGAGCTGAAGGCCAGCAACCCCGACTTCCCATCCGTCAGCAGCGGCATTTATGTGCAAGAGGTGGCTCCGAACTCACCTTCTCAGAGGTGAGCAGGTGGGGCCGGCGTGGCAGGGGGGCCCACAGGAGGCAGTAGATCAGACATTCTAGAGGGCGTGTCGGGGTGGGGGTGGGGGCTGAGCAGGGACTCCCCCATTGACCTTACACGGCCTTGAGACTCCTGGCAGAGAGATGTGGATAGGGCAGGTGGATTCTGGCCTCTCCCCGAAGCCACAGGAGGCAGATGGCGCTCTCCGTGCCCACACCCTGGCACAGCCGTGGGCTCTTCAGGCCGGGCCCTAGACACACCCGACCCGAGCCACAGCAGGCCGGGCCCTAGACACACCCGACCTGACCCGAGCTGGGCCCTGGCAGCGGTGGAAACCATCATCCTGCTTGCTGGATGGACCCTACTGGGGTCTGGGCTGCTGTCAGGGGGAAGACGGAGCCTGTGCCATCTCGGTAGTGAACATGTACCTGTCACGTGCCCTTGGCGGAGGAGGCTGGTGCCGGGGCCTGCTCTTCCTTCTAGAAGCGAGCGGCTTTCTAAAGTGGCTATTGCGGCCCAGGCCCCAGCCTCGCCAGCCTGTGTGTGTGTGTGTGTGTGTGTGCGCACGTGCGCGTGCGCGCGAGTGCAACGGAGGCATCCAAGATGGCGATGTCATCCTGTGGGGGCAGGGGAGGGGAACGCCTCTCAGCCTCTGTGTGTGTGTGGGGGTACTGCGCCATCTCCATCAGCCAGGGCCTCGCAGCCTGTGGGTATGTGCATGTGTGCGCGCATGTGTGTGCATGTGTGTGTGTGTGGGGGGGGGTGACCATACCATCTCCATCAGCCAGGGCCTCGCAGCCTGTGGGTATGTGCATGTGTGCGCGCATGTGTGTGCATGTGTGTGTGTGTGGGGGGGTGACCATACCATCTCCATCAGCCAGGGCCTCGCAGCCTGTGGGTATGTGCGTGCGTGCACCCATGTGTGTGCATGTGGATGTGGGGGGGGTGACCATGCCATCTCCATTAGCCGGGGCCTCACAGCCTGTGGGTATGTGCGTGCATGCGTGCGTGCATGCGCGCATGTGTGTGTGTGTGTGTGGTCACCATGCTGTTTCTGTTGGCAGGGGAGGCATCCAAGATGGCGATGTCATCCTATGGGGAGAGGATGCCTCTCAGCCTCTGTGTGTGTGTGTGTGTGCACATGTGTGCGCATGTGTGTGGTCACTGCACCATCTCCATTGGCAGGGGAGGCCATCCAAGATGGCGACGTCATCCTGTGGGGGGGGATGCCTCTCAGCCTCTGTGTGTATGTGTGTGTGTGTGTACGTGTGTGTATATGTGTGTGCACGCATGTGTGCACCTGTGTGTGGTCACTGCACCGTCTCCATTGGCAGGGGAGGCATCCAAGATGGCGACGTCATCGTCAGAGTGAACGGGCGCGCTCTGTTGGACTCGAGCGAGCTGCAGGAGGCCGTGCTGACCGAGTCCCCGCTCCTGCTGGAGGTGCGGCGGGGGAACGATGACCTGCTCTTCAACATCTCTCCCGAAGTGGTCATGTGACACGGGTCACGTGACAGAGCCGCCTCCCGCCCGCGCCCTTCACAGAGTCTGCGGTGCCATGGCTGCGGCCCCCCCAGGCTCAGGACGAAGGACCCCGGGGGTCCTCGGCGGGGCCTCCTCCCTGGCCAGGAGCAGAGCAGAGGTTGGGCCCGGCCAGGGGTCTGCGTCTCCACCCGGCCCCAGTGCCGGTGCCAGTGCCGATGAGGAACGCCCAGCGGCAGCCCCTGGTCCGACGCTCCTGGTGCTGCCGTTGCTGGGCCTCTAGAAAGTTCTGCAGTTCCCCTTGGGGCATGACAGGGGCTGCCTGCCCAGCCTCCCAGAATCTCTGAAGGACAGACCATGTAGAGAAGATCCCGTGTAGAGCGGGCCTGCAGGCTGCTCTGGAGCAGGTGCCGGAGGCACCCACACTGAGCCAGGCTTGTGCCCACCAGCTGGCCGGCAGCCTCGGGGAGCAGGGCCTCCTGCCTAGGTGACTGGGAGCTGCCCGGTGCCAGGACGGAGCCGCCAGCCCCTCCTCCGCACAGCTGGGGTGCAGCAGCCACCCCATCCCAGCCCCACTGCCAGAAGCCGCGGCCCTCCCGGGCACCTGCCCTCCGACGTGTTTCCAGGTGTATTTAGGAGCTTGGCTGTAAGATCACCTGCAGTGCTGCGCGTACTGTATGTTTGTCTACTGTGTGGAATTAAAGTTTACAAGCACGTGGTTCTCTGTTAGCGGTGTCTGAGCATTGCGGCCCCCCACTCACACACACGGGGTTCATCCTGGCACCTGGCCAGGTGCATGAACCAAGACCTGCCAGGGCTTCTACAGGTGCACGTGACACCTGAGCAACCACGCACACAAGGACACACCGTCCCCAGGGCCGCCGGGTGCCCCAGCAGCTCCTCCATTGATGCCCAGCTCTGACCCTCCCTGCAGGAGGGAGGGCGAGGCCGCCCCGCCCACTTCTGCCTGTGGAGCAGAGACCCGGCTCCCAGCAAGCCCAGGCCTTAGAGCTTCATCTCTCCTGCAGCCAGGTCCCAGCAATGGGAAAACCGAGGCAGAAAGATCACAAAAGCACGGTGCCATGTGCCTGGGATGCCAGCTGCTCTGAAGCCAGGGCTGGGCACCTGGCAGCCCGCGGCGGCACCAACAGACTCTGCCTGGACCGAGTCTGGGGTCCTGCCGGCCGTGCTGCTCCTGCATGGTGGGCAGAAGCCCCCCCCATCCCTGGTGCCATCCGCACTCCTGGGGTCACGGGGGACAGCCTGGACCCAGGCCTCCCTCCGCAGTCTGGGGCACAGCAGACACGGCCAGCCCTCCGCCTATGGCTCCGGAGCGCCAGGCTGAGCCCCTGGCCAGCCCGACACCTGCCACCCGCTTCCCTAAGCCCTAGCGCCCCGGGCAGTGGAGTTCATGCTATTTCCCTGGCAGTTTTCCTCAGGAAGATGAAGCCAACATCCCAGCCCTGAGTGAAGCCCAGGAGGGTCTGGATTCGGGGTCCCCTGTGCCCCCGGCGCTCCCCCGCCTTGGGGTGGCTGGGGTGGTGGCTCTGACGCTTTCCCACCGACCCGCGGGGGCCGAGCCGCCTCTGCCCGGGCCGGCTCTCCAGCCCGCAGACCTCCCGTCCAGGGGCGGAAGTGGCGCTGTGCAGTGCAGGCCCGTCCTGCCCATCGCTCCCAGACGGAAGGCAGGCTGACCTCCAGCTGTTCCTGCAGCTGTTTAAAAAAAATGCCTGTGAAAAACAACTTTTCCAGAGCCGGCCAGCTGCCTGGAGAGCATTGAGCAACTCTGCCGGCCCACCCACCCCTCCTCCGCGTTCCCTGTGATGCGGGCGGGCGGCCCCCGGGCCCTGCATGCCAGCCCCGCGGACACCCCAACTCCCACAAGCTCAGGAGCCTGTGGCCAACGCCTGCCATGGGGGAAACCGAGGCCCATAGAGGGGTCAGGAGTGGCTCCAGGCCACACACGCGCTGGTGGCTGGCCTCCAGTGACCGGGCGGGGCTCTGTCCCCTGGGCAGCTGTGCTCACAGCTGTGGCCAGGTAAACATACGCTCGGGGGGGGGGGGGGGGGATTGAACTGGTCAAGCCCTTCAGCTCTCCACCCGCAGCTGACCTGCGCACGCGCACCCTCCCCCAAGTGCTCCCTGCCCCACTGTGCCCAGAGATGGGAGTTCAGGAATGAGCTGCAGCCCAGGGGGGCATGGAGGAGCACAGGGGAGCACGGGGGAGTATGGTGGAGCACAGAGGAACATGGGGGAGCACAGAGGAACCTGGGGGAGCCCAGGGAAGCAAGGGGAGTACGGAGGAGCATGGGGGAGTATGGAGGAGCATGAGGGAGCACAGAGGAGCACCACAGAGGAACATGGGGGAGCCCAGGGAAGCACGGGGGAGCACGGGGGAGCACGGAGGAGCACGAGGAAGCCCGAGGACTATGGTGGAGCCCAGGCTGCTCCCCAGCCTTGAATAGAGCGGGGTATGCACAGGCTCTGGAGCCACAGTGCAGGCCCAGCTCTGGGTCCCCTCCCCAGTCCCCTTCCCTAGCCAAGGACTCCTGCTTCTTGGGATCTGGCCACTGCCCTCTGGTCACCTGCTGCCTGGCAGTCCCTGCGTGGATCCCCCCGGCCCCGGCCCCGACCCCAGGCCGATTCAAATGGACCACCCCTAAGAAGGATGGCAGGTGCCCACAGGCTTGCTTGCGTCCCGTGTGGCCTTGTACCAGGGTCTGCCAGGGGGACTCTCCCCCCCCCGGGGCTCATGGTGGGCGGCCAGCAGACAGGAGACGTGAGGACGGAAGCCAGCCCAGAGGCTGTGAGGGACCACCCCGCCAGACCGCCTCCTGTCAGGCCTTTGGCCTCCAGGAGGACCCCAGGACGCACGTGCTGTCTTCCTCCGCCGAGCGTGTGGCCGGTTGTTGGTCATGGCAGCCCCTGGGGGGACACAGGGCATGGGGGGGACAGGGCAGCGTGCTCCAGGCCCCTGGGGGGGACACAGGGCGCCATGGGGGGGACAGGGCAGCGTGTTCTAGCCCACTCTTGGGCTGTGCTTGCCTACACATGGTACCCATGCTCCAACCCAGAGCCACAGGGTGGGCGTGGGGGTGCGGGCACGGGGGTGCCGGTGTGGGGGGTGCAGGTGTGGGGGTGCGGGCGCGGGGGTGCGGGTGTGGGGGTGCCAGTGTGGGGGTGCGGGCGCGGGGGTGCTGGCATGGGGGTGCGGGGGTGGGGGTGCAGGTGTAGGGGTGCAGGCATGGGGGTGCTGGCGTGGGGGTGTGGGTGTGGGGGTGCGGGTGTGGGGGTGCCGGTGTGGGGGTGCCGGTGTGGGGGTGCGGGTGTGGGGGTGCAGGCGTGGGGTGTGGGTGTGGGGGTGCGGGTGTGGGGGTGCGGGCATGGGGGTGCTGGCGTGGGGGTGCGGGTGTGGGGGTGCGGGCATGGGGTGCTGGTGGGAGGGACGGTGCGTGTGGTGCCATGCTGCTTGCACCCCATCCCACGCAGCCCCCTGTGAGCCGTGGCACCGCTTCCCGGCTCAATCCCCCCAGGGGCTTTCTGGGGGACATGGCCTGGCAGAGAAGGAATGTGGCTCCTTGTCCAGCCCCTTCCCCTCCCCTCAGCGGCAACTCCATCGGGGACGGGCTCCGTGGCCCGGGACGGGGCAGCTCCCGTGATTCAGAGAGCCGGCCAGGGGGCCAGGGAGCCTCCGGCTGGGGAGCGGGGCTTCTGGGAGAAGCGCGGCCTGAACACCCGTGGCCCACGCGCCCGCCTGCGTGTGAGCGGTGCTTCTGCCCGGGCCTCTCCACTGCAGACTCCACCGACACTGTGGGCTCCTGAGTCTGCGTTGAATTTCTCCACCCTGTCTGCGCTGTTGTTTATTTAAAACATATTTGAACATCAAGGACCCTGCCCCGCCCTCACCCCAGAGGAGGCTTGGAAACATGGGGCACTTCCCAGACCCCCGCCCCGCCGAGGCCGCCGGCCACCTCCTCCTCACACGGTCCTCATGGAGCCCTTCCTCAGCCCGGAGGGGCCGCGGGCTCCAGGAAGATGAGTGACAGCCGCGGTGACATTCCTGCGCCCTGTCCAGTCCACTCTCAAAGACGCTCTGCTGCTAAACTCATCCGCCCGCCTCTCCTCTTCCCTTCTCCCCCCCCCCCGCCCCCGCCTCAACCCCTTCCCTTCCCCCCTCGTCCCCTTCCCTTCCCCATCCCCTCCCCCCATCCCCTTCCCTCCTCCCCTGCCTCGTCCTCTTCCCTTCTCCCCTCCTCATCCCCTTCCCCCTCCCCCTCCCCTGTCCCCTTCCCCCCTCCCTTCTTCCCCTCATCCTTTCCCTCCACCCCTTCCCCTTCCCCCTCCCCATCCCCTTCCCCCCCTCGTCCCTTCCCCTCCATCCCCTTCCCTACTCCCCTCCCGTCCCCTTCCCTTCTGCATGTTTTCCTTACCAAAAAAAAAAAGTTTATTGCTCTTTTCAAATGTAAAAAATAACACGTGTTCGTTTTAGAAAATCAGATAAGCCAAAGAGGAAAAGGGCTTTTTCCTCCCCACGCCCGCCGGTGCTAGGTGAGGGACACACTGTCTAAGCACGCAGCCTCCCAGCTTCCTGGCAGTCACAGAAATTTCTGGAATTTTTCCTGGGCCAGGGCCGGGTGCACGGTTGGGAGGGCTGACGTTGGCAGGGGTGATCCTGGGTGGCCCCTCCGTGGGTTCTTTGGGCTTCCTGTCTGTCTGTCTTTCTGGGTCTGCCCCTTGCTGGGCCGGGAACCCGCTGTGCAGCAGCGTCAGGCCTCTCAGGCCTCCATGCTAACTCCAGCCCCAGGCTCCGAGAGTCAGACACAACCTTGGGCCGGCCGCCTCCCGCCGCCCCCTTCACAGCCGCTGCCACACGGTAGCCTGGCTTTTGTTCACTGAAACCTCAGAGCCGCTCATCAGAAAACGGGTCCTGCCTTCCTGCCTGCTCTGCCGGCCTCCAGTGGGCCTCCAGTGGGTGCTCAGCACCGAGGGACCCAAATTCTGCGACTCCTGGAAGTGTGTGGGGTGGCAAGCACCCCAGCCTGAGGGCACAGGCCCGTCTCCTTGGTCTGGATACTTCCAACTTGGCCCCAGGGTTCTCCTGCAAGGGGTCCTCTCCCCCCCTCCCCGCAGCCCGGCGGCATGCCACCCTGTGCGGACCCAGCCCCTCTGTGACAGCTTTGTCGCCTGAAGCTGGGCAGGACGAGGCTGAGATGCCCCCGGGCCCGGCAGTGAAGCAGGCCTGCGCGTGTGCTATCACCTGAGCTTGGCACTGCCTGGGGGGAGAGGGGCAGGCTGCAGGCCCGAAGCCCCTCGGGTGAGGGGACCCTCCTCCTCGGGACTCCTAGGCTCCGGCCCGGACTCCTGCCCACCCCCAGCACCTCCTCATCACCAGAAAGTCTCCTCCGGCTGGGAGTGGCCTGGCGGGGCCTCGGGAGTCACGACCCACAGCCTGCGGTGGGGGGGCCTGGCCGGGCACCCCGACTCCCAGGCCGGCTCTGAGGCTCCTTTCCCATTAATTGAATGGTTGCAGGAGTCCCCACCTTGTGGGTGCTCTGGGTCTCCGGGCCCTGGACAGGTGCTGTCCATGCTCCTGTCCTCCGAGAGGCTGGACGGCCCTTGCCAGCCCCGTGTCCTCCCTGGCCCACCGCCGCTGGCCAGCCTGGCACGGGAATGGCGGGGCCGGGTGCCACAGTGGCATGCTCCACGGCCTGGCCACGCAGCCCCGGCCCGGACGGCCAGCCGGCCACAGCCAAGGTCCCGTGGTTGGCAGCTGTGGGCAGGTGAGGTGGTGTCTAGTGCCGGGTGTGGCGGGCACGGAAGGGAGCCAGGCGGTGCCGGGGCCGCTGGCAGGGGCGCTGGCTCCTGCTCGAGCCTGGGCTGGGGCGTGGGGCCATCCTGCCGGCCCCGGCCCCCTGGCCCCCAAGCCCCATGCCGGTCCGCTGCCCTGGGACCAGGAGGGACGTGGGAGGTCGGCTGTCCGGGCCTCTGGTGCCTCTGGGCAGCACCCTGGCCAACTAGATGGCCAGGAAAGACAGGCACGTGAGGACAGGGAGCGTGACTCGGTCACAGCAAGGTGCCCGGAGCCAGAACACAGCGGAGAGGTCACCCGGTGCCGAGGACGACAGACGCGCGGCCGGGCCAAGCCCCCGAGGCCGCAGCTGTCCAGCCTGCTGGCCCAGGGCTGGACCGCCAGCCCCTGGCTTAAAGGAGATGCTGCCAATAGGCATGAGACAGGATCAAGTGTGGTCCAGACCTCTCTGCCATGACCCGGGCGTGCACACACGCACACACACGCATGCACACACACGCCCACTCCCTGGAAGCAGAGGCTGGCCGGAGAGTGCTGCGCAGCAGCCCTGGCACCCATTTCCCTCCCCACACACTCTGAGCCTCTGACGTCAGAGGAAGGAGTGAGCACACTGTGTCCAGCCAGCAGGACGTGAGGACCGGTCCTGGCGGCTCAGGACTCACAGATTTGTTGCATGAGTGCTCTGTGCGGAAGCGCCAAGCCCCATCTCCTCTTGGGGAGGAGGGACGCTGCCCCCCTACTCCACCCCGCCCCGTTCCTCTCCCCTCCCCCCCACAGCTGTGTGGACACCTGCGCTCCCCGGGGTGTTGCTCAAGTGCTGTTTGTGCACCGGCCTGGTCACTGGGAGACCCTGGGGGCCGGGGTGCCCGCCGCCTGCCCGCGGTGGAGGGGGGTTCTCGGCACGGCAGCGGGTGGGCGGACATTGGGGGGTAGCTGGGCGGGGAGGTCCTGTCCAACAGGTGCTGATGACAGAGCCCAGGCCCCAGCCAAGTTCAGACAAGCCAGCTTCAGCCCGCCGTCAGCCTGTGCTCCCGTCCTGGGGCGGAACTCAGGGCCGGGCCTCTGCCCTTGGCGTCCTCACTCGGGAATGGTGCTGCTCTGCTTGAAGCAGTTCACGAGTGTACGCACTCCGACAGTCCTGTTTTCCATCTGTTTTTTAAGGCATGTGGTGAAATCCCCCTCCCCGGGGAGTGGAGCCGGGGCGGGCTGTGGGGTGCATGGGTCCAGTTTCCATGCCTGTAATGAAGTATGCAGGCATCTTTAACCACTGGACTTTGAATCAGCTCTGGCCATGACCTCTTGCTAGCTGAGTCCTGAGGTCGCTCAGGGCTTACACAGGCCAAAGCAGGGAGCGAGCACAGCTCCCCGTCTTCGATAAAACCACCAGGGTGGGGGTCCTGGGGCTCTCCGCTGATGGCCGCCCCTAATCCTGACGCCACTCCCAACAAGCATGCCAGAGGAGTCGCTGTGCTCCACAAAACCCACCCTCCCAGTGCTCAGGAGGAGAGGGGTGGGCCGGCTGGGGACCTCACCTGAGAAGCAAAGTCTCATGGCGGAGGTCTGAGCCTGCAACCGGAAGGCGGTGGTCTGCACCCACCTCAGGCAGCTTGGGGACCCGAGGGACCCTCAAAAGACCTCACCCAGTGACCAGCCACCCTCTTCCTCCATCCACCCAGCAAGCCTCCGAGCGGGCTAGTTGACTCTAATGCGCTGGCTCCAGGCAGCCTGTCCCCTGCGCCCGGGGAGCTGAAGATGCAGAAGGTGACTTGGGCATCCCGGGACAAGCCTGGGGTGTTCCCGGGAGGAGACTCAGGGACAGGGCAGACATCACCACTTCCAGGGCCATCGTGGTCCTGGACACTCTTGAGGTCTGACAGCTGGCCATGAGAACAACAGCAATGCTGGGAGCCGGTGGCTCACACCTGTCATCCTAGCTACTCAGGAGGCTGAGGTCTGAGGATCGAGGTTCAAAGCCAGCCCAGGCAGGAAACTCTGAGACACTCATCTCCAATAAACCACCAGAAAACCAGACGTGGCGCTGTGGCTCAGGTGTTAGAGTGCTCACCTTGAGCTGAAGAGCTCAGGGACAGCGCCCAGGCCCAGAGTTCAAGCCCCACGACTGACTAAAAAAAAAAGAATATTGGCAAGTGTGAAGACTTGGTGCCAGCTGATGTGTGATCACCAAGCTAGGCCTTGAGTTAGTTCTCAGGAAACCTCTGCCACCGTCACTCTGCTCGCTTTCAGCCTGGGAAGTTACAGTTCTTAGCCTCATTGTACAGATGAGGAACAGAGGCCCAAGGAAGAAACAGGAGGCCCGGTCTCTAGAGGGGCACCGGGCAGTAAAGGGTGTGCTCTGGAGCCCCGCCCTGTGCCAGTGCTGAGGGTCTGTGCAGCCAGGCCCAGCAGCGTCTCCTGATCCTGGAGCCAGGTGGTTTGCGACGTAGCTGCTGACACCTCCTGAGGAGGGACGAAGCTCCTGGGGGCTCATGGAGCTTCCAGGGCTGCTGGGTGCTGCGGGCGTGTGCCTGCTGGGCCAGGCCTCCTGCCTCCTTGTGCCTACTCCAGCGAGGGCCCCATCCAAAGGCCTCCATCCTCCCTCAGACTAGCACTTGCTGTGTCCTCCTGCTTGTCTCTCTGTCCCCTGAACACACCTTGCACGCCAAACACTCATTTCAGGAGCACACTTCCATGCACATCTATGCTGTCTGACCGTGGCTAGCGCCTCTGGGCTACAAGAGTCCAGAGATGCACCACAAGGCTGGTGCCGGCCGAGTCAGGCACTGGCCCTGGGCCTCCACTGGCCACATGAGACCCAAGGAGCTGATTCAGGGACAGCCAGCACTGGGTTGTGCTAGAAGACCTCAGCCAGTAAGTGGATGAGAGCAGGAAACAGCACCATCTACACGGGTGCCACCGCACACCAGCTGCCAGCATGGCCAAGGCTGACAGCTAACACGCCTGATGTTTGGGACAGTAATAAAGGTATCGTGAGGAGCCATCAGCTCTGTGCTATGTGGTTTTAAGAAGGGAATGAAGCTCATAGAGGATTCTTGGACTTTGTGGTCCATCCCATGACCAAATGTGAAAACTTTCGGTGGATGCAGGAGTGGATGATGGCCAATTGGGATCTTTCCAGAGGCCGTATTTGAATGGGTAACAGGATAGAAAGGTGGCATGCACAGAATGAGGAGTCAGAATGTCTCTGATTTGCCAGCAGCTGTACCAGCAATGGGGACAGTGCTATCCTCGCAGAATGGGCAGAGGCCCAACTTTTTCTGCTGGAAAACGATTCCTGAAGAATTCTATACCCAGCCAAACTGTCCATCGCAATGAGCACAACACATCACACAGCACAGGGGACATTGGCTAACACCCGAGCCTGCAGCAATGACCCCTAGCAGAGTCAGTAACTCTGATCTCCATAAAACAAGAGAGTCAACCCAGGTGCAGACCCCCTTGAGGGGTCAGGAAGCCTGGGGGAGGTGTGGCAGGAGGCATCATGGAGAATGGGGCTGAGTTAGTGCCACACACCCAGGGTAAAATAAAGCAGTCAAGAAGAACTAGGAAGGGAACACTAGAAAAAGTTTGGCTGCAGGTTACATTTGCATACTCATGCATAGCCGGCACATTTGCATACTCAAGAATAGCTGGCACATTTGCATATCATGCACAGCTGGTTACATTTGCATACTTGTACATAGCTGGCACATTTGCATACTCATGCAAAGCTGGTTATATTTGCATGCTCATGAAGAGCTGACACATTTGCATACTCATGAATAGCTGGTTACATTTGCATACTTGTGCAGGGCTAAGGACTCCTTGTGTTTATGTGGGTGGTCAGGATCAGGGAGGGGATCAGATGAGGGACAGCTTCCTCTCTTCCCCACAGGGGCAGGTCAGCAGACACTGGCTAAGCTACAAAGTTGAGTAGAAATACAAAAACGCTATGGAGCAATATGGAGAGAAATACCCAAATACTTTTGTTTTTGCTTTCTTTCTTAAGGGGAAAAGGTTGTCTCTGGGGGAGAATAATTAGAGGGAGGAGGGTGGTTTGGAGGGGAGGGGAGGGCTGTTTTTGTTTCTTGTTTTTACAACAAGCCAAGGGATTGTTTAACTCCTTGTGTTCTATGTATGCTCAACTCTGATTTGAAAACAAGGTTCAGGCTTGGTGGTAAGACACCGAGAAAGGCTGTGTGCTCCGGCCAGGTGGAGATCCTTCATCCATGACCTATTGGAGGGTCAGGCATCTTGGCCTGGTTTCTTGGCCAGGTCCTAAAGAAGCACCCAAGAGGGTGTGGTCATGTTCTTGGCCTTGGATGAGGGTGGGCCTTGGCTGGCTGAGCTGGGCTGGGCTCCGGGCCCTGCTCTCTACCAGATGTGAAGCCAGTGCTGACATCTCCCACTCGAAGGCAGTGGACAGGAGGGAAGGGGTGGGGGCCACAGGGACACCTGCACTCCCCGATGGTGGGGGAGGGGCAGGGCCACGCCAGGCCTCTCGGTCCTTCTGCCCCTCCAGCACCCGTGGAGGCTTTTTTTTTCCGCCCTGAGTCCCCAGCCGGTGTGGGGTGTGGCTTGCTAAGCCCCTAACCTGTGTCAGTTCCTGCTGTCTGGTGGTGAGGAGACCTAGCCCTCGAGGCGGGGCTGGGTGTTCTGTGTCCACGGTTGGGTGGGTGGAAGGGAGGGAGGCTTGGGGCTTGGGACTCCCCAGCTGAGCCCGGCCCAGCCCACCTGTCTGCGCTCCACTGCACTTCCCGAGTCTCCTTTCCAGATGCTCCTCACTCACCAGCTTCTCATTTCAGAATCCATGACTGCCTGCTAGAAGAAGAGCTGGGTGAGAGCCGACCGTCCGGTGCGCCAGGCCTCCGGAGGCTGGGCCGAGCGTGGGACAGGGCCGAGGCCCAGGAGGGGAGGGTGGCTGCAGGCGCTGGAGGACACACACCAGCCACTCCCATGAAGGGGTTGTGGCTGTGGCAGTCACGTGGAAAATGCTAGAAGGCACCTCAGAGGTGCTCTGACAAGGGGTGGGGACTGAGGGCTCCTGAGCGCCCACCGGGGGAGGGGTACAGGGAGGCCGTACCCCCGAAGTGGCAGGTCCCGAGGCATTGTGGGAGAGCATTGCTTGCCCCCCCCACCCACCATGAGCTCTGGCCACAGAGGCAGCAGCTGCAGCGTCCTGGAGCGGCTGTTGGTGTGGTTGGCAGACGGACAGCGGCCGGTGGGCGACCGCTGGGGACAGAGTGCGGGGACCAAGCCAAGGCCTGCGCTGTTGTCTTTGGGTCTCAGTCTGTGTGCATTGAAGGAAGCCAGCTGCAAGGCCGGGAGAGAAGGAGGCTCCGGAGAAACTCCGCCTCCCACTGTCCTACTTGCGTACTCCATGGAGGGCCCTAAAACTGTCTGTTCCCACCGGGATGGTCCCAGGACACCCCACACACAGGCTGGGGTGAGCCACCCCGAACTCAGAGGACAGACAGTGTCCTGTGCAGACTCAGCGACATCAGCACGAATCTTCCTTCCTTACCCCGGGTCACACGGGGCGAGCAGGCCCAGCTCCCCTCTGAGAGGTATCTGCTGGGAGTGGGCTCTGTTTCACCTGCTCTTAGGTCTCCAGCCCACAGCCCTTGGCTCTGCCATGGCCTTCGCCTTGCCTTTTACTGAGCCACCTGATACAAGCTTGGCCTTGTCTCATCCGGTCCCTCTGTCCTGCGCAGCTGTTGCCTGTAGACTTTGCAAACGCTTCTCTGTGCGTGGGAAACCCCAGGTTTCCTGCGAGATGGAGTTGGGTTGTCTGTCCTGCCACTATAACATGGACAGAATTCTGGTAATGGACTCCATCGTGGCCTCGAAACCAAACGGCCTTGCATCTGAGTGGCCAATCAAGCAGAGGACTTGAACAAGCACGGCGTGGGAGACACCGCTGGCTCCCACCGGTAGGAAACCGGGGCGCTCCTGGCCAGGGCATACCCCGGAAGATGGTCAGCAAGAGCGCTCAGGCTCTCAGGCTCCAGGCTGCAAACCCAGCTCAGGGGGAAGACACCAGACGCAAACAGAGGCGCACCGAGTATGTCCATTGGTGGAAGAGCAAGAAAAGCAAAGCCACGTTCTCCACAAGATCGGGGGTGGGCAGGCCTGGGGGGGCTGGGCGGCCGGTGTCCGCTGTCCAGCAAGTTCCGTGCTGGGGGCGCTGGGTAGCCTGGTGAAGCCTTCTGTGTAGGTTCCACAGCAAGGAACATGCTAGAGCGCTTTGGGGCAGGTCGGGCCTTTCACTCTGATTCCCAGGACAATGCGGGGACAAAGTGGGGACAGAGGGAGGTGTAGGGAGCTGGGTGTTGACTCCTGTGGTGCTATCCTGACCTTCCTTCAGGAGATGCTGGGGCAGGGGGTACCCTGCCCTGGGCAGCTTGCTCCCCGTTCCACAAGCACCAGGGACCTGCCCCCAAATGTCCCACCGAATCCTCCCCCCGGATACTCCCATGGCTGTGCAGCTGGGGCTGGAGCCGGGCAGAGCTCAGAGCCCCGCTCCCCAAGTCCCCCTCCACACCCATCACCTTATACCTGGCTCTGAGGAACAGAAATGGCTGCGCTAAGCCCTCCGGTCCACTGAGCTGGCGAGCATGGCTGGAAACCACGTGGCTCGCTCCGAGCGGTGTGGGCAACGGCAGGGTTTCCTTCTATTTTTTTTCCCCTCTGTGATGGTTTTTAAAGGATCTGGACCACAGCACTGCTGTGGGGTAGAGAGCGGTGTTTTCTCCCGCCGGCTCCCCCAGCAGGTGTCCCTGGACCCCGTCCTTCTACAGCTGTCCACACCTTCTTCTGCTGAGAGCTGACCCGCCCGTCCAGTGACCACAGGCGGTCACCGTGTCCACACCTCAGCCTGTGTCCACACCGCCCTTCCCAGAGGTCAGAGGAAGTGGCCCCACCTCAGGGAGACAACACACAGCCCCGCCCGCCACACTCCAGCCAACCTTGAGTGCAGGGAGGGGCCAGCCCTGGGCCAAAACAACGATGCATCAGCACCTGTCCCCCACGCCTGTCATCCCAGCTGCTCCGGAGGCTGAGATCAGAGGCTTGCAGTTGGAAGCTGGCCAAGGCAGACAAATGTAGAAACACGTATCTCCAATTAACCAGCAAAGAAAAGCTGTGTGGCTCAAGTAGTAAAGCACCGGCCTTCACGGAAAAAGCTAAGCAAGAGCTCAAGGCCCTGACTTTGAGACAAACTGGTGCCCGCTCACAGAGCAACGGCATAAGCCCTGGGTTGGGGGCGAGAACCAGGCCCCAGGCCACGGGGCAGCGCCCGAGCACCTTCTCCCGCTCTAGCCCCCAGAGCGCCCAGCCCAGCCTCTCCCCGGCCACCCTCCCCCACTTTCTTCAACTTGCTCGTCTATCTGTTCTCATCCACCTCCACCATCCACGGACATTCACCACACATCCTCCCGTGTGCCCACCTGTCCCCACCCCCTCTCCGAGTCCTCAGGACCTGCCTCACACTTCCTCTGTGGGTGGCACTCCACGGGGAGCTGGGGTCAGGTGGCTGACCACAAACAGCCACAGGGTGTGAGCACGCGCCGCCACCGCCCCTTGCCAGAGGTCAGCGCTGTGTGGCGGTGCCAGCCGCGGCGGGCTGCTGTCAGGTGTGCCGTCCTGTCTACGCACCGGGCGTCCACGTTCCCGCAGGCTGCGGGCGGGAGGCACAGGAAGGGTGCAGAGGGGCCAGGGGGCTCCTCGGCTGGGCCCAGGGATGACGTCCGGGGGCCGCCTGGATCCTAGATGGGGTGCGTCACCGGGTGGGTGCCAGGGCACGCCGGGCCTGGCCACAAACCACACTGGGGGGCCTTCCTGTCCAGCCACCTCTCCCTGCTCCAGGGCCACGGCCCGGGCCCTTTCCTCTAGATCTGGGCCAGGACTGCCAGCGGTCCCGATGCTGCGCGTGGAGAGGTCAGGCCGTAGCTCCACAGGCCCAGGAACCGCCCTCCCCTCCCCCCCCAGCCCGCGTGGTGACAGTGACACCTTAAGACCCTGTGAGCACAACTCTGGAAAGAGGGGAACACATGAACAGATGGGAAGAGGGTGTCACGGCCCCATGGCAAGTGGGGTCAGGCCTGGGCCTACCGCCCACGCCCAGCCTTCTTGCAGTCACACACACACATACCCACACATGTGCGTGCACGCACGCGTGCGCACACACGCACGCACCATGACGCACAGGAAGGCTGATAGCGTAAGAAAGTGCTCCTCAGGTTTTGCCTCATGTTTAGACATCGTACCCAAGAGCAGAGAGAAGGACTTTCAAGCAACATGGAGGATTCTGCAGCGAGCCCACGCCGCGCAGCCAAGCGCCGGGCGGCGGTGTGAGCAGGGCCGAGGCGCCCGGCTCGTCTCCCTACCCCACGCGCCCGACCGGCCCCCGGAGACTCCCTGTGCTTCCTTGCAGAGGCGACGGCCGGGCCAGTGTGGCGGCCTCGCCTGGGAGCAGTCAAGCCACAGGAGCCCGAGCTCAGTGCCGGGCTGAGCACAGAGGGGAAGGCCGAGCACCCGGCGGTGCGAACGGGCTGCAGCGAGACCTGACCACCCCTCCCCGTCACAAAGCAAACTGAGTCACTTTCCCGGCAGCCATGGCAGGGAGGGGGAGAGGCTGAGGTCAGTCCCCAAGTGTTCCTGGAAGCCACCCAGAGCCACACCACACCGATGTCCCAGACTTCGGATCAAAGCTCAGGGCCCAAACAAAATACCCTAATGGAAGTTTCCATGACTGACTGGCTGCGGTGGAGAATTCAAAGCCACCATGTCCCAGCCCACGATACCCCCGGAGGTGGGGGGTGGGGGGAGAAGAGAAGAGGCGAGGCTGGATTTTTCTTCTTTTAGATCCCAGAACAGTACTTGAACTCAGTGCCTGTCGTTTTTGCTCACTGGCTGAGCCACGCTTCCAACCCCTGGGTTTACGTCCTCCACTTGTAGGACTCTGCTTTCCGCCGGAAGCTGCCCTGCCTGCTGCAGGAGGCCCCGCCCCCACGCTCCTGCCCGGCGTGGCACCAGCCCCACCCTGCAGCCCTCAGCAGCCCCAGCACCGTCCTTGGCACGTGGCACACACCTGCACCCCCCCCCAGCTGAGGGTGGCTTCCAGAGCCCCGCTCCCCGGCCGTCCTTCCAATCTGCCCTGCACGGGCGTCACGCAGACGCAGCCTGCCACAGGCATTTCCTGAATGTCACAAGCGAGGCCACAGAGCCCGTCACCAGAAGAGCGTGTCGCCAGGCTGGCAGATGTCATGAGATAGCAGAGTCTAAGCGGCGGGGAAAGGCCAAAGCAAAACCATTGTTATTTGCTGATGAGGCAGAAGGAAAGCCAAAGTGAACCACTGGCAGACCATAATAATTAAAGCAGGTTTTAATAACAAAATTTGTATACAAAGGCCAGATCATTTTTCATTAAACAACTTGAAGACACACCTGTAGATAGAGGCTACTTTTCTATAAAGATATCCTGGTACTAATTTAAAAGATAAATACGACCTCCAGAGACACGCCAAGCTAGATGCTCTGACTGACCGGCGAGAGTGCACCTGGCCTTCAAAGTAATAAACACCAAAGCACAAACACCTGCCAGGGATGTTGGTAAGAGGCGAGAGAGGAGGCTCTGTTTGCCGCAACCGGTATCAGACATGTGAGAACAGACACTGAGACACAGAAAGGCAAAGAGGAGGAACGTGCGGAATCAGACCAGGGAATGCAAGGTTCCCACACTGGACGCAGACCGCAGCATGCATCAGTGCACCAGGCACACCCGACCTCACGCTGGCCTCAGCGCCCATTCCCATGATTCATCCTGAAAAGTGCCGGTGCGAAACAGATGAAAAGGAAACCATCTTGACAGTTCAGACTTTCCAAGCTGGAGCTCAGAGGTCTGAAGTGCAAATGATTTGATTCATTGCTGATAAATTTAGATCTATTTCTGGCTCAAAAGGTGTTTTTGTTGTTTTGCTCCAGCTTTTTCTGTGTATGTGGTACTAAGGAATCGAACCCAGGGCTTCATGCATGCTAGGCAAGCACTCTTACCACTAAGCCACCTTCCCAGCCCCTGGTTCAAAAGTTTAAGTGCTGGGCTGGGAAGGTGGCTCAGTGGTAGAGCGCTTGCCTTGGATGCATGAGGCCCTGGGTTCGATTCCTCAGCACCACATAGGCAAAAAGAAAAAAGCCAGAAGTGGTGCTGTGGCTCAAGTGGTAGAGCGCTAGCCTTGAGCTGAAGAGCTGAGGGACAGCGCCCAGGCCCAGAGTTTAGGCCCCACAACCAGACCCTCGCCCCCCAAAAAAGTTTAAGTGCTGCTATTTTAAATCAATAAGAAAAACATTGATACAATTAGAAGGCAAATGATAAAATTAAAAAAGGATTTACAATCTATATGTCAAACGTCTACTTCGTAACAGTTAAAATCATTTTTGTTTTTCTGAGGCTGGTAGTGGGGCTTGAACTCAGGGCCCTGCACTTCCCAGGCCACACCTCTCGTTCCAACGTTGGGCTGTTTATCTGGAAATAGTAGTCTTGGGGATTTATCTGCTAGGGGCTGGCTTCAAACCATGATCCTCAGATCTCAGCCTCCAGAGTAGCTGGGGTTATAGAAGTGAGGCGCCAGCATTTGACTGGTTAAGATCCTTTTACAAATAAAAACACTCGGAAGCTTGTATCCCCATGGGTGGAGAATAAGGACGGGCGGCAGGACATACAGAGAGGGACCAGGGCAGGCAGATGCACCCTCGGGAGGGAGGAGCCCTGCGGGAGAGCCGCTGCAAAGGCAGAGGAACAGGGGCTGGCTGTCAGCCGCTTCTGTCCTGAGCACCAGCGGCCCTGCGGCCCTGGGGAAGGGACAGCAGGCCTTGGCACGGTGAGCCAGGCTCTGGCCGGCGAATCCCAAGGATTCACTCACTTTCATCTCAAAACAAAGCACCATGGTGGGCTTTGGGGCTCCTCAGACCACATCACTCATCCAATCTCGATGTGACTGGATTCTGCCAGGCCGCGGCCCCAGGCCGCTGACCCCATCCACACACCTCCCCCAGGAGTGCACAGCGCCTCCCAGCAGGCTATCCTGGGACTGGCCACACACAGACACAGGCGCGGTGTGTCCCCGCAGCGGGGAGGGGGGAGGTACCAGCAGCATGTGGCATGTCACCTGGGCCAGCCTGCCACACACAAGCAGTTTGTACATATGGGGGAGGGGGAGTAGAAAGAGTGTCCTTCTTTGGAAACTTCTAGTTCCTCAAGGAAAGCCAGAAAAGGCTTTGTTCCCTTAAAGACATTCACCTGTCACGCAGGTGGGTGGGGCGAGGTAAGGTCACGGGCGGTGATTGCCTGGAGACGTGGGTGGGAGCGGAGAGGCCCGCGCAGCATTGACCTCTCAGCGACTCAGCGCGCGCAATCTCAAATTAAAGGGCAGCAGGCCCAGGCGAGCAGTACGCATTCATTGTGACCGTGAAGAAGATACACACCCCTCCAGCCGCCCGGCCCGGGAGGAAGCATGGGGACACCATCGGGTCACTCCCTGTCACGTGGCAGGTTCAGGTGTGGCCCAGGGCAGCCACGGGTGTGCCAGGGCGCGGGGCTGGCCGCGTCCGGAGCCAGGGCCAGCGTGTGAGGTCCGCTCTGCGGGCAGAGTGGCGCGGTGAGGCCTGGCCGGCAATGCAGCTACAGTTTGGCCTTGAGGCTGCCCACCTCGGGCTTGTTCATGAACTCCGGCCACCAGGACGCCCGCTCCAGCACCTGGCTCTCCTGCAGGACGCTGCTCCACAGGTTCTTGTAGAGCTGTGGGCAAGAAACCCGACAGAAATGAGCAGGAAGGACAGAGAGGCCCCAGGGCCGAGGCCATGGTGACCCTCACGGTCTGTTGTGGACACAGGAAATCCTCCACTGTCGAGTTTTAGAAATGCTGGAGATGATTTAAGTCCAACATATATAACTCTTCATTTCTTCAGTAGAAGATAATTAGGAAAATGCAACTAGAAAGCATTATAAAGTCAGTTGGATGAGAATATTCCCTTCCTCCCTGTCTGGGAAGTGGGCGCCCTGAATCTGCCCCCCCATACTCCCCGGACCACACTGCTACTGGTCTGAGACCTGTCCCTGCGGCGGCACTGGGCGCGCTGGCCGGCGTGGCTGGGCGCAGCCCTGGGTGGGGCCGGCGGCCCACCACCCCACCGCCACCAGCTCAGTCCCGCCCCTGGTCCTTGGCAGAAGCCATGGAGTGGTATCTTATCCCAGGTTCACAACTGTAGGACCTCATGCACAGAAGCCAAGGACTGAACTGGCAGGCCCATATCATGGGACAATGCCCTGTGGGCAGCGGGGTGCGGGGCTCATGCCCGGCCCTGATGTCAATATGTGGCAGATAAGAGTCCCGCAGGGAGACGCCAGGCTGGCAGAAGAGAGACCGCACCATGCCCGGCTCCGTGGACAGGGGAAGCTCCAGAAGCTGGGACCACAGGGCAAAGGCTCATCGTCGTTGAAGGGGGAGTGGGGAGTGGAGGACAGGGACTGGTGCCGGGGGCCGGAAGGCGTGAGGGACACGGGGGCAGCGGGGCTCAGCGGGGTGCAGGAGCAGGAGGCCCTGGTGGAGGACCCCGCCAGGGGAGTGGCTGAGTCTTGGGAGCCAGGTGGGGGCCACACGGGTGGGCAGGGAGGGGACAGTGACCGCACAGCAGGGATGGCTGCAGGGGAAGGCTGGGGGGTGGAAAACTTAAAAGCTTTCCCAGGGCAGAGGACCAGGGTGGCGAGGGTGGCTGTCACGTCTGGTGTTCTGGGTCTGCCTGGGAGGTGGGTGGGATCGGGTGGGGAGCCGGGGGCAGGGAGGCTGGGCTGGCCCTCCTGCTGGAGCCCAGCTCCCACCCCCAGGGGTCAGAGCGGGCTGGGCGGGGATGTGCTGTGTGGACAGACAGCGCCCATCCCCCCATGACCCCATGGGACACTTTCCCAAGATGCTCTGGCTCCCTGTCCTCACCACCCCACCACTGAGGCAGCCTCCCCCCCCCTCACCTCGCCGTCGGCTCTGCCGATCGGGGAGCCCAGGATAAAATCAGGAGGGGCGATCGCGTCCACCAGGGCCACGGCGTCATCTTTCAACTGTTGGGAAACAGAGTCACACACTTGGCAAGGCCTGTGGTCTCCATGGTGACTTGGGAGCAACAGCTCCGGCAGGGCCTTGGCTGGTTGCTAAGCCCTGTTCACAACCAGAAACCCGAGCCCTCGCTCCTCTGCTGCTCTCCGTGGGGCTGGGCGGCAGACGTCTGGGCCAGGAGCCCACATAGTTCCACCATGCCGCCAGCACTGGGCTCCCAGGGTGTGCTCACCGAGGCAGGGGCCTGGCGGGGTGGTGGGTGTGGCTTGTTACTCAGCAGTCCCCAGAGGCTTGTCCCCCCACCCGGGCCAGCAAGCTGCCACTGTCCAGACTGAAAGGGATGCCCATGAGCTCCAACTGCACTTGGAAGTTTCAAGTCTCCCCAAACACCACCCTAGGAAGCAACCTCTTGATGAGATGTCCAGGAAGTTTCTTTTCTTTCCTTCTTTCTCTTGCTAGGCAGGTACTCTACCACTTGAGCCATGCCCTCAGCCCTGTTCTGCGTTGTTTTTTTTTTTTTTTTTTCAAACAGACTCTCCTATTTCTGTCTGAACTGTGACCCTGTACCTCTCCCTCTTGTGTGGCTCAGATTACACTAGGAACCTCCACCCCCCCACCCCCCCACCCCCCGCTCACTGATTGAGATAGGGGTCTTGCTAACTTTTTGCTTGGTTGGCCTCAAACCTTGATCCTCCAGATCTCCATCTCCCAAGTAGTTAGGATTACAGGCAGGAGCCATCATACCCAGGCCACGCATTTTCTTGAAATGCGGTAACGGATTTTTCTTCAGTTAACTAGTAACTCCACATAACTGTTGCTGAGCATGCTGGCATGGGAGCCATCGGGAGATGTCAGGAATGGTCGGTGGCTGCGTGGACCTGCACGAGGTTGGTCCTTCCACCTCTGCCTCCCCGCCCCCCCCCCCCCCCCAGCAGAGAGCTGAGGAGCACGGAGACACACTCACCTGAGCACACAGGTGCAGGATGGCGTCCTCCAGCGCCTTTCCGGCCTGCTCACTGGAGATGTATCCACCTGGAAGCACGGCCCTCCTCACTGGTGGCTCAGGCCCTCTCCTGCCCCCGTCCCGAAGGGCCCAACCCCCGCCCACCGTGACCCTGGTGAAGGAAGTGCAGGCTCCGCCCGGTTCTGAGGCCCTGTCCCGCCAGGTAGGGGTGCCAGGCCAGGGGTGGACAACTCAGGCCCTGGGGCCGCCCGTGGAGTGGGGACCTGTCCCCTTGTGTCCCCGGCCTGCAGCCTCGGGGGCCCTGAGTGTGCAGGAGCGACTTGAGGGGTAACTTCACTGGGGCAAAGCGGCCAGCCCGCCAGGGGCTCCTGCCAGCCACCCCCCCCCAGTCACCTCAGCTGCCTGCTGGCCACTGTGCCCTGAGCTGGCTCTTGGTGGGGTCAGGGTCTCACTCTGCCTAACCACTGAGTGGGAATCGGAAACAGTCGGAGCCAGGTGCTGGTGCTCACGCCTGAATCCCAGCTATGCAGGAGGCTGAGAGCTGAGGACTGCAGTGCAAAGCCAGCCTGGGTGGTAAAGTCTATGAGTTCTTACCTCCACTGACCAACTGAAAGTGAGAATAGAGATGAGACTCAAATGGTAGAGTGCTAGCCTTGAAAAAGTTCAGGGACAGTACCCAGGCCTAAGTTCAAACCCCAAAACTGGCACATACAGGAAGAAAAGGAAGGAAGGAAGGAAGGAAGAGAGGAAGGGGGGAGGGAAGGAAGGAGGGTCTGAGAAGGCTCCTCAGGTTAGAGCACTGGCCTGCCCTGTTCCCCTGCCCAGGGTCAGCTGAGGTCATTCTGGCTGTCCGGGCTTCCCAGTGGTCATGTGGCTCTTGAAGCCCAGGTGCCAACCTGTCTGTGCTACAAGCCCCAAGGCCTGGATTTAGCTCTCTGGACCCAGCCCTTTGCCCATCACGAGCAGGCATTCCAGAAGCATCTGCCAACCCGATGGAGGCCTGGTGTGGCTGAGAGGCCGCGTGTGGGGACCCGCATCCCCCATCTGACCCCACACCGGCTGGCAGGGCTGCGGGGTAGTGGCACGGGGTCTGGGCCTCACCTCGGTAGAGCAGGGCCTGGTGCTGGCTCAGGGACCACAGGGTGTAGAGCGCGCTGAGCCGGCCAAGCACGGTCCGCAGGGAGGGCGGCACGCGGGGGCTGTGTGCGTGCTCGTGGAACCTCTGTGCCACGGTGAGCTCCATGAAGGCGAGGCCCAGAGGCCGGCAGTAGTACACCTTCAAGACAGAACCCCGCGGGCGGGTGACTGGCGGAAGGCAGCCGCGCCACAACCTAGCTAGGCGCTGGAAGGAACCCCCATTCTGGGTGACCTCGGGAGGGCCTCAGTGAAGCTGGGAGACGCGTCTTCTGCCCTGTGATCACAGGACTGACGCCAGAACTACAGCTAGTGGTCACTCATCATTTCCAAATGACCAGGCCTGAGCACACACCAGCTGGGGTGGGGAGTGGGGTGGGGTGGGGGTGGTGGAGGGGCAGAAGATGGCTTGATCTAGAACCAGCTGAGGGGTTGGGCAGGGGCAGAACAAAAACAACTTGAGGGGCTGGGAAGGTGGCTCAGTGGTAGAGTGCTTGCTTAGCATGCATGAGACTCTGGGTTCAATTCCTCAGCACCCCATAAGCAGAAAAAGCTGGAAGAGATGCTGTGGCAAGTGGTAGAGCGCTAGCCTTGTGCTGAAGAGCTGAGGGGCAGCACTGGGGCCAGGAGTTCAGGCCCCACGACCGACAAAAAACGAACAAAAATATCCAGCTTGATAAAAAACCCGATCTAGAACCAGGCTGGGGTGGGGGAGCAGAAAACCTGATCCAGAACCAGTCTAGAACTAGACTCCTACTTCTGGCCTCTGGGGCCAGAGGTAAAAGATGGGTGACCCTGCTATCTGCTGATTCACCCTTTCCCAGCCATATGGTCCTGGGTTTATTCAAGCTCTGAGGTGCCCCCTCAGGTCCTCTGACCCCACCCTGGGCCTAGGGGGCCCCACAGGTTCCTAGGCCTGGCAACACAGGTGAGGCGCCTGGGTTCCCGGGGCAGCTCCTCCCCAAGTCACAGCACGGACAAGGGGCAGCAGGTCCTGCCAGCTCCACCCCGAGGGTTGGCCCAGCTGCGGCTAGCAGGACACACGCAGCAGCCCTACCTGCGAGCGCGCACCCAGCCCCCCCACCCCCAGACCATCACAAGCCACCCCTGGCCCTGACCCACTCAGACCTCTGGGGACGGGGAGGACAGTGGAGTGGGGCACAGAGCAGCGGCGTGGGGGTGCGCTGACCAGAGTGTGGCCGTCAGAAGGTGGAGGTCCCTCACTGGTGTGGCAGCCCACCTCCCCACCCACCACCACAGCTGGGTTCGCCTGCATGTGACCCTTGACCTCTTCCATGACCAGCCGCCAGGCAGATGCTGGCATGCCCATGTTGCAGAGGCGCAATGAGATGCCAAGAGGCCACCAACCTGACCAAGGCGGGGGGGGGGAAGGGGGGTTGGGATGGTACCAGGCTGGGGCCTGCCACTGCCAGGCCATTACCGCTGAGGGACCAGGAGGGACAGGTGGGGACGGGGAGTGAGCAAACGGAGCGGGCTGGAACACGCACCTGGCTGTTGTTTCTGGCCTCGAAGTCGCTGATGCCCGATCTCCTCTCCTGACTCAGCTTCTGCTGACTCTCTTGGAGCAGGTAGGACACCAACCACTGGTACGCTGCCAGGGCGGCTGCGGAGAGACGGGGTCACGTCACATCCTGTGTGCTTTACCTGGGGCAGGCGGCCGTGGGCTGTGTGCACGCCAGGGGGGCCGGAGCTGGGCCAGCTCAGACAGGGAAATTGCGGGTAACCGTCTGAGGCACCGAGCCGGAGGTGGCCTCGCGGGGCAGGCATGGCATCCCTGGGCTCAGCCTCCGGGGCTCTGGTCATGGAGCCTCACCACCACGTCTTGCGCTGCATACAGCGTGGTGCTGGTCCCTCGGCAGCGCAGAGGCTAGACCACTGCACAGCAGCAGTCCAGCATGTGGGAGGAAGGGCGCCTGTGTCCCCGCCACCACGCAGCGATCTCGGGCCTCACCCACCCACGACTGCTGTGGACTGCCAGCAGGGCCGGCCGGCCCGAAGCCTGGGCCCCACGAGGCCCCTGGCAGACTCGAGGGAAAGAAAGCTCCAGATAAGGGATGCCAGGCCAGGTGCCACATGGATTGGAGGTAGCAGACACAAAGCAGGAGGGCACCCTCTTCCATGGACCCTGTCCAAGTGCCATGCCTGAGGCCCTGTCCCTACACCCCTGTCATTACTTGAGCTGACTTCCCACGGCGGTGCCCTGCCACCGAGGGCACGGGGCACAGGGCACGCATGGGGAGTGGAGGCCGGAACAGCTACCGGACGCCAACGTCCTGGCCCTGCAGGACCCGTAGGCTATGGGAGGAAGACAGAGCCCTTGATTGGCTGCAGGGAGGAGGGACCAAGCCCTGGATTGGCAGCTGATCCTAGTGCAGAGCCGCCAGGAGGGAGACGGGGTCTGGCCACCTCCTGCATCACAGACTGATCCCGGAGAAGGAGCCACAGCACATCTGGTTCTGTCCCTGATACTCTATCAGCTGACCCTGATGGCACAACTGAAAAGCCCATTACAAGCCAGACAAAACCATGTCAGAGACTTCGAGCTGCCTGTCCATGGTCACACGGAAACCAGGAAGCAGAATGGGTGGAGAGGCCGTCCCCATGACTTCCAGACAGACCCCAGGGCTCCAGGGAGCAGGTGGCCTCTTCTGAACAGGTGTGGCGAGGACATGAAGGTCACCCTAGCTTGGGGTGGCCCTAAGTAAAACAAGAGTATAGCAAGAAATAGAAGAGGAGACAAAGGAGGAGGCATTGTGCCCGGAGGCAGCCCCAAGCCAAGAACAGGGAGGCAGCTCAGGGGCGAGGGGCAGGGAAGGGGTCGGGCCCTGCCACACCTTACATTTGGACTTCTGTCAATTATGAGATAGATCTTACTATTCTGGTTTTGATTTGTTGGTTTAAAATATATATATACCCACACACACTGGGTTTGAACTTAGCACTCTGAGCCCTTTTTGCTTTGGACATGCCCCTCTAACCTCCTCTCTGCTCTGTGTAGCTGGACACAGGCACGGCGACGAACAGCTTCTTCGTTGAGGTGGGATCTCACTAACTTTAACCATGGGCTGGCCTTCAACCAGAGGAGGCTGGAGGCTCCTTGACCCTGAGGAACCAGGACCTCCTGACTCCAGGGGACCCTACTCTGGTCTCCTGAACGAAGAGCTCCGGGTCTTCCTCCTCCAACTCTGCCCCATGGCACTCGGTGGGGTACTGGCCACATCCTGTCCACTCTCTCACCACACCTGCAGTGAATGTAAATAATCCCTGCAGGTTCTCAGCACTCAAACCACCTGGAGCTTGTGGGGCACAGGGGGATCCGAAAACGGTGAAGTAGTGGATGGAGGGGCCTCTGTTGTCCCACTAACCCAGTGTGATGGCCCCTCGGAGGACCAGAGCCTTTCCTGAAAACAAGGGAGCAAGGGAACCCCACGTCCTGCCCCTTGGGGTCCGTACCTGCCGGCTCCAGCCAGTGAGACATGCAGGAACCTATAAATGTCCGGCCTAGAATGCTGGGGGAGGCCTCCAGAAATTCCACCGTCTTCAGAGGGCTTTTGAAGCGAGATCCATCTAGGATATAGGCTCTTGTCACTTCAAAGAAAGGCAGGGCTCTGAACCTAGAGTGTCCCCTTCTCCCACCTCTCCACCCGCCTGTCCAGAAGCTGTGGATAGGGGGGCTGGGCCAGCATGCGGGCATGGCCAGGACCTGGCGGGGCCTACCCGAGGCCGGGCGCTCCAGGAAGCCCAGCAGGTAGTTGCTGGTCTGCTGCAACAACACGTTGTTGTCCCCTTCGTAGGTGCAATTCGGATCGTTGTCATTTCTGAGCTCACCCAACCGATTCACTGCAAGAAAACCACAGCAGCAGAAGATGCCAGCAGAGCCAAGAGGAAGCCGGCTGACTTCTCCTAGGAGCCTCCTCCTCCCATGGTGAACCAAGGGCAGACATGGGCTCTCTGGAGGGCCAGGGCGGGCACTGCTGACACCCACAGGGCCTTCTCTATCGGCCTGGCATCACCAGCACGGGCGCCTGGTAGAGATCCAGGGTATAGAGACCACGGGGAGGGGAATGGCCTCCAGAGAGGGGGAGGGCTGCCCTTCTTCCCTCTACAATGAGGGAGTGTGCGTGTGTGTGTGTGTGTGTGTGTGTGTGTGTGTGTGTGTGTGTACACGCGTGCGTGCGTGTGCTGGTCCTGGGGCTTAAACTGGGGCATTGTCCCTAAATTTTTTCACTCAAGGCTGGTGCTCTAGCTCTACGACCTGAGCCATAGCGCCACTTCTGGCTTTTTGGTAATTAACTGGAGATGAGAGTCTAATGGATTTTTCTGCCTAGACTGATTTCAAACGTGATCTTGAGAATGCAGGCTCCTAGGTAGCTGGGGTGACAGGCATGGACCACTGCCTGAGTTTCTTTTTAATAAGAAACTTGGAACATCTGAAGACAGCTTTCTTTCTTCTCCTGTCTCCATGGGTCCCGCCAGGCTGTTTGCCTGGTCCTCCCCTGGACCCCTGCCCTGACAGGCAGCACTCCCTGCCTGGGACGGGGTGTAGATGGGGGCAAGAGTCCCGTTTCCCGCCCACTCCCTGGCCGCAGTAAGCTGCTGGGCACCAGAGAGAAGACACTGTAGGAGGAGAAAAATCTGCAACTGGTCTTTTTTTCTCTCTGCTAGTATTGGGGCTTGAACTCAGGACCCCATACTCTTGCTTTGGATTTGAGCACAAGGCTCACTTTCTACCACTTGAGCCATAGCTCTACTTCCAGCTTTGGAGATGAGAGTCTCACGGACTTGCTGGCCAGGCTGACTTTGAACCTCAATCCTCAGATCTCAGCCTTCTGAGTAGCTAGGATGACAGGTGTGAGTCACCGACACCTGGCTCACAACTGATCTTTTAAGCAGACATGGTGTCTGCATATGGCCCTGATGGCCTCAGCTGACCTCAGTCGCCCTCCTCCTGGCCCAGGGTCCACAAGTCATGAAGAGTGAGTCAGGTATTTTTGTTGTCCGCAAGATTCAATTTCCTAATCCCACTAAAAACCCTATTAAAGCTAAACTTTTATAGTGTTCCTAGGAGCTACAGCAACAAATACAAAATTATGAAGAGCATTACTCACAAATACAGCTAGTGCTACTCACTGGACACTATGTTGAAAATGAACTATACAACTTGTGGGTGAGGATGGGAGGGAAAAACTGGGAGAGAGGCAGGGAAGGGGCGACATTGTCTAAAAAGAAATGCACTCACAAGCCGGGCTCTGGTGGCTCACGCCTGTAATCCTAGCTACTCAGGAGGCTGAGATCTGAGGATTGCGGTTCAAAGCCAGCCTGGGCAGGAGAGACCGTGAGACTCCTATCTCCAATAAAACCACCAGAAAACCGGAAGTGGCGCTGTAGCTCAAGTGGTAGAGCGTTCGCCTTGAGCTGAAGAGCTAAGGGACAACGCCCAGGCCCAGAGTTCAAGCCCCACGACCGACAAAAAAAAAAAAAAAAAAAGAAAAAGAAATGCACTCACTACCTCACTTATGTAACTGTAACCCCTCTGTACATCACCTTCATAATGACAATAACACTTAATAATAAAAAAAAGAATATGCATCAAGGGACAGAACATGCTAACAAATAACTTGTGGACCAGCACAGAGACCCAGCTCTAGTGCGGAGAGGCCGGGCCGCTGGTCCTTGTGCTAGAGCAGCCACGCTAGAACCGCCAGGATGGGCGACTCGAAAACTGCCACGGGAAAGCACACAGCTCCACCAGGGCCAAGAGTGCTCCCACAGGTCCCTGCGGACCTGTGAGCCTTCGCTACCCAGTGAGCACCTGCCTTTGGGAGCCAGGTCTTAGTGATTATTTAAGGTTGGCACAGAGGGAATTCTGCAGGGGAGCTGCAAGTAGTGCTAAGGATAATAAATAGTTAATAAATAACTCTAGAGATAACATCAACTATAGATGCACATGACCGGCTCTGGTTGTAGGTGGAGACGTGATATAAATTCCATCAACCAAGGAGAAGGTGTGCACACCATTCCTGTGTATAACCGGAGGCCAGGGCTCTGCCCACTCACCCTGATAGAAAGCAAGCCAGAGCCAGGCTCTGGCCTTGGCACCTGCCTGTCCACAAAAAAAGCCACAGACAGATACCATCAGTGTTGTTTCAGAAGTTCTATCAGAACAAGCCTGGGCCCAGGCACTGGTGACACACCTGTAATCCTAGCTACTTAGGAGGCTGAGCTCTGAGGAAGGTTTCAAGCCAGTCTGGAGAGGAAAGTCCCAAGACTCTTACCTCAATTAATCACCAAAAAAGCTAGTAGTAGAGATGTGGCTCAAGTGGTAGAGTGGAAAAAAAAAAAAAAAAAGCTAAGGAACAGCACCCAGTTCAAGCCCCAGAAACAGCACAAAACAAGAAAAGAGAAAAAAAACTTGGTACTGGCTTTCTACCAAGTCAATAACCAAAACATCCCAAGTGAGTTAAACAACACCTGCTTTCTGCTCCAGTTCCTACTGGCCTCTTCCTCATCACCCCAAGTTTTAGCCCAGAAATCTCAGGCATTGGAAAGAGGCAGGATCTGTCTAGGGTAGCGGTAGACAAACTTGCTCTGCAACAGGCCAGAAGGTAAATATTCCAGGCTCCATTCGTAAGCCAGGTGGTCTGGGCGTCGCACCATTGCTGCCGCATGAAAAGCATGGAGGGAACATGCATGGCTATTCATTTACCAAAATAGCCAGAGGGCAGAGCCCAGGGCCCAGGGGCTGATCCCTGGCCTAACACCCAATGGTAACGCTGAGGACCGGAGACCACCATGGGCTCCCCCAAACCTACTAGCTAGATAGCCGTGTCCCCCACACGCCTCCCGGCACTCCTGGATTCCTTGCTGCGCCATCCACGAGGCCAGGGGCTTGCCGGCCGACGACAGAGCATGGATCTCACGGCCAAGCTCCACCTGTGGGTGGGGAAATCCCATGAGAAGAGGTGACGAGAGATGTGGGGCACTGCACGCCAGGCCCCAGGTCGAGTGCCAGCATCGATGGATGGTGTGCCCTGGGGCTAATCCAAGACACCCTCTAATTGCCGAAGGAGGAGTCCCACGTTAACCAGAGTAGAATACTGAGCTGCCCTCCATCTCAGCAACAAAAACAAACGGACTGCTCAGGAGGCCGAGGTCTGAGGATCCAAGTTAGACGCAGCCTAGGCAGAAAAAGCCTGTGAGACTCTTTTCTCCAATTGACCAGCAAAAAGCCACAAGTGGGGGTGTGGCTCAAGTGGTAGAGTGGAAAAAGCTAGGAGGTAGTGCTCAGAATTGAGTTAAAAAAAAATCGCTGGGCGCCAGTGGCTCACGCCTGTCATCCTAGCTACTCAGGAGGCTGAGATCTGAGGATCATGGTTCAAAGCCAGCCCAGGCAGAAAAGTCCGTGAGACTATTATCTCCAATAAACCACCAGAAAACTGGAAGTGGCTCAAGCAGTAGAGTGCTCGCCTTGAGCTGAAGAGCTGAGGGACAGTGCCCAGGCTCAGAGTTCAAGACCCACAACGGACCAAAAAAAAAAAAAAATTCCCAGGACATGGTGCCCACCAGGCCACCTGCCCTGCCCACATATCTCCTGCATCTCGTCTCCTACACATCCTTCTCCTTGATATGCGATGAGGACAATTTAAGAGGGCCAGTATGCACAGCTGCTGAGTACAACCGCTCATTTCAGTGTTTTCATCGGAAAACAAGGGCTTTCAGGCCTATGGGGTCTGGCTGCGTTACCCCTGAAGGAACAACCACCACTACCACTGGTACCAGGGAGGCAATGCCAATGCCTGCCGACAAACCACGGGAATGCACTTAACCCCTCCTCTCCCACCGTCCCCTTGCTGGGCCTCTGCTTAGCTGTGAGTGCCTCCGATCGTTTGTGCACGATCCCATCGCAGGTGCTGCGTGCAATGCAACCTGCGTACCGCTGATCTGCTTCCCTGGGTGCTCACTGCTGTCCCCCTCAGGAGGCAGCAAGGGAGAGGCAGAAAGCGATGCGCACACCATCCACAGAGAGGGCAGTGGCTCCTCGTGAAGCACTCACCTCAGGAAGTCTGTGTGCCCGATTCTGGCACAGATCCCAGGCTGCTGCCCAGATCCAGTGGAGCGGATCGGGCCTTTGTTCTATTGTTTACGAAGGACCAAGAACCGTGAAATCCTCTGAGGGGCTGGTACTGCAGACTGTGCAAAATCAGCATGTTTGCCACAGGACAACCACGGCTGACCTCACAGGCCAGGGTTAGGGTTGAGTCAGCACAAGCTTCAGAATGGGGCTGGGGGTCTCTGCGCAAGCCCAGCCGCGAGTGGGTGGGGCAGCAGGAATGTGTGGGAGACTTGCCCCCAGGCCGTTGCTGCCCGGGGGAATAGCACAGACCCCTCACCTGTGAACCCACCCCAGAGTCCCCCACCCGCGCCTAGAAGGGCTCACCTGTGTATGGTTGCGGTCTCCCCCTAGCAGGGCCTGCTGTAGCTTGAACATGGAGAAGAAAAGCCATTTGGAGAAGTGGTCCAGGGCGTAGGCGGCCGCCAGGTAGGGAAGTAAGCGCCATTGCTGAAGAAAGCAAGACATCCCGGGTCCTCAGGGGCCTATCTGCCCCCTCCTCTCCCAGCTGCCCCATCCCAGGTCCTCGGGGGCCAATCCGCCCCCTCTTCTCCCAGCTGCCCCATCCCAGGTCCTCGGGGGCTGATCCGCCCCCACTCTCCCAGTGCCTTGTTTTCTCACTATGGGACTCAAGATTGACCCTGTGGACTACAGAGCCTGCCCGGGGCCCACTCTGAGCCCAGTGTATGCCTAGATGTTCCTCGGGAGGCAGTGTCTTATACCAGCACGGGACAAGCCACGCTCCTGCTGGATGGGCAGATGGATGGGAGGGTCCTCCTCTGGGGAGGCCCCAGAGGAGCCAGGCTGTGTCTCTTAGGAAATGGCGCCACCTACAGTCCCAAGTGTGTCAGACAAGAGCACAGGGGCGGGGCACCTGGCTGAGGGCATACAACAGCTAGGCCACCCCTGGCATCCAGAGCATTCGGACGGACTGTGGCCATGGGGGCCATGAGCATAAGCGTGGGCGGCACAGGGACACCTGACACATCAGGACATTGAGCCTCACTTCCTTACCAGAACGGTGTCATGCTCAAAGCAAAAGGTAAAGACCCAAGTGGAAACTCCCTCAGACTGCCACCACAATGTGTGTATGCCATGCTCCAGACGTGAGCCAGGCTTGGCACAGAGCTGGGCGGGCGGGGCTTGTCTGGTCGGAGCCCCCGTGGGGTGGGGTCCTCACGCTGCCACTGGGGGGCACCGCGTGCTGCAGGGCCACGGGAGGTCCTGGTAACGGAGGCACACCTCCCTGCTCCGGGTGTGACCTCCCTCTGTGCCTTTTGGGGTGAAACCTACCTGCTCAGCCCCAAGAACGTGAGGGTGGGTGTCCCTTCTGCAGTTCCAGTAGCAGCCCGGCTGTGCTCTACTCTGGGCATTTCTCAGGGCTGGGATGGGCAGCCGGGGACTGCGCTGTGACACCTGCCACCAGCCTGAGCTGACTCTTGCCCCTACTTGCAGATACTTCATTTCCATTTGATTATTATCTCTGAGACAGGGCCTCGCCATGAAGGCTCACCTCAAGCCGACAGCCCTCCTACCTCGGCCTCCCAAGTGCTGGAATCACAGGTGTTCACCCCCTGGCTTACCAACTGCTTTCCATTAAAAACATCGCCCCGGACGCTGTGCCACCTGACAGGCTGCATACCTGTGCTCCGTCCTGTCTCCTGTTTTTTAAAAGTGTCCGCCAAGCCCTCAGTAACTAAACTGCAACTAATCAGAAGAGATCTGCAAAGGGAACGGAGAGAACAGGAAACGGCCCCTGGTGCCTGTACCTGCAGCTGATACTCCAGCACCGGCACTTCCTCCTCCTCCGAGGGCCCAAACTGACACCGAGTGGCTGAGAAACGAAGCGCAATGCACACGGCCAGCTTCAGGTTGGTGACGGAAATGCCAATGATGGAGATGCGGCCCCAGGACAGGCCGCCCAGGGAGGCGCCGAAGCGCTGCCTGCCATCCTAGGAAGGAGAGCAGGTGTCATACATGGGCCTCAGACGGCAGCGGAGAAGGTAAGCCACAATGTGTACTGACCTGGCTCTACCCAGTGCCTAGAACTCTAGGTTCTGCAGGCCAAGCTACAGACCAGAGCAGGTGCCACTGGTGCATTGTGGGTAGAGGAGGGGCCAGCACTCACTGACACCTCAGGGTTCTTATATTCTCTGAGGCCTTCCTCCAAAACACTGATATCCGTGTGGCAGTCTTCCGAGCATTACCTGCCTACAAGTATTTATCCCATGCTCGAGTGGAAAGGAAATCTTCACTGGGTTTAAAATCATGTATTTAGCCGTGACACCCAAGACTAATCTCAGCACAGGTAAGGCTGAGGCAGGAGGATCTCAAATTCGAGGCCCATTGTGAGTCTGTCTCAAGCAAGCAAGCAAACACATCAACATGCATGTGCGCAAGGCTCAGTTTCCCTGGGTGATCTGTTGCGTCAGGTCACCGGTTCTGTATTCAGTGTGTACTTGAGAAATCTGCGGTTAAAGTGATTTATATTCCACTGGCATCAGGTATGAACATTTGTTCCTCCTGTGTCTCGGGACCTTCTGTCTCTCCCCCTTTGGGACCAACACTGGTCCCTGGAGGGCCTCAGCAGTCTTCAGTTCCGCAGCCGTCCTCCAGGGGGCACCGTTTGCCACCCTCGGTACTCTGCCTTTCTGTGCGTTCCCTTTGGGGTGGTTTGTAATTGATTAACACTCACATCAGGGTGGGCTGGCGTCTCTAGGTGCAGGCATAGAATGTGAGGTAGCTGGAAGGGATCTCCAGGGAGCTGCCTGAAGGCCTGGCACGCACTCAGGCCTCCCGAGGGCCTGCAGCTATGCAGGGGCCACCGCCACGCATCTCCTCCCTGGTCATGCTGAATGCGGGACCCCAGGAAGCCCGTGGGTCACCCCATCTGTGTGTGGTCACCAGGGCATCCTCCAGGGAATGCTCAAGGAGACAGCATGGGGGTGTCCACAGGGTGGACAGGGTCAGGGCAGCATCTGCAGCCTGGCCACCTCCACACCACCCCGCTGTGACTAAGTCCCCTCTGGAGAGGACACTGGAACCCAAACAGGGGTGGGGGGCTAGGGCACCCCTCAGCTCCTCCCTCACAAGTGCCAGGACCGGAAGTGCTGCCCGCTCACACCCACAGAATCGGCCCTACCTTAAAGGGGGTGACATAGGTGCCGTCGGGGGCCACGTCCCCGGTGCGGTTCAGGAGGTTCTGGCGAGGAATTCGAACCTTGTGGAACAGGGCGAATCTGCGGAGAAAGGGCTTCCGTTACCCCTGGCTGGGCGGGCAGGGAAAGACCAGCGGGGTCCCTCATCCTGTTCCTCACACGCCTTCGCTGTGGTGGGAAGGGCGTGCTGGAGCGCAGGGAACAGCAGCAGGCCGCCCCCGCAGGCGCCCGTGCGTGGCCAGCACGAAGGCTGCGCAGACAATGCCTTGTATTGAGGAACACCAGCCTCACTGGAGCTCCAAGTTACTACGGGTCACGTGAGGGGAAAATCTTTACCTTTTCCTGCCAAGGACGTAGAACAAGTCCAAATGTGCGTGCCTTGTCATGTGTGTGCCCGTGATACCTGTACACCTGTGATGCATCTGCCCACGGTTCACTGAGCACAGAACCTCACGGGTTCTCTTTGGATTCATTTGTATCCAAAAAGCTGTCCCTGAAAGTCAGACAGGGCCAAATGATCGGCCAATCTGCCCACCAAAGCTAGGGGCTCCAGAGGGCAGGAGTGAGAGAGAGAGAGAGAGAGAGAGAGAGAGAGAGAGAGAGAGAGAGAGAGAGAGAGAGAGAGAGAGAGAGAGAGTGTGTGTGTGTGTGTGCGCCTAGGGGCTCCAGAGGGCAGGAGTGAGTGTGTGTGTGCGTGTGTGTGTGCGTGTGTGTGTGTGTGTGTGTGTGTGTGTGTGCCTGGAACCTGTATGCACACTCCACTTAGGGCCTCCTGCTGCAAGTTCTAGTAACTTCTTGTGCTGCTGCCACCAGCCCAGCCCCATCTGCCAGGGGCAAGCCGGGACTCTACTTCGGGAGGGACCAGGAGGCCTGTGCACCCAGACTCATCATGAAAAGGCCCAGCAGCACCAAGAGGATCTGGCTGGAACCATCTTGAACAGACCTTTGTATGTTGGGCTGGGGTCCATTAGGCTAACATTGATCCCTGCAATCTGGGCAGCCCTTGAGGTTGGATTCTCTGATGTGACACGTTAATCCAGCTATTGCTTTTTTCACCATAAATACAAAAATTGGTTTAAAAAATATGAACTTAGTACAGCCTCTTGAATTGGGCGACGAGCAGATAAACCACTAGGCTTGGTGCCCTTTGCGGGCAGCCTGTGGCGGACCAGGGAGGCAGAGACTGGCCTGTGGTGCTGGCCACAGAAGCCCACAGTACTGGCCACAGTGACATAGGAGGACAGAGGCGGTAGAAGCTGGCCTTTAGTACTGGCCACAGGCAGACGAGGGAGGACTGACTCCATAGAGATGAAGGAAGGAGGCTGATCCTGCAGTTCTGACCACATCCAATAGCTCCTCCTAAGCCCTCATCTCCTGCTGCCGAGCCTGCTGGAAGACCTTAGGACAGGTTCGGTGAACCACTGCCTCAGCCTGTGGACCGATTCCTAAGGCTGTCACCAACTGTGCCCATGGTGATGCGCCTCAGCTAGCATGGAGAAATGCACCCTATGTGGGACATGGTCACTTCGGATAAAGGGGCCTATTTTGTGGGAACCATGGGCAGGGATTTTCCGCGATGTGTCCCAGTGTGAGGACCCAGGCTTGGCTGCATGCTCACTGAATTCTTCATAGATAGACTGGCATTCTGGTAAGTTCCGAGCCCCTTGCTTTCTTCTCAAGCTGCTGCTGAGGAATCAGTGGCTCCCAGCACGGCATGCACCTTCTGCAGTGGGGCAGGTAGGAGGTGATTCTCCGAGAGGAGGCCTGGGACGTGCCCTGGCCCAGCTTCTCCCTGTGTTGGTGCCTCGTCTCCTCCAGGAGGCCGGGGCCCTGGGCCGGGGCAGCTGTGAGGCTGCTGTCGGGCTCTGGGAGCTATGCTGGGGCACGGTGGGTGAAGGTTCAGGATGCCCTGCTGTGGCCTCCTCCATGGCCATGGATGTCAGGCCCAGAGTGGTCTATGCTCTATGGGGCCAGGCTTTCCAGGGGAGGATCCAGACCAGTGGGCATGGGGACAGCCAGGAAGACCACTTAGCTTCCCCCAGGATACATGGAGAGACCATCATCACACCATTTTACAGATGAGGAAACCAGAAAACTGTCCAAATGACACAGAGCAGAGCCAGGCCCTCTGTTGCCAAAGCTCTCGCTAATGACCTGGGGCTTGAACACCCAGAGCCTCAGCTGGGACATCCAGCATTCACTGGGGCTCCGCCCTGAGCCAGCGTCTGCATTTTTTGTACTCAGCACAGGCCCTGGCCGACCAGCCCCATTGGTGCCTAGGCTGAGCAGGGGCTGAGACTGACGTCTGGTTCGTGGTGGGGCCCCGGGTCACAGGAGCTGCTGGGTCCACATCCAGGGCGGGGTAAACAGATCAAGAGAGCCCGGTGGCACTGTCACCTCTGGGAGGACCATGCCCAGGCCCGAGACATCAGATGCACCTCAGGGTTCTGTGTGGACAACACTGAGTCGAGGCCCAGACCTCACAGAGGGAAAGCAGACCCCACGCCAACCCATTCTCCCTACCCAGGGCATCAGGCAGCAGCTGTGGCCTGAGAGCTGGGAGTGCCTCTGGGGGTGAAATGGCCAGAGGGCGGCACAGAAGTGGAACTTGTAGTACAAGGCCACATAGCGCATGGCCTCCCAGACAGGAGGCCTGGTGCCACTGTGTCTGATCTGGTCCCCTGGGAGCCTGAGGGTAGCAGGGCACTGTGGTCCCCTGGGGTGACATGCAGGCGGCCTCTGCCTCAGAAGCAATATCAGGGGCCCAGAGAGACGGCCCGTGACCTCCGGTACAGCATCACACTGACCCGTTGTCCAGACCGTTCTGCCCAATCTTCCTCCCTATGTCGCCAACCATTACCCCCGGCATGGGGAGCAGGGTCTTCGGGTCCCGGATCTGTGCAAAGCCACAGAGATCAACTTAGGATGGCTGGAAATGACAATGACTGTGCCAGAATGGCTGATGGCTGGGCCAGGGACTCTATCTGGGCGGCTGAGGGTCACCCCTGGTCCCCTGCAGTGACACGTCCCCATCCTAGCCCCAGGCAGGACCTGAGGATGGCTCACGTCCAAGTCCCACGGCTCTCAACACTTCACTGGGCCTTTTACACCTCACATTTCCCAGGGTACCACTCCGGGTCTCAGTGCCCTCAGAAGGGCACCCCCCCCCCAACTCCATACCTGAACCTTAAGGCTTGGGGCCATGGACCCAGCTCTAACTAAACAGACCTGGGAAACTCGCTTCCTTCTCTCTCTTCTATCTCCATTTCTCCCTCCATCCCTGGGGGGCAGTAGGCAGAGGGTGCAGTGCCGTGGGCACAGGCTGGCCCTGCTGTGAGAGGGTATCACGGTGGACCCTGCTCAGCATGGTGGGTGACGTGGTGAGGCCCTGGGCACTCAGGTCACACTGTCAGAGTCTTGAGTACAGAGTACGCACAGTCCACCCCAGGTCCAGGTCTGCTTGTGGACAGCATGCACGAGGGCCTGGCCCTGGGTCCCTGCCTCCCCTCGCCGCCCCTACAAGGTCTCACCTGCACCATGAAGGAGTGCAGCCCGTGGCACTGGCCCCCTGGTGTGTGCAGCTGGGCAAACACCACAGCGTGAGTGGCCGTCTTGCCCATGTTGCCAACCCAAAACTTGGCAGCTTCAAAATCAGGACAATGTATGATGAATTCCTGCAAGGGGGGTGGGAGGAGAGGTGAGCTTTCCCTCCTCCACATGCCACACCTGCAACCACCCTTGGTATCGGCCCCCTCGCACTGGAGTCCACACTGCCGAGCAGCTGGTGGAGCCACTGGCTCCCTCTCGCCTGCGAGGGGACTGGCCTCTGTGGGCATCTCCCAAGCACCCCCAGCTCATTGTCCTCAGCCCCCCACAGTTCATCTGCGCGGGCCCAGGGCCCAGGGGGAGGGAGGTGCCTACCTCCGTGGCAGGGTCGTAGTGAGCCGTCGTGCGGATGGCCTTGGTGTTACTCCCGTGACTCAGTTCAGTCAGAGCAAAACAGCCAAAAATCTAAACATGCAAAGTGAGGTTTAGGGGAGAGGCATGCCCTGCGGGTTCCTGGGGTGCCATGTGTTCCTCGCAGGACAGCGCCCCCCCTTCCACTGGACAGTCCCACCAGCTGCCCCCCACCAAGCCACCAGGGTGCCCATGAGGAGCAGGCACACCAGCGCAGAGGCCTCGCCACGTCACGTGGGGCTGGGTCACACAGCCAGAACTATTCCAGGCAGGGGAGGAAATGGAGGCCTAGGCCTGGACAGAAAGTGCATGCAAAGGCCAGCAGTTTGCTGAAGCTGTTGGTTTCAAGCAGGAGCCTAAAGAATGTCTTTCTTGGTCTGTTGGCCATTTCAGAACTTTGGAAATGTAATGGTCAGTTCATTAGAAAGAAACATTGGTTCAGGTGAGATGGCTTATGCCTGTAAACTGAGTACTTGAGTAGTCAGGCTGAGATTTGGAGGACTAGTTGGAAGCCAGACCAGGTATGAAAGTTTGGGGGACTCCTTTCTCCAATTAAACAGTAAAAATAAGAAAAGCTAGAGTGGAGGTGTGGCTCAAGTGGTAGAGTACAAGTGGAATGTTGAAGAACCTGAAACTAATACTAGAATCATTGTAATAAATTCAAGCTAATACTTAATTTGCAGTCTCAATACTGGAATTCCAAAATATCTGTATAGTTGTTATAATCAGATTTCTCATTGGATTGTTCCTGTGAGTTACATAATGCTATCACATTTATTACTAAAAATATAATTACTACATTTCATTAAAAAAAAAAAAAAAAGAAAGAAAGTGCATGCAGACCAGGACCCAATGTACCCCCTGACCGTGAGCTACAGGTTTGCCAAGACACCCACAGAAAAACAGGGGCCTTCCCTGGGAAGTCTGCCCCACCCATTCCCCCTGACCATGACCTTACCTCCATGTTGTAGATCTTCTCCAAGTATTCCAGATGTCTTTCAGTACCTGAGCTCAAAATTGTTGTCCCAAACACCTGCAATGTAACATCAGCTCATAATCAGACGATGCTAGGCGGGTGGCTGCTGCTCTAGAGCTCACGGCCGACAGTGGACTTCACTCTACCCCAAGGGCTCCTCATCTTCCCTTCTTTGTAAGGGACTTTATATTTCATAGCATTGTATTTTATTTAAGAATCTATGTGAGGCTGGGCTCAGTAGCTCAGGCCTATAACTAACAACTACTCGGGAGCAGAGATTGGGAAGGTTTGCAGGATGGGAGTTCAAAGCCAGCTTAGGCAGAAAGTTCATGAGACCTCATCTCAACAAATAGCTAGGAATGGTGATGTATGCCTGTCATCTCAGCAAACACAAATAGGATTATGGCCTAGGTAGGTAGGGCCAGGCAAAACATAAGACTCTATCTGAAAAATAACAAAAGCAAAAAGGACTAGAGAGGTGGCTCAAATGGTAGAACACTTAGCACGAGGCTGAGTTTAAAGTCCATTGCCAACAAAACTAAAATAACGTATGTGTGCAAATCTGCACACACAGCTGAAAAGACTTCTTGGTAGTAGAGGCAGTATTTTTTCTGGGGAAACAGGGATTCGGGGGCCTTCAGCGCCATGGGCCCAGGCCTCTGGAAACTCACCAGCATATGAAGGACCCACTTGTTGGCCAGGGACCAGTCGTACATGCCCAGGCACTGGATGGCCGCGGGGATTCTCATTGGCTTCTCAAACAGGTCGTCCAGGCTGCAGAAGCCATACTCAAAGATCCGCTTACACCGGAGGAAGTTCAGCTCTCGGTACTTCTCCAGGGACAGGTCGGCGGCCGGGGAGCGGGAGAAGAGAGGGTCATTCTCCAAAGCCGAGAAGATGGTTTTCTGAAACCAAGGGAGATGAGGATGGCAGACCTGGAGGCGATCTTGGAGAAAGCCTCCCAGGGTCTCCCATGGCCACAGCTGCCTGGGGCACACGTGTGTGACCAGACACAGCCAGAGGAGCACGTCGTCCCCTGCTGAGAGAGGGGCCCGGGTTTCAGAAAGTGTGGGCGGTGCATCCACCCCTTCGTCCTGAGCACCCTGTTACAGGCTCCGGGGTGAAGGCTCCGGGCCACAATGCCCAGTTCTGCATCATGTTACAAAGCAGAGGACACAGATCTTGAGCACTGTAAACCCATCTTCAGCGTCCGCCCCAGTGCATGCCTCACCTTGAAGCGGACTATCTCCTCCCCCTCCCAGAAGAGCAGCAGCTCCCGGCTGCAGAAGGAGGCTCGTGCTCGGTGTGCGCTGAGCGGCCCGCGGGGCAGGGCAGGCCACGAGGCATTGTCCTCTCCTTCAGGCCTGGTCAGGGCATCACCACTTCCTTCCGGCTTGGGTGCCATCATCTGTCATGCGATGTCAACCTGCACACAGAACACAACTGAAGCAATGTGTGCCTCCCGTCAACCGAGCGTGAGGCAGTGCTGCGATGGCCGAGACTAGAGAAGAGCAAGCAGGGCCCTCCACGCCACAGGGGAGGGCAGAGGGGCGGCGGGCCGGGCAAGCTGGCCTCACCAAGGACAGCATGGAAACAGGAGAGAGTCGAGAACCGTCCTGGAGGCCTGGAGCTCACGCTTGTCATCCCAGCTGCTCAGCAGGATGAGATGTGGGTATTGTGGCTGGGCAGAAAAGTCAGTGAAACTCTTATCATCAATTAACCAACAAAAAGAGGGGGGTATATCTGTGGCTCAAGTTATAGAAGGCTAGTCATGAGTGAACAAGGCAATCAAGAGCACGAGATCCCGAGCTCAGGCCCCAGTGCGCACGCATGCACGCAAACCATCCTAGAGCCAACACAGAGGTGGCCATGGTAAATAAGCATGGACAAGCCCGAGCGGCTGCAGGAAGAGGTCAGAGTGTGCCGGGCTCTGTGTCCTGTCGCACAGCCGTGCCCGAGGACACTGCAGCCTCTGGGACACAGGATGTCCAGGCTCCTCAAGGTTCACCAAACCCAGTGCCCAAGGAGCTGCCCTGCAGCTGGCCCAGTGCCTTCTGCCACACAGGCCTCCATACAACCTCCCCCAGGGGGACCCAGGTTGCTGGCCACAGGTGTTGGTCCTGGTCTGACACACGGACCTCCCACTAACAGCAAGCACTCTTGACTAAGTTCTGGAATTTTCCTGAATAGCCCAAGTGCTTTTCCCAGAGTCCCGGCCGCTCAAGGCATGGTGGGAGGGGAATGGAGCTTCGTGACTTGAGGTGACTGAGAGAGTCATCTTGGGTTAGACTCTGTGGTGATGTTTCTGTGTGTGACAGGGGTGAGAGGTGCCAGGCAGCCTGCACTCTGCCAAGGGGAATTCTACAAAGCCTTCTTGACAACAGAAAGCCAAGCACCCAGTCCCTGCCAAAACCCAGAGACCTGGAGGCCCAGACACCTTTTCTGACACAGCTGTGAGGCGGTAGATCAGATTGGAACCCAGCAAGCAATGTGGACCCCAAGCAGCTTGGGGTGCATCAACTGGAACATGGGGAAACACATGCATAACTAAACCAAGGGCAGGGGGAAGGGAACATGCTAGAAGAGTGAAGCCAGGGAAACAGACCCAAGCCTGGCAAGCTTCTATCCAGACCGCCTCCAGAAAAAGAAAGACAACACAGATTCCTGGTGGGGAGTCCAAGGGGAGCCTTTCAGACTGATTGTGAAGAAACGGGAACACGCCAAGATGCACAGTGAGTCACAGGCTGCCAATATGTAAGGGACTTCAACTCAAAGGCCAGATTCATAGACACACAACCCGTGAAAAGTGGTTCTATGTGAAGTAGAAAAATGCAAGTAGACCTGTAGTGACTCAAGACATTAAGGCAGCCGTGGATAAGCTTCCCACAAAGGCAAACACAGGAGTTCAACGAAGAGTTCTGCCAAACTCATAACTTAAGAATACCAGCAGGACACTTGTGGCTCACATGGGTAATCCTAGTTACTCAGGAGATCTGAGAATCACAGTTCAAAACCAGCCTGGGGAAAGAAAAGACTCTATCTCCAACACAAAGCCTGGATGGAGCGCACGGTTCAAGTGGTAGAGTACCAGCTGTAATCAAGCAAGCTGAGCAGGAGCAGAAGACTGAGTTTAAGTTCCAGTATCAGGAAGGGAGGAAGGAAGGAAGGAAAACCCACCGGTGTACAGCATGCTTTCCTTTCACTCTTCAGGCCAGGGTAACCCTAAACCAGCAAAGGTAGCACAGGAAAATCACACGGTGCAGATGGTAGAGATGTGGAAATCCTCACTGAATTCAGCAACACATTTAAAAAGCAAAAACCAAAAAAAAAAAAAACCTTAAAGTTTAAGAAGAATACCAGCCACGCAGCAGGAGGCTGAGGTCTGAGGATCACTGTTTGGAGGCAGCCTGGGCAGGAAAGTCTATGAGACTCTTATCTCCAATAAACCACTCAGAAAAAGCCAGAAATGGTGCTACGTGCCCAAGTGGTAGAGGACCAGCCTTGAGCAAAAAGAGGCTCAAGGACAGTACACAGGCCTTGAGTTCAAGTCCCAGGACTGTCAAACACACACACACAGCATCTATCTATCCTAGGAAGACAAGAGGATTCTACTTTAGAAAATTAATTAATGTAAGTAATTCATAAAAACAGATATAATCATTCATATCATAGAGAAAAGGCATAAAAACCTCTGTGGTCATGTCAATTTAAAAAAACCCGATGGGGCTGGGAATGTGGTTCAGTGGTAGAGCGCTTACCTTGCATGACTGAGGCCCTGGGTTCCATTCCTCAGCACCACATAAGCAAAAATGAAAAAAGCCGGAAGTGGCGCTGTGGCTCAAGTGGTAGAGTGCTAGCCTTGAGCTGAAGAGCTGAAGGACAGAGCCCAGGCCCAGAGTTCAGTCAGGCCCCACAATCGAACCCCCCCAAAAAAAACAAAAAACAAAAAAATGACAAAATGCAATCTGTCGGCACAGTTAAAATGGCACAGAGCAGGAAGAGATAAGGTTGTTTCACGCAGAATGGTAAGCAATGCAGGATAAAGGCATTTTAGACTCAATGAGTGCTACACAATGTATACATGTATTGAACTATCACATGGTAGCCCATAAATATAACTTCATGTAGTCATTTTAAAACCTTTTTGAAAGGAATGAGCATCATCTCCTTGATAAAGAATATCTACCAGGGGCTGGGAAGGTGGCTCAGTGGTAGAGCGCTTGCCTTGCATGCTTGAGGCCCTGGGTTCGATTCCTCAGCACCACATAAGCAAAAAGAAAAAAGCCAGGAGTGGTGCTGTGGCTCAAGTGGTAGAGTGCTAGCCTTGAGCTGAAGAGCTGAGGGACAGAGCCCAGGCCCAGAGTTCAGGCCCCACAACTGGACCCCAAAAAAAAAATAAAGAATATCTACCAGAAGAAAAGAAAGACAATGGGCAGCAAGGGGGACGTTTAACTGCGGAGAACTGATCATCGAATCCTCCAACACACCAAGGTGAGGGTGCCCACCCTGAAGACTCTATTCAGCTTTGTACGGAAGGTCCAGCCAATGGTGCAGGAGGGTGAAATAAAAGCACCCAGATTTGAAACATTTCTATTTGAAGATAACATGATCTATAGAAACCACTATATATTCACTCTCTCTCTCTCTCTCTCTCTCTCTCTCTCTCTCTCTCTCTCTCTCTCTCTCTCTCTCTCTCTCTCACACACACACACACACACACACACGAACCTTTTACAACTAATAAACTTATTAGGCACCTAAGAATAATGGAGACCTGTGTCATGGGACAGAGCCTGTGGACAGAGCTCCTACAGTAGGTTCCAGCAGACCAAACCACAGCAGAATGGAGTCACTAATGCTAAATGCCACATCACCATGCTGAGACATTACTGAAGCAGCCCTGCTACACTCTGGATCTGAAATGCCCCCTAGTCACCAATGGGGTAAACAGTTGGTCTGGGTGGATGATGCTCATAATCCAGCTACTCAGGAGGCTAAGATCTGAGATCACCGTTCAAAGATAGCCAGGGCAAAAAAGTCTCTGTGAGACTCATCTCCAATCAACCACCAGAAAACGGGAAGTGGCACTATGGCTCAAAGTGGTAGAGTGCTATCCTTGAACAAATAGAGCTCAGGGACAGCACCCAGGCTCCAAGTTCAAACCCTATGACTAACACTCTCCCCCCTCCCCCCAAAAAAGAGTTGGCCTCATGAGGGAAGCTAACACAAACTCCAAACCGATGAAATGGGAGATGGTGGGAGCTTTGAGAGGTGGAACTAGCAGGAGGCTCTGGTGGGCCCTCAAAGGAAATTGTGGGACATCAGTCTCTTACTCTTTCTTCCTCTAGTTGGCTTCTAGCCCAGGAACCATGTGGCTGGCATTTCTGCCACATGCCAGTTGCCACAGGCTCAGAGCAATGGCACTAACCAAACAGTGCTAGGACTGTAACCTTCCAAACTGTGAGCCAGCCAGCTCACGCCTATAATCCTAGCTACTCAGGAGGCTGAGATCTGACTATCTTGATTCAAAGCCAGTTTGGGCAAAAAAAGTCTGTGAGATTCTTGTCTCCAAAAAGCCAGAAGAGGAGATGTGGCTCAAGTGGTAGAACACTAGCCTAGAGGGGGAAAAAAAAAAAAAAAAGCTAAGGGACAGTGCCCAGACCCTGACTTCAAGGCCTCAGAATTGGCACACTGGCACACTGGTACACACATGTACACACACACACACACACACACTAAGGATAAATGTCTCTGTGTGTTATCTCTGGGATTTGTCAGAACAAGCAAGTTAACACAACCAACCCCCAAACAGATGAGTTCCTGGAAATCCAAATTCCAGGCTGCCAGGGTTAAGTCAACAGGAGGACAACCTCTCTGTTTTCATGCATACACAAACATAAAAAGTTCACCAATTTTGTTTTAAAGCTTGCTTTATGCTCTGACTAGCCTGGATTACCATCCTCCTAGTTACAATTCCCAATGAGCTGAGAAGACAGATGCATACCACTATACCCAGCTTGTTGGTTAGGATGGGGTCTAGTTAATTATTTGCCTGGGCTAGCCATATTTATATCAATTCTCCTGACATCCACTTCCTGGGTCGCTAGGACTGCAAATGGTCATTGTGCTCATCCATCAGTTGCTTTTTGACAAAGCTGCTGAGGTCATTCAAGGAGAAAGAACACTTTCAACAGCTGGTGTTGAGTCAAGTGGACATCCAACATGTGAAAGGATGAGGTTCAAGTTCACAGACACAAGACAAATTGACTCACGGGTCCACAGATGTAAACGGGGAGCTAAAAGGCAAGGGTGGGCTTGGTAACCTCCGATCAGCAAGACCTAGGAAGTGGCATCAAAAGCACAAACAGAAGAAACTGTAAACACACCATACATGCCATCAAAAGTGAAACCCTGGGCTTCCAAGGAGCAAAAGGATTTCCTCAAAATCCCAGGATTGTGAAGCAGTCCCCCTGGAAGCACCCGGGGTCGCCTCCAACAAAGCCTGGAAAAAGCGAGACTGCAGGGGAGTGCATCTAGAGTCAACTGTTCGGGACTAGTTGGGTGAGCTGCCCAGGCTCTCTCACGACCCGCTGTCCCACACAGCGAGATCGAAGAGATCACTCTGTCTGCTCCGTGGGCAGTTGCCAGCTGTGTCAAACGTTTCTGATCCTCCCTCGGATGGGAGAGGCGGCTGTGATTCTCTCCTCCGGTCCACAGCCACCCCCGTCCAGTCTTCCTCCTCGGGCAGCCAGAGTTTTGGTCTGAGTTCCTGCAGACTTGCCCCAACCAGGACGGAGCGGAAGTGCACCGAACTGCACTGGGAGCCCCGTCTCGCTTGGCCCCCTCTGTGTCCAGGGACCTCGAGTGGGGACCGTTCCCGGCCGGCCCCGCGCCACGCCCGCGCCCGCACCGTGCCAACGCGCCCATCGCGGCCAGGCCTCGGCTCCCTGCGGCCCGGTCGCTCTCGGCCGGGGACAGCCGGCGTCGACCCCGGGGACCAAGGTCCGGACCCGGACAGCGCGGCCGGCCTGGCGTCCCGGGCTCGCGAAGCCCTAGGCCTTGCGCTGCGCCGTCACCCGGGCCCCGAGCCTCCGCGCCCCGGCCCCGGCCCCGAGGAGCTTACCGGCGCTCCACCTCAGCTCCTCGGGTCCGGTCTCTGCGGTCCGACGCCGGCCTCTGGGAAGATGCGGACCCGAGGGCGGGACCAGACCTGCAGCGACGGCCCCGCCCACCCGAGGCGTGCTCCGCGCCGACTTATGACGTCATCGCACCGCCCCGAGCCCGCAGCCCTCTCGCTGACGTCATCACACAGCGCTCCCCGAGGGCCGGGGTCCAGGGACTGAGCACCGGGCCTTGGTCAGTGCCGAGGGCCGGGCGTCTGGTGACCCCAGGGGGACTGCTTACAATCCTGGGATTTTGAGAAAATCTTTTTGCTCCTTGGAAACCCAGGGTTTCACTTTTGATGGCATGTACAGTTTGTTTTACGTTTTCTTCTGTTTTGTGCTTTTGATGCCACTTCCCAGGTCTTGCTGATCCGAGGTTACAAAGCTCACCCTTGCCCGTTAGCTCCTCGTTTACATCTGTGGACCACTGTGAGTTAATCTGTCATTGTGTCTGTGAACTTGAATTCCAGCACCGGGCCTTCCTCAGCCCCAAGGACTAGGGACCGGGGAATGAGGACCAAGGGGGGGGGAGGGAGGAGCTGTGCCCGTAGCAGCCTCAAGGCCAGAGGACCTGGGACCAAGGGTCAGGGTGAGGCCTGAAGACTGGGCCTTCCTCAATGGCCATGTCAGCTGTCCATCCTGCATCTTGCTAGCCGCTCCTGCACCCAATCCTGTGTACACGTTGGTTGTGGAGCAAGAGTATTCGCAGTGAAGATGCCCACACTGTGACATTTCCTGGACTAGGCGATTTGCCAAGAAAGGTTTTTCACTTAAAGTGAACTAAAGATAGGCAGCATGATTGATTGAAAGAAGACAAAGTTAATACATTGAGAAACTTGTCAATTTTTTAGTGTTGGTAACACTTCCAGATGGCCATGCCAGTTGCTGTTTGGAAATTCTCTTTATTCCCTCTGCAATCTGAAACAGCTAAATCCCTCACTTCTCACTGCTGTCAAATCAGACTTTGAAATGAGGATACTGGGTCTAACCAGCTCCATCATGGCCACATGGTAGATAGAGAATTGGGTTTAAGTGGTGCCCTGACACTAGGCCCTGATCAGCTACTTCCTAGATCACAATATCTGCCCAAACCACAACAACTAATAAGTTAGGTTCACATTTTATGAAAAAATTGTTCTACCTGCAAATTGTCAACTTAAATCAGCAACAGAGAAATTGTGTCTTCAAAAGAAGTATTTTATTTGAGAATAACAAGGGATTATACTCTGGTATATGAACCTCATGGTGGGCCAGAGGCACAGAAGAGCATTTAAAAGATTATGAGGGTTTGGCAGAGTGGCTCAGGTGGTAGATCACTCACCTAGCAAGCACAAAGCCCCAAATTCAAAATAAAAAGTAGATGAAAGTTACACAAGATGCTCATGAACACGTGCCCTTGTCATCGATCAATTGATGACAAGCCTGTTGTCCATCCAAGGCTTGTGGTAGCTGTTGGATGGGCTTCCTAGTGGAAGGAATTTTTAGAGGGTTATTATTTTGGCAATCTTTTCTGGTAGCTCTTGCCATTAGTGACATATTCGTGAGAACTACCTCCCATGGCTTCCCAACCCCATTTTACCAGGGTTTAATGTAATTCTGTATCTATGACCCCAACAATGTTCTCAAAACCATCCAGATCTACTGCAGGAATTACATGTTCTTAGGCATACACTGGCAAGGGTAGAGCTGTCAGGTAAGGCCTCAGAGCAGCTGGTGAGAAATGAGGAACCTGTGGCATGGAGTTGGAGAATAGGTAGAAGTTGGATGACTTTTCACTGTTGGTTCTCTATAGAATTAGGTAGGATTAGGTTATATCACAACCAGTAGTGGAGAAAACATATGAAGCAGATACTCAGGGTCAGGAATGACATCTCGCTTTTCTCCCTTCTTCTCGTCTCTCTCCCCTCCCTTCTTTCACCTGCTCATTGCTGACCTCCAGCCCTGCTTGCCAGGATGGGCACATAACACATCTTGGTCCCATTATTTTACTCAATTTCATTTCCTGGTGCCTGTTTAAGAAGGTTGTTCTAGGGGCTAGGAATGTGGCTCAGTGGTAGAGTGCTTGCCCAGCATGCACAGAGTCCTGGGTTCAAATCCTCAGCACCATATACACAGATAAAGTCAGAAATGGTGCTGTGGCTCAAGTGGTAGAGAGGATCAGGAACAGTGCCCAGGCCCTGAGTTCAAGCCCCAGGACTGACCAAAACAACAACAACAACAACAAAAACACACACATTAAAAAAAAATGTTGTTCTAGCCCAATATGGTAGTGCACATCTATAATTCCATCTTCTTTATTTCTTTGTTTTTGCTTCCCCCCCCCCCCCCTTTGGTCATGAGGCCTGATCTCTGGGCCTGGGTGCTGTCCCTCAGCTCTTCAGCTCAAGGCTAGCACTCTACCACTTGAGCCACAGTGCCACTTCTGGCTTTTACTGCTTCTGTGGTACTGAGGAATTGAACCCAGGGCCTCATGCATTTTTAGTTCACAGTTGGTTGGCCTGTTGCTTCTGTGAAGAGGCAGTGCATCTTGGCAGAGGTATGGTACAGCAAAATTAGCCTCATGTCTGCCAGGTAACAAAAACACAGAGAGAAAGGATCTAGATTTCACCATCTTTTCTAAACAAATGCTCCCAGTGATCCAAGCTCACCTACTAAATTCCACTTTTTAAAGATTATACTGTGTCCCCCAAGGTCAGGTCAGACTCAAAATCTAAAGTACAGCCAGGTTATCTCCCAGGAACCTATAAATGTTATCTTTTTTTTTTTTTTCCTGTTCATGGAACTTGATCTCTGGGTCTGGGCTCTGTTCCTCAGCTCTACATCTCAAGGTGAGCACTTTACCACTTGAGCTACAGCACCACTTTCTGTTTTCTGGTGGTTTATTGGAGATGAGTTTCAAGGACTTTCCTGCCCAGGCTGGCTTTGGACCATGATCAGCAGATCTCAGCCTCCTGAGTAGGATTACAGGCATGAGCCACGAGTGCCTAGCTATAAATGTTATCTTGAATCTTGTTACCTTGTATCTTAAGTGAAGGATTTCTATTTTTTTGGGGGGGGGGGTCGGTTGTGGGGCTTGAACTCTGGGCCTGGGCGCTGTCCCTCAGCTCTTCAGCTCAAGGTGAGCGCTCTACCGCTTGAGCCACAGCACCACTTCCACTTTCCTAGTCATTTATTGGAGATAAGAGTCTCATGGGGCTGGGGGTTTAGCCCAGTGGAAGGGCGCCCGCCCGGTGTGCAAGGCCCTGGGTTCGGTCCTCAGCCCTGGAAAAAAAAAAAAGAGTCACAGTTTCCTGCCTGAGCTGGCTTTGAACCGTGATTCTAGATCTCAGCCTCCTGAATAGCTAGGATGACAGGTGCGAGCCACCGGCGCCTGGCTGGGAATTTTTTTTTTGGGGGGGGGGGGTCCGGTCATGGGGCCTGAACTCTGAGCCTGGGCGCTGTCCCTCAGCTCTTCAGCTCAAGGCTAGCACTCTACCACTTGAGCCACAGCACCACTTCTGGCTTTTTTCTTTTTGCTTATGTGGTGCTGAGGAATGGAACCAAGGGCCTCATGCATGCAAGGCAAGCACCTTCCCAGCCCCCCGCCCCCTGCTGGGAATTTTTAATATGAGAGCTAACCCAAAAGCTTTCAGGGCAATCATAGGTGCCATTGTGATTAAGAGACAGATACAGACAGAAGATTGTCAGATTTCAAAAGGAGATCAAATCTTATAAGTACCGTGTGCTATACTGGAGCTCCAGGAAATCAAATCTTAGATCATTGGGAGGGCTTAAATCATTGGGAGCATTTGTTTAGAGAAGATGGTCCTAGCATTTGTACCAAAAGCCCTGGGTTACAAGGGTGTGCTGCTGGAGTCAGTATTAGGTTACCGGTGACGCTAGGCTGCTGTCCTTATGGAGGCTTCTCTTCTGGAATGCCAAGGAGCATCCTTGCCGGAAGCACCGTTGCAGCTCCACACTGAGGGCCTGCAGGGAGCAGTCCACTGGAGGACTGACCAGGCTGGGGCCTCCTCCTCCATGGACTATGGACTCCACCTTTGTAGTTTGTTTAGTGACTCACATTTTTGCTGGCAACTATCATAGGCCTGCTGCCAGAGGAATCTTGGCATCGGTGTCTGACTGCTGCTGCTGGGAGCCGAAGCCATGTTCGGATGGGCACTGGGACACTCAAGAGTGTGCCCCCCCTACCCCTGCTGCTTCCAGCACTTCCGTGCTGAAGAACCCGCATGGGGAGGGACTGCAGGCCCCCTTCAGAGTCTCCAAAGCTAAGCCACCTAACATAAGGACCACTCACCGAGAACTCAAGCTGCTGTTTAAATTTAAACATGCATCAGAATTAAATAAATCCTGTGAAGTTTAAACCAGCTCCCTTGTTATACCATCCAGTTTACAAGTGCACAGTAACCACTGTAGCAACCTTATTAGGGCAAGCACACAGAGAATATTCTCCTCTATAGGACAGAGTACCTACACACCCCAAAATGAGACTGTGAGGCCAGAATGTGCTGCCCCAAAGTCTACTTCTGTGGCATACTTAAGAGCTGGCTAGCAAAGATACTAGAGACATATGAGCAACTGTGAAGAAGAAACATGCATCTGTTGTACGGGAATTCAGTCTAGAGAAAAGAGAAGCCACATTTTGAGAGGTCAGATTGGGAGTCTTTATTAGAAAGCCGACAATGGCAGGTGGACTTGTCACAAAGACTTGCAGCCCTGAATGTGTCTTGCACGAAGCATTTAAGGCAAAATCCACATCTGGGTGGAAACCAAGCCTTCACGAAAGTGTTATGGATAAAACCAAGCAAGCTAGATGAGGATACTTATTAGCTAATCTAATTAAGATTAATTAGATTTTGGCAGAGAACCACACAAACATCCAGGTACATAGAACAAAGAAAGGTTTATTGCAGCGAGAGGAGAGCCGGCAAGAGTCCTTCTCACAAGGGAGGAATGAGAAGAAGCACCCGCCATTGTCTGGGGTTTAGAAGGGGCTAAGAGGTGGAGGCCCTGCTGTGGACCCCACAGGCCAGGGGCCTCATTATGTCGGATTAGGATTGATGGCTGCTATCCAAATGGTAGATAAGGGTCCCGCAGCTACCCAGACCTGAAGGTCACTCTAAGGGTCTCTTGTTGCCTTCTATGGTGGTAGCTGCCCCCGAGGAGTGCCATCCCAAGGTAGAGGAGGCTGGAGGCTGATGATTTGCTGCCTCTGCTACGTGGGCCTGGTGCTGCCTAGGAAGGGAGCGTGCGGAGCGCGGAGAGCGAAGGCGTGGGCTAAGCGTTTCGCTAACAATACACGTGTTACCCGTGGGCAGAGCAAAGTGTGGAGGGGAGCAGCCGGGGCAATCAGGGAAGCAGGGCCCTCCCGACACATCTACCCGCCCAAGGCCGTCCCAGTCACCTCGGAGTTCCCAGCAAGCCTCGACTGGCCTGCAAACGAGCGCAGCGACGGCCACAGGCTGAAGTCGGAAAACAAGTAATTCCAGGAAACATCGGTACAAAATGGTCACCGCTGACAAGACGGGTTGCTTTGGCTTGGCAGAAAAGGGCAACACCGGTCCTGAGCGTCAGCCAGGCCCGGGTCCCGGCCAGGAACCCGAGCCAGCAGGGCCCGCCGCGCGGGCACCCACTTCCGCTACGTCACATTCCCGCGCCGCCGCGCCGCGCCGCGCCCCCGGCCCGGACCGCCCGGGGACCATGGTGGCGCTGGGCCGCGTCCGGGTGTGCGACCCCGGCGCGCTGCTCCCGGAGGGCTTCTGGGCGGCCGTGGCCGTGTGGCTGGAGAGGCCGCAGGTGGCCAACAAGCGCCTGTGCGGCGCCCGCCTCGAGGCCCGCCTGCGCGCCGCGCCGCCCGGCTCCGAGGCCCGGGGCCCCCAGCCCGACCCCGCGGGCGGCCGGCGGGGCGCGGCGGGGCGCGGGCCCGGGGCGGCCGGAGGGCCGGGCCGGCGCTGCCCCGACGACGGCGACCCCGAGCCGGGGTCGGGATCGGCCCCGGCGGGCGGCGGGCGCGAGGACGGGCAGAGCCGCCGCCCGCGGGGAGAGGGACGCGGGGAGGCCGGAGGCGGCGGCGGCGACGGCCCGGCCGCGGACCTGGAGTTGCTGTGGGAACGTTTCTCCCACAGCCTCGCCGTCGGAGACAACCCGGAGATGCTGGCCTTCCTCAGCAGCTGTGGGGACGCGGCGCGCCCGCCCGCGCCCGCCGAGCTCCACCTGGTTCTCAGAACTCTCATCCCGAAAGCCAGCCCCCAGTGCCGGCTTGCGGCCCCGAAGAGAGAGATGGTCGTGCAAGGTAAGGGCAGGTTGGGTTGTGGAAGGATGCGATTTCGCCTAAATGCACGAATCGAATTTCAAGGCAGCTGGAAAACATGAAGGGCGCCTACTGTGCCGGTCCCTGCGGTGGGCCAGAGGGGCTGTAAGGTTTGGGGGGGGGGTGTCTTCAGTGACAAGCTTCTGGGGGCATTGCTGAGGGGAGTGGGGGAGTCAGGCAGATGGGGTCAGGAAAGATTCTAGCAAAGACGCAGACTGGATTCGGTGTTGACTGATAAACAGGAGTCTGGAAGAGGGAGGGAAAGGAAAGCAACTTTTCCTGGATAGAGGGGTGAGTCAACTTGGTGACTGGATGGATGGAAACCTGTTACTCTTCGGGGTGGGTAAACTTTCAGACATTTATTTTGCCTGCCCAGGACCTTGAGACCTGCCACTCCCTGCCTCTAAGATGGTTCAGCAGTTTGCCTTGAGTTTTCTGTTGCCACTGTAACAACTTTCCCTGCACTCTTCACTGGCCAAACCCAGATAACCTGATTTCATCTCTGAATTCTGTAGGTCAGAAATCCTCGCTTGTGGTTCCCTGCCCTGGTCACTCTCCCACTGCCATAATCCCAGCACTGGCAGGCGTGGATTTTACTAGGAGCTCCTGGGAGGGGGTCCATTTCCATGCCCCCAGATAGACAGAGACTACATTCTTCATGGTTGTAGAACTCTGTCCCTCCTCCTTGGTGCCTGTCAGTTCCTAGAGGCCACCCTATGGTTCTTCTTACAGCTTGGTTTTGAGGGGTGGGGGTTTTCTCAGGCCTGGAACCTCTGACTTTTTCTGCCTCCTCCTGCAAAGTTCTCAGCTGTTCACTGCTCATGGGATACCAGATTTCCCTCCTACATAAGGTCTGCTACCCAAATCACATTGGTTAACACAACATACTGCTGAGTGCTGAGCATCAGGGTGTAAACAACTTTGGGAGACCTGTCTCTAGGTTCCTGTGCTGTCTTCCCTGGCCCTCCGTGTCCTCCTTCCTAAGGCTGGGTCCTCCTTCAGGGCCCTCCATGATTTTTCAGTCCAGTCCAGCTAGAAATCTGTCATCAGTGCTGTCATAACCTTAATCTTCCCAGCAGACTGAGAATGTGCCCATTATACCAAGGAGGGAGGGTATGCAGGGCTGGATGATTCCTCTTTTTTTTCCCCTTGTGTCTGTTGTGGGGCTTGAACTCAGGGCCTGGGTCCAGTCCCTGAGCTTTTGTGCTCAAGGCTTGCACTCTGCCGCAGAAGTCACAGCTCCTTCTGGCTTTTTTGGTAGGAGATAACAGTCTCTTGGACTGTCCTTCCTGGGCTAACTCCCAATCTCGGTCTTCAGATCTCAGCCTCCTGAGTAGCTAGGATTGTTGGTATGAGCCACCAGCACTAGATGTGGATGGGATGCTTTTTTTTTTTCTTCCCCAGTCCTGGGACTTGAACTCAGGACCTGGGCACTGTCCCTGAGCTCCAAGTCTAGCACTCTACCACTTGAGCCACTGTATCACTTCTGGCTTTTTTTGTGTATGTGGTTCTGAGGAACTGAACCCAGAGCTTCATGAGTGCTAGGCGAGCACTCGACTGAGCCACCTTCCCAGCTATGGATGATTCTTTATCGCGGGGTGGCTTGTTCACAATGTGGCTGTCTTGGTTGCTGCAGCCTCCCTGCCTCTGCCCACCCGGTGCCAGCTGTGTCCTCACCCTCAAGTCCAAAATGTGACCCTCAAGTGACCAAAAATGTGCACAACATGAAAAGCTTCTAGGGAGCATCGTTCTTGGCCGAGACCCTGTGCCTCCTCCCTCCTCTCAGGAGGTGGTGCTCCATCAAGAGAGCCGATGTGAGAGCTGTCCACCCCAGGCTTCTGCCCTGGGCTCCCGGAAGGTGTGTGTGTGTTCTCTGTAGAGCACACCCGCCTGGTTTATCTGGCTTTGCTGATCATCAGTTGTATGGCCACCAGCAGGGTATATGGTTTCCCTGTGCCTCAGTTTCTTCATTTGTAAGTGGGAGACTTAAAATCTCTTGAGAATTCTTGAAAGATAAGTGAAATTATATGTTATAAAATGTTTACAATAGTTCTTGGTAAGTGTTTAATAAGTGCTAGCATTTTTGGAAAGTGTAGGTTTTCTCTGTAGTTTTTGTATATTTCTTGGCCCTGTTTAGAGACTTGGGCCCAGGCTCACTCTGTCACCTACTGCAGCTCTGCTCAGATGTCATTCATACGCATTTAGATGAATTCAGATTCCCTAGCACCCCACCTCCACCCCCCACCCTTTGATTGCTCAACAGCAGCCCCTGATTGCCACTTCCTGGCCCTCCCCAGCCCTTTTTCTCCCTCTGTAGCCAGTGAGCCCTTTGCTTCTGCTTGCTCTCCACAGATCATGTTCTTTTGCCTGCAGTGGAAAGTGATTTCAGTCTGTTTTCTGGGTTTGTGAAATAGGGTGCACATTCAGTTTTAGTTTCAACTTTGCTATTTTCCTATATCAGAAGCCCTAAGTTTCCACACAGATGTATACAGGGCCTTCCGTGGAGCCGAGGATCTGCTGCTCGCTCTCATTGCATGAGGAGGTGAGTGTAGGATGGCCAGGCCGCACACAGGCCAGACTGCGATGGCCGGGCACCATTCTGAGTCACCCCTGTCGGAAGGTCGTCTGCAGCAGGTATTCCACTTGTGCAGAGGCTCTGTTCTCTTTGCTGTCGGTTCATGCCAACCCCCGGCCCCTGACTCCTGGACACAGCATGTGAGCCTTGCAGTTTCTGGGAGCAGGCCTGTGGCGGCAACATGAGGATTCTAGGAATGGAAAGCACCCACGGCTGTGGCTAATTCTGCTGTCAATAGGCCTGAGCTAAGCAGCGGTGACCTGTCTCCCCTATCATTTTTTCCCCAGATGTCTCTAGAGGAACTGCAACATTTTTACCTTTGGAAGAAGACAGTGAGGGGAACCTAAGAGTGACAATGAGCAATGTATATCAAATTGAGCTCAGTCGCACGGAAGGAGAATGGTAAGAGCCGCATAGGTGGTTCCCCTGCAGAGCAGTCCACAGAGATGTGTGCCCTCTGTCTGTGGCACAGGGAAGATGTGTGGAAGCCCGTGGTAGATGGGCACACCTGGCACGTAGAGCAGGGGGTGGAGCTGTGGGGTCAGCTCTGCACTCGGTTGGTTGGGTAGAAGTGCAGGTTTGCACACAAGGGACGGTTCTATAACCATCTCAGATTGTAAAACATTTTGTAGTTATTGATGTCTTTCTTCCTGTTTTCTTCTTTTGCTACTCAAACACAATCGATAAATAAAAATTAAAAACAGCCGGGCACCAGTGGTTCACACCTATAAATCCTAGCTACTCAGGAGGCAGAGATCTGGGGAATTGTGGTTTGAAGTCAGCCTGGGTAGGAAAGTCTGTGAGACTGTTATCTTCAATTAACCACCAAAAAATCTGGAAGTAGAGCTGTGGCTTAAGTAATAGAGCACTAGCCTGGAGCAAAAAAGGCTTAGCACCCAGGTCCTCAGTTCAAGCCCCAGGACAACCTGCACCCAAAAACCATTTTTTTTAAAACCAGCCCTTCTTAACTCCTGTTTCTCTTGTTTTCAAAGGTTCATTTCTATTTTAATTTTCTGTCCAGAGAGATGGCATTCAGATGGAGTTATTCACCCTAAACCCACCTGGCTTGTAGAGGAGCTGCTGGGCAAGCTGGCCCGGTGGGCTGTGGAGAACAAGAGGAGAGAATTCAAGAGCACGCTCTCTCTGGTTTCCATCATGAGCTACAGCAGGACCTACCAGGAACTTAAAGAGAAGTACAAAGACATGGTCAAGGTAACCACGGTGGGGCGTCTGGGGACGGCTTCGACAGCCTCACACACTCAGGGACTTCTCCAGACTCTGCCAGGATAATCCCTGCCCGTGAGCCTTCTAGCGTGTTCACGTGCCATCATGGAGGGCAAAAGGGAAATCTGCAGTGTGAAAGTCACTGGCCGCTGAGCCAGATACTGTATTAGCACAACCATGGCTGTAAGCTACAAAGAAAGCTGCAGTGCACAGGAGTGGACTGTGTGGAGGAAGGAAATGTCTTGGTGTCTGTCGCAGCTGCTGTGTGACTGAACACCCAAGGCCACAGGCTTGTCTCCACACCGCTCACACCCCTGCTTACCCCACACCAGGCACTGAGAGGCGGATGCCACCTTTTTTTTAGCCCACTGTCTGTGTTCTAGTCGGTACCAGGTGAGCAGTGAGGACCACCACCTTGAGCCCTCTCTGGGGGGCCATCTGAACAGCTCGCAGTCATTTTCTTGCAAAATACATGGGGTGACATTGCACTGGTTATGTCCAGTGATACACAAAGACTGTCTTCCTGTCGGTCTCTTTTTTTGGGGGGGGGTCCGGTCGTGGAGCCTGAACTCTGGGCCTGGAAGCTGTCCCTCAGCTCTTCAGCTCAAGGCACTTCAGCTCTACCACTTGAGCCACAGTGCCACTTCTGGCTTTTTTTTTTTTTTGCTTATGTGGTGCTGAGGAATCGAACCCAGGGCCTCATGGCATGCAAGGCAAGCATTCTACCACTGAGCACCTTCCCAGCCCCTTCCTGTCAGTCTCTTATTGCAAGAAATTAGGGCCAGGCATTGTGGCTCCCACCTATAATCCTAGCTACTCAGGAGGCTAAGATTGGAGGATCACAGTTCAACACCAGCCCAGGCAGAAAAGACTGTGAGACTCCTATCTCCAAAAAGCTGGTAGTGGAGCTGTGGCTTAAGTGGTAGAGTGCTAGCCTTGAGCAAAAAAATGCAGAGACAGTACCCAGTCCCTTAGTTCAAGCCCCAGGACTAGCACCAAAAAAAAAAAAAAAAAGAAATTAGGAATATGTGCTTTGGGAATAGGCTTATGTTTTTTTGTTTTTTTGCATAGTTAGTTCAGTTTGATTTTGTGCTTTTCAGCGATTCTGTAAATATTGAGCAGTGGGGTTATTGCAGAGTAATTTACACATATTTGTGAACATTTCTTAGGTATGGCCAGAAGTAACCGACCCTGAAAAGTTTGTATATGAAGACGTGGCCATTGCTACGTACCTGCTGGTAAGTGTCCACAGACTCACTCACATGAGTGTAGAAAAGCTCCCATAGCAGATCCACCATTAGCAAGAATATTTGCCAAGTCCCCAGCTCCTGGTGGCCCTACTTTGTTTGTCCAGATGCATAATCATGGGCTACACGTGTGGTGGTTTGCCTTTCTTGGTACTTTTCCAAGGGTGTAAAACAAACTGAACTGTGAAATTGAACTTTAGGGAAACAGATTGGACCAGATTATAGCCATAACCATAGGTCACTGTGCAGTGGTCAATAGCATAAATATATGCTTGTTTGTTTGTTTGTTTGTTTTTTGAGCATTTTTGCTCAAAGCTAGCATTCAGCCACTTTGAGCCATAGTGTCACTTCCAGTTTTTAGGTGGTTAATTGGAGTTAAGACTTTCAGGAAGGTGGCTCCGTGAGGCCCTGGGTTCGATTCCTCAGCACCACATAAGCAAAAAGAAAAAAAAAAAGCCAGGAGTGGCGCTGTGGCTCAAGTGGTAGAGCGCTAGCCTTGAGCTGAAGAGCTGAGGGACAGCGCCCAGGCCCAGAGTTCAGGCCCCACGACCCCCCCCCAAAAAAAAAAAAGACTCAGGGCCTTTCCTTCCTGCCTCAGCTGGGTTTGTACTACAATCCTTAGATCTCAGCCTCCTTAATAGGTAAGTTTATAGGCATGAGCTACCAGTGCCCGGCTAATAGTATAACTTTTGGATTATTTAAATATGCATAACTTAAAGGATATATAGAGAGAAAGCATGAAGATGTGACCATTAATTTGTCAACTGGTGCTCAGAGACGAGCACTTGGTGGCTCTGGGGATGGAACCCACGGCCCCATACCTGCTGGGCAAAAATAGGCTGTACCACCACACCAGCTCTGAACATGGTTTCCTGATCGGGAAGAAGCTTTGGTGCCCCCTAGGGTCAGACCAGAGCAGGGCTGGTCCTGGCCATTTCAGACCAGTGCCCTGGTCACAGTCCATCAGCTGGGCCTAGAGCCCCAGGGCCCAGCTGATATCTTTCCACACTACCCTGGAAGTGGGGTTTCTAATCCCAGCAGAGATTGGTGTCTCAATTTTTCTTTTTTTTCCTTGCAGGACTAGGGAGGAGCCCAGGGTCTTGAAAATACTGGATGGGGTACTACCACTGAACTACCCAAACCTTTTGTTTTTTGTTCATTGGATTTTTTGTTTTTGTTTTTGTTTTTATGTCAGTTGTGGGGCTTGAACTCTGAGCCTGAGCACTGTCCTTGTGCTCTTCAGCTAAAGGCTAGTGCTTTACCACTTGAACCACTGTGCCACTTCCAGTTTTCTGGTGGTTAATTGGAGTCTCACAGATTTTCCTGCCCGGGCTGGCTTTGAACCATGATCCTCAGATCTCAGCCTCCTGAGTAGCTAGGATAACAGGCGTGAGCCACTGTCACCCGGCCAACCCTTTGTTTTTTTTTGTTGTTGTTGTTTGTTTGTTTGTTTTGGTCCGGTCATGGGGCCTGAACTCTGGGCCTGGGCTCTGTCCCTCAGCTCTTCAGCCCAAGGCTAGCATGCTACCACTTGAGCCACAGCACCACTTCCGGCTTTTTTTTTTTCTGCTTATGTGGTGCTGAGGAATTGAACCCAGGGCCTCATGCATGCAAGGCAAGTGCTCTACCACTGAGCCAACTTCCCAGCCCAACCCTTTGATTTTATCTTTATTTTTAAAACAGGGTCTTGGCAGATTGTCCAGGCTATCAGAATTGTTGATTCTCCTGCCTTTGCCTTCCCAATATCCGGGATTACTAGGGGGTCCTGCCATGCCTGGCTAGAATTCTTCTTTTTTTTCTTTTTCTTTTTTGTTTGTTTTTGTTTTTGTTTTTGGCGCTTGTGGGGCTTGAACTCTGGGCCTGGGCGCTTGTCCCTCAGCTCTTCAGCTCAAGGCGAGCGCTCTACCACTTGAGCTACAGCATCACTTCCGGTTTTCTAGTGGTTTATTGGAGATAGGAGTCTCACGGTCTCTCCTGCCCGGGCTGGCTTTGAACCGCGATTCTCAGATCTCAGCCTCCTGAGTAGCTAGGATTACAGGCGTAGGCTACCGGCGCCCGGCTAGAATTATTCTTGAATAGAATGATTTACTGGCTGGCTTTATTTTGTATTTCCTCTTTATCCAGGTCCTATGGGAAGAGGAAAGAGTGGAGCGGGGATTAACAGCGAAGCAGTCCTTTGTGGACCTGGGCTGTGGGAATGGCCTCTTGGTCCACATCCTGTGCAGCGAAGGGGTGAGCCAGACTCAGGACCTGTGCAGGAGGCTCTCAAGTCAGCACAGGTCCTGCCTCTCTTTCTGCTCTGGTCTGGACTCAGTGGGTATTTGTTCTCCTAGGGTCACCAGAGGACCAACATGGGATGGGAAATTTGGGAGCAGGGGAGTGGAGGCCTCTGGAGCTGAGATCTCCTCTGTGCTTGTATGTCCTGAGACAGCCAGTGAGCCTGGCCTGGGGCAGGGAAGTGGGAGTGTCCTGGGCTTGACCTTCACCTGTCATTGCTAGTGTGCTCCCTTGACTCCACCCCCATTAAGATTCACAGTGACTGCTGGCAGTGCAGGCCTCCACCAGGGTGCCCCTCACAGCATCTCAGAGCGCTGGGGACTGTGCACTATCCTTCAGCGCCAGGGCCTCCTGCCCCGCCTGTGCAGGGCCTTGGCTTGCTCCTGCCATGTGCCAAGCCTAACCTCTGGTTTCTCAATCTGATTCCTATAGCATCCAGGCAGAGGGATTGATGTCCGAAGAAGGAAGATCTGGGACATGTATGGACCCCAAACTCGGCTAGAGGTACTGGCCTAGCCATTCCCTTGATTTCCACACAGGGGTCTGTCCCCTGGTGGGTCAACTAGACTGCTTACCAGGACCGCATTCATGTTCATCTGAGCTCTCTGTGCCTCTGACCATATAAAATAATATTTATCAAAATGAGTTCCAGGAAATGGAAACAAGGATAAAAGAGGACTAGAGGTATGGCTCAAGTGGTAAAGTGCCAGCCTGAACTGGAGGGCTAAGCAAGAGCACAAGGCCCTGAGTTCAAGTCAAGGAACCAGCAAGAAGAGCAGACAGACCAGGACAGATGGAGGTGCTTTATATTTTGCACAGCTGCTGGTTACAGGGAAGACAGGACCTGGCCTGCAACTGAGGCCCTGCCTCCTCCCCTGTGCCTGTTGTGCAGGAGGGGAGGACAGGAAAGAGGAAGGGGGAGCCCCTGCTTTGGAGGGCCGTTCTGCAGGGGATGTCTCTTTGCCTCTTCTCGTAGGCCAGCTTGTTCAGACATTGAGCAGGTGGTGGCCCACAAGGTAGCATGTTGGCGTAGCTGCCCCTCCCGTGGCGCCCCCTCCCGTGGCGCCGTGGGTGTGGTGCCGCTGGTGGGTTTGCTTTAGGATCTCCATTTTCACAATTCAATGCCCAGGTCAGACGGCTTAATTAACGCTAGTGAGAGAGAAGAGTGTAGTGGGCTGTGGCCTCAGCTGCCCGTGGCCAGTACTGCCACACCAGCCTTACCCCAGCCTGGTCTGGAGCACCACGCGTGGGCGCTAGCCATTTCCTGTGCACATAGAAGTGAAGCTCGAGACGCCCGTCTCCTCTCAACCACTTACATTCTTTATTTGTTCTACACATGCACACGATGCAGTAAGATACGCACTGCTTCTAAAACCTCAGGTTTGAAGAGTGCCCGGGAGGCTCTGGGCCTGAGTGTGTGACCTCAGATTCAGACCGGTTAGCAGAGTTAAGCTTGGAGTTTGGATGTAGGGTCCGAGAGCAGAGTGGGAGGACTCACAGGGTGGGAGGACTCACAAGGAGAAGGCACTCAGGGTGGGAGGACTCGGGTGGTTTCAAGTCCCCAGTTACTGTGTCATTGGATAAGACCCTGAAGTCCCAAGGAAAGCAGTTGGCATGGGTCCCTGAGCACCAAGGTGCTAGTTGTTTCCTAGAGGTTCCCAACAGCTGCTTTGGCCCTGGCAGGAGCCATCCACCCAGAAACTTCCTAGAGCCTGCATTTGGGCCCGCTGCCAGCGAGAACTTGGGTTCAGGTCCTGTCTATTTTTCCTAGTCCCTGCCTCCCTCCTCAGTGAAGAGAGAAACAGTTTGTGGTCTCAGCGACCCCGTAGCTCCATTAGTGTTTGTGTTCTGTCATGACGGGGCAGTCACTTGCTTGCTCCCGGTGCCTTGGGCGGCTACAGAGGCCCTGGCCGTGCCATCTCATTCTCTGCCTTTCTCCAGGAAGGTGCTATCACCCCCGATGACAAGACCCTCTTCCCTGGCGTTGACTGGCTGGTTGGCAACCACTCAGACGAGCTCACGCCCTGGGTGCCCGTCATCGCAGCCAGGTGAGCGGCTGGCGGGGTGCTCCTTCTGAAGGCTAGCTAGGATATGCAAAACGACGAGTATGATTCACCTCATATCTCTGTTGGCCAGTACTGAACATTTCTATCTAGTTTGGAAAGGTGTGTCTTTTTCTGGATGGTTTTTCTCTAATACCAAAGGTTTGTCTTTAAGAGGGAAAATCTGTTAAGCACGTAAGCACTGGGCATCAACCTTGGTCTCTTCTCAGTGGGGGCTGGGTAGTGTCAGGGCAGGTGGTGTGTCCCTTGGGGGCTGGGCACTGTCAGCGATGCTGCAGGCCCCAGGAGCCCATTGCAAAGCTAAGAGGCGCCTTAGCACTTGTTACCCAGGCTCCTTCAGCCACGGGTCTTTTATTTTATTTTTTATTTTTTGCTAGTCATCGGGCCTGAACTCTGGGCCTGGGCGCTGTCCCTCAGCTCTTCAGCTCAAGGCTAGCGCTCTACCACTTGAGCCACAGCACCACTTCCAGCTTTTTCTGCTTATGTGGTGCTGAGGAATTTGAACCCAGGGCCTCATGCACGCAAGGCAAGCGCTCTACCATTGAGCCGCCTTCCCAGCCCCAGCCACAGGTCTTTTAAAAGGTACTGGGGAAAGCCCAGGTCTCAGCTGACAATGGAGGGCCAGGAAGTTGTTTTGTTAATTAGACGCATATTTTACTGCAAACACACTGCTATGTGGATGTTAAAGTTCCCTTGGGGGAGGCTGTCAGTCGTGTTTTATGTAAGCGGCATACTGGTCATTGGCACACTGGCCATGTTGGTGCTGACCGTGCTCAGCTCTGTCTCCTGCGGCTGCTCTAGGTCCTCCTATGACTGCCGCTTCTTTGTCCTTCCCTGCTGCTTCTTTGACTTTGCCGGGAAATACCGCCGGAGGCAGAGCCAGAAGACACAGTACCGGGAGTACCTGGACTTCATCCAGGAGGTGGGGCTCTCGTGCGGCTTCCACGTCCAGGAGGACTGCCTCCGGATCCCGTCCACCAAGAGGGTGAGTCCTGGACAGCATTGCCTGGAGGGGGAGGGGAGGACGCGTGGGACCAGGCGCAGAGAGCCACAGTGGACACAGTCAGGCCTGGAAAAGAAACCATGGACTCTTCCAGGGACTGGTGTCCACACTTGTAATCCTAGCTACTCAGCAGCCTGAGATAGGAGGACCCCAGTTTACAGCCTGTCTGGGCAGAGAAGTCCATGAGACTTGTATCTCCAATTAACCACCAAAAAGCTAGAGTGGAGTAATGGCTCAAGTGGTAGAATGCCAGCCTTGAGCAAAAAAGCCTAGGGAGAGCACAAGTTGTGGTGCTGGTCCAAAAAGCCATGGATTCACTTGATCAGAGCTGCAGGGCTTGGTGTCGATGGCAGCGTGGTATGCGCATGCCTTGTACATGATCTGAGCCGTGCCCAGGGCCAAAGGCAGGTGCTGCTCTGCTCTACAGTGTAAGCCACAATGGAGCAGGTGCAGCGGCTCAGAGGCTGTGGCTAGATCAGCCTTCTTGGCTCTGTGGGCCATGCCAGGGAGGAGGGGCAGACCTGAGATGTCCCCCGAGGTTGCTGGGACAGTGTCTCCACCTTCCTGAGGCCCCTGCCAGGCTCCTATGTATCTTTGTTCTGCCAGGTTGACGTAAGGCCTTACCCTCTGCCTTGGAGAATGCTTCAGTAGTAGAAGGGTCTGCACCTTGGGTCAGGGCAGACAGGAATGGAACATTTTTAGGCTGCAGGTGCTAAACTCAGTAAGTGAATAGTTGGCAGGTTGTAAATCATTGATGGCACTTGCTTGGGCTGTTCACTGTTGTCTTTTTTTATTTTTAGCTGTCTCTCTGTGTGTTTTACTGGGGTTTGACCTCAAGGCCTACTTACTTGGCTGATATGCCACATCTCCAGCCTGCTTTTGGCTGGGATTCGTTTAGAGATGAAGGGTTACAGGGTTTACTGACTGGGCTGGCTTCAATTGTGATCCTTTAGATCTCAGCCTTCTGCGAAGTCAGAATAGACACTTAGGTTTTTATTTTTAAATCACTTACCATGGTTTTAGTTTTTGAAGTTGGGACTTTGGGGTTAGGGATGTAGCTCAGTAGCAGAGCACTTAACGAACATGCACGAAGCCTAGGCTCTACCCCCAACACTGCAAAGAATTTCAGAAAGGATGTTTTTCATGACCAACTACTCCAGAGCAAGTGGAGAACTTTGAATTAACCCGTGAGCCTACTCGAATCCCATTTTGCCCTCTTTTCAAGCACAGGTCTGTCTCATTGGGAAATCCAGAACTTACCCTGCCTCTGGAGAGGCCTGGATGGATGAGCAGAGGACCCGGTACATTCGTGGCCGGCAGGGTTGCCCCGCGAGCCCTCCTGGTGGCCAGCATTCCTCTCCTGCACCCCGAGTGGTTGGCAGCAGCCTCCAAGACGGTTCCAGAGCCTCGGGTGTGGGGGCCGAGGGTGAGGCTGAGGCCAGGCCCTCAGAGCGGGGAGTCGAAGACCCTGCCACTGCCGGCCGGCCCTGGCTGCCTGGATTCCGCCCCAGAGAGAGAGCCCAGCGCGCAAGGAATTGTGCCACCCTCCCTCCAGGCTTTGCTGACCAGGTGGTTTTGCAAGTGGCAGAGTTGCTGTTAGGTGGAAAGAAGCTAAACCCAACGGGTTCTCAAGAAGGAAGTGTGAAGGCCTGGAACAGCGGAGGTGGGTCGTGGCCCTCCCCTGCCCAGGCCCGTACAAGCCACAGCTTCACTCCCAACCTCCTGGTAGCTAAATAGACCCGGGGTAGAGTGAAGGTGCCATCTGCAAGCACGCTGTTCACAGCTGTCTTTATAGTCCTGTTAGCATAGAGGACTGGGGGTGACCTTTGATCCTTAACCTTACAGAGATATCAGGGTCGACCACGACGGCTCATCTCAAATCTAGAAATCACACAGCCAGAAAACTGATCACCAGATGCTAGAAAGATGCACTATCCCCTTGAATACAAATTTGATACTTTAATTCAGCTGCAAAGCCTCCCACCCCACTCCCTGGAATTCCAGTGGCTTTCCGGAAAAGCTGGGCCAGAGGGAACCCCAGGGCAGTTGTAAAGATTCCAGTTGGAAACCTCCAGAAGGCTCCCTTGGCCGCCAGAGGGCGGTGTGGGCCCCCTGCCTGCTTCCAGAGTGTGAGCCATTCTGGAGCCCAGGTGCCCCACCTCTGCCTCTTGGCTCCTCCCTGGCACAGGAGTCAGTGGAGCGGTAACACCTTCCTCCCCGAGCCATGTCACCTGCCCAGTGACTGGTGGGTCCGTGTCCCCCTCCATCTCTGTCATCTCTCTGCACGTGTAACGTGTATGCTCAGGACCTTCAAGTGTGTTCTCCAGTCGCGTGTCTGCTCAGGAGTCCAGGCCTGAGCACCCCGGGGTCCTGTGGCTGGCAGGCATGTCACTGATGCCTGTCACTGGGGGCTGAGCCACCCCCAGGCTTTGGGGTCCCCAGGTAGCAGGCAGAGCCACCCCCAAGCTTTGGGGTCCCCAGGTAGCAGGCAGAGCCATCCCCAGACTTTGGGGATCTTTAAGGAGGAGGCTGAGCCAACCCCAGGCTTGGGCGGCTTGGTGGAGCTGCAGGAGCCTAGTGGATTAAAAGTCAGGAACAGCAAGCACGGGGACTGGAAGGTAGTGAAGAGTTGACTTCTCCAAGAGGAAGTCAAGGCCACTAGAAGAATGTGCAGGACCTGGAAACCGGTTGTCCGTCTCAGGGTCCCAGGCTGTTGGTTTCTGTCCCCCCCCCATGTTCTCCCCTCAGGCAGTTGGAGTGTGACTTTGAAGCAGTGGAGACCCTCTCCTGGGCGGTGCCTGAGGCATTGTGACCTCCTCCTCCTTCCTTTAGACAGTTTGCCAGGGTGAGGCGGGCTTATCTGAAGCAGGCCACACCCTCTCCTGGGCGGTGGCTGCCTGGGAGGCTTGTGTAACTCCCTGGCCGCCACCGAGCTCTGTCAGGTGTGGATTCCATTGAGGTCCTGCTGCACACATCGTGGTGTGTAATCCCTTCTTTGGGCACGCCCACTTTTCAACAGAGAGCCTCTCCTTGGCAGAAGTGGCTGGGGAGCTGGACAGGGCGACCCTGCGGAGGCTGAAGCGGGAGTGCGGAGGCCTGCAGACGCTGCTCAGAAACAGCCACCAGGTGTTTGAAGGTGAGCGCGGGGCGGCCGCCCTGCCTGCAAGGGCCCAGAGCCGCTGCTCGGGGGATCGTGGCGGAGCCTGCAGCGTTCTGCGTGGCCGCCGGGGTGGGCCGAGGCTGCCCTTCCTCCTGGACTTGCCACGGCCTCTGGTGCGGAGGCTGCTCTCCTGCTGCCATCAGAAAGTCACGTGGCTGGGGGGGGCTCACGCTGCGCCTTTGGACACCTGCAGGATCCAAGTGCAGGGCCAGCAGGACGAGGGGCGCTTCCACAGTCTGAGCTGGGTTTCTAGGTGGGTGTGGGACCGGGTGTGCACTGAGGCTGGTACCTTGGCGTGCACGGGGGGTTCACAGATTTCCACACTCACATGCGTGTGTAGGAATAGGGTGGGAAGAACCAGCGATGCTGGGGGTGGGTCAAGTGGCCCAGCAGGGTGGGAAGGAGCAGCCCCCACGTCCCCGCCCTGGGCCTGCTGCACTCTGGCTCAGGTTCCCATTCGCCCCTCTGCCCCACCTCAAGCTCTGTGGTTGTAGGCAGTAGAAGGAAGCTGCCCGTGGCCTGCACCAGCTTCTCCTCCATGTCTGTCCCGAGGTGGACCCAGCCTTCTGCGTGCAGGACGGAGGGATGCGCAAGCCCGCACCCTGGTGCCGAGGCCCAGACAGGAGGTTTGGGCAGCAGCCTGGGGCTCGTTCAGGAACAGGTCTCTGCCAGAGGCACTGCTGTTTATGCCTCTGCCCATGGCCCTAGACCGGAACTGGAGAGGCCACCACGATCCTGTGTGCAGAGCATGTGCATGCACTGCCCCGTGTCCCTCCCGACACAGTGTGCACGAGCTGCTGTCTGGGTGTGAGCACAGGTTGCTCAGCCCCGTGTGTGCAAGCACCTCTGAAGATCTGCACACTGCCTTGGGCAGGCCAGGTGCCATTGGCAGCTGAACTAGGTTCCTGGTAGCAGCTGCCACTTGAGTGGGTGCTGCTGGTGCTGGGGGTGGGCAGGCTGGGGAGCAGGCCGGAGCTGGGGGGTGGGGGTAGAGGAGTAGGAGACCCAAGGCGACCCTCAGGAAGAAGTCGCTGGTGGTGCTGGGGGGTGGGCAGGCTGGAGCTGGGGGGTGGGGAGGTGGGGGTGGAAGAAGACCCAAGGCGACCCTCAGGAAGAAGCTGCTGGAACCCAGCCTGTGGCCCAGCCAAGCTAGGCAGCAGTTCCTGGAATCTGCACTTCCTTCCACAAAGCTTCAACCCATGAAAGCACTGCAGCCCCAGGGGCCGCTGGGCCCTGCTTCCAGCACATCTCCTTTGAATTGGTGAAGGAGTAACTTCTTTCCTTAGGAGCAAGCGCGGCTTGCTTTGGGTGGGCGGGGGCATGGTTAGTTTTGGAATCGCTTCTGTGTGGGAGGCAGCACATAACTTTCCTTCTAAGAGTCCAGCAAAAATATGTAACAACACTGGCCTCCCTCTGTGGGAGGCAGCGCTGGCTTTTTGCTTAATGGGATTTGTTTTGTTTGTTTTGCTAGTCCTGGGGTTTGGGGACTGTCCCTGAGCTGCTGCTGCTCAAGGTGAGCGCTCTACCGCTTGAGCCACAGTGCCACTTCTGGCTTTTTTTGAGTGGTTTATTGGAGGTAAGAGTCTCACAGAGCTTCCTGCTTGGGCTGGCTTTGAACCTCAATCCTCAGATCTCAGCCTCCTGAGTAGGATTACAGGCGTGAGCTGCAGTGTGGCTGGTGGTGAGCAGTGTGTGGTGTGGGCCGTGAGTGCTGACCCGGTTGCGTGCCTCTGGGGCCTGGGCTGAGGGCAGCTGTCCTGGGGAGGCAGGGACTCCTGTCCCAGTGCTGGCCGGCTCCGCACGCAGGACTCACCCCCCTCCTGCCCCACCTGGAAGATGTGGACACAGCTCCAGGGGGTGGGGGGTGGGGGAGGTGTCCAGGGCTTCCGGCCTTGGGGTCCCACTGCCGGTGCCCCTGTGCCGCAGTGCCCGGGGCCCTCTTTATCCACACAACTCTGCTCTGAGCGGGGCAGGAGGCCTGAGCCAGCCCTGCTGCCTGCTGGCACTGCAGTGGGAGCGGAAGGTCAGACACAAGTGAGCGCAAGAAGCGGGTGCTGGTTCCTGTGATCCATGGCAAAGCGGAGGGCACGCTTCTCAAGGAGAGCCGGTGGCGGCCTGTGCTCCTGGGGCAGCCCCTGTGGCGCCGGCACGCCCTGCCTCGGATGGGGTCTAGGGCAGGAGCCCGGCAGTGCTGGCAGCCTGGGCGGCCTCTGCGGGGTTCCCAGTGTCCTCAGAAATCCCGAGCCAGCAGGGTGGGGTCTCGGGTGGAAGCCCCCCGAGGGTGGCTGCCAGCAGAGCGGCCTCTGGGCGGGGGTGAGGGGGTGCTTGCCACATAGGGTCCCGTGCCCACAGTGGCCAGCCTGTGTCCTGTGTCCTGTGTCCCCAGAGCTGCCGCTCTGGGGATGGCAGGTCAGGAAGCGGGCTGTGCTGGCGTACCCGGGGGCAGCCCAGGCCTGTGGTTTCCAGGGCCAAATATTTACTGTCAGCCACCTCTGCCCACGGGCCTGCTGCCTCCCCCGCTTGCAGAGGCACGGGAGTGGGTGAGGGCGGACGGCTCAGAGGTGCCTTTATTCCTCCCCGCCGCGCTGTCTGCAGGCAGCCCTGCGGCTGCCAGGGGAAGCAGGAAGGATCCGGCCGCTTTGGCCAGGTTTCCTGAGGCCCCGCTGTCCTCTGAGGATCAGACAGCCGAGAGGAAGCCCTGGACTGCTCCTGACTCTGGTCATCCCGTGCTTTGATCCCCTCCCCTCCTCTCGGGGGACAGGCAGCCTGTGTGGGCCTCCCTCCTGGGCACCCCTCCCACACACACACACCCTGCTTTGAGGTCAGCATCAGCCACAACAGCCTCTCTGGCACCAGCCCACCCATCGCTGATTCTGCCAGCAGCCCGCCTGTCTGTCACTGGTTTTGCAGATGTCCTTCTTGGGGTGTCTGCTTCGGGTCCTGAGGACTGTTGGTGGACGGGTGCATGGACCAAGTGTGTGGGGGTTGGGGCGTGGGAGGCAGCCCAGCCTGCCTGGCACCTGCCTCTGAAGTGCCCTTGAAGACCAGCCACCCAGCACCTGCTTTCCTGCGTGAGGGCCCAGCCATGCTGGTCCCCCAGGCCCGGTGGGGCGCCCAGCCTCCCTGCCTCCTGCAGGTCAGCTTGCCCAGGCCCCCAGTAGCCTCCTGCCTGATGACCTGCCTCACCAGGATCGGGACTGGGGTCTCCACAGAGCCAGGTCCTGCGTCGTGCCCCAGGGGCTCCTGTGTGGTGGGGGCTTAGGACCAGGCACTGGTGACTTTCTGGGCTAAAGATGTGGCTGTGTCTTCTTTGTTCCAAACCTCAGTTCTGCACGGGCGAGTTCGCATTCGAGACTGGAGACAAGAGCCACAGAGGGAGAGGCGGCAGGGGGCCTTCAAGACCCGCCTGTGTTGGTTCTTCACTCACCACCCGGATGGCTGTGTGCTGCCCGCTGCCAGCTGCCCATTTGCCCATGGGCCTGGGGAGCTGCGGCCGGCCCACGGAGGCCGGGCCTAGAGGCTGCGCTCCTGGCTGGCTGCTCCTTGGCTCCTGCTTCCTCTGAATTCCTGAGACACAGCCAGAAGCCAGAGGCACTCCCCAACGTGGGACACCCCGGGTTGCTGGGCATGTTATAGTCACAGCCCGGTCTCCGTGCGGCTGCCTCCTGTCGGCCAGCGTGTGTTTGCAGCACATCTCCACAGCGGCCCTGTGGAGACCAGGGCAGCACAAGCTGCAGGCTGGCAAAGGTGCCATGAGGATCAGGGAGTGCAGAGAAGGTGCCCAGGCGCCTGCTGGCGTCGGACTGGACGCTGCCACCTCGTCTTCCCTCCCCTTCTCCAGAAGGCCTCCCAGAAATGGCGTTTCCACCTTAAATGGTTTTGTCATTTGTTTGGTTCTTGGTGCTCCTAGGATTTGGGCTCCGCCTGCAGGAGTGTTCCACACGGAGCCGTGCCCGTAGCCCCCACGTGGCGCCCGAGCCCCCTCTGCATGGCCTCATGCGTGCTCCGGCCAGGCCGCCCTCTCCGAGCTGTGAGGAGGCCAGGGGCGTCCCCCTGTACCTGCTGGCCCCCCATGAGCGCCAGGCACGGGGAGCAGAGACAGCTCAGCAGCAGGGACGGGACGGAAGGGTTTCTCGGCTCCCTCCCTCCCCAGTCTGCATGCCCGCTGCTGCGCCCCGTGTCTTTGGCAGCCTGGTCAGCAAGGCGAGAGCCACGGCCGCCGCCCGCACTGGTAGGAGTCAGGAGCCGGGCTCTGCAACCGCCCGTGCCCTGGCCCGGACCCACTCCACTCTGTTGCTCATTTGACCCGATTTGTCTTTAGTTCTGGACGGTTTCTGGGTGCTGGAATCCCGGAGTGACCCGCGCCTGCCCTCCACCCCCACGCCTTGGCCCAGGCTCTTTCTGTGGGTGACCGGCCAAGTGCTGCGTGTGCACTTCCCATGCCAAGTGAGCCCAGGCTGGGAAGGCAGCGGCCGCTCAGCAAGGCTCGGCCTCTGGCTGGGAGCACAAGCAGAGGTTCGGGTCAGAGCAGTTGCTTGGCTAGCCAGGGCATTGGGCCGGGCCACTGTCCACACCCACGAGGGTTGGGCCGCGGTTGGGAGTCGGGTGGGATGGGTCACCTCCAAAGCCTCTGCAGAACTTGTCGAGGCCGGGCTGCCCCGGGGGCGTCATTCTGCCTGGAGACAAGGCTCCCGCGTGGAGTCCATGTGGTGATGGTCGCAGAGTTGTTGGGTGGTCCCCCCTGAGTGGGAGTGGGGACCATGCTGCATCCAGCCTGGTCCTTGGGGCCGGCGGGCCCCTCCCAGTGCCAGGGGGCCGGAGTGCCCTCCCTGGACCAGACTGGGGCTGCGTCCTCCCAGGGGGAGAAGCTGGCCTAGCCCAGGCCCGTGGCCTCTCCCCGAGTTCTTCCGGCGCCCGACCTCGGGTGAGGGGAAAGACCCTGCAGCCGGCAGCAGTGGGGGCTGCTGCTTCGCCCCTGCCCTCCACGGGTCCTTCAGCCGGCACTGGAGCCCCAGGGGGCCAGGGCCCCTCCCGAGAGGACATGCTGCAAGGCTGTCCCGGCTCAGCCTGTGTCCTCCCACGCAGACGCGGAGGATTGAGGCGCAAAGTCCTGCGACGTGCATGAGGGCTGGGACACACGTCTGACCTTGTGGGGTCCCCTGAGCGCAAAACAGCCTGAGTCAGAAGGGCCAGGACAGGCCCGCGGGGGCTCTTTCTCCCCACAGACGAGCTGAGGGAATCCCATCCAAAGGTTGGAGCCCCTACCTCCCAGCTGCTCCAGGGAGCCCCTCCTGCCTTCCCAATGACCAGAGAGATTTGTGGGCATGAGCCCTGGGAGAGGGAGGGGCTGTGCGGGAGGAAGATGCATCTCAAAGGAGGCTTGAAGGAATTTGCTGAGCAGGAAATATTTTCTGGAAAGTTCAATGGGGCGCCTGTGGAATCCCAAATATCCACACCACTAGGACGAGATGTGTGCCTTAGAGGCCTCTGAGACTGGGCTGGCCAGACTTCTGCTTTCCCACAAGGCCACGGCCCCAGGGCAGGGCAGAGGGGCAGCGGGGCCCTGCCTGAGCTCTTAGCAGGTCAGCAGTGGGGAGACAGCCGAACCAAGGCTTTTCTTTTTTTCTTTTTGGTCTGTCGTGGAGCTTGAACTCTGGGCCTGGGCACTGTCCCTCAGTTCTTCAGCTCAAGGCGAGCTCTCTACCACTTGAGCCACAGCGCCACTTCCAGTTTTCTGGTGGTTCATTGGAGATGAGAGTCTCACAGCATTGCTGCCTGGGCTGGCTTTGAACCGTGATCTTCAGATCTCATCCTCCTGAGTAGCTATGGTTACAGGCGTGAGCCACTGGCGCCCGGCTCCGAGCCAGGTCTTGAAGTGGAGGGTGTTTGTGACAGGGCTCTCCCCGCAGACACTGGCTCCTGCGAGAGTTCAGGTTCTCCCAAGTGGTCCGGATGCAGGCAATGGGCAGGCCAGCCCAGTGGGCACTGCTAGTGCTCTGTGTGCCCAAGAACCACAGTCCCATGCCCGTTTCCCTGATGACTGATGCTACCCTTCCCATATGCTAATCAGCCACATGCATGGTTTTTTTTTTTTTTTTTTTTTTTTTTGAGAAATGGCTAGTCTAACCAGATGATCATTGTAAAGTCAGATTGTTTTTATTTTGAGTTGAAAAGTTATATTTGTACTCTGGGAGTCAGACCTGTATCCTATGGTATGCAGCATTTTCCCGCATTCACTGTGTTGCCTGTTCACATTTTGTTTTAAATTATTGTAGGGTGCTGGGTGCCGGTGGCTCAAGCTGTAATCCTAGCTACTCAGGAGGCTGAGATTGGAGGATTGAGGTTAGAAGACAGCCTGGGTAGAAAAGTCCTTGTGAGACTTACTCCAATAAAACACTCAAAAACTGGAAGTGGTGCTGTGTCGCAAAGTAGTAGAGCCCTAACCTTAAATATAAAAGGCTCGGGGACAGTGCTTGGGCTTTGGAGTCCAATTTTTCAGTGTTTTCCTTATGTTACTTTGGGTTTCATGGTTGGGAAATTTGCCATATCTGAGGTCACCAACATTCATGCTTAATGCTTCTAAGTTGTTTCCGTTTTAGACCTCTAGTTAGGTTTTGTATATGCTGTGAGGTAGGGATGTGGGCTGCTTTTCTGCATGTTGCTCCTTCCCCTTGAACCATGAGGGTGCTCTGATCCTGGCCTTCTCAGAAGCTGGGATTATAGTGTGAGCCATCTGTGCCCAGCCTTTTTTTTTTTTTCTTGTTTAATAATACATTCTTTGAATTTCTATCAGAGAATTCCCGCATCTGCATCGTCTTGGCATGGGTGGCAGCTACCTGCCTTCCCCATGTAGCCTGAGATTTTCCTGGTGCTTAGGGGGTCAGGTCGTTTGGGATCGCGTCCTGAGTGTGTAGAATATGGTGCTCCAGGGTTTAGTTCAGCAGGGGATGGGCCCAGCCTTGTGTGTGGGGTTCAGCTGCAGTTCTGTGTTCAGCCTTTGCTGTGGCATTTGCATTCATCCTGACTTACATCCCCCAGTGGCCAGTCTGGGGTGTGAGCCCTGCCTGGTCCTCTTCACTGAGCGGCCAGTGACCCTGGCCCACTGGCCAAGATGACATCCATCTGCTGTAAAAGGCCATCATCTGCCAAGGCTCAGCACAGAGGCCAGTGCGGTTTGGGGCCTGTGGGGCCGAGGCACCTGCGGGAGCTCATGGTACAACCTTTGCACTTTACCCTGTGCCTGAGGGGCCCCAGGCCTCACGGTACAGGGCACAGCTGGTGGGTGGCCAGTGTGGACAGAAGAGCCTGCTTGGGGCAGCCAGCACCAGTGGAGCCAGACGGCCCCTGGCCCGTGGCCAGGGCTCCAAGGTACTGGGTGTAGTCACACCCCACTGGGCTGCTGGCAGGAGCCCAGGGCTCTCAGGAAAGGCCGAGCCCCTGGGGATGAGCAGGTGCCTACATGGTCTCCCCCTCCAACGGTGCGGAGGGATCTTACAAAGGTTTGACCTCGCCGTTCCCTGGCTGCTCAGTGAGGCTCGGGGCTGTTGCTGCAGTCTTTTAAGGAGCCCCCTGGCCGCCAGCCCCTTCCTCTTCCTCTTCCTCTCCTCATCCGCCAGCCCTAGGCCTGGCCCATCTCTGACCACCTGTAGGCCTTGGAGGCCGTTCTAATCCTCAGCTGTCCTATATTTAAAATGGAGATAGTAATATCTGCCTCACAGGCTTGGAAAGAGGACTGAACAGGGGAATACGGGCAAAGGCTTGGCATGGTAACCCGGGCACACAAGAGCTTATTCCATGTATATATCCTCTTAATTACCACCACAATCCACATCCCCATCCCAACATCATCGCCACCACTACCGCCACCATCATTACCACTACCACCACCATCATCATCACTGCCGCCGCCACCGTTACCAACCCCATCACCAAACTACTATGATCACCACCACCGTTTCCACCACCCAATACCAACATCACCACTGTTAGCACTGCTTCTACTATATCACCACCACCAGATGCCAATACCATCATCCATGACGATTCATTGTGTCGTTGGCACCACCATTACCATCGTCACGCCCCTAACTGCCTTCCTCCTGTTCGGCTGCTCATCTGCCATCTGCACCATCTCTGTGGGCCCCTCAGCGCTCCTTTGTCCTCTGAGTTCACGCTGTTTGGGGGTTGGCTTCTGCTTTGTTTCCCGACTCCACGAGAGCTGACCCAGCGAGGGCTGGGTTCACCCCATACCCCAGAGATCCACACCACCCAGCCCGGGCCAGCCTAGGCCTGTGCAGGGAGCTTCTCCCCGTGGGCTCACTGCAGGCGTGGGCCACGCAGGGCCCCAGCTCTCGTAGGCACCTGCTGTGTGCTTAGGCTCAGCTGCTTCCGCTTGGTTTATCCTCCAAGGACCCTAGGAAGCTAGCCCTGTGCTACTGCAGATGCAGGATCTGGCTTAGGGACATGACGACGCATCCAAGGTCCTGCGGTGACCAGCATTGGAGCCAGGGCGGCTGGCTCTGCCACACGCTGGCTGCCCAGGTTGGCACTGTGTCTGCAGCAGCCCCGAGTGGAGGACCTGGCCTGGGTAACTGATCCTGACTTGCTGTCTGTCCACCTCTTCCCCTGGCGCGACCCCCCCCCCAGAGCAGTGCTGACCTGCCTCCTCCTGGGACAGCTCCCTGGATACATGAGCAAAAATATCAGAGCTGGGGGGGGGCGGGCGCATGGGGGGGGCGCAGCAGCCACTGGAATAGAAACAATGAGCGGCTTTGTGAGGAGCCAGCAGCTGGAATTTGAGCTCTTTCTTGGAGACTTGCAAATAGAACCGCACTCTCGCCCCGCCCAGGGGGTGGGATGGGGTGGGGTGGGGGCAGCCCAGGCCCCTCCCAGCTGTGGTCAGCTCTGTGACCCCAGTCCCACCTGAGGCCCCCTTGAAGCAGCAGCGTGGGGGGGGGGGTAAAGCTCACCTCCCAGGGGCAGGGGGTGACCTGCCCCGCCCAGCAGCCCCGGCCTCTCGATGGATGTGAGCCATCGCCCTGTGGATATGGCTCAGGGGACCGGGGTGAGCCCCGAACCCCCACTCACTTCCAAGGAAGGATGGAAGAGAAGAGCTTGCGGTCGGGGGGGGCGTGGGGGTGAGGAGGCACAAGGGGAGTGTCGAACGCGTCCCCGCAGCCAGGGAACTTCACCTTGTCCTTGTCCTGCCAAAATGGCCACCAAAGGACTTGGGAGAGCTCCATGGGGGCTACATTTGGGAGTGGAGGGAGGGGGGCAGGGCTCCAGGAGCTGCGCTGGCCCTGAGGGTATTTAGCATCTCTCCTGTTCTCTCTCCCCTCCCTCTCCCTCTCTTGACTTCACTTTTCCATCCTCCTCTTCCTCCTTCCCTCATTCTCCCCACCCTGGCTCCTCTTCCGCCCTTTCAGTTCACGCAGAGTCTATCCAGCCCCCAGCCCGGGGCATAGCGGGCTCCACACCCCGCTGCTCTTCCTCTCCAGCTCCGGAGCCACCCTCCTGTGGCCACAAGCCCCTGGGTCACTTCGGTCCGGGCAGCGCAGGCCCGCGGGGAGAGGCCGAGGGGCACTGCACCTTGGCTTGGGTACCCACTGTGCATGAGCCCAGGGATGAGGCGATCCTCACAGGGACCTGCTTGGGCCAGAGCAGAGGGGCGCAAGTCTCCCCACCGCCCTGCTTCCTTGCTTGGGGCTCGACTGCCGCGGGAATCGTGCGATCAGCACCCTGGACAGAGCTGTGGCCACTTCCCCAGGTCCTGGCCTCCAGGCTCTGCCCTGGCAGCCAAGGTCTGCGCCTTTGCTCTGGGCGCTGCTGGGTTCTGGAAACAGCAGGTGCGCCGGCCCTGCCCCTGAGACCTCCCCGGGAGGAGCGGCAGCCGGGGCGCAGGTCATGCTGTCCTGGGCCAGCTTCCTGTGGCTCACAAGACGAGAAGGGCACCTCCGGACAGCAGCAGGTGCGGCCGTGGTGGGAGCCACGCCTCCCTCCCCAGCCTGTGTGTGCGTGTGCCTGCCCTGCTGAGCGCAGGACCTCATGGGCTCGTACACACCGGCCCGGCTTCAGCTGACGCTGTAAATGAGTAGGAGTGACAGCAGCAACGCCGTGGGTTTGTGGGTGTCACCTTCTGAGTGAATGTGTGTATCTGGTGTGTGTGTGTGCGTGTGTCTGTGTGAAAGCACACACACGAACAAGAGGAGAGCCCCGCACAGAGCTGGGATGGCCGGCCTGGGGTGGGCTGAGGGAGGCCGCTGGCCTCCTGTGCTGCCCCTCCCCAGGCCCTCGGGAGGCTCTCCCTGCTGGAGCACTCACGGGGTAACTCATTCAACCTCTGCTGAGCCTCTGGTGTGGGGGCCCGGCCTGGCCCTGCCCTGGCGGAGGGCGTTGGCTCACACCACGCGAGTGGGTGAGAGCTGGGTGTGTTCTGAGCACACACACATCACGTCCATGAGCCAAACAGGACCTGATGGCCCGGGCCTCGCCCGCGAGGAGTGATGTGTCCAGAAGCAGGTCCCCCTGGAGGCTGCCCGCCAAATGGCCCTGCCATTCTCTGACCCCAAGCCCACCCTTTCCCGTCATCAGCCTCAGGATGGCGCCAGTGGCTCCGTTTGCCTGGCTGCTGGGGAGGGGACAGGGTAGCCATCGGTGCCCCGGCACCTGCCATGTTGGTGGGAGCCTGGGTGGTCTCCAAACTCTTGAGTGGTCAGTCACTGAGTGGCGGCGGTCCTTCTGGGTGGCCTGGAACAGGTTAACTGTGTGGGGTGACATCTGGATGGGGGAGGAGTCCCGCCTGTGGAGGCCCATGACTTCTAACCCTTTCCAGGTCAGAGGGCACACTCCCGACAGCTGTTTATTGTGGCATGGAGGGCCCCACCTCAGGCTGTCCACACTTCTGTGCAGAACATGGAGCCCTATCTGAGTCTGCCCACCCCTGCTGGCTCCTCCCACTGGAGCCCAGCCCCTCCCCTTCCTGCTGGCCCCTCCCACTGGAGCCCAGCCCCTCCCCTCCTCACTGGCTCCTCCCACCGGAGCCCAGCCCCTCCCCTCCCTACTGGCCCCTCCCACCAGAGCCCAGCCCCTCCCCGCTGGCTCCTCCCACTGGAGCCCAACCCCTCCCCTCCCTGCTGGCTCCTCCCACCAGAGCCCAGCCCCTCCCCTCCCTACTGGCCCCTCCCACTGGAGCCCAGCCCCTCCCCTCCCTGCTGGCTCCTCCCACCGGAGCCCAGCCCGTCCCCTCCCTGCTGGCTCCTCCCACCAGAGCCCAGCCCCTCCCCTCCCTACTGGCCCCTCCCACTGGAGCCCAGCCCCTCCCCTCCCCGCTGGCTCCTCCCACTGGAGCCCAGCTCCTCCCCTTCCTGCTGGCTCCGCCCACTGGAGCCCAGCCCCTCCCCTCCCTGCTGGCTCCGCCCACCGGAGCCCAGCCCCTCCCCTCCCTGCTGGCTACTCCCACCGGAGCCCAGCTCCTCCCCTCCCTGCTGGCTCCTCCCACTGGAGCCCAGCCCCTCCCCTCCCCGCTGGCTCCTCCCACTGGAGCCCAACCCCTCCCCTCCCCGCTGGCTCCTCCCACCAGAGCCCAGCCCCTCCCCTCCCTACTGGCCCCTCCCACTGGAGCCCAGCCCCTCCCCTCCCTGCTGGCTCCGCCCACCGGAGCCCAGCCCCTCCCCTCCCCGCTGGCTCCTCCCACTGGAGCCCAGCTCCTCCCCTTCCTGCTGGCTCCGCCCACTGGATCCCAGCCCCTCCCCTCCCCGCTGGCTCCGCCCACCGGAGCCCAGCCCCTCCCCTCCCTGCTGGCTCCGCCCACCGGAGCCCAGCCCCTCCCCTCTCCCACTCTGAGACCTGAGCAATTTGCGGGAGGAGCTCCAGGTGAAGAAGCTGGGTGGTCTGGAACCCTTAGCCCTGGCGGCCCCTGGGTGGCCTTATCCACCAGCAACTCAGCTGCCAGTACCCAGGCCAAGGTTTGGAGTAGCCAAAGGCAGGGAAAGATGGCAGGCCATGGACCATGGTGAGAGGCCAGGTCTGCTCCCGGGGCCAGCGCTGCAGAGCCTGTGTGTGTGTGTGTGTGTGTGTGTGTTCAAGTGTGTGTGTGTTCAAGTGTGTGTGTGTTCAAGTGTGTGTGTGTTCAAGTGTGTGTATCTGCACACTTGCATGGTGTGCATGTGTGCACACAGGTGAGCAGATTGTGTGTGTAGGTGTCTGCTGATGTATCTGTGTGCACACACGCATGTGTCCCCTGCAGAATGGGGGTGGGTTGCATGACTGAGCACCCCCATGGCACATTCTGTTGGGGCCTCACAGTGGCCCCTCGAGGGTACCGGAGCCTGCAGTGTGCGGCACATCCACGGCCGGTTCCCCTCCTGGAAGAAACCACAGGCCACAGGGCTCAGCAGGAGTCGGCCTGCCCGCCCTTCTCCACCCAGCCAGGCACCCTCCAGAGTCTTCAGGCTCCCTGAAAGGGGCAGCAAGTAAATCACCACATGTGACTCAAGTAAAATTATTTTAGAAATGACAGTAACTGTGGGCACATAGCCGGGAAGCAGCTGAAAATGTTAAGGGCTAGGGGGGCAGGGAGGCTTGGAAGAGGGATGGCCTAGCCTGAGCAAGGCCTGGGTTCTACCTCCAGCAGTGCAGGAAAGAGGAGGGGATGGAGGGAGGAGGGAAGGAGGGAGGGAGGGAGGAAGAATAAGGGAGGAAGGGAGGGAAGGAAGGAAGAAAGGAAGGAAGGAAAGAAAGAAAGAAAAAGAGGAAGAAAGGAAGAAAGAAAGGAAGGAAGGAAGGAGAGAGAGAAAGAAAGGAAGGAAGGAAGGAGGGAGGGAGGGAGGGAAGGGAGGAGAGAGGGAGAGAAGGAGGGAGGAAGGGAGGGAAGGAAACAAACCATCAACCAAGCCAACAGCCAAACCAGCCAGCACGCCCCCCTGCTGCTCTGCCCTGCTGAGAGCCGGGACAAACGGCTCCTTCATTCCTCTACTTGTTGCTGAGGTGCATGCGACCCCAACTCCCCCATCCCAGAGCCCTGGGCTTGGGAAGTGGGGCAGAGCCGCTGAGGAAGCCCCACTTGGTCTTGGCACCCAGGTCTGGAGGCCATGCCGGCACCCTCTTCTCCCCGGAGCACCCCCAGAGCTGCTGCCAGCCCGGCCTCACATCACCATAACCTTGCATGGTACACACCTATGACCCCCCCCACCGCACACACACCCCGCTACATTACATGGGGGGTGTTGGCAGGGGGTCACAGTCCAAGGCTGACCTGGGAAAGAAACACACCTTCCTACCTGAGACACCCCTTCCTGCCTCAGACACCCCTGCCCCGGGCCCCACCATAACCAAGGGGGAGAGGGCTGGGGTCATGGCTGTGGTGGCTGAGGTCTAGGGTTCAGACCCAAGTCCTGTGAACCCTCCCTGCGTGAACCCCCTCACCCTCGGTGGGTGTGTGAGGACCCTGAGCCCTGGCTCAGCTCCTGGCTGGGCCCGGCCGCCATGGCAGAGTGCCACCCGCCACCCAGGCTCCGTGGCCCCCGGCGGAGCTGGCCTGCCTCTTCCCACCTGGAATCTTCCAGGCGCCTCTCGGTGTGCAGGGCAGGGCAGGGCAGGCAGGCAGGGGACACTTGCTTGCCTCTGGCCCCGGCGCCTCCTCTGTCCACACCTGGGCTCTCAGGTGGGTCAGGTCAGCCAAGAATTTGGGGCTGAGTGCGCCGATCCGCGGGGAGAGGCGGTTCTGCGGCGGGCAGGTCGCCCTCCCAGGGGGAGCCAGCGCGGCGGGATTCCTTCTCCGGTTTCTGGTGCTGCCCACTGTAACCCGATTCCTGCGCTCCTCGCTGAGGGAGCCCCCCCCCCCGGCCGTCCAGCCGCGCAGCAGCGTCGGGGCGCCGGCCCGAGTGCCACATCACGGCGCCTCCACCGCCCGCGCGTGCCCACCATGCTGTCGCCACCGCTGCTGCTGGTTGCCCTGGGCCTGGCCTGCGCTGCGCGCCCCAGCTGCGACCCTCGCCGGGGCCCCGCCGGTAAGGACCCCCAGCTGCAGCCCTGCCGGAGACGCCCCCCCCCCCCCATCCCCGAGACGGTTCTCCCAGTCAGTCTGCGGCAATCAGTGAGAACGGCCCTGTGGGTGCCCTCCATCTCTGCCCCAGGCCCCTGGCTGTCTAGGTGCAGGAAGGCTGGGGGGGGGGACATGGGGGAGGGAGGAGGAAGGGTGCCCATGGTGCTGAGGATCCCAAGCCCCACAGGTGGGCCGCAGCAGCAGGTGCCAGCAATTCGTGGGCCAGAGGCCATCTGAGGTCTCGGGCCTTCCAGGAACGGAATGGCACCCCGCCACGCAAACTCCCGACCCCTCCCTTCCAGCCAGGCCAGCTCACCGGAAGTAGGCCCTTGGGGGTGTGGGGCTGAGAGGGGGAAGGGCAGCAAGATCCCGGGGGCACCTGGGAGGGCTTGTGCCTGGGCTTGGTCCTGCCCTCCTGGGGTCTTCCTGCCCTGGGTGGCCTGCAGTGATCCAGTCCTCACCCCAGGGTTGGCACTAGCAGCAGCAGCAGCAGCAGCAGCAGCGGATGCCCGTGTGCCCAGAGGGCAGAGGGAGTCCTAGCTGGGGCTGGGGTGGCCCCTGGGGGTTTGCCTGCCCCTGCCCAGCGCGTGTGCGGCCCCCTCCTGCTCCCCCTCCCCCTCCTCCCCCTCCTCTCCCTCCCCCTCCTCCTGGCCTGCCCCCCTTCTTCTGCAGACACTCACTCACAGGTGCTTCCACCTGCGATCTGGGCACGCAAGGGCCCTGTGGTGGAGAGGCGCCCCCTGCCTGGGACCCGGGGAGCCCAGGCGGCCTCTGGAGTCACCTGTGGGGGAGGGGTCGGGCCAGGAGCCTGCCTTCCTGACCCTTCTCTGCGGGGTGTGCTGGGGGGGGGCTTGGGCAGTGGCCCCGTGTCATTCACCAGGCAGCAGGGCAGGGGAGCCCGCCTCCCGGGGCTGCTTGAACCCCACTTGGCTCCAGGGAGTTTCTGGAATGAGCCCCTCTTCCTGGGCTCCCCTCTCCCCCTACTTATGGATGGAAATACAGACCCCCAGCAGGACCAGGGCAGGGCTGGGTGGTCAGTCCCGCTGCCTTGCCAAGGGTGGCCACGGCTGCCCGCCCCCCCCCCCCCGTTTGCCAGGGCTCATACAAGCCTGGCCTCTTCCCTGAGTTTGTCTCTGGTGCTCCTCACATCCGGGGTCCTCAGCTGAGTGAGGGACAGGCGGCATGACCTTCCTGACCTTCCTGACCATCCTGACGGCGCGCGGCTGCCTCCTTCATTAGAGGTTACCTGGCCAGCTCTAGGCCCTTGGAGAGGGGAGGGAGGGAGGGAGGGGGGGGAATCTCCATCAAGGGGCTGAGGAAACGCTGCCCCCTGGTGTTCAGGAGAGATCAAGTGTGTGAACGGCTAAAAAGTCTTTTTTTCAGACCTGCAACAACCTAACCACTTTCTTAATTTGACATAGTTCAATAGCCACTTGAAAAAAAAAAGGATAAGAAGCTAATTTAAAAACACAGATTTCGAGCAATACATCCAAAATGTTATTCACATATTTTCTTCGTTAACGCAGAAATGATGTGTTAGCCGCGTGTGGTAATGCACGGCGGTAATTTCAGCCACTCGTGGGTAAAGGCAGGAGGATGGAGGTCCAAGGCTGGCCCTCGGGTCAAAACTTGAGTCATCAGAAAGGCAACTAAAGGAACACCAAAGGCTGGGGACGTGGCCCAGGGGTGGAGCACCTGCCTAGCAGGTACAAGGACCTGGGTGCTAACTCTGCCAAAAAATGTACTCATGAAATACTTCATGTTTCTTGTTAATGTTGAGTGTGCAACTAGGCTTGTCTGTTTACATCGGCAGCCTTAGTCTGGACTTGTGCCTTTCAGGTACTTCATGGCCTGGCCTGTGGCTGCTGGGCAGGAGCGTGTAGCTTTAGATCCCCTGGGGACCCAGTCTGTCATACCCCACCCCCCAGGCTGCTGGGAGCCAAGTATCTGGGCACATCTCAGAGTATTCGTGGGTGGGCAGAGGGGAACAATCCCTGCGGAGTCGCCGGCTCCCACAAGTCAGGCAGATGTGGAGAGGCCGAGAGCAACGCAGGTCAGCTGGTCCATCTCCTGATTTGTGGATGAAAATCAGGTGCAGAGAAACACACCTCACGCCGTACTTGGCAAGCTGTGTGAGCGCCCTGGCCCTCATCCCAGCTGCCTCTCCAAACCCATGGTGGCCAGGGCAGCTGCTGGTGGCTCTCGGCCCGATCCTGTCCGCCACAAAAAGAGAGGCTCAAGCTGGGCGCTGGTGGCTCACACCTCTAATCCCAGCAACTCAGGAGGCTGAGGTCTGAGGATCGTGGTTCAAAGCCAGCCGTGGCAGGAAAGTCCGAGAGACTCTTATCTCCATTAAATCACCAGAAAACAGGAAGTGGTGCTGTGGCTCAAGTGGTAGAGTGCTCGTCTTGAGCCGAAGAGCGCAGGGACAGCTCAGAGTTCAAGCCCCATGACTGACAAAGGGTGGGCAGGGAGGGAGGCTCGAATTCAACAACTGGAAGCTGTGGAAAACAGCACCTGTGCAGGTGAAAGCTAGTGAGCATTAAGCCATGCCACCGGCCCCCAACCCAACACCACACGTGGAGGAAGAGACAGCAATATGGCTGCAAGCCAGACGCGCCTAGACTGGAGCCGAAAAGGCTGGCCGGCCCCCGGGGAGTCCCACGGGCACCTGTGCTGGGATTTGCAGTGAGGTTCCCCGCCCCCCAGGCTGGGCTTTGGGGAGGGTTTCATGTCACGATCCCTTTGTTTTCTGGGGAGAGGGCCCCCCAACACAGCTGCGAGATCCCCCACATTTATTTGTTTGTTGGTACTGGGACTTGAACTCAGGGTCTTGTTCCCTCCCTTAGCTTTTTGCTCAAGGCTGGTGCTCTACCACTTATGCTACACCTCCATGCCTGGCTTTTTTTGAGTAGTTTATTAAAGTAAGCATCTCACCACCTTTCCTGCTTGGGCTGGCTTTGACTCGCCATCCTCAGATCTCATCCTTCTGAGTAGCTGGGATTACAGGCGTGAGCCCACGCTCTCGCAGAGTCCCTGGGGGCGGAAAGCCCTCCGTGGCCCTGGGAGGGGCTGTGGTCAGCACCCTTGTGAGAGGAGCTGGGGACGGTTCCGGGGGATGCGTCCTTGCTCCGCGCCGAAGCGCTGACCAGCCCAGACGTGGTGGGGGCCTGCAGGGCAGCACTTGGGAAAAGCCGGGCGCCTCAGGCAGGCCTGGGCAGGTGGAGGTGGAGCAGGGCCCGCCCCGCTCACAAGCCTTTCCCTCCCCAGGTGACTGTCCACAGGCCGTGGAGACAGACGGCGGCGGTACGTACCACCCTCCCTAACCCTCACACGCACCCCAGCCCCGGCTTTCCATCAGACCGAGTCCAGGGGCACAGACCCCCGGCCCCCTGTCCCCTCAGCCCTCTCCCCCTCCCTGGCCTCCCAGCCCCCACTCTGCCCACGGGCTCACCCCTGCAGACAGCCTCTGCCCGCCTCCGGCTCCGGCTCAGCTCTAGACATCAGTGCCTTGAAGCAGAAGGCACTGAATAAATGCCGTGTGTATTGTACGTTTCTTTCTTGGGGTGCTGCCCCCCATATCAGGGTTTGAACTCAGTGCCTTGTGTTTGTGTAACGTGCTGCTCACCATTTGAGCCGCACACCCAGCCGGCCTTGCTGCTGGTTATTCTGGGATGGAGTCTAGCGGATCTTTATCTTTCTGCCCGAGCTGGTGCCAAATGATCAGCCTCCTCAATAGATTACAGGTGTAATCCTAGCATTTGGTTCATTGAATGGTTTTGAAATGTACCTATCCAAAGTGCCCTGGCTCATGCTGAGGGCAAGGCTGGCTCTCCAAAGGCAAACACGCTGGCTGTCAGATTTGAGCAGTGATAGGTTTACGTGGAGGTCTGAGATGCAACCATCGGGAAAAACTTTCCCCATATAAAGGTCAGTGCTGTAGACCAGTAGACTCTGTGTGTGTGTGCATTTGTGTATGTGTGTGTGTATGAATTCATATGTGTATGCATGCATGTGTGTCTGTGTATATATCTGTGTGTCGTACACACACACATGTACCCCAGTAGTGGGGCTTAAACTCAGGGCCTGTAGCTCTCACTTGGCTTTTTGCTGAAGGCTGGTGCTCTACCACTTGAGTCACGCCTTCACTGCTAGTTAATTGAAGATAAGAGTCTTTAGACTTTTCTGAACTTTCCTGCCCTGGCTGGCTTTGAACTGAGACCCTCAGATCTCAGCCTCCTGAGTAGCAAGGATTGTAGTCATGATCTGCTGCTGGCGCCCTGCTGGTAAAGTGTTTTGATCAGGGAAGGCTGAGCACGAACAGCCCTGACATTCTAAGCTTTGACAAGGAAAGTGGCAAACTCCGAGCCTTGTACCCCAAGCTGACACATGTGGTGTGGTTGACAGGGGTGGGAGGAGTGGGCGATGTGGGAGTTGTGGCCTGAGCTCCTGTGCGGGCCGTGCCCAGAGGCCGAGGCCTGAGAGGTAAAGCAGCTGGAGCCCATCTGCACTGGTGCTGCAAAAATAACAACGATAGACACAAAAACATCCAAGAGGCTGGGCACTGGTGGCTCACGCCCGTAATCCTAGCTACTCCAGGGGCTGAGGTCTGAGGATCATGGTTCAAAGCCTGCATGATCAAGACACCCTTCTCTCCAATGAACCACCACAAAACCGGAAGTGGAGTCGTGTCTCAAGTGCTGGAGTATTAGCTTTGAGCCAAAAAGCTCAGGACAGTGCCTAGGCCCTGAGTTCAAGCAAGCCCAGCACCTGCTCCAAAGCAAAAACAAAACAACTGCCCAAGGTCAGGAGCGCCTGCTTCCTTCTGCCTGGGTCTTCGCTGTCCTGGGGGTGCGCAGTGGGGCCAGGCCTGCCACCCGGCTGCCGACCCGGCTTCTCATCCAGGCTCTGAGCCCAAACTCGTGGGTCGGAGAGGGCCTAGCCCAGTCCTCCGCCCGCGGCTGTGAGCAGGCCCCGTCCTCGGGGACTGCTTCGCGGCTGTCTTCCTCAGGGCTTGTTCCAGTGTCTGCCGGTCTGCCGGCCACCCCTCACCAGGGCTGGCTCCCCGTGGTCCCCGTTTGGCTGATGTCATTGCTACCACCCCTGGGTGGGGGTCACCAGGTCCCGGCTCTCCGTGTGACCCGCTCACCCTGTCCCCCAGCCACCTGCGTGGACCTGCAGCTCAGGACGTGCGCTGATGCGGCCTACAACCGCACGGCCTTCCCCACGCCCCTGGAGCACCGGTCGCGGGAGGCGGTGGAGTTCAGCTTTGAGTACATCCTGCTGGGCGTCCTGCACCACCTGCTGGAGGGGCAGTGCAACCCGGACCTGCGGCTGCTGGGCTGCGCCGTGCTGGCCCCCAGGTGTGAGGGCGGCCGTGTGCGCAGACCCTGCCGGCGCGTCTGCGAGGGCCTGCGGGAGGCCTGCCGGCCGGCCTTCGACGCCATCGACATGGCCTGGCCCTATTTCCTGGACTGTGCCCGCTACTTTGCCCCGGAAGAGGACGGCTGCTTTGATCCCCTGGAGCTGCTCCGGGGTAAGCAAGGCCAGGCCACGGGGGCCTCGGCGGCCATGGGGTGGGAGATGGGGCCACAGGCAGCAGCAGCAGCTCTGGGGACCAGGCACGTGTGTCGCGCTGTGGGAGATGGCTGCAGTTGCTTCTGGGACCCGCCGGTGGCCGCGGCCGGCCAGCCCTGGGCAGCGGTGAGCTGCTCATCCCAGGACGGGTGCGGGGGGGCTTCTGCCGTCTGTGATGGGCCCGTGCCTTTTTGTGGCGTCCGAGCCTGGAGCCGCCAGCCGCGTGGAATGTGAGGCCCGGCTTGGGCGCTTTTGTTCTGCTTCATTGTCATGAGTTTAAGCCGGCGTGAAGGGAGCCTGCGTGGCCTGTGTGTCCGCTGGGTGCCGCAGCCCACAGCCAGAGCCTGTGTCACCGCACTCCTTGATCTCAGAAGTGGGGTCCGCGCAGGGGCGCGTGGCCCAGGGGCTCTGCTGAGGGCCGGGCCGGAGCGGGTGGAGGCACTGATTCGTCCGTTTCTCAGGTAACCCCTGTTTACTGTGTCTGGGGCTTGGTGCTGGGACGTGGGGGGGGGCAGGGGACATCAGTGTGTCCCCAGACACCAGTCAGCTGTGTGCTGCTGTCTCTGTGTCTGGAGGCAGATGGAGGAGCTCAGAGCCTTGAGAAGGGCAAGCGCGTGGGTAGCAGGGTGGTGTGTGCTGGCGGCAGAGGCCGCCCGGGCCGGCTCCACAGTGGCCCCGCCTGCTGCCCCTCCCCCCCCCCCCAAGGCCCTGGGGACGCTGCCCCTGGGAAATTATTTTGGGCATCTCTGTCACCAAATTGCCAGTTCCACCTACTTTCTTTCTGCTCAACAACCATTTTGAGCGGGGGGGGGGGGGGGGGACAACAACAATTAAAAAAACCACAGGCCAGGCAGGGAGTCTCAGGGAAGCACGTTAACTCTTTGTGGCCCCGGGGCTGGTGGGGGAGCTGCCTGGGGCTTCTGGGGGTCTCAGGGCAAGGAGAGTGCCCCCCGCCCAGGGCCGCGGCCACGACTGAAGGGAGAAGCAGGGGAGCAGGAAGAGCTGCAGGGGCTGAGTCCCACTGGGCCTGCCCCTGGTCTCCCCCCTCGCCCCCATGGGACGGCCTGGGGGCAGGGGACAGCAGCGTCGGCATGCGCCGTAGCCTGTGAGCTGCTCTGGGTCCTGCTCCGGGATCCACGCTGGTGACGGAAGCGGGCCGAGCTCGGCCTGAGTCAGTGCCGGGCGGCAGCAGGGAGGCATCGGATCCCAGAGGCCTGGAGGAGGGTGGCAGCGCCTCCATGAGCCCAGGATTTCCGAGGGGCACCTTGCTTTCTCTGTGTGGGAGCGGAGCCGCCGTGCCTGCTGACGCTGTTCTAAGGGTCACAGAGAGGATGTTCCACAGGCTGGCAGTGCCGTCCAAGTGGGATGTGTGGGGACCCCCCATACCCACAGGGGACTGAAGTGAGGTGTGGGTAGGGATCAGGATGCGGGGAGAGGCTGAGCATCCCTGGAGAGCAGGGGGGAGGCCAGCAGGGCAGACTGAGCCAGCTTCTCCTGCCCAACCCAGCTTCTCCCACCAAACCCAGCTTCTCCCACCAAATCCCAGCTTCTCCTGCCCAACCCAGCTTCTCCCACCAAACCCAGCTTCTCCCACCAAATCCCAGCTTCTCCCACCAAACCCAGCTTCTCCCACCAAATCCCAGCTTCTCCTGCCCAACCCAGCTTTTCCCATCAAATCCCAGCTTCTCCGGCCTAACACCAGCTTCTCCAGACAGATCCCAGCTACTCTAGCTCAAACCCAGCTTCTCCCCCCAACCCGGCTTCTCTGCCCTCCCCCAGGGGACCTGGAGGTGGAGGAGGAGCCACCCTCGGGCCTGCCGCCCACCTTCATTCGCTTCGCCCATCACTCCTATGCACAGATGGGGCGGGTGCTGAAGCGGACAGCTGCCCGCTGCCCCGAGGTGGCCAGGACCTACAGAATCGGGCGCAGCTTCGACGGCAAGGACCTGCTGGTCATTGAGTTCTCCAGCCGCCCCGGGCAGCACGAGCTGTGTGAGTGGCAGGGGCCTCCCCAGGGCTGTATCTCCAGGAAGGGCTCTGGGCCCACTGGGCCTTGGGGGGCAGGTAATTTGGGGAGCTGGGTGTGGGCCACATCCCAGGGAATGGCCTCCTAAAAAAGGAGGGGTCCCTCGTTCACCCACTTGGCTTGAGGATGGGGGGCTGGGGAGCCCCGGTCCAGCGCGGGGGTGGTCTGCAGGCCGGGGGGGGGAGGTCACAGAGAGGACGCCAGGGGCAGGACACCCGCACCCGCGACCCTGACGCTGCGCGCCGCGCGTGCCCCGGAGCCCTGACGCTGCGTGCCGTGCCGTGCGTGCCTCGGAGCCCTGACGCTGCGCACCGCGTGCCTCGGAGCCCTGACGCCGCGCGTGCCTCGGAGCCCTGACGCCGCGCTCTGCGCGTGCCCCGGAGCCCTGACGCCGCGCGTGCCTCGGAGCCCTGACGCCGCGCGTGCCCCGGAGCCCTGACGCCGCGCGTGCCTCGGAGCCCTGACGCCGCGCGTGCCTCGGAGCCCTGACGCTGCGCACTGCGCGTGCCCCGGAGCCCTGACGCTGCGCGTGCCTCGGAGCCCTGACGCCGCGCGTGCCTCGGAGCCCTGACGCCGCGCGCCGCGCGTGCCTCGGAGCCCTGACGCTGCGCGTGCCTCGGAGCCCTGACGCTGCGCACTGCGCGTGCCTCGGAGCCCTGACGCTGCGCACTGCGCGTGCCTCGGAGCCCTGACGCTGCGCGTGCCCCGGAGCCCTGACGCCGCGCGTGCCCCGGAGCCCTGACGCTGCGCGCCGCGCGTGCCTTGGAGCCCTGACGCTGCGCGTGCCTCGGAGCCCTGACGCCGCGCGTGCCTTGGAGCCCTGACGCTGCGCGTGCCTCGGAGCCCTGACGCTGCGCGTGCCCCGGAGCCCTGACGCTGCGCGCCGCGCGTGCCTCGGAGCCCCGGCCCGGACGGGGTTTAGATGTCCCCATCCTGGCTGTGTCCCCTCCTCTCTGCCTGGCCGTGACAGGTGCCACCGCAGCATGGTGTGACTGCCGCACGCACACCGGGACAGCCCGGTGGGAACGCGGCCTCTGTGCAGCCTGTGGAGCTGTGCTCCGGCAGGGCAGATTAGAAACTCACACCTTCCCACAGTGTATCTGCTGCCCACTCTGAGTTGTGGAAGAAGCACTCTGATGGGTTGCATCTGGGCATCTAGAATGTTCTAACAGACTCAGCCGCTGGCTGAGGCACCGCCCTTTCCTGTGAGGTGTGTCTGGGGTGTCCTGAGAGCTGTGTGGCCCTGTCCTGGGGTGGGGGGGGCCCTTCCCAGCCCCCGGCCCCCAGCCCAGCCCGCCCACAGCCGTGTTGCTCACGCAGGACCACCCCAGAACCTCCCCACTCCCCTCCAGCACCACGTTACCCAGCCAGTCGACTCAGGACTCTGCCACGCTGCCCACCCCAGCCTAGAGTTTATCTTACTGACCCAGACAGCAGCAGTGTTGTAGACCCAAAGCCCCTCTCCTGCAGAGGGTCAGGGCATCGGCTGCACGTGGACATCGTGACCGGCGTGGAAGTCAGCCGCCCTGAGACATGCAATGTGAAGTCAAGGGCGCTCAGGCCCGGAGCTGAAGCTGCCGGGGGGTGAAGACCCCACCAGGAAGGCCCTCTTGTCTACAGCAACACAGTGAACCATGCTGCTGGGCCGTGCTTTTCAACAACCATCCATCCTGTCCACTACCCATCCATCCACACTTTTCACTACCACCCAAATGCCTCCTCTCATCCACCACCCATCCACACATCTACCCACCCATCTATCCCGTCATCCATCCACCATCCCTCCATCCATCCACCTATCAATTCTTACTTCTATCCATCCACCTATCCATCTCCCTATCCATCCACCCTTTCACTCATTCCCTTCACCCTTTCATCCATCTACCTCTCCATCCTTTCATCCATCTACTCATCAATTTGTTCATCCATGTACCTACTCATCCATCCACCTAGCCACCCACCCATCCTTTCATCCATCTACCTGCCATCCAGCCATCCCTCCATCCATTCATCTAGCCACTGATCCATCCTTCCATCCATCCATCCACCCATCCACCCATTCATCTATCTGCTTGCCAATCCATTCTTCTACCACTCATTCACCCAACCATCCATCCATCCATTCATCCATCCATCCTGATATCCATTTATCTACTCACCCATCAACTCTACAACCCATCCATTCATCCATCCATCCTGCCATCCGTCCATCTACGCAGTGATCACATGGACAGCGGCCTTCCCAGCCAAGTGTCAGTGCGCTTGACTTGTCATGCAAACGTGAAGGTCACATCCATCAGCAATATCGCATATGGTTATCGGTGTCCGGTTTGCCGTGCTAATAACCGGCTAACCCTAAGGAATGAGCTCCACGGAAGGGGTACCTTCGTGAGGCCTCAGGGTGCCCCAAGGTTTGGGGTCAAAGTGCAGGGCAGGAGCCTTGGGCTCTGGGGAGGCATCTGTGACGGGAGGCCCCCGGCCTTCTCCCCGCAGTGGAGCCCGAGGTGAAGCTCATTGGCAATATCCACGGTAACGAGGTGGCAGGCCGGGAGCTGCTCATCTACCTGGCCCAGTACCTGTGCTCCGAGTACCTGCTGGGCAATCCCCGCATCCAGCGCCTGCTCAACACCACCCGCATCCACCTGCTGCCCTCCATGAACCCTGACGGCTACGAGGTGGCCGCAGCAGAGGTGGGCTCTCCCGCTGCCCTGGGCACCCTCCCTGCCGCGTACGCGGTTGTTCAGGGTCTGTGTGTGCCCACGGTTGGGGTGGGTGGAGCAGGCTCTGCAGGCCCCAGCCCTGGCCAGGTCTGGCCGGCAGGGCAGGAGGGGTGAGCAGAGACTCCTCCATGCACTCAGAAGGTGACACATGCTACAGAGAAAAAGGGGGTTCGCAAGGGCTGGGGGTGGTGCCGAGCTGTGGGAGCGAGCGGCACGGGGTCTCCGGGTGGAGGGTGGGGAGGGTCAGGTAGGAGCAGGAGGCTGGGCCAGGCAGGGAAGCCATTCCAGGCGCCAGGCCGGCCACCCCTGAGCTCAGATGCATAAAGCCAGAGGGAAATGGCGGCCCCGGCCGGACCCTGGGCCTCCCGCTGCGGGCCTCCTGGAAGGAGCGGGTGCCGCATGCAGGCCCCTCACGGTCCGGCCTGTGTTTTCAGGGTGCTGGCTATAACGGGTGGACGAGTGGGAGGCAGAATGCACAGAACCTTGACCTGAACCGCAACTTCCCGGACCTGACGTCCGAGTTCTACCGGCTGGCCTCGGTGCGGGGCGCGCGCCCTGACCACATCCCCATCCCACAGGACTACTGGTGGGGTAAGGTAGGAGTGCCGGGTCCCTCTGAATCTGTGTCTGGTGTGTGAGCTGGCCACCTGGAGGGTGACGTCCCCAGAGACCGGGAGGAAAGCCCCGGGCAGGCCTGGCATGGGGCCGGCCGTGGGGCTTGGCGTGGGGCCTGGCGGTGCTGGCGGGGCCCCGAGGTCTCCGTGCAGGGAGCCTGGGGCTGGGTGGGCTCAGAGGACCCGCGGGGACGGGGGCCTGCGGTGCAGGTACAAGGGCGGCCCCTCCCCCGCAGGTGGCCCCCGAGACCAAGGCCATCATGAAGTGGATGCGGAGCACCCCGTTTGTGCTCTCCGCCAGCCTGCACGGGGGCGACCTGGTGGTCTCCTACCCCTTCGACTACTCCAAGAACCCCCTCCAGAGGAAGATGTTTTCTCCCACGCCCGATGAGAAGGTGAGGGGGGGATGTGGCCGCCAAGAGGAGCCGGTGGTCCTCCAGCGGCACTGTCCTGTCTTGAGCTCCCTGACTCCTCGGTCTCTGGTCACAGCCTCTTTCCGGAAGTCCCCAGCCGGCCCCACTCTGTCCTTGCCTGCGAGCGAGCGAGCGCTCTGGGTGAGGACCTGCCGGGGAAGGATGCAGGCCCAGACACTGCCAGCAGGGGGCAGTGCGGCCACGTGCGTGGTGTCTGGGCTCAGCCCAGGGTTTATGCACCCATCCCCACATCTGGGGCTCGGACTTCGGCTCTGGCTTGGAGAAGCACGGGCCGGCTGTGGCCCTGACAGCCTGGCCTAGGAGGCCCTGGCTGCATCACACTGTGTGGGCCGTCCACCTGGGCAGGCTCCGGGCCTGGCAGGGACTTTCAGATGGCTGGGACTTGAGAGACCTGGACCTGGCTCAGAGGAGGGGGTTTTGTGCAGGAAGCTCTGTGTTGGGGAGGGGTCCTGCCAGGAGCCCACACGGTGGCTGGTGTGGGGGAGGACAGCTCTCCACCACAGCAGGGGTGGGGGGGGTGTGAGCATCGTCCCCGGGGAGTCCTGCTTGCTTATAGATAGATCAATGAAGTGCAGGGAGATGAGGTCCTCGGAAACAGGGCCTCCACTCACTTTATAAACTGCAGAGCTGACAGCCTGGCACTGCTGGCTCACGCCCATCATCCTAGTTACTTAGGAGGCTGAAGCCTGAGGATGGAGGTTTGGAGCCAGGCGGGAAAGTCCAGGAGACTCTTATTTCTAATTGACTACCAACAAGCCAAAGTCAGAGCTGTGGCTCCAATGGTATTAAACTTAAAAGCTCAGGAACAGCGCCTAGGCCCTGAGTTCAGACCCAAGGACCAGTGCAATAAAACAAACACAACTGACTTCGGGGCCCCATCGGTGTGGGCACAGTGCCTTTCCTCTCGGCCCAGGCCCACCCTTCCGGCCTGCGTGCCGGGGCTGGGCCGGCGCCCCTCCGCGTGCCCCGGGCACCGGCTCCGAGGCTGTCTGCCGGAGCTTCCCTCCCGGGCCTGCCTGCAGGGGAACGTCCTCCTCCTTGCCCTTTCCAGATGTTCAAGCTGCTGGCCAGAGCCTACGCGGACGTCCACCCCATGATGATGGACAGGTCGGAGAACAGGTGTGGAGGCAACTTCCTGAAGCACGGCAGCATCATCAACGGGGCCGACTGGTACAGCTTCACCGGAGGTGGGCCTGCTGGGGCCGGCAGGCCTGCTGGGGCGGGCAGGGACGAGTGGGCGGGAGGGGGGAGGGAGGGAGGGCAGGCAGCGGGCTCACCGGCAGAGCGGGGCAGGGCAGTGTAGCCGGATGAAATGCCAGAGCCCCCATGAAACTGGCATTCCAGAGAGAAATGCAACACCAGATGAAGGCTGGGGTGCTGGTAAGCAGAGCCCCATGTGGGGCTGGGCTTATGCTGGAAAAATACCCAGGGGCCCATGGGAGACTTTCTTGTCTGTGACTCAGTTTCCCCCCGCCTCCGTGTTTTCCCGGAGGGTTGCAGCAGCAACCCGGGTGGACGTGGGTATGAGGTGATCACTGGGCCCACCACGTACCTTCACGAGCCAGCCCCCCGATATCTGCTCTCTGGCCACCGTGCCCCCCTGCATGAGGATGAAAGAACGGCAGGTTTAGGCCTGTGGCTGGGCGTGGCGGGGGGACCTCACGCTCAGCCTCTCCTGCACACGTGGGCCACGTGCTGTGATGCCACCGGCAGGCCTCGGTGACCTCCGCTTTCCCCAGAGCGGGGCAGCCGCTCTCCCACCCAGCCCCGGGAGTGGATCCCCTGGCCTGTATGACCGGCACGTGCCAACACCTCTGGGGCAGGTGATGGGAGAGGCCAGCGGGGTCCCTGTGGCGGCAGGCAGCCGGGAGGACTCCGTGGACACGTGCACGCAGCCTGGGACTGTGTTGTGATGGTGGCAGTGGCGCCGCCCTGGTGGGGGCGTCAGGCATGGGGTGGGTGGCACCGTCCTCGCTGGCTCTGCAGTGTGGCGGGCTGCGGTCCCCGGGCACTGATGGCACCCTCCCCGGAGAGGTGGGGACAGTATGGAGATGTCTCGGTGGTTGTGCGTGGGCTCCTGGGTCCCGGGCTCGTGGCCGGGATGTGGGAGCCTGTGTGGCGGCCAGTGCTGCCTCCCACTGCCGAATCACTGACCTCTGTCACCCCGTGCCCCCCCCCCCCCGCAGGCACGGGCGGGGCTGGCACGGGCGGGGCTGGCACGGGCGGGGCCGGCACGGGCGGGGCTGCGGCCTGGGAGCCCTGGCCCTCGGCCCTGACACGGCCGCCCCGTCCCTCAGGCATGTCCGACTTCAACTACCTGCACAGCAACTGCTTCGAGCTCACGGTGGAGCTGGGCTGCGTGAAGTTCCCCGCCGAGGAAGCGCTGTACGGGCTCTGGCAGCACAACAAGGAGCCCCTGCTCAACTTTGTGGAGATGGTGAGGCCCGGGCCGGCCCTGCGCCTAGGCCGGGGTGGCCGCCCCCATCCCGCCCCCGCCCCGCCCCGGCGGCCTGTGAACCTCTTAGTGCTGACCCGTCGTTCATTTCACCATCTGGGGTCCCTGCCCGGCAACCCCGCTCTTACGGGGGCTCGGACAGGGGCGCAGACAGAGCCCCATCAGCAGAATGCCTGTGCCTGAAAGGGGGGTGTGGGGTGGGGCTGGAGAGGGTCTGGCGGCAGGAATGGGGGTGTCGGGAGGGGCGGGCATCAGAGGCAGGGGGTCGGGGGCGGCCGGCCTGAAGGCGGCCGGACTCGGGGCTGAGGATCCTGGCGGGCCGTGGGCACCAGGGGGCGATCGAGGTTGTGTCCACAGATGCTGTTCAGACAGGGCTGGGGAGGCTGTGAGGCCGGGGCCACGAGGCGCAGGAGCAGAGGCCCGGGGGACCGGCGGGAGCGGCAGCGTGGCGCACAGCGCTCCGCCCAGGGCTAGCTCTGTGCCCTGCGGGCGCCCCTTCTTTCTGGAAGGCTGGGGACCTTCTCAGGGAGGAGTGGCCGGAGCCGCGGTGGGGGTGGGGGTCGGGGGGCTGGCGCCTGTCATCGCAGGGCGTGGCCGTGGGGCCGCGAGGCCAGCCTCAGCCTGAGAGGCGGCTCCGGCCCGGGGTGGGCATCTGCTGTGGGCTGTGGAGGGACGAGTTCTAGAATGGCCGAGTTGCTCAGGATATGAAGATGTAATGAGTGGGGTGCTGCGGCGGCTCTCCAGACGGTTGACCCCCGGGAAGGCCGGGCGGCGGCCTGATAACGATCGGGTCTGTCCGGGCCAATTGAGGCCATTTCCCCAGTGATCCCAAGCAGGCCCCGGTGGGAGTGGCTGTGTGGCCTGTCAGGGAGGGGGGGAGGGGGAGGATGGGGGGGAGAGGGAGGGGCACAGCCCCCGCCTGAGAGTCAGCACCGAGCAAATTCCATCTGTGCAAGCTGACCTAGAGTGAGGACCTGGCGGCCTCCCTGCTCAGGGTGGAGGGGAGGGGGGAGGCCTGGGGCTGTGGAGCAGGGGGAGGCTCCTGAAGTGGACTGTCAGTGCGGAAAGAGAGGAGGAGGGGGAGGAGGGGGAGGAGGGGAGGGGAAGGGGCGAGGAGGGGGAGGAGGACTCTCATCCAGAAGGGCTGGGGAGCTGGCGGAGTGTGGCGCTGGCCGGGGTGTTTGAGCAGGGGTGAGGACAGTGGGTGGGGGCTGGGGACAGTCAGTGTCAGGGTGGACGAGGGCAGCGGCTGAGGCCGGAAGGGCAGGCACAGGCAGGGGAGGCCGAGCCCCGGTACCAGGCGGGGACTTGGGTGCCATCCTCCAGGTGACAAGGAGCCGGGGAGGAAAGCCTGGCCTGCATTTCAGGCGGTTCGAGCTGCTCCACGGAGGAGCAGGTGTGCGTGTGGGGGTCGTGAGGACCGAGCACGAGGGCTCTCCTCAGATCTGGTGACTGTTTCCCCAATCTTCTGACCCTGGGGCGGAGGGGGGGGTTCCCAACCCAGGTGTGGCTGAGGACCCGGGAGAGAGGGAGGCTGCAGAACAAGCACAGCCGCCGGGCAGACATGGCGTGAGGTCTGCGGGAGACTCGGGAATCAACCAAGGGCGGCGCGGGGACCGCGCCTCGGGCCTGCGGCAGCTTGGAAAGTGACTGCGGAGAAACAGGAAGGTGGGGACATCGGGAGGGACTTCCCGATGGGAGTCCAGTGGCCAGGAAGTCCCAGTGAGAGCTGGCAGGGGGCTGGCACCACACCAGAGCTTCCACACGGCAACATGGACAAGGAGCGGCACCAAGAGACCCCGCAGGATGGGGGGACCCCACAGGACAGGGGACCTTGCAGGATGGGGGGACCCCACAGGACAGGGGACCTTGCAGGATGGGGGGACCATGCAGGATGGAGAGACCCCTCAGGATGGAGAGACCCCGCAGGATGGGGAGACCCCGCAGGACGGAGAGACCCTGCAGGATGGAGGGACCCCGCAGGATGGGGAGACCCGGCAGGACAGGGGGACCCCGCAGGATGGAGGGACCTCCTTCAGCTATTCAGTGGAGAATGTGTCCATGTCCAGAACATTGACCTTGAAAAAAACTGAACACCCACGGAGCAAGTCACCCGATTAGCAAATGGACCCACAGAAGAAGATGCGCAAATAGGCATCCCGAGACGGGAAGGAAATACCGGCCCAAACCGTGCTACAAGGCCATCTCACCGCAGTCGGAATGACCGCCACCAAATAAACCACCAACCACACCGCCGGCGAGGGTCCTGGGGGAGGGGAGCCCCTAACGTGCTGCTGGCAGGAATGGAACTAGTGCGGCCACCATGGAGCTCGGAATGGAGGCTCCTCCAAAAACGAAAAATAGGATGCCACCTGTGCCCTGCCCCCCACCACACCAGGCCTGGGCGTGTGCTCGTAGGAGGCAAATTAGCTCATAAGAGAATCGTGTGCACCCCCATGTGTCTAGCAGCACCGCTCACGACAGCCGGGCTGCAATCCACGGGGTGCTCAGCTACCGAGGAGCGGATGAGGAGAAGGTGGGGTGGTGGGGTGATGTGCAGTGGAATATTATTCAGCCATAAAGAAGGATGAAGTGAAGTCGACTGCGGAAACATGGGTGGAACTGAGGCCCATCCTATTGGGTGAAACGATCCAAGAACTCACATACTCGCTGTACGCGCTCACTCCCAGGCAGAATCCAGACTCAGGACAGTACTGACTGGGTATGAACGGGGCCACCGGGGCGCTGTCCTTGGGCTTTTGTGCCCGAGGCTCAGGCCTCAGCCTCCCGAGCAGCTAGGGTGGCGGGCGTGAGCCATGGCTCCGGGCCGTGTGTGGCCAGGGCGCTGCCCGTGTGCCGGCCAGCGGCTCCCCGGCAGCTGGTCCTGAGCGCAGCCAGGGCAGCAGCTCCGGCCGAGGGAGCGCGTGCGTTGGCTACGGCTTCATCTGTGTGCGGTGCTCAGGAAGCCTGCGAGTCTGCTCCACGCAGACCCATAGTACAGTCAAGGAAACTGAGGCACAGAGAGGCAGAGGGCTGCCCTCCTCGGGACCGGCTCTTAAACTCCAGCGACGCCGTGAGGCGGCGCCTGTGGCCATCGGCTGAGCCCGGAGTCCGGGCAGGGAGAGGCTTGTCCATCACCACCACCACACACAGGAGTGGACTCAGCGGGGGGCCCAGGGACTGCCTGGGGGCAGCGGGGCCATCCGTCCCGGGGCCTGCCCCCACCCTGCGCCCCTCTGGTCCCCAGGTGCACCGGGGCATCAAGGGTGTGGTGATGGACAAATTTGGCAAGCCGGTCAAAAATGCCCGGGTTCTCGTCAAAGGTATCCGCCATGACATCACCACGGGTGAGTGCCTTCCCCACAGGGGACGCAGCCCCGGCCCGCCCCGCCCCGGCCCCGCCCCACCCCACCCCGGCCCCGCCCCGAGCACGCCCCACCCCACCCCATGGCCCCGCCCACCCAGCCACGCCCCTGGGCCTGCCCCGCCCCGCCCCGGCTCCTCTCCTGGGCCCCGCCCCTGGCCCCGCCCCACCAAGGGCCCGCCCACCCCCTGGCCCCGCCCCTGGCCCGCCCACCCCTGGCCCCGCCCCTGGCCCCGCCCACCCGGGCCCCGCCCCACCCCGGGCCCCGCCCCTGGGCCCGCCCCGGGCCCCGCCCCGCCCCTCGCCACTGCCCCAGCCTGAGCCACTGCCCCGTCCGTTGGACCCTTGCACCGTTGGACCTACAGCCATGGCCCGCAGGGTCATCACACAGGGGCCTCCAGCTCCCAGCATGCCTTGCACTCTGTCCAGTACCAGGCCAGCCTGGCTGGACAGGGCGTGGCGGGGGGGGCGCTGTGGTCCCCGTCTGCCCCAGGCCGTGTCTCCCCATGTCTGTGGCCCGGCTCAGCCGTGGCTGCTGAGCGAGCACGCATGACTGTCCCGTGTTCCCGGGCACACGCGCCTCCCTCCACAGCCCGTACCTGAGGCGCACGCCCCGCCCTTTTAGTTCAGGTCAAGGGCCCCCGGCTGGCCTCACACGTGTGCCAGCTGTCCCTGCTAACTATGTGGGATGGCATGTAGGTACAGATGGTTACGATACCTAAGCAGGGCTTTGAGGGATGAATAGGAGTTTGTCAGATGTGTTGGGAGGGACATTCCAGGTGGATGCAGGGTAAGTACAAATCTGGGGTCCATTGGCCCCTCTGTGCCAGCCTCCCCCACCCCCTCCTCACCCCTCCCAAGGCGGTCTGCGCCCTCGTTTGACTCGGTTTTTGTTCTCTGAAGCCCCAGATGGTGACTACTGGAGACTGCTGCCCCCTGGGTCCCACGTGGTCATCGCCCAGGCCCCCGGCTATGCCAAGGTCATGAAGAGGGTCACCATCCCCCTGCGCATGAAGCGGGCTGGCCGCGTGGACTTCATCCTCCAGCCTCTGGGGACAGGACCCAAGAAGTTTCTGCCTGCCCTTCGGAGAACTGCATTCCCCAGGTCCCGGGCTATGCTGCTGGGCCCTGGGCTGCAAGGGGCACCCCCAGAGCCGGACCCGGAGCCCCCCGCGGTGCGCAGGCTGCCCTCGGCCGGCGGGAGCAAGCCCTGGTGGTGGTCATATTTCACCTCCCTGGGCCCCCACCGGCCGCGCTGGCTGCTCAAGTACTAGAGCCCCCCACCCAGCCCCCACCCAGCCCCCCACGGCCTGGCGCCCGGCTCTGGACCGTGTCTGCTGCAGACATTGCACAAGGCCGTTGTCGAGTATTAAAGCGATTTTGTTCACCTGTCGCCATGGCGCAGGTTCTGCAGGGCCCCTCTGGAGGAAGGAACTGAGCCCCCGGACCTGGGCCGGCCTCCCTCCCATGGATGAGTGGCCAACAGGAAGGGCACACCGGGCTGGGCCCCCAGGACTGCCAGCCTGGACCACGTCTCCGATAGGAGAGCCGAGGCCAGGGTGGGCTGCGGGGAGGGGCCTTCCCCGTTTGTGGTGGGAGCTGAGCTCAGGTCCAGGAGTTCAAAGGAGAGCCAAGCCTTGAGGGCAAGAGAGCCGGACAGTGCCTGGCCCTGCACCCTGGCTGGTATCACACATGGAGCCTGCTGGCCTGCATGGGCCCTGTGTCCTCCCGGCCCCTCACTAGCTGCACCCCGCGCTTCCCACCCTGGTCCCCTCGGTCCACTGCCTCACCGTCAGGGGAGATCAGTCCTGGGTCTGTCAGGCAGGGAGTTGGGTAGCCTCCTCGGGAAATCGAAGTGTGTCAGTCAGCTAAGGCTGCGTAACAAGCCATGACGGGGTGTTCAGCAACAGATTTATGATCACAGTCCCAGAGGCTACAAGTCCAAGATCCAGGCACAGCAGGGCTGGGGTGTCTTCTCCCTGTGTCCTTCCTGGGCTGTCCCCGCATGGCCCTAAGCCAATCTGACTGGAGGCCCCATGGGAACAGACACACACAGAGGACACAGGCTCTGAGCCAATGGAAGAAGAGGAGATGGAGATGCCAATGACTTCATTTTAATTTGATCACCTTTATAAAGACCCCATGTCCAAACCACACCGCCCTGGGAGATGCCCGGGGCTCAGCTTGTCACGAGGCTCACGGGGGGGTCTAGCCTGGGCACCGAGGGCTCCCCTCCGTGCTGGCCTGGGAGCAAAGGGTGCGTTCTAGCCTGGGAACCGGAAGGGGTCAGCGTTCCCAAGGGGACCCGTGGAGATCAGATCCCCAGATCAAACTCGAAGGACAAAGCAGGAGTCACATAGGTTTCTGCGTAAGCCGAGACAGAACACGGGCGGCGTCTCACCTTGCGAGGCAGGAGTCACTGGTGATTTTGGAGTGCAGCATCCACCGTGGGGCAGAGGCACTGGCTTTGGCCTCTGGGGAGGGCAGATGGCCGTGGCGGCGTGCGAGTGACCGCACTGGCGTATCTTACACGAGGAGGGGCGAGGGGGAAGTAACCTAAAGACCTCCCGCAGACCCCCCTCCCCCAAGTCCCCACGGGTGGCGTCTCCCTGGGGCTGCATCTTCCACATACGGGTTTGCAGGACACATCCAGACCACAGAACTTTCCACAAAGCAATGGGCTGACAAGGTGTGGGCCGTTTGTCAGCAAGAGGCAGAGACAAGGCTCCGACATGTGTGAACAAAGTACCCGGGACGGCGCCTGTCTGGTGCGGCCACACCGGGGATTAGCGACAGTGACGGTAACAATTACCAGCACGTATGACACTGGCTAAGGCCCCAACAATCTCCCAACAAAAGGGAAGGCGCTCCACGCCCATTGGCCAGGACACAATCGCACGGCCATGCCTAGTCCAAGGACTGCTGGGAAATGTAGTTTTGTCCTGGTTGGAAATGTGTCCAACAAGAACTAAGTGCTCTGTTCACGTAAACAGGGCAATGGATTGAGCGAGATGTTAGACCGCTCCATTCTTGGAGGCTAAACGAAGAAACCCTGAGACCCAGGACCAGTTTAAGGGTGGTGTGGAGGAAAGGCCCTGGTGAGACAGTACACAGAAAGCCTACACACACCCCTGCTGGGCAGGAGGCAAGGGTGGATGATCGCCCTAGGAAATAGGGAAAGCATCCTTAAACCCAGAGCAAAGCCACCCAGAGAAAAGAAATAGGAAACAAATGGAAACAGTAGCAAGCATTAATCAGCTCTAGTCCTGGCTCTTTCAAAACGACCACCAAGCAGATATACATCTTTTTTTGTTTTTTGTTTTGGTTGTGGGGCTTGAACTCTGGGCCTGGGTGCTGTCCCTCAGCTCTTCAGCTCAAGGCTAGCGCTCTACCACTTGAGCCATAGCTCCACTTCCGGCCTTTTTCTTTTTGCTTATGTGGTGGTGAGGAATTGAACCCAGGGCCTTAGGCATGCAAGGCAAGCGCTCTACCACTGAGCCACCTTCCCAGCCCCCAGATCGAACTCTTAAGTAATGAAGATGAAAGAAATAAAGAACAAAGGAGACAATGAAGAAAAGAGATGTCACTGAAATGTCACAAGGAATTGAAAGGTTGTTTTATTTCTTTTTGGCAGGAAAAGCTCATATAACTATGTCACTTGATAAACCTCTTAAAATATAGCAATAGAAATGGGCAAACTGGACCCTAGAAGACATAGATAATGAGGACAAAAGGTGAGTTTTATGTTCTGTGGCTTTTATCTCAATGAAGGACAAAGATTCAGAAAGTCTCCTCCAAAGAGGCCGGGCAGAGCCCCTGGGCTTGTGGAGGTAGAGCCAGGCGGTCTATGATGGCTGTCAAGGGGGACTTGATGGGGTCATGGGGGAGGGTCTGGTGGGCATTGAGGGAAAGCGAAGGTTTCCCTTAGTTCTTGCTTACCACGTGGTCTCTGCGTGGTCTGGGGCTTGCTGGGGGCAGTGGCAGCGTACGTGCGGCTTACTCTGCATCCAGGGTCCTCACGGGAGCCAGGCCAGCTGCCGGTGTTCACCGGACAATGAGTAAATGACTGGATGGATGGGCGGATGGATGAGGACACGAGGAGAGCTGGAATGGGGCCCTGACTTGGGAGGAGTGGGCATCTCACTGCTGGGTGGCTGAGGTGGGCAGGGACACCGTGAGGTGATTGTGCGGGTCAGAGAGGCTGGCACGATTCAAAGCCCAGCACACAGCACACAGGGAAGGGGGTGGGGCCCTCCGTGCTGGGTGCGCGGGGGCCGGGGGCGCGAAGGTGTCTGGGAATGCGGTGCTGCAGCCCCAGGAACTGGCAGGAGGGAAGTGGAGACTCTGGTTGCGCGCGCTCTCCTCTCCCCCTCTCTCTGCTTGTGAAGTTGGGGGTCATTTGCTGAGAGGGAAGACCAGCAGTGGACCCAGAATGAGCAACACCCAAAGCGAGGGATCTTGGTGGGGGGGCTGGTGACGGTCACCCCTTGTCGCTCCCTGACGTCCTGTGCTGGCGGGGGGCTCTGGAGGGGTCTGGACTCTAGATTCTGGAAGAACCTCGAACGTCATCTAGGGGCCTGTCTTCCCTGAGCCCTGGCTGTAGGACCCACGTGTTTGCTTGCAGCGCCAGGAGGGGGCTCACACCCCAGCCAGCCTGCTGCCACTGTGCGCATTTCTTCT